>NW_024543070.1:52750000-53350000 GCF_018167655.1 Microtus oregoni | reverse complement strand
GTTGCTTGCTGACCTGGAGCCCATCAAAAATGGTTGCCCTGCTATTTCCTTTGTCTGGTGGGCCAGTGAGGCCCAAGGATCACCCCATCCCTGACTCCTCAACACTGAGGTTGAAAGCATGCCACCACATCCAGCTTTTTTCATGTGGGTTCTATCACCTGAACTCCGATCCTCTTTACCCGCTGGGCTATTGCGGCCATGATGGTGGCAGTTCTTGCACAAAAACGCCCTGCATCAGGGACAAGCCAGTGGAGCACAGGGGCCAATCAGACCCCTCCTGGGCCATAGTATTTTCCTCACTTCTATGGCCTGACTGCCTTCTACCCGAGGCCAGTATCTATCACAAAGGCAGAGCTTCATACCTGATCCATGTTGAGGCAACAGGCTGGGGCACTCCACAAGAGTTGGCCCCTATCTCCCCCTAATTTAGCTGGCCTGCCTGGGACATTCCACTTCCTGTTTACAGTGCAGCATGGATGGGTATCTCAAGCTCCTTCTCCTGCTGCCTTCAAGTCTCGTCTCTAGTGACTGGGAGGCTGTCATGTAGTAACTTCCCCCCACCCCGACGGCCTCTAAAGCCCCCCCTGGTAAACAGAAGCACAGTGGAGTGTGGTGACAGCTGGCTATGGTTATGAAGCTCACCTCCTTGCCACACTGCTCAAGAAGGAACCTTGTCTGAACCAGCCACCCTAGCACTTCTGATCAAGGCTGACATGCCTCATTTCTCCACCCTGGATGCTGTGCCCAGTTCCAGTGGTGGCTCAGGGGTATGGTAAGAGGCCAGGCCAGATCACTTGACTTCACAGTGGAGGCCAAACACCCAGCAGCGCCCTCCACACCTCCCAAGGTACTCTATTGTTATTAAGCACCAGGGTCCTGCACACAGATCCCCAGCACAGCTTCCACTCCTGACCTTGTCCATCAAACTAGAGCCGGATAACGTACATTTCAGAGGTCTTTGGGGGGACTAGGGTAGGCATACGTGCAGCACCTGGGCCAGGGGAATGCCAAGGGACGTCAACTCTGCCTGTATCACTATCCGATAAGCACACCTCTGTTATCTCGCCAAGTCATGAGATGACTGAACAATCAGGGCGAAGGACACGTGTCCCTGTGTAGACAGCACACGCATTGCAGCCATAGTGTGGTTCTGTTATCCGGCTGGCTGCAAGCACAAAGAGCCAAGTCATCAGTTCTGGCTTCAGTCCCTGACTCAATGCACTGGTCTCCTCTGGGCACCACAGGAGGCCCAGAGTCCTTAGAGAGAAAACAGTGTCTGAAAAGCTCTGGGCAGCTTCCTAATTCAGTCATTACCATGACATGTCAACAAACCTACACGAAGCACCTTATTTGAGGTGCTGCAAGCTAAACCCAGGGCTGCGTGCCTGCTAAAGGGTGCACTCGACCACTCAGCCACACTGTCTGCCCAATGCTGTTTTTATGTTAGGATTTTACAAACAGCAGCCATGCTGGTTCCTGTGAGCAGTTGTCCTCAGAGATCTGTCACTGACAGGAAGGGTCCTCTTATCACCCACTGATGGAGGAAGGTCATTGGCTAATAAAGGAACTGCCTTGGCCCATTTTATTGGTTAGAGGATAGGTGGGAGGAGTAAACAGAACAGAACGCTGGGAGGAAGAGGAAGTGAGCTCAGTCTTGACAGCTCTCCTCTCGGGAGCAGACGCCTGAGAGAGACGCCATGCCCCGCTCCCGGGATGAAGCTCCGACCCAGGATGGACATAGGCTAGAATCTCCCCGGTAAGCGCACCTTGGGGTGCCATACACAGATGATTAGAAATGGGCTAAATTAATATGTGAGAATTAGCCTAGAAGAGAATGGGCCAAGCAGTGTTTAAATGAATACAGTTTGTGTGTTGTTATTTCGGGCATAAGCTAGCCAGGCGGCCGGGGTGCTGGGGACGCAGCCCCTCTGCCCTTTTTACTACAGATTGGCACCCAACGTGATGGACTAAACCCACTTAAAAAAACCTGAGAAGGCTTAAAAATAAGGGAGAGAGAGTTTAACACAGATTTTTGCTGTTTGTTGGTGGCATGCTGTAGAGAGATTTCCTGATTCGGCAATAGTACCAGAAAAAACGCTGTGTCATTTTAAAGCGCGACTTCCTGGGGCTGTGCTGCCATTGCGATCTCTGTCTGGCTCCTACAGGAGACAGAGCTTTTGAATAGAGAGCATTTGGAGTAAAGTGCTAGGATTTGTTTGATGGCAACTAGACTCGCTGTGTTCTCGGGTCTGCTCTGCTTGCCAGAGGCAAGCAAGCGCCTCATCTAAGAGAGGCTTCCTGACTCAGCTTTAGCTGCAAAGCCTGCAGCTCATTAAGAAGTCCTGCCACGAAACACTTAAATGGTGTTGACGAAAAGCTGAACGCATGCTTTTCGGTTTTCAGCCGTAGCAGGAAAAAAGCTGCGCCGTTTAAAAATGCCAGCTTTCTGGGCTGTCCTGCCAGGGCAAACTCTGACTCTTTTACGCAGGCGGTTCGTGCGGTTTGCAAGCACAGGCTGCTGAAGCTCGCTTGCTGGCAGGAACCTTGAAATGCCATAGAGTTGTAGCAGTAAACGTGGCTACAGCCAATACCTCAGCCATGAGGCTGGAAAGCTAAGGAATGGACTGGATCTAGCTGGCAAAGCCATGCCTTTGATCCTACCCATATTGCTCAGTAATTTAAAGGCTCGTGTGGTCAGAAAAAGAGAGATATACAGTAAAGAGAGATTCAAAGACAAAGAAAATTTCTAAATGGTTTGAAGTGTGTTAAAAATATATGCAGACTAAAAGTTGAAGTTCTTAAAGTAAAAAACAAAAAAAGGAAGAGAGTTGTTGTGTGTGGTTGAGCACACGCCTTTAATCCCAGTGCCTAGAAGGCAGAGACAAACAGATCTCTGTGAGTTCAAGGTGTAGTAGTGTACACCTTTAATCCCAAATGCCTGGGAGGCAGAGACAGGCGGATCTCTGAGAGTTCAAAGACAGCCTGGTCTACAGAGTTACTTCAGGTCAAAGATACAGAGAACCTGTCTCAAAAAGCAAAGAGTTAAAAGTAAAAATAAACAAAATAGAGGTTAAAACAAAGCTGCACAAAGATGGAAAATACACAGAGAATTTTGATACTGTATGCTATTATGCTTTCTTTGAATTGTTTGAATGCTGAGGAAAGAGCAAAAGCTACTAAAAGATATTTGTTTATAAATACTGCTGAACTAATCCAACATAGATATTTTGAATTTGGATCTAAGGATATGATACTTTGGAAAGGAGTTTCTTATTTTGTTTTCACAGAGGATGAGACGCTGTTCATTTCTTCTATTCCAATTTGGTATGATGGACCATGCCCTCCTGAAGGGTTGTTGTGAACATCTCCAGAAAATTGCTTCGCTCAACTGCCAACTGAGATGAAACTAGCACACAGGTTGTACCGTGAAGGACCTGGTTAACGACGCCCCCATTCAGCAGGAAGCAGTTTGGAGAGAAATAACTGCGCCCATATTCCCAAATAATGTTTATAAATGTTCTTATACATTTTAAGGGGGATATGATATAGATATGAATAATTTACATTAGTATAGATTTTGCTTTATTGATAGAGATTTATGGTCAATTTTGTTATATGTATAAGTGTTTCTGATTTTGATTAAGGTATTGTGATTGTGTAGTTCATTTAAATATATACTGTATAATTAAGAAATATAGGTTGTTAATGGATAATCATCGATAATAGTAAAGCTTGTAGTCATGTTAGTTAGATTTTCTAGATGTGCATAGATATATTTTAGATAGACATTCTTCATGTCTTTCAAAGATTACAGAATAGGACATTTAATGTTTTAATAACTGAGGACTTTTCATGACAATGAGACACTCTGCTCCTGGCAGCACCAATGTACTTCAAGAGGAAGATGGGCATCGAAGAGGCACCTTATGGAGTTTGATAGCCATTTGGGCAAGAAACTGCTCTTGCCTGGACTATTGCATAAACTGGAAACAGAGAACCCGCAGAGAGAGGACTACTGAACTTGCCTAAGGTGAGATGATCTTTCGGGGTTCCTGATTCATGAAAGAGTCTGTGAGACATTCTGCAGGACACAACAGATAGTGACTGAACTGACTTTGAATTTTCCTGCTTTATGGAAATGTCTGCTGGATAGCATGGGCCTGAAGGCTGAAGATGGATGCCCCAACGGTACAGAGGAACTTTGGGTGACTGTCCAGGCAGCAAGATGTCTCTGTCATTTCTAGAGTTTTAAAAGTTGCTTTTTTTCTTGTTTGCTTAGGTAGTATTGTATCTTTCTGGAGTCTTTGATGGAGTTAAGAATAGTTAGTTATAGTTTTCCTTAGTTATGATAAAGATTATTGTAACTTTTACTTGATAACTGTTTTGTTATATGTAATTTTGCTATGTTAAAGTTAAAGCCTTTTTTGTTGTTGTTTAAACTGAAAAAGGGGAAATGATGGAGGAAGGTCATTGGCTAATAAAGGAACTGCCTTGGCCCATTTTATTGGTTAGAGGATAGGTGGGAGGAGTAAACAAAACAGAACGCTGGGAGGAAGAGGAAGTGAGCTCAGTCTCGACAGCTCTCCTCTCGGGAGCAGATGCCTGAGAGAGACGCCATGCCCCGCTCCCGGGATGAAGCTCCGACCCAGGATGGACATAGGCTAGAATCTTCCTGGTAAGCGCACCTTGGGGTGCCATACACAGATGATTAGAAATGGGCTAAATTAATATGTGAGAATTAGCCTAGAAGAGAATGGGCCAAGCAGTGTTTAAATGAATACAGTTTGTGTGTTATTTCAGGCATAAGCTAGCCGAGCAGGCAGCCGGGGTGCTGGGGACACAGCCCCGCTGCCGTCTTTATTACTACAACCCACCTCTTCAAAATGTGGACGAGCACGGGGCAGGGTGGCCTCTCCACAGCATCTGCGTGCACTGTCTCTGGAGTACCCCACCTTCCCTGTCAGGTCCACAGCGTTTTCCTGTTGTCCTGAATATTTAGAAAATAATCAACCACAGCTGTCTGAGTGAGGTTCAAGTGATATTCTCAAGCAGGGGAGGCGAGTTCAGAACTTTCTAGAAGGGAGAGGCCATGGCAACATAGAGATGGGAATCTGTAAGAACTTCAGGGCTCGCAACACTGATATTTTGAGCAAAGGGTTGAAACGACCTTCCTTCTTGCCCCCCAATCACAATCTATTAACTAATGTAAAACAGCTCCTAAGTTTCCAGATTATCACCTACTGACTTTCAGATACTTTCTTTTGTGACACATCTGCCACATAGTTATTTTTAATACACTATGAGAAAATCTGAATTGATTTTTGTGATACAGCCCAATAAACACAGAGACACTTGTCAGTTAATATTTAACTAGGTCAGCAAATAGTGGACTTATTATTTAAAACTGGGATCTCTGAACTCCAAATGAGAGCCAATGGAGAGTATGTCACGAAAGTGGACATGCAGGTCAACTGAGGGATAGCACCACAGCCAGCCACCCAAAGGACCGTTTTCTCAAAGCACTGTGCCCAAGAGCTGACACCTCACCTCTAGAAAGCATCGTTCCCGCTGCTGCTGGGAAAATGACCCCGCCTGTTAAAGATGCATTTGATAGAAAAAAGAGGGTAAGTCGATTGGTGGAGAAAATGGACATAGAGATGACCCTTAACGTCAAAGATAGATGCAACCACAGAAAATCAGAGCTGCTAGCTTTGTTGTTTTTTCAAGATATATAAAAAAAAAGATATTGTTTCTTTGTGTAGCCCTGGCTGTCCTGGAACTCACTCAGTAGTAGACTAGGCTAGCCTTGACTACTCACAGAGATCTGCCTGACTCTGCCTTCCAAGTGCTGGGATTAAATGATTCTAGCTTTTTTTTTTAAAAAAAGAGTTTCTAGCTTATTTTTCTTTAATTTTTTTAAAGTGTGCTAGAGATGGCTTGGGGGTGAAGAACACTTGCTGCTCTTGCAGAGGACCTGGGTTCAGTCCCTGACACCCACACTGAGTGGCTCACAGCTGCGGGCAAATCCAGCTTCAAGCAGAGTGCTTGCTGCTCTTCCAGAAATCCTGAGTTTGGTTCCCAGCACTAACATTAGGTGGCTCATAAATGGCTTAATTCCAGCTCCAGGGGATCCTGCGCCCTCTTCTGGCCACCGTGGGCACCTGCATATACATGCATACAGACATATTTTTAGACAGAGTCTCACTGTGTAGCCTGACTGTCCTAAAATCCCCTATGTAGACCAGACTGCCCTCAAACCCTAGGGAGATTTGCCTGTCTCTGCCTCCCAAATGATGGGGTTAAAGGCATGCACTATCATGCTAGGCCCATAAGATATATATATATATATATATATATATATATATATATATATGATTATTTCTGATTCTATGTGTATGTGCATGCATGAGTGTGTACATGGGCGAGGGTTATGTACAAGTGTCAGTGCCTGTAGAGACACTGGATCTCTTCGAAGCTCTGCACTAGGTGGCCCGTCTTCTATAGGTTTAGTGCTTCAGAACCTGCAGGTCTCACACCGAGATGAAGTGAAATGCTTTTGTTGCTTCTGCTTCTTGGACAACCGCGACTGGTGCCCTCATTCCCTTTCTGTGTCACAGGATGGAATATCAGCAAGAGAAAGTGCAGGCAAGGTGAAACACCCAGAGCCAGTATCCTACTCCTGCTCCCTCCCCATCTAAAGCCACCACAGGTCTTCGCTTCCAGCCTCGCACCTCGTTAGGAAATCAAATGTGACTAACCAGCAAGTGCAGTCTGGCTACAGATCCACACCCTTTCCCATCAGCAGCACCACTTCCAGCCCAGGCACAATACAGGTGACATTTTTTAGCATGCTCAGCAGCTTCCTCGGTAAACAAGTAGGGACACCAGACAGGATCCCCCGAGGGCCAGGTGTGCACACCAGACACAATCTCTAGAGAGCCAAGCTCCTCAGCTGGCTAGCTGAGCTACCCAACGGGTAGGTGTGCGGATCTGCAGCCTCAGGATGAAGATGTGAGCGCAAGGGAAGAGGCGGGATGCATACATGCTGCAGGACACAAGGTCCACTGCAGTCTCTGGCAAGCACCAAGTCCTGTCTGAGCACAGCAAGGCTCAGTCCTGCAAACCCCTACAGAGGATACTATGGCTAAGCCAAGCAGAGCCACCTGAAGGCCGACCCCTCACTCACCTCCTGTTCTGGGACCGTGTCACATGGTTCCATGACAAAATCAGCACAGAAACGTTACTCTGGAATCCAGCACACAGCAATCAGTTTTGAAATGCTGGGCAAAGGGCAAGAGGCAGATTCTCAAATCATCTTCATTGGCTTTATTGACACTGGGGAGTTTCACTCAGAATGTCCTCAGGTGGCAAAGGACATATACATAGCTAGTCAGCAACTGTATTTGGTATAACTTCACATTTTTGGTATACAGAAATAGTTTTATTTTCTTGATGCAGCACAGTAGACATACAATCAATTATTCCCTAGAGAATGCAATATAAATTAGTCACATTAAAAAATTAATGACAGAAAGCTGATATGCGGGAAATATTAAAAACATAGACCTAATTCGAATGTGTTTTGAGCACAGACACGGCTAGCTTTATAAATCTGAATAAATACGACATGGCGCACAGTGGCTCGAGCACAGATGGGCCTGCTCCAGGCGTAGTGAGAACCAACCCACTCTCGGCTTTGGTCGCTGAGGAGCCGATCGAAAGAGTCTCCAGCACTACAGGGCTTCTCGGGCTTTTCCTCCTATTCTCCTTTATAGCGAGGGGGTCTTTTCTCCTTAAAAGCAAGAAGACCTTCCAGTCTGTCTTTCGTTGAGATGGTCTAGGAAAGACAAAACATGAAACACTAAAATCTACAAACACACAGTGCATCAAAGCATTAACTACGAAAGCCACCAGTAGGTACTGGGAAGGCCACTTGTCCTTTGAACAAATTTCCTAAGTGTGTGGCAAATTATTTTTAATCCAAATTTTTTTTCCATTTTAAATATGCTTAAAAAGTGAAGTGTTTTGTTTTCAGAGGTAAACCAATGAAAAGCTCAGCATGGAGACCCCTGGGCTCCCTCTACCACCAGCTCCAACAGCCTGCGTCAAAGCACACGGCCGCTATCTCCTCAACAGTCAGTGCGCTTGCGTGTTCTGGGAGTCTGACAGAGGCATGACGTCACCTGCTCATCACCACAGTGTACAGAGAGTGACTTAGCTGCCCCAAACATTCTTTGTTCTTCACATACTTGACTCCAGCCTGTCAGCTCTTCCAGGATGTCACTGAACTGTCAGGAATGACTCAGGACCCAGTCCTTTCAGATTGGACCCTTTCACACGGAGCGCCATGAATTCAAGGCTCCTTTACACCATTTTCTTGCTTGACAGGTAGGACAGGCTCGAGTGAAGGACGTTTATTTATTCATTCATTCATTTTTGAGAAAGGGTCTCACTACATAGTGGAGGCTACCTTCAAAGTCCCAAGGTGTGGCACACCAGCCTTGAACTTTGTTGGATTTGAATCATGTGCACTAAGCCTGACTATGAAGGACAGACATCTTCACTGTTTCTAAATTAGTAACTATAGTAACTATGAATAAAGTTTAGCAGCAGGTTCTGGGGCAGAGATGCTTTCACCTTATCTGGGCAAACATCCAAGGACACAGCTGCTGGGCAACATGGTAGAGGGTACTCAGGCTTATCTCAAACTGCCATCCATGCTGGGGCCACAGAACCACTAACACCTGGGCAGCCATGGTCAGTGCCTACTGTCCTGAGGTTTGGTCATTTAACACACACTGCAGTCTTCAGTTTCCAAATGACAGGTACTTCCAGCACAGTCTCATATGGCAGTGTGCCATCTGCCCATCTACTGCGGCAAGGGAACTATTCAGATCTCCTTCTGTTCTTTTATTTATTCATCTACTCAGATCTCTTGTCCTGTCTGTCTATCTGTCTGACTATCTAAGGTGTGAGCATTCTGCCTACATGTGCACCTGCAGGCCAGAAGAGGGCATCCATTCCATTACAGATGGTTGTGAGCCACCATGTGGTTGCTGGGAATTGAACTCAGGACCTCTGGAGCAGCAGTCTCTTAACCACTGAGCCATCTCTCCAGTCCCTCTTGTCCATTCCTTTTTTTTTTTAATGTAATATGAACATATTTATTAGGATGCTCAAGAATGAACAACATTATTTTCACTCTTCATGTGACAGAGAATACATTTGACCCATGTTGAGGGAGGAAAGGGATAGGGCTACCAAAGTGGGTGTCAAACAGCCCCACAAGAAATCCCCATTCAACGAAGGGCAGAATGTCCCTGACAGCATTGTCTCTGCTCTGAGTTCCAGCCCCGGTATTCTTTATTCCAACTATTCTGTCCTTGTCACTCTTCAAGATCCAGGCAGTCAAACTCAGGCCGCCTAGGAGTCTGCAGACCATCCCTTTGAATTGTTACTGCCTTGATACCCTCAGTAGGGAATGGGGTGAGAATATTAGGTTACACATATCAAAAACACAACATTAATAAATGGCACTTGGACGTAGGTTCGACATTTTCATACTTTCTCTTCAAATGACGGTGGGAGGGAGGGGCTGCTGAAAGCTCTTCAGTCATGGTAGCATATATGGAGATCTCCTATGCAAAGGTGCAAGGGACGAGTGTTACTGTCATCTTGCCCTGCAGAGGAGTGAGTTTGCAGATGGAAGCAGACACTATCCTTGGCTTAGGTGTTTCCTGGTTCTTCCCACTGTTAAACTGTGCCGTTCTGCCTCTCACCTGCCTCAGATATCATTTCACTTAGAGTAAGTGAAACAGATTAAAAAATGGTAGGAGAGGATGGAGAGATGGGACAGAACAACCCTGTAAGACTATAAAAATACAAAAACCAGATGTAGTACAGTATTTATAACAGAAACTGGCTGAAAACACTACATGCTAACAGACGGTATGATACAGAGTAGGGTGGGAGCAGACAGGAAGGGCAGAGCCACAGGCCTACACCAGGAGCCTTTCAATAGACTGCTGGATGGACTGGATCTGCTGCTTCAGCTGAGAGCCTTCTTTGATGGTAACAGAACAGACGATGACAGGTCTGGAGACCCCACA
Organism: Microtus oregoni; assembly: GCF_018167655.1. Classification (NCBI taxonomy): domain Eukaryota; kingdom Metazoa; phylum Chordata; class Mammalia; order Rodentia; family Cricetidae; genus Microtus; species Microtus oregoni. The sequence goes on along the minus strand of NW_024543070.1, from coordinate 53,339,891 downwards.
GGCCCGTCCTAGAGCCTGCCTGGAGCGCACAAATACATAGGGGACATTCTTGTCTTCACACAGCAGTGGGAGGTGCAGGATGATCTCCAAGGGCTCAGCGTCTGCTGCCATCACGATGAACTCAGAGATGCCTCTGTTGAGGGTTTTGGTGGCTTCATTGGCTCCTTTCCGAAGCTGCTTGTAGTTGCACGACTGCTGAACAAGGTCCAGCAGCTTCTTGGTGAGGTGAGCATCTGCGAGGGGATAGGCCTTCGGGTTCACATCAGCCTCTGTCATGGCTGTGGTGCGCCGGCCTCGCCGCGGGTCGTGAACAGCCAAGCTCCGACAGACCGAAAGCGCCGCATGGAAAGATGAGCGGAAGTCCCTCTTGTCCATTCTTAAAGAGGCTTTCACTACCTCTTGTGCAGCCTTCAGAGTTCCTGCTGTGTCTTGGATGTGAGACCTTCATCGGATCCGTGTTTTGGAAAGACTTCCCTTCCAGCACAGCCCTTGTCATCCTTTCAGCAGTCCTCTCACACCATCTCCTCTCTCTCTGAGGGCTTGGCATTGCCAAACCAGGGCTGACCATCCTCCCACACCATCTGTACATGCTATAGTTGCTCATTTCACACGCAGCAGCTTCCTGTGCATTTGGAAGCTCATTCTGTGCACACTTGCACATACGCAGACGCCCGATGCTCCAAGCTGCTGCCTCCATGCCCACTGTTCTCCACTGAGCGGCTGCTGTCCTTCTGTCCAAGTGTCCACGGCTATACTGTGTGGGCTCCCCAAGTGAGGCCCTGGGTCCACTGACATGCTCTTTCATCAGCGGCATCACAAAGTCTGGGTACTCTTGGTCTCCCAGCAATATCTTCTGGCCACACGGAGCTATCTGTTCTATAGCTATGAACTCTGAATCAACCTTCCATCCATAAAGTTAGGAGTCAAGATGCATGCTGTGATTGAATTAAATGCACAGACGTTTTATCTTTGTCTGGAAACAAGGCCCAACTTCACTATTTAGCCCTGGTTGACCTGGAAGTCACACCTGCCTCTGCCTATGAAGTGCTGACATAAAGGTGTGTTCCACCACACACTGCAGGACTCCTCCTGCCCTCCAACACGGAGAGCTAATGATGTAGATCACGGTTTCTGCTACCACTGCTTACTAGTTTTCTCCTCTAGAGCCTGTGTATACTTGATTAAATGTTTTGACTACTGAGATACTAGCCATTATTTCACTTGTGGCTGGCGTGCAGGGTCAGTGCGATCTTGCTGACTTCTGAGCAACGTTTCCACTGCAAATCTTTGGAATTTCCTCAGCTACATCAGCTGTTTCGTTTCTACCTTTCTGACTCTGTCCTCTTGCATTAGCCTGGCTCCTAAGCCGGAGCTGAAAGGAAGTGGGAGGACGCCACCACCTTGACCGTGACAGAGAGGGACCACATCAGCACAGGGCCTGCTCTGCTCACACTTTATTGAGAGCTTTGATGGTGAATAAGGACTAGAACCTGACAAAGACTTTTGCTTTGGGGGAGGGGCCCATTCATACAATCACACAGTTTTCTTTTTCAGTGAAGACCTTAGGCCCAGAAATAGCCAACGAACCACAAAGACCATCAGCGCATGGCAGGGCACCCCTGCAAAATCTCAGATGTATCCACCTCCAAGGATGGGAATGCACACAGAAACAGAATCCCTTGGAATTATCATGGCCTGACTGTGGACATGTTACATACCTGAGCATAGCAGGCTTCTTCTATGGCTAGCCCCGTTACTAAGTCGACCTAAGGATGAAAATGTATTTTAGCACAATAAGGAAGATTCAATATAATCTCAAACAATCTAAAATAACAGAATCCTTCAATATAGCACAATTGTCCTGAAGTATGTACAACTTGAGACCTCCAACTCGGCTCCTGAAGTCACAGCCTGACTCCACCACCTGAAGTTGACCTCTCTGCTTCAGAGGCATGTCTGACAAGGACCTGGCTGCACTACTCCCTACAGAGGAGGGACAGTGAGGGTTAAACAAAGACTTGCACACTCACGCGCACACATGAGCTCCAAGGTTTATAGAACCTGCACTGTCCACTGTTCCTCCAGCCCAGGACCCCTCCTTGTGGTCATGTTCCCAGTGTGACTCACTAACACCTCAGACCAGCCTGGGCTCACTGCTTCTCCCTGCACACACTGAGAGGTTCCAGGTAGAGAGGAATACTCAGCAGAGGTGGGCGGCTCTTCTTGAATGACTGATAGAAGAATGATCTGGCTAAGGAGCCTGTTTCCCCAGGGACTGGCTGAGGACCCCACTAAAGCAATGTCAAAGAGAACAAGGCTGCCATGAGCTGCCAGGACATCAGAACTTTGTATCCATGGCCTGAAAGGAATCCCAGCAGCTTCAGTCAATATGACACCAGCTCTATTCCAGAGTGTAGGAATTAACCCGGATGTCTAAGCTGATTCCAAGGAGCAGCCTCCTTCCTGTGCAGCACCAGAAACACTCACCTCCATCCCTTGATTAATCGCTAGTTTGGCCACTCTCATTGCAACAGGCCCCTGAAATTCAAAGTCAAGAAACAAGTCTTAATTAAAACTTATGCAAATTATACAGAATACCTAAGTATAATTCCCATATTCTCAACGTAGGATCCACAGATCTGCTAACAACAACTGAGATGCGAGACAGAAACTGATTTTCTGAGCTTCTTGGACTTTCAGAGTGGCTGTCACTGATCACACTGGACCTTGATGGCAGCAGGAGGAGTGTGCTTTAAAGGTCCAGCAGACTTCGGTTACTGTCCTTCCACAGGAAGCAGAGGGGAGTGTGGGGAGTCTGCCCGGCTCGGCACCACACTACAGTGGCAGAGCCTGAAGCTCAGGCTGGAGATGAGCTGGGCTGTCAAGTGGGGCCTATGTTGTCACTGATGTATTGGCTACCTCTTCCTGCAGCATGGAGAGCCCACAGGGATCGACCCGGGTGTCCTCTCAGCATAGACAGCTAACCGCAGTGATGGTGGGCTGACACAGGTATGTCCCCGTCAGATATGTCGGGTTAAGGAGGGAAGAACTAAATGCCCTCTCTGAGAAGACAGTGACACTCACATGCTGTGGAAGCTCAGCTGCCATCACTACCCTAGAGACAGTCACACTCTACAAACAAAACTGAGGTCTTTGGTCTTGGTTTACATCTATCTAAAGGAGGTGAATGTCAATTTGATGTTAGATTTTGTACTGAATGGTCTTTTTAAATCAACACACAATGTAGTAGGGCCAAGGAGAGGGCTCAGTGGGTAACATGCTCACTGGGAGTTCAGATCTTCAACATACATGACGGGCAGGTTGGTGTGGCAGCCACCCTGTAATCCCAGAATTCGGGGAGGCAGAAACAGGCAGAGAGCACCCTGACTGGACCAACGAGCTGTATTCCATAGCTCAGGGCCCGAGAAAGAGACCCCTCCTCAGTATGTAGGTGGAAAACGATGGAGGAAGACACCAACAGCAGGCCTGACCTCCACGGGAGTGTGCACATGCGGTCTCCTGACTCAGCGGGAGGCAGGGCCATCCTACATGCTTCAATGGGAGGTAGCAGCCCGTCCATCACTGTCTCTACAGAGATGACTCTGTTAGAGTATAAGTTGATAAACAAGCTAAAGCAACTTGCTAGGAAGTTACGCTGTGTGTGTGTGGTGCTCATGCATGCCATGTGTCTGTCTCCCGTGCAACCCTTGGACTACCTTCAAATCTTATTTTAACTGCTTTACTTGAGGCAGGACAGGGCCACCTCAGCTCGTGAGATGGGCACTACACTATTCCCAAATGTTATGGAGTGATCTCAAATGGACACAGGTGCTCTCACTGGTACCTGAGGTAGAAACTCTCTCGCCAGGTCCAGTGCCTTCCTGTAGGCAGCATCCCCTTCCTGGTTCTGTTCTAACACGTGGCTGATCAAGCCTACAGCTTTGGCTTCTTGACCATCAAGAACTCGTGCAGAGAAGATGAGTTCCTTGGCCAAGGACATCCCGATGGCACGCGGTAATCTCTGTGTCCCTCCTAAAAGGTGGAAGAGAGACAGAGACAATGGCATGTGATGACCTGAAAGAATTCCTTCCAGAGACACCTCTGTGCTTCAAGAAACACTCCAGTGTACTGAGTTACCCAACAGCTAACGCCGAAGCACGTAAGAATGCGTGTCACGGAGTGGTCTGGGCACCTGGACACAGCCGGTCTGGCAAGGATAGGCCCTCCTCCCAGTCACTGGCTAAGCAGACAGCAGCAGACAAGCAGGGCTACCAGGAATTCACCCACCAGAAACAGTTCCATTGATCTTCCACTTCAGGCTGGGAGGAATTTCCCAAACTCTGACAAGATCAATTCACAGACTTGAGAGTCCTTGGTGGCGTGTGAACTGTAAGCTAATTCTAACTCAGCAGAAATGAAAGCAGGTATGAGGAAGCTGGCTGTGTCTGTCCTACACCACTCACTTCTCTGCTGGAGATGCTCGCTCACAAACTCGCTTATCCATTTGCTCACTGGCCCTCCTCCTCATTCAGATGTGTCCCCCCACTGAGGAAAACTGCTCTCCAGAGTTGGGATACACACTTGGTCTTAGCTCTGTCAGTCCTCAGGCACGCCTCAGCTCCAAGGGAAGACAACTAACTGCCCAATTTAGGGTAAACACAGGTCAGAGGCTAAAGGTCCATCCATACACCAATTCACTGCAGCATCTTGTGGGGAAAGGATGGGAAGAGGAGCCAGATGCCCTGGGGTCAGTTTGCAGGTGCTTGTGAGCTTCCCGAATGAGTGCTGGGAACTGAACCTAGATCGTCTTCTAGAGCAGTCAGGGCCCTTAACACCGAGTCATCTCTCCAGTTCTAACCAACAACTTTTTAATCCTTAAAAAGCATCCCTAACTTGCAGATTTTAACCTACTGGACACTTGACAACACTAAGGATTTCCCACCGAGGCTGGAGCCAAGCCCTCTGGGATGGTGGGAACCCGTGGGCTCTGGGGAGGTTCTGATCTGTGGTCATGCAGCACTTTTCCTCTGTGGTGCTGACAACGTGGGACAACCATGACTTCACATGCATGTTCCGAAGATTCTCTTAAATATTTTGCATAGGTTGAGGTTCTGCCTCCAGGGTGCTCAATGACTAATGAGTGATCATTCAGCACGTCCACGTGATCTCAGCAGATCTTCAACCTCCCCATCGCACACTTTACTAAATGCAGTTCTGCAGCAAGGCATACATTTTACCATCTTGATTTAACTGTTCCTTGAAGCAAAAAGTCAAAAACAAAAATTTGAGGGGCTAATTTTCTCAAGGGTGCACAAAGATGACAAACAGCTTCTATAAGGTCGGAAACCAGATCCTCGCCAGGTTTCTCCTTTGCTATCTATACTTTGTATCTTCCAGTCTCTACATTAGATCAGGGATCCAAAATTGCTACTGGAGCCTTGCCATCATGTCTGCAAACATGTAGTGGGCAGAAAGAAGGGGGGAAGGCAAGAAGAACTCTACTTGTTGGAGACCTTAATTGAGCACTGGTCAACAACATCTACTTGTGACTACTCACTGGTGAGAGCTGGGTCATACAAAGCTACGGGGGCTCAGAAATGAGACTCCTTGCTGTGTGTCTCGCAGCACGAGGAATTAAACTGGACCTCTGTTTCTAGGAGAGTGGAAGTTAGTAGACAATCGGCAGTCACAAACTAAATAGGCAAAACAGATTTAATCCTGTCACTAACATTTCATATTTACATGTTATTTGAATAGGATGAAAGTACACTAGAAATGTCAAACCCGGTTTGCAATTTCTGTTATTTAATCTAATGGAAGGCATAAAAAAATCTTAGAAAATAGCCTTTTGAGGGTACGCTACATAAAACAGGCAGAGGTTCAGCAGGGCAGGCAGAGCAAGCTTCTGCCAGAGGAGAAATACAAGGCGGAGTGCAGGAGGCAGCAGACAGATACAGCTTCCCGTAAGAAAGCTCTGACATTCATAATAACATAATAGCATAACATGTAAACAACTGAACATAATTTGGAGCCATCCCGTACGAAACGTCAACTGTAGAAAGCACCAAGCTTGGTCTGGCTTGTTTGTCCTTCGTTTCTCCACCCTCTTGACTTCACAGAAGAACCCACACTAACAAAGGGGGACACTTAGCACACAGACTTCAAGCAGAAAGCTACAGGGGTCACAGCAAGGAATTTTACCTACAGGATTAGCACTGACCTTTGGCCCCAGGAGCTCCTTATGAATCCCTTCTCAAATCCCTTCTCTTAAACAGAGAGCTCCACACTGCAGTAAATGCCATTACATGAAACAGATGCTGAGAGCTGTGTCAGAGGCTTTGGGCCAAGCCTTCCCAGTAGACCAGGGCCCACTGCTCACACAAATCACTTTCTCCCCTTTACAATATGTTGACTGGTGTGAACACGCATGTCACAATCACACAGAAACCATAGGAATAGCTAGCCTTCAATGTGATCATTGTTCAGAGTGTTGTGACGCTTTCTACTCCCCCATGCTCTTGGCATGTTGTAAAGCAACGGGGACAGGGAGGCCACGATCAGAACATATGAGGAGAAAAATCAGCTGGCTAAACCACAGCAGAACATCCTGAACCACACAGGGAGAGCTCTGCCAGGCTCTCACTAATGCCTCATTTAGCAAAAACTAGAATGCTAAAGGACTGGACAGGAAGACACAGGTTAGACATTCAATTATTTTCACAAGGTCAATTAAGCAACCGGCAGCAAATTAGAACACTTGATACAGCTTTACAGTTTTGGAATTAGTTATTAAAAGCCTTTCTACCAGGACCCTATACACTGTGAGTGGAAGACAAGCTGAAGCTTAACTCAGCACAAACAAAATGATGCTTTTTAAATGTCTCGATATGCTTGCTTTCTCTAACAAAAAGAATTTGTTCAGACATCACTGTATGTCTTAACTTCTCTCTCTGTGGTTCTGGGGCTCTAATCCAAATCCTTGTTAACTGTGGTAAGAGCCCGGCCTCAGAGATACACCCCTAGCTGTAATCAGCCCCATGTCTCTTTAACATTTTAAAGTACATCACTGCAGACCAGTAACAGTCTTCCTTTTAAAAGCTATAGGAAGACAGCCAAAGAGCACTCTGACCAGTTCCAGCCACAACCAGCAGCACAGCCACCCTTTGTACCATGTGCAGTCTGCAGGCTGAACTTCAAGGGGGTCTTGAAGCACCCAGAGACCAAATGACTACCTTACAATAGCTGCTTCCCACACAGCCGAGTGGACTCTGCAGGTCTCAAGTAAGCAGAGAGCTTGCCAGCAGGGTCCCACCACTAACATACCACCTGCTATCAACATACCATCCGCCATAACACACCGTCCTCCATCAACACACCGTCCGCCATCAACACGCCGCCCGCCATCAACACGCCGCCCGCCATCAACACGCCGCCCGCCATCACACGCCGCCCGCCATCAACACGCCGCCCGCCATCAACACGCCGCCCGCCATCAACACACCATCCGCCATCAACACACCATCCGCCATCAACACACCGTCCGCCATCAACACACCATCCTCCATCAACACACTGTCCACTAGCAACAAACTGTCAGCAACACGTCATCCGCCATCAATACACCATCCAAAGTCGTGATTCTCTGGAGAGCAGCAACCCAGAGAAGAGGCTGCGGGAAAGAGAGAATAACTGAACTACATGGTACCAGCTAGATCACTCAAGTAGCTCATGCCACCATACACTCTGTGACCATGTCTACTCTCCCGTGTGACACTCCTCCATTTCACTCCCTAGTCATAGAAACAACATGTTACAGATGATCACACACACCAAAGGCTGGGTCTCTTTCTGTGATGACTTATTATTCTACCTAAAAGAACAGGTGTTGTGTGTGTGTGTGTGTGTGTGTATAACATCACACAGTTGTTCTGCTAGAGGAATACACACTTAAAGGAGCCCCCAAGAGAGATACTCAGTGCTGGAAATGCAGCTTTCAACTGACAGTGAGGACGATAGTTGACCCCCAGCATGAGCTGTCACACAGTCAGGCCACTCCATGAGCTGTGTGTGTGTGTGTGTGTGTGTACATGCACCTATGTAAGTGGACATACAGAGGCCAGATAATCCCCTAGAGCTGGAGTTACAGGTGACTGTAACTCCTCTGAAAGAACAGCAAGCTGTCACTCTTAACCTCTGAGCCATGTCTCCACTGCCACCCCCCCCCAACACACACACACACACACACACACACACACACACACACACACACACACTTCTTACATCTCAAATGTTGAAAACCAATTATGCAACAGTATTTCCAAACTCAGCTTGGTGGTGACAGTGTCTTCACTAAGTTCTTTACCAAGAAAAAGTTTCCTCATCGCTATGACCGGATGAGGGGGCTGTGGCAGTCAGCGAGCCAGCATTGCAAAGGACTCCATTAATCAAAACAATGGCTTTCATCTCACAGGTTCTGCAGGTCTGGAGCACAGGAGGCCTTTGCTGTAGGCTTCCCCTGCCTCTGCCTAACATTCTGTCCTGCAGCAGTGAGCCAGGTGAGAGTGCTGACTCCTGGCATGGCGTAACTCAATGGAGTGATTCAACAGAGACAAGACATGGAGGGGAGGCCACAGTCTTAACCTCTCTGAGGGGTGTCAACTCGGAGTGAACCGCAGTGGCAGATCGTCCACGGGAACAGTACAGACCATGCAACACACCCTGTGTATCACTTCCTACCCCTTTCTCTAGAAAGTCTTCCGAGCACCTCCCAGAAGTTTACAATCATCTCCATCCTTCACAGGCTGAGGAGAGGGAAACAGAGCATGCTCAGGAGTCATTTTTAAAAACAACAAAGAAGAAGGAGCGGGGAGAGAGTAGTATAGAAGACGCTGCTGTCGGACAGCTCTTACAGAAGACGCACATGGTAGCTGCCCATGACAACAAGGAGTAAGGGATGAGGTGCACACACATGAAGAGCAGGGGCTTTCACTCAGTGAGGGGCCTGAGGGTTTAAGAAGACACAGTGGAGCACCCCTGGTAGCAGACACGTACTTTGCCTCAAACCCAACTACTACACACTTCCTTCTAACATATGTGGGGCGTTGCCATCGACCAGCAAAATATTATTGAAAAAGAAGAACATGGAAAAACATTTAATGTTTCCAAAATACAACTAAACAATGACTCAGAGATGAAGACATGAAAAGTTTTATTTTTCCTAACAAAACTAGGTCACATGGTGAAAACCGCAAGATTCTAGTACAGCAGGATTGTCATGAACACACAACCAGCATCCACTGAGAGCTGCCAACGCATCACAGCATAACACAATATCTGCAAGACTCCCAGGAGACCACACTGTTAATATGTTATGAGCGAAACTGGCAACCTGGGCTCACAGAGCTGCAATGACCAAACCATGCACGCATACACACCAAACACATATCACACACACACACACACACACACACACCACACACACACACACACACAGGCTCATGAGTGGATGGTGGCAGACCAGCTCACCTGCCTTCCCTCACAAAGCGGAGGCCAGAGCCTCACAACTGCCCGCCCTATTCTCTTTTGATGGACAAAGGTTCTGTGAGTCTAATGAAAAGAGAACATGAAGTTGGCTGTGTCATCTGGAGCCAGCAGTGACAGCGGCAGAAAGCTTTGAGAGAACAGCAGTGCTCAGCTCAGCCAGCAAGGGCTGCTGCAGGGAAGAAGAGGAGTCGCCTGTGCCTCCTGGGGGGGGGGGGGGCCTGGTTCCCACTCACTCTGCAATGGATACATCTCCCACTGTCTGTGGGTTTAGGGCCTGGCCATTGTTACAGCATCTCTATGAACTCTGAGGTTGTGTGCGTGGGACCTGTCCCAAGTGGAATTGCCCACTGCTTTGTGTTTTTTAAAGACAGAAAAACAAACAGCAAAATGAGCAAATTTAAGCAAGTAAGATGCTCGAGAGTCCACTGAGAAAAGCAGTGAGAATTACTGGTCACTGGGGGAACCACTGGCACTCTGCAACTGCTTTACATTAAGAAAGGATAAACACTCTCTGGGGCATAGCCCGGCAGGATGAGGCCACTCAAGTTATCGGAAAAAATTATTTTTGTAAACCATAACCAACTATTGGTCAGTTTTTGAAAACTCAGAGTCATAGCTCAAGAAAAACAGAAAAGCAGACAAATAACATAAAAACAAGATATACCACAAAATGCCTCAGTCTTTGTCCAAACCAGCAACAAGAACCACGTACAGCACAAGCCAGTGTCAGCTTACTGTGCCTACCCTTCAGGCAGCACTGCTAAAAGGGAGCCACCACTGCTTGTACATGGCGCTGTACCCCACCCCCAACCCACGGTTTCCCTTTCGGAGGTTCAGTTCCCCAAGATGTGTGCAGTTTAGTGGAAAACTCAGAAGTAGTTCATGGATTTACACTGCTGCAGCTTCGGGACAACTCTTGCTCCGTGCTGCCCTGCTTAGGACACGACTTCCTCTTCTTCAGTGTGCCCCACGGCAGCTGGGGACGGTCTACACCGCTGACAGTGTTCCCCTGCACCTGGTTTCTTCCATCAGTGCCTCCACAGGTATGTACCCAGAGGGAAGGCAGTGGACAGGACTGACCTGCTGTTTCACACATACGCTGGGGATCTGAGAACGCAGCCCCGCCAAGGGGCAACAGGTGTATTAGCAGTACCATTACTGTATACAGGTCAAAGCTGTCATAATAAAATGTTGGGGAACCCCACAGCACTGCCCACTCAGAGCCTTCCTTCTTAGAGACCGCTCATAAATAGACAGTTAGTTGAGCCTTAACACCCATTTTGGGGGCAGATTTTGCACTGTGATATTTCAAACTATTTTAAAGTACAGTTGCAAGTTAACCTGTCTAATGCTGACACACTTTGATACTAGCCGTATCTCACAGCCAGGCCCTCTACTACACTGCCGAATATATGAGTGACAAGCCTACAGACAGAGCAGTACCATCCCTGTCACAGTACCAGCCTGTCCTCAGAGTGCTATACCCCCTGCGGGTGGGTGTGCACTGCCCAGGAGGACACTAAGAGGACTACTGGGACACAGTTGACACTGTCACTGCTTCCATGTGCGAACATGACTATCTGCTACCACTGTGACACATACAGCTGAGGAGGCAGCGATGGATTTACGGGGTGTGTGTGAGTGTGTGTGTGTGTGTGTGTGTGTGTGTGTGTGTGTGTGTGATTAGCCCACGCTGTCAGTATTTTAAACAAAACCCTCACACTGACTGTAAACTTACAATGTATGTAAACTGCCAATACCTGCAGGGAACTTAGGTCATAACTAATTCCTCTCTATTCTCTTCAAAGTCTGTGGGGAAAAAAAATCTAGTTGAAAAGGCATGGGGGGTGGTGTGAATCAGTGTGGGCAGACTGCCCTCAAGAAGAAGAAGTAAAGCCAACAGAGACAGCACAGGACACACGTTTAAGCGAGGACACAGCAAGCTGGGGTTCCAAAATCCAGCCCCTCCTTCGCCTTGTTGGGTGGTTCCCACTGTGGAGATGAGTGCTTGCTTTTTACCTAAGAAGGGGAAAAGCCGGAAGAAAGCAGAAAATATTACAGTTGCCTGGTCAAAGGATGAAAGAAAAATCACATGATAATCTCAAAAGATGCAGAGGGCTTTCCATAAAGTTCACTTTCCCTTCATGATAAAAGCCTTGAAGAAAACAGGAAAAGAAGGACCATTCCCCTACCACAATAAAAGCTATGTATAACCAACCTAGAGCCAGTGCTACGCTGAAAGGGGAACCAAGGATGAGACAAAGGTGACTATTGTCTCCGAATACTCACAGGATACTTAGTGGGCCAGAGCAATAAGCAAGAGAAAGAAACAGGAGGGACCTGAAGGGGAAAGGAACAGTCACAGTATCCCCATTTGGGATGACACAATCTTACACAAGACCATAGGAGCACCAGGGAACTCTTTTATCTGGTGAGCACGTTCAGTGAAATGACAAGAGGCAAAGCGGCCTAAAGAAATCATTAGTCTTTCTGCATCTGGGACAAACAAGGTGAGAAAGCATCCTGTTGATAACAGCTCTGGAGTGAGTGAGTGAGTGAGTGAAGCACACAAATAAAATACACAGAAATAGACTTAACCAGTAAGATGGAAGATTTCTGTAAGAAAAACTTTAAGAAATGAAAGAAGACAGTGTAGGTGGAAAGACTTCTCATGCACGCAGATCAGCAAGATCAATGTAGTCAAAGTGGCAATGCTACTGAAAGCAATCTAGAGCCGATTCTTCACAGGAAAACAACCCTAAAACTCACACGTAAGCACCAGAGATTCAGAAGAGCCAAACCAATCCTGAGTAGAAAAAGCAACAGCGGAGGTATCACCATCACTTATCTCAAATTATACGAGAGAGTCACAGTGACAAACACAGCATGATAATGGACGTGCAGACCAACAAGACCCCACCGAGGACTCATGAAGAAGCCCACACATCTGTAGCCATCTGACTTTTGACAAAGGTGCCAAAAATATAATTGGAGGAAGAAGACCCTCTTCCACAAAATGCTGGGGAAGATGAACATCCAAATACAGAAAATCACACTAGATTCCTCTCACACCGAATTGAAATCCACTGATAATGGGGGTAAGGCCTGAAATTGGAAAGTTGCTAGAAGACTCTCAGGACACAGGCAGGCAAGGGCTTCCTGAACAGTACTCGACAGCTAGGAAGTAAGAGTGAGAACTGACGGTGGGGTTACATCACACTGAAAAAGCTTGGGACAGCTCAGAAAAAGGACAGAATGGGAGACAGGAGACGACCTTCAGCCATGTACCTGGTGGGCGTGTACACAGAATGTAAAAAGAACGTGAACTGTAACCCAAGAACCTCAAAGTAATCCGATCAACAAGGGCCAAGTGAAATGAATATAGGCATGTCTTGAGAAAGTCGAGCCCAACTGGCCAATAAATATGCAGAAAAATGTTCAATGTCCTTAGCTATGGGGGTAATGACCTGTCAGAAGAGGAACTACCAAAACAAAATCAAAAGCCGGAGAAAGCACACTGCAGTGGGCACTAAACCAGCAGAGAAGCAGTACAGAGCATCTGCAGGGAACTAAAACTGTCTCCGCCCTCTGGCCCAGCTGCACCACTCCAGGTATACCCACGGGAGCCAAGGAATAGACACGCGACACCTGCACATCTGTGCCACTGCAGTACCAGTCAGGACAGCCACGCTACGGAGTCAGCCGAGGTGCCAGTCAGCAGATGGCCTGCAATATACGTGAAATGAAGTACCCCAGCCATAAGAATGGAACTGAGGCATCTGCCACAAAGTGGGTGGAGCCGGAAATGTTACATTAAGTGAAATAAAGACAAATGTTGCGTGCTTGTCCCCTCCCCCCATGTCTAAGGTGGGAAACATGTAGAGGGGGGAACTACTTAAGAAGAGGAAGTGGACTAGTAGGAAGGGGGAGGGGGGACAAGAGGGAAACGAATGTAAGAGCAAAGCACACAACACACATTCCTAACACATCAGAATCCTGAAACTCAAACTCCCGAAAGCAAAACTAGCAGGCTAAAAATGTAAAGAGGGCAATACCTGAAATAGACACTAAAATGTCAGTCTGGCTAGAAAAGAGATGTGTGCAGTACACAAACTCAGAACACCCTGCTCACGTGTCAGATCGCTACCTAAGGTCGGAGGGAAGGGCAAGCAGGATCGTCACAGTCCTCAGAACACCCACCCTTAGTGACAGACAAGGCTATTCCAGTCTTGGGGACCTACTGAATGGCACACTGTGACACAGTGTGTGAAGCTTTTCCTTGTGACAATGTTTTAATAACAAAGAAAGGAAAACAAGCCCATGCATACCAAGAGGAAGTGGTGGATGGACACAGCATTGGAGAAGAAAACAAGGATGACGTTCATGCAACGTAAAAGCAGCTGCGGGAGGCACTCACAGACCAGATGCTGCCACACTGCTCAGGTGTAGGCAGGCGTTCAACTTCTTAAGAAAATTCCACAGTGCTTCTTAAATTGTGCCTATCGTTTTACATGAAGATGTCTACTCCCAACAGCAGTGCCCGTCGCTGTGGGTGCAGAGCTCAGGCCTGGCTGTGCTGAGTCCGCATGCCATACTGCTGATGGTCAGTATCTCTCCACGCTCTTATCTGCCGCCCTTCCACTTCTTAGGGAAATCTGCTCAAATCTCTTGACTCTTTCTTCAACTGGTTTCTTTAATTTCCAAGGAAATCTCAAATCTCTTGGCTCTTTTCTTCAACTGGTTTCTTTAGCTTTCCTTCTATTGAGCTCCAAGTGTTCTTTACATACTGCAGGCACGGAACTGCTCCATCAGTCATGCCCTAATAGTGTACACACTCCCCCACCCCACCTTAGCAGTCTTCTGACAACAGACAGTTTTCATTTCGATGGATCTGGCTGTCGTCCTGCAAGTCATGGGAAGAAGGGTTTCAGGACCCCTGGGGTTAGATGCGCACACAGTCTCAAGACCCTCATGTAAACATACAGCATATGCAAATGTATGCCAATCCTCCTGCACAAGCACAGGGCCTTTCTAGATAATTACATAACATAAACACTATGCAGGAGGGATGTACTGCTTGTGGAAAATGACAAGAAGGCAGTCTGCACGCGCTCACAACAAAGTCTCCAAATGTTTTTGGCTCAAGGTTGGGTGTACATGTGGAAGACGAAGGCTGGGATGCAGAAAGCCACCACATTTCTGCATTCTTTTCAAATGAATACTGCTTTGGTGCCTGAGAATTCAGAAATCTTACTTTCTAACTCAAGAACTACAACCTACAGGTTGAGAATGGCTGCCTGCTCCCGGTAAAATGCTGAAGGTCAGAGAACTGTCCGGGGTTTGCTCTCTTGGGGGCAGGTCTGTAGATGGAAGCATCCAGACTGTGGCCGTCCCAGCACACAGGGATTCTAAGAACTGAACTTGGGTGCTCACACTGATGGCAAACACACTATAGACTGATCCCAGTCACCACCCATTGGCTGTTTGGTACTGCCTAACTGTAGGATGGACCACTACTGCAAACAGAAACAACCTGGTAATGCATGCAGTCTCCCTAAAAAAGTTCACTTGTCCCACTCCACAGCGACTAACGGACAACAACCAGCAGCCAAGAAGCCGAGAAGCCGAGAAGCCGAGGAGACGCTGTTTTCTACTCTCTGAAAAATAGCCGCGGAGTCTGCCAGCTTATTAAAAAAGATAAGTTTCCAGGTTTCCAATACGCAGCTGTCCTAGCTAGTTTTACATCACCTTGATACAAGCTAGACTCATCTGAAAGGAGGGAACCTCAATTAAGAACATTCCATTTTCTTAACCAATGACTGATGGGGGAGGGCCCAGCCCATTGTGGGTGGTGCCATCCACGAGCTGATGGTCATGAGTTCTCTAAGAAAGCAGATTGAGCAAAGCCATGGGAGCAGGTCAGTAAGCAGCACCCCTCCATGGCCTCTGTATCATGTCTTGCCTCCAGGTTCCTGCCCTGCTTGAGTTCCTGTCCTGACTTCCTTTGATGATGAACAGTGATGATGAAGTGCAAGCCAAATAAAACCTTTCCTCCCCAAGTTCCTTTGGTCATAGTGTTCATCACAGCATAATCACCCTGACTAAGGCAACAGAGGGTCATGGTGTCTTCCACTCCATCTGTCCTTCCTATTGTAATCTAAGTCAGTACTATGCTGCCCAGGCTACTCTCAAACTCCTGGGCTCAAGTTATGCTCCAACCTTAGCTTCTGAATTAACCAGGCTCCTAACACTGCCACCGTGTCCTGCTGGTGATAGTTCCCATCTGATGACAGCCCCAAGATAAGCCTATCAGGCTGCACATGATGATGACATGTGTGACCCCAGTACCCAGAGATTGTTCACTCTAGCACAGAGAGAGACGGGCTCCCTGTGCCAGAGAACGTGCATACCTCTGGCTTCTGCGAAGGCAGAATGGCTAGATACAAAGAAGTCACTCCAGAATCCATGAGCAACTTCCTCATATAAGGCAAGCGTGTGAGGTCACTAAGACGCATGGGGTTCCTCTCCTTTGCCTGGGTGCCAGGTGCAGCAGCAGTGCTCCCCACCCCATAGGTGACCCCTAACATCTGGAGTGTCCTGGCATAGTCAAGTGGTAAGCTCTTCTAAGTTTTGCTAACTTGCAGCCCATCCTGCTCAGCGAGAGACTGCCTCATGTTCCCATCTGTTCTCCAAGCAGAAGCTGCCTGGGCAAGCACACCTTCTGCTTTGCATTTTCCATGAGGACTCATGAAGGAATCGCCTGTGGGGTCTGCACTACTTACAGAGGAGCTGGGCTTCTGAGAAGAGCCACTGGAGAGTGGTAAATACAAGTCAATCATGGATGATCAAGTATTCATTACAGAAGCCAGAGGTGTGGCTTCTCAAAGAGCCTGTAAAAGAAAAAGGGAAAGGGGGCCAAGTGTGGAGTACATGCCAGGACAGAAGGGCTTTGCTTTGCCCTGACTCCTGAGCCTGCTCTCTGGCTCCCTGACAACCCTATGGCCACTGTGCAATCCACTCAGGACAGAGGGACTTTCCATTTACTCCTGAGCACGCTCAGTGTCTCCCTGATAACCCTATAGCCTCCGTACATTCCACTCAGGACAGGAACAAATTCTTACACCGAACAAGCAATGGATGGTTCCCACTGCCCCCTAAGTGCTGTGACTATATGTAGTTCACCCTTCATGATCACAGGCTCTGCACTCAGACTCCAGCCACCACAGGCGGAAAATATTACTGAACACAAACGGACATTTGTCCGTCCCTACTCTGAATGATGCAGCCTACCAGGCAGCTACCTGCACAATGTAAGTAAGTACTCCAGCAACTAGAGGTGATCTAAAGTACAGGGCGGGCACACACAGGCCACATGCAAATATGCTCTTTACTGTGGACTGTGAGGTGTTCAGGCTGTGGTCTCCACAGGGGAGGGCTGTCCTGCGAGCACCCTCCAGCAAATGCTGGGGAGCAGACAACTACTGTGTGGTGAATGGGTAGGCCGTGTTTCTGCTCCAGTTTCTTCTTCAGCATCCTCTGTGGTAAAATGGCTCTTTAGGTCTAGTTGAGCTACCAAAGTTTTTAAGGGAACCTACGCACCTACCTATCAGTCTCTCTTATCTTTCTTTGGGTAATTTTTAACAATGCTCATCTCTGTGTAAGGAACAAGGGCACAGAAATAACAACCTTTAAAAAGAGGCTATGGGGAAGGACGAATACCCAGTTATGTGTATCAGGCACTTACACACATGTCCAACAGCCACATGGACCCATGACCCACACCAAGTCTAGGACCCGGCAGCAGGCACAGTGAGATGAAGGCTCACCCATCACCACCATGCTAACCCTTCTGTCTGAGAATGACATGACTGTGAAGTTGTCCTGCAGAGATTTAACCCACAGAACTGAGGACACAATGGAGACAACGAGGTAGCCAATGTCCACCTGGAGACAAAAAGAAGTCCCTCTGAAGATCACACCACCGAGTACTGGGTGTGGGTACAGCACGTGTGCTGACTATACCAAAACAACAGTGTCACAGACTGTGCTGGGGATGGGACCTTTTCAGACTGAGGCATCACAACCATCTCAGTTTGCATTCTCACCCCTGGACTGTAGTTGCTCATATCCAGTACATAGGTGGATGTAATGGAATAGGCAAAACTTCCTATTTCATTATAGTTATTACTATTGTTTTCTTGGTTTATTTTTTAATTTTTTTCCTTTAAATCTAATGTACGGAATTTGTCTGTAGCTCACTGGTAGAACAGTGTCTAGCATGTACAAAGCCCTGGATTCCATCCTGGCCCCATAGACAGACAGACGGGCAGAAACAGACAATCAGATAGTTTAAATATATGATTTTCAAAAGGTATAAATGGGATACATTACTTTTTAGAAAATAATTGATCAAGCAATCTTTTTAAAAAATTATTTTACCATTCTGAATATGTGTGATGTGTGACTAGTATTTATGTATTCACGTGGGTGTGAAAAGTGCACGTATAGGTGTGCACACACCCTCAGGCTGGCACCAGGTGTCTTCTTCTATCACTATGCATCCTGTGTTGATATGGAGTCTCTTACTGAGGCTGGACACCAGACCAGCTGGCCTGATCTCATGCCTCTGCCCGTGCTGAGATTACAGGTATGTGCTGTCACACGCCTGAAGAGCAAGCACTCTAATGACAGAACCATCATCCTGGCCCCTTGTGTAATTGTCCAGTTAGGGTCATTCTAGCAAACATGGACCTAATTAAAACCTTCCACCTCAGAAGAGCCACTGCTTAAGGGAAACTGGCAAAACTAACTCGGCAGTTCAGTCTCATGTTTACTAGGACAAACTGAGGGGTTGGAGTGTGTGCGGCTCCTGCAGAGGACCCGGGTATGGCTCTCGTCACACATCAGGCAGCTCACAACCACAAGGAACTCCAGCTCTAGCAGATCTGATACCCTCTTCTGGCTCCGTGGGCATCTGTACACATGTGTGTATGAGCACACGCACACAAAATTTACCATGAATATTTGAAAAGAGATGCAAAGTTGGAATTCTACACAATGTACACAAAGTGGACAAATAATTGGAGTGGATTAGACGTTCTGGTTTCAGTAACCATCTCATCCAAAGTCCACGGGATCTACTACAGAAACCAAGCCTGTGTGGAACACCTTGGTCTGTTCAGTATGCAGACACAGTCCTCCAAACACCTACAAAAACAGGAAGCAGGTTATGGTGTGCGACTGAAACCTCGTCAGAGGGCTGGAGATGGCTCTGTGTTTAAGAGTGTGTGCTGTTCTTGCAGAGGACCAGGTCGGGTTCCCATCACACACATCATGCAGCTCACACACTTTGACTCCAGTTCCAGGGCATCCAACACAGTTTACTGCTGTGAAATAATCCTTTTGTACACTGTGAAGATTTGTCACTTGGATTGGTTTAATAAAAAGCTGAACAGCCAATAATCAGGCAGGATTTGGGGGACAGAGAGGATGCTGGGAAGAAGAGCAGAGATATGCAGTCGCCAGCCAGATGGAGAGGAGAGGAGGCAGCATGGTCAGTACACAGTAAAGGTAATAAAGACACTAGACAAAAAGTACATTGCTAAAAATGGGTTAAGTTATAAGAGGTACTTAGTAATAAACCTAAGCTATCAGTTGAGCTTATATAATTAATAAATAGTCTCCATGTGCTTATTTGGGAGCTGACAGGCAGGACAGAAAAATCGGCCAACAGTCTAACTTCCAAGGGCACTTGAACACATGTAATATATATAAAAAGCCATACAACATAAAAATTATTTTTAATCTAAAACAAACCTCTCAAGGAGAGATACAAGCTTAGGCTATTATTTCAGGAGACCAAGGTCACACTGGGTGTTAGTCAAGTCTGTCAGGCCCCTAATACAGAAAAGTGCCTCTCTGCTCCTACTGCATGTTGGGAAGCTCACTTCAGTGGCTACATGGCCCTTAGAATTCCAGGTCCCCTGAGGAGGACTACAGCCAGGAGCCTCACAAGCTGAGGCAAAAATTTCTCCCTCACATGTGTCTCCTGTGAAGGAACTGTTCAAACCTTTTCAATCAGCTTATTAAGATTGCCTAGGCATATCACCTCTGTGGGTATTCCGTGTCCACTGGCCTCAGAATAGAGTTCAGAATTGCCTTCCTCTGCTGCAAATACCAGTTTTGGTTTTGTTTGTTTTTCAAGACAAGGTTTCTCTGTGTAACCCTGGCTGTCCTGGACTCA
Source organism: Microtus oregoni (assembly GCF_018167655.1). Classification (NCBI taxonomy): domain Eukaryota; kingdom Metazoa; phylum Chordata; class Mammalia; order Rodentia; family Cricetidae; genus Microtus; species Microtus oregoni. Next base: position 53,320,105 of record NW_024543070.1, on the reverse strand, counting down.
CTGTAGACGACGCTGGCCTCAAAAGATCCACCTGCCTTGCCACTGCCTCCCAGATGTGCACCACCATAGCCCGGTTATTTTATTTCTTTTTTTTTTTAATGGAAAGACATCTCACACATTTTTTAAAATGTGCATTAGTGTTTGGCCTGATTTTATGTCTGTGTGAGGTAGCTGGACTGGAACTTGGGTTATAGTTCTGAATTGCCATATGGGTGCTGGGCATTGAAACCAGGTCCTATGAAAGATTAGCCAGTGATCTTAACCATTGAGCCATCACTCCAGCCCCTACCAATCACATCTTAATGATAGAGAATTCAGCAAAACTCGAGTAGACAAACTAGAAATATGTTAGAAAAATTAACATAAGAAGCTAAGAAAGAGGAAAGATAATTGCATTTCTAACGAATTAAAATGGTAATAGAACCTGTGTCCTTTCTGGTATAAAGATTCATCCATTAATAAATCAGCAGAAAGAATGCTGTAAATGTGCGGTCTTGAGCACAAAGGTCTACTGCAGATCTTGTGAAGGCAAGCTGTAAATGTCCAGTGTCCTCCCAGTTAACACAGTACCAGCAGTTGCCATGACTGCAGCCGCCCTGCCACCAGCCTGCATCAACCCTCACGGCAGCCTGCATCAACCCTCACGGCAGCCTGCATCAACCCTCACGGCAGCCTGCATACTGTCATTTTATCCTTGGACCAATACACATAGTGTGGCTGAAGGCAGCTTCCAAACAGAAGATCCGTGTTCAAAACATTTTCAAATGCAGCTTTGATCACAACTTTAAAACTTCAGCACCTGCAATGCAACTGTGCAGGGAGCCATCCCCTGCTGTGCAGGGACCAGTGACATCAAGGTGCTTCTCCAGTTCACCCTCAGCAGCTTGGCACGTGGGGTCTGAGCTTTGCCCTACAGAAACTCAGCTGGTAACCCAGCCGCAGGCACTCACAGAACAGGCTGACTAAGGTAACAACAAGCACGGTAATGGACGCACACGTCTGAAACAGAAGGAAGATAGAAACCATTCTGAGGACATGCGTGCATCTGTCCTGACGCACAGTCTCTCTGATTAAGGAAGTGCGTCCTGTGCACACACACTGTTAAAGCAAGGATATTCAATCTCCCCTGTGAGCTTAATGGAGCCATAAAAGGACATTTTTATTTCAATCAAATGCTAACTTGGCACATAGTGAAGTTATCATTTAGTAATGACCTTTCTTATTTAAAACCAAGTATAATATACATTAGCTTTGGAAAATGTCATTTTCTTTCTCACACTGGAAAACCAGCCACTTGCTCGGGAAATGGTGTACACGGATGTGGCTGTTAGAGGACCAGCTCTAAGTGCTGGCATTCATCTTCCATTTTACAGGAACTGAATTTAATCAAATTTAAATAATATTGTATACACATCCTGCTTCAGTTTTGTCTTATCTTATAAACAACAAAGACTGATCATTTGTAGTACTTGCAAGTGTTTGAAATTGCTTTCGGTTGCTCTATTAAATCAGCCAGTGAGGCTTAGACTGTAAACTAAATGTACATCTGCCCAGACTGCAGTAATCAAACATACAGTCTGTTTAGTGCATAAATGATGCTTCGTGAGGTTTGGCTAAAGCAGCACATTGACACAAACCATGACAACTCTAAGAAAACAAGCAGGTAACACGGCTGCCCCCACACAGTAAAGGACAGAAGTGTGCTCCCGATCCCAGACAGACACCAGTGAGCCACCTTACCCGCCCCCACCTAGAACTGGCTGTAGGGTACTCCTGGCTTGTAAAATGCAAACTCATTTGTGGGGCTGAAGGTAATGTTCTCCTATCAGGTTCACACTGTGTCACAGGACCATCCAATGCTGTGGGAAGCCTAGAAAACTGCTGGTATTGTGCTGTGTGATCGGCTCCCCGGGCTATGCCAGGGGAGCTTTCCAGAGCTGCTACTCTAAGAAGGAAAAACCAGGATAAGGACAGCAGCAGCCTCTGCCACAGGGGACAGGGTTGAGGCAGATAGCACTATGGAGGGAGACAAGGAGTCCCCACCACAGAGAAGAGGGGGAGCTCCCACCTCACAGTGCTGCCCGAGGAGCTGCAGCAGGGCTGCACCCCACTCAACACCCTCTTCGGCCAGAGCAGCAGCTGAGGAGGAGCTTGGGCAACTTGTGTGTAGTTGGCATTTGGGGGGGGTGCCAACCAGCTCCCAAAAAATGACACGGAGACTTATTAATTATGAATGCTCGGCCTTAGCTTAGGCTTGTCCCACTAGCTCTTCTAATTTAATTTAACCTGCTTCTAGTCATCTATGTTTTGCCCTGAGGCCTTTTACCTTCCATTCTGCATGTCCTATTTTCCTACTTCATGTCTGGCTGGTTGGCCCCTGGCATCTCCCTGTTGTCTCTTTCTCTTCTGCCTAAATTCATCCTCCTACTTACTCTCCCTGCCTGAAGTTCCGCCTGTAACTCTTCCCTCACTACAGGCTGTTCAGCTTTTTATTAGACCAATCAGGTGCCTTAGGAAGGTGAGGCAAAACAGCAACACATCTTCACATAATTAAACAAATGCAACACATCTTTGCACAGTTAAACAAATATTCCACAACATTTGTGGCAAATGTTGGGATCACTGAACCATTCGTTCTTTTTGGTTAACATGTTCAGTGTTAAGTGTTGTGAATGCCACATTATTTATTGGATTTGATGATTTCTGAACATTTCAGAATTCCACATGTTTTCAGAGTTATGATGTGTGTGTGTGTGTGTGTGTGTGTGTGTGTGTGTGTGTGTATGTGTGTGTGGCGCTTTCTTTGTTTTGGGCAGGAAGGCAATGAAGACCCTGTACGATGTGCTGGGTATGTTCCACACCCTTGAGGCTCTCTTCACAAATAAGCTGTCGCAGCTTGGGGTCTTCTCTGTGAGAAAACCCTTAACCGTAATTGAAATTTCATTTAAAAAGTGTGGGCATTCTGCTTTCTGTTTCTTGGTTTGGTTTGGTACCTGTGCCCTACAAACAGTGAGCACAAACTCCACAGCACAAGCCAGTACCTGTACCCTGCAAGGTGGCTTGGCTCCCCCGACAGTCTTCAGCCCTGGAGCTGTGAAGAGGTGGCTGCCTTCCCATCCTCACACAGGCAATCTCTCTCTCTCCCAATGTAGTCACCTTTTCTGTTTTAACAGACCCGGCATTGGGTTATTAATTTTCCTGCCATTTCCATAATTTGTTCCACTTAGCGCCCTCCCAAAGGCAGGGGTAACAGAACCTTTCTCACTGTTTCTCCCTTTCCAGACCTGACTGCTTCCCTAGCAAAGGTTTTGCAAAGCTGTCCTCCCCTGTAAGCACCGTTTAACTGTTACCCCAAAACAGTTCACTCTTTCCATTTCATTCACTTCGAAGTATTTTTTACATTTCTCTTGTAAAGGCTTCTCTGGCTCAGAGATGACTAATAAGTGTTTTCATTTCCAGGAATCTAGGGCTGTGTCATATTGTTTTCTGTCACTGATTCTGATGGAGTCAGAGTAGATATTCTGCATGATTTCAACTCTAAGTCGTGGGTAACTCCTGGCTCATCACTGGGTTTTGACGACTATCTCACGTGTGTGAGTGGGGGTGTCGTGACGGCAGCCCAAGTTCCTAGGTCTGCAAGGGTTATCTTGCTTTAGCAACTAGAGTCACCAACTTTAGAGGAGTGTGTCCTCCCTCTCTGTAGTCTTTTAAACAGTCTCACTACGTTTACCAGGCTGGCTTTAAACTCACAGCAACCCTCCCCGGCCCCATTCTCTTTTTTCACTTTGTGTATTCTCAAGTTTTGTTGTTATAGCCGCCTGAGCACAGGCTTGTTTGTGTCTTCCTGACAAAGTTGCTCTGTTGTTAAGAAATGTCGCCCTTCGTCCCTGGGAGCACCCTTGCTCTCTGCTGTTATGGAATGTCGCCCTTCGTCCCTGGGAGCACCCTTGCTCTCTGCTGTTATGGAATGTTGTCCTTCGTCCCTGGGAGCACCCTTGCTCTCTGCTGTTATGGAATGTTGTCCTTCGTCCCTGGGAGCACCCTTGCTCTCTGCTGTTATGGAATGTTGTCCTTCGTCCCTGGGAGCACCCTTGTTCTCTGTTGTTATGGAATGTCATCCTTAATCCCAGGGAGCACCCTTGTTCTCTATTGTTAAGGAAAGTTGTCAGTCCTTCGTCCCCGGGAGCACCCTTGTTCTCTGGCGCTATGGAAAGTTGTCCTTTGTTGCCACTCCAACTTCCCTGTGTCAGCAGTCGGCACACACACTTCCACTCTCTTCTGTAGCCTGTCCTGCCTTGCCGGGAGAGCACCCCTTAGAAACAGCACACAAAGGCGCTGTTTCACCATCAGTCTGATGACCTCTTCCTTTGAACTGCATTCTGTAGAAAACTTACATCAGTGAAACGCAGTCTTGCTTATGCATCCAATTTTTAGTTGTCATCTGTTCATCCCGCTTTCCATTCCACTCTGCCTTCGCTGCCTGCTTATCAACAACTATATGGTTTTGCTTTGCTGTTGGTTGTTTTGTTTTACTTTGGTTTGTTTGTTTTGCTAGTCTATCTGCAATGTCTTTCTCGGTGGATTTTGTGGAAAAACAAAGCTGACAGAAAATGATATGTTTATATTTTAAATCTCCCAGTGACACTACCCGAATACGTTATGTACACTGTAAGTTTTTAGAAAGGAAAACATCAGTTTCCACCCATTTTGGAAAACTCTGCCCAGCATTCCCTTTCATGACTCTCACTGTCAGCTATGACTCCAGTTCTGTCAGGCCTGGATCGGATGATCCGCAGCTCAGAGGCTCTGTCCACTGGTTCTTTCTGGTCTTCTCACTGACATTTGCTTCAGAGAGTCTCTATTTCTGTGCTTTCAAATTCACCAAGCTTTTCTTCAGCAGTATCTGATTTACTTTTAATTTTGTCTTGCAAGTTTTCTGCTTTAAAGACTGCTCCACATGGCTTTGCCTTCTAACTCCCCCTCCTCCCACCATGCTTACCTTCTGCTCCTAACCTCTTGAGTTTTTGAGCCCAGCCCATGATGATTCTCTACCTTTATCAAAGGTCATATTTCCCCAATTTACTGGTTGTATGGCCATTGGCTTCTTTTCTGTTGGGATAAAAATTCTGACCAAAGCAACGTAGAGAGGAAAGGATTTATTTGGCCTACACTTCCAGGTCACAGTCCATCATTGAGGGGAATTAAGGGCAGGAGTTTGGAGCAAAAACCGCAGAGGAACAAATGTTGCTTGCTGGCTTTCCCAAAGGCCATCTAGCTCCGAGGACCTCCTGCCCGGGAAATGGCACTGTCCATGAAATGCTGCTGCCACAGTGGGCTGAGCCCTGCTCCATCAACTAACAATCGAGACAATCCCTCAAAGACATGCTCATAGGCTAATCAAGGCTAGTCCAATCTGGGCAGTTCCTCAACTAGAATCCCCTTCTTAGGGAACTCTAGGCTGTGCCAAGTTTGATAGGCAAAGCTAACTGGGGCAGACGATATATGATTTTGCTATGTGCTGGGTTATGCTATATTCCCATAATGCAATTTGGATGGTGTACCACAGGCAGTTAAATTCCTTGTTGAACATGTGGAACCTCCAGATTTTAAGGTTTGATGGGACATATCTAGAGAGCCCTTGCCTTGACCCATTGGCTCTCCACTTCACCCAGTATGTTTAACACACAGGCTTCTTCAGCCACTTCAGACCTGGTTCACTCTGGAGAAGTCAGGTACTTTGTTTGGACTTGTACACGTTAACATACAGCAACACATCCTAGATTCAGCAGCAAAGTCAAGGTCACCCTGGTTTAAATTTCTGGAGCTTCTCTGTGTGCATGTAGTATACAGAAAGGTCCCAGGATTTCCCAACTAATACCCTCCAGCCTGCGGCACACTTCCGATCACACATCTAATGCACTCCGGCCGGCAACACAAAGCTGCCGGGATTTCAGGGCTTTTTATTGGATCACAGGCCTGTAATATTTGTATGTAGTATCTGAAAATAGCTGTTTTATAAATTCGCCCAATTTCCTAGGCATTTAAGGTTTAAAGTCAAACTTGGTCTATTAATTCAATGTGGTTAGGGACAGGACAAAACTGGGGTTCTGAAATGCACTAGAATACGGGGTGTTTTTCTCTGATGAAGAATAAAAAATGACTATATCAGCCAGTGGTAGCTCAGGGGACTCAGCAAAAGGCTCAGCTGAGGCAGTAAACAGAGAAGAGCACGCACGTCTACCACCCACTCCACTCACGCTGCTCAATCGGCACCGGGTTCTCTGAACATAAGCATCAAAACATCAGTGCATAGCATCTTCTCTAAACACAATCTCCAGGGCTGCATTGAGACGGGTTCTCTGAACATAAGCATCAAAACATCAGTGCATAGCATCTTCTCTAAACACAATCTCCAGGGCTGCATTGAGACATCGGGGCTTAGCATCTTCTCTGAACACAATCTCCAGAACTGCACTGAGACACCAGTGCTTAGCATCTTAAATGTTTGGCTTAAAAAGCCACCTGCCCATCTGAGATTTACATTAGTTATACCTGAGATAATTTTAGCCAAATATTCTTTCTAATATCATACTTTAATGTAGGTTAGGTTATGAAGAAGTACCTGAGAGTGGCAAAAGCATTTAAAGAGGTGCAAAGCCCTGGCTTGGCTGCTGTTACCCCCATTCCCTTTATACCCACTCACTGGAAAGCATTATCTCCATGGATGAGAATAGGACCCCAACATGTTCCCCAGGGTGGATCAGCACACAGGAACAACCTAACTGCTCCAGTCAGTGAAACTACAGGACAGCTGCCCAAGCCAGCACTGTTCACAACATAGGGCACCTTCCACTTCCTCCAACCTTCAACGCTCTCCACTGAAGACCAGAATAGCAACTCAGACTAGGACAGCATCATTAATGAGAGCGCTAACTTGCTCCATACTATGCCCTCAGTGACTAGCCAGCTGTTTTCACAAATGAGTCTCAGCCAGGATGAAGGAGTGAAGAAACTATGCTCATAGTCACATGACAAAAGTTTGGAGGAAGGTACACAAGATTCACTCACACTTGAAAAATAAAACTTATGAATATCATGGCAACAAGCTAGCTTTCCTGGGTGCAGGAAATCAGTGCTTCTGATTGAGGTTCCATTGTGCTGTTCCTAGCTGGCTCCTCTACCAACCCTCAGGGTAGGAAGAGACAAGGGCTCCTGAGTCAACTCCAAGTAACCAATAACATTTATCTGATGCATGGAATGTAGAGTGAAAGGTCGGAGCCCATTTCCTACCAATCCTCAAGCCAAAAATCCCAGCAATCTCAAAATTTCACCAATCTCCACTCTGGACAACTCCTCTCCAAAAAACCCTGCTGCTTCTGCCTGAGCAGAGGCAGCCACCCTTGTGTGTCTCCCCATAGATCTCTTGAGTAAGGTTTGTTGTGTAGTATGACTGACTCTGTGGCATTCTTTGGCTTCTGACTGCCAGGATACCGTTCCCTTGAGAGCTGCAACAGTTCCACAGGAGTAGCCTTTGCCCTCGGAGCTGTAACACTTCTATGGAATACAGTGTTCAAGGATCCTGACTCGAGCCTCCACCAGACCGACATGACCACAGTCTCCCAGAGGCAGAGCACTATTTCCAGACACAGAGCGTTAGGTTCAATACAGGACAGAGAACTGTCTGACTTGTTACTGCTCACATTAAGAAACATGACTGGAGGAGGAGGTCCCACTTTACTGATTTCCTGAGGTGCCATGAATGTATTCAAAGAGACAAGTGCTCCTCCCATCACATCCCATCGCGCAGAAGAAAATTTCAGAATAGTCAGAATTTTTCATTCTGGTAGTTACCACTGGTCCCCTAAATAGTACACTCATCTGGAAGTTTCTGAGTTTAACACTTTACACATCCATTTGGTCCTCTACTTTTTATCACAACTAATCTCCCACCACTACTCCTATGTTCAGCACCTTTACTAGCTGTGACTGTAAACAAATAGAACACAGCTCAGCTCCCAGTTCACTAAGGTCACCCCACTGATAGCCTGAGCTTCAGAGGCTGCCTGGGGTCAGTTTCCCCGTCTGCTTTCACAGTGGCTAGACCTTGCTCTGCATGCCTTGAAGGAAACAGCAACCACAGCCTCATTGCTGACCAGAGTAACAGCCAGCCTCTACACTAAGATATCCAAGTACTACATAAGGTCCAGGCAGGGGAGGAGCTATAGTTATATCTTATGTTTACAAATCCAACCGTCAGGACCTCCTGGCCACCCTAGGAAATTAAAACGGTTCTAGCTTACACTTTTCTTGCATATTGCTTTAAAGCAGAGCCTTCCTTCCTCACAAGTAGAAGTTGCCTATGGTCTCTTCCTGGGAGCCTGAGTTCAACCCAGTCTGGCTTGAGGAGTCTTTGGTACTCCTGGCTCAACATAAGTGGTGGGCTGAATGAGAATGGCCCCCATAGGCTCCGATGTTTAAATGCTTGGTCCCCGCAGTTGGTGCAACTGTTTAGAAAGAATAAAGAGGTATGGCTTTGTTGTAGGAAGTGTGTCACTCGGGGTAGACTTGGAGGTTTCAAATATCACACCATTCCCAGTTAGAGGTCACTGACCCAGTGCTGAACATGACATCAATGGTACTCGTTTGGTGGTTTGAAAACAGACAGCCTGCTTTTCCTTCTCTCAGTGACTTTACAAATGCAATGTCTCCTTTCCATCGACTGCAAATGCCTCGGGTTCTTCCACAGCTAAAGAGGTGTCTTTGCCATCTCTGAGAAGTACACTGTCTTTCACATTATGCTATTTCTTCCCTCTCTTTACTTATCACTAACTTTTTAAGTCAAAAAACCTGTATTTTAATTCTAAAATATCTGTGTGTACACACACAAACACACACACACACACAGAGTCTTTGCACTTCATTTTTAAATGTTTTCCAGTATTCCTACTTACATTTTGTAACTAAAAGAACCTCTAACAAGTATACCCTGTAGAGTAATCATCTGTTTCTGTCTCACTGTTTAAACAAGGCTCCTGTCAGTCCTGTGATGTCACAGGATGCGTCCTCACCTGAGAGCAGAGCTGCTCCCCAGCTGTGTGACAGAGAAACTGAGTACCCCACATCCTCCGTGCATGTAAGTCCCCCTTCACCATGTGCTCTCCAGTCCAGTGTCTGGAAGCACAAAGCTGATCAGGACACAACAACAGAGTCCCATCTGCTGGCTTTAGGTCCGGAGAGTACCACAACAACCTGCACTAGCGCCATTAGCAACCTGGAGCCTAGGGAGGTGCCTGCCACACACCAAGCATTTGTAGCACATATGCAAAGAATACATGTTACCACGATGCTGTCAGATTCTGGATCTGTTGGGAAAATGGAGTCAACCTTAAAGGACTTAGTATATGGGCAGGATCTGGCTTTCCTTTTGGAGAATTAAATAATCACCACAATTACAACATGCCTCTCAATCAATAAATGGTGTTAAGCCCAGTGCCTGCAATTCTAAACCTTCACTAACACAGAGCAAGTCCCATTTTCCCTTTGCTGACATGTTCCCTTTTCCATGTGCTTATCCTATATGAACAGCCAGCCAGGTAGATTTATTTGAAATCTGTGGTGTTAATTTTTTGCAGTTCGACTCCTTTGGGTCCCATCTGCTGCACCCCAAGAAGATATGTGGGAATGATAACTCAGCTGAGGAGGTCCGAGCATCCCACTGCAATGCCCCTCGCTGCTAATGGTTTCAGGGGTCTGCTGTGCTGAGTGCCCCCAGCAGGCAGAACAGAGAGGTGCTTCCCTTGCCCTCTAAGGCTGCTACAAGTTCTTGTCAAAAGACTGCTTCCTATCCCTCTGTTCCACCCAGGACTGCCCTGGTACTCACACATCTACCTTCAATACAGGGCTGCGCTGGGCTTCAAATGTCAGCTCTAGGTCATTAGGAGGCTGCCAGGGGGGAGGAAGACTCAAAGTCCATGATGGTGCCACCTCTCACAAGGGTCAGCTGTGACTCTACTCTTCACACTCTGGTCCTGTTTCCCTCTGCAAGCTCTTCACACGGGCGCACTGGTTTGTTCTGTATGTGAAGCAGGAAGCTCACCCCCAAACACTGAGCTATACTAGCCAAAGCACTACTCCATGGGTGGCTCCTTCCTGTGAGCCACTTCTATAAAGGACAACTCAACCCTAAAACCCAATGCATCTGGAAACTCAGAATGTGCAAATACAACACCCGCTGGGAGAAACAAGACGGTGTAAAGATCCCTGAAGGCTTCCAGTTTTAATGGCAGTATACTAGCTGCAGCTATTTCAAGCCCTTTGCTTTAAATAAACCCATGCATGTTGTATTGTGGTACTCTTAAATATATCCGGGGCGTGATGCCTTATACACCATCTAAGGACAGATCTAAACCATTGCATACTATGATTTAGATGCTTAGCATTGTCTACATATCTGAGAAGACATCTTCTCGTGAACTCTTTCACAAAAGATGGGTAGGCTAAATGCCAACGGGATCTATCTGAGGTAGGAAGACATGACTGAAAACGAGCAGCACACAGCGAGCCCTCGGGGTAAATGGACACGTCCACTTTAGCTCACACTCTCACTCCAACAGCATGGTTCTCCCAGCAATGGTTCTTCTCGGGAGAAAACCCTTGCCTCCAGGGGGAACTATATATTTTATTCTGAATGAACTTCAAAAAGTAATGTTGTAAGTGTAGCCATGTTCTTCTTACCTAGACAGAGTCACCTTAAAGAAAACAGCAAGAGGGAAAAGGAGACTGGGCTTGTTTTAACAAAATTTCATCACATAAAAATTCAGTACACGACACACTTAAAGAGTCTGACTACCTATTTATAAAACACAGCCAGCATCCAGTGAGCAGCTGCAGCTTCCCATGCCAGGCTACCGGAAAACAACACTTGCCAGACCTCACAAACCACACCTCTAAAACCAAGCTACCACGTGTGGTGGTGAGCGCCTGGTTGGACACACCTGTCTATGGAAGAACCTATCACTGTGACAGCACCATCAAGTCTGGCAGGAGACCATGTGTAGTAAAACTAAAACTTTGCACTACATTCTGAAAGGTTTTATTTCTTGGCTTCTTGTGTTTTAAGGCAAAGTCTGTGTATAAGAGCAAGCCGGCTACCAGCATGTTAGGAGAAGGGTCTCATGATATTCCACCCCTAGCTGAGGAGCTGTTGGCAACTGATGACTGGGAGAAGGGGCCATTTTCTTCATGTGCCATGAAAAGCTGCCCACAATCCAGCAGATGATGCTTCCATGCCCACACACATACAAACAGCACTAAGTGCACTCAGCAAGTTTTTATCCTAAAAAAAAAAAAAAGAGTACATGATGTTGGGTGGGAAAAAATGGTGGGGATCAGGAGAGGAATTAGATAGGAGGGGATGGGATAGATTTGATCAGTTTGTATGTATGCATGCCTGAAAATCTCATAAGTAAATTTAAAATACACAAAGTCTCAGGCTGGCCTGGAACTCACTATGTAAAAGAGGTTAAGTACCAGGATTATAGGTGTGTGTACATCACACCCTCTGACTTTGGAAGCACACATTTCTTAAACCAATTACATTATTGCAAAGGTGTCAGTTGACGCTAGTTAGCATAAGGGAAAGAGGATTTACGGAAGGTCCACAGAATCAAGGAGGGGCTTCTGAAGTGATAAGAGTAGCCCACCAGACCTCAGCTACCACAGTACTCCCCACTGGAAGGCCCAAGGGCCAGGATGGAGGATGCAAGGTTGCCTGGTCATGTGTGAAGACTCAGATGGGCTCTGGTCCCATCCCCACAGAAACAGGTCTGTTATGCAGGGAAACTAAGTTTTCAGGAAACATGACAGATGCAGGACTCCAAAAGACAGGTAGAGAGCTTCAGGAGCATTTGGTCAGCAACAATGAAACACTACGCAGCATAGCACACAAACACCACATTCAAAAGATTTAAAACAGATGTCCCACATTAGGCTAAATAATGGATGGATTGATGGATGGATGTTTGGAATCTTTGCTGGTAAATTTGAGTAAGAGTTCTACTCGACAGACTGGCATAGCCTGCCCGCTGCTGATCAAACACCATTGTACACACCCACACAAATGCACCTGTGCAAACTACCACCGTGACACACCCACACAAACATACCTGTGTACACACCACCGTGACACACCCACGCACACACTGTAACACACCCACAAAACACACCTGTGCACACACCACTGTGACACACCCAGACAAATGCACCTGTGCAAACACCGTGACACACCCAGACAAATGCACCTGTGCAAACCACTGTGACGTGACACACCCACACGAACACACCTGTGCAAACACCACCGTGACACACTCACACAAACACATCTGTACACAGTCCACATGAACTCACAAACTGGCATTTCTCACTTGACCACTTGACACGGACAAAAGCAGGTATGTCTCAATGCTTCTAAAAATGCCTACCTACATCTTGCAAAGATTAAATATTTACAGAAAAGCCCAACCGGAAGTTGGGTGAGAAATAAAATAGATGGCTTACTATCAGACTGCCTCATTAAAAATATTAATGTATATTAATTAGAATTCATGTACCTAGGAAGACTGAAATGTTCACAGTCCCCTAAAGAAACCTTATAAGAACAGACTTTGATGGGCAGGAGTGGTGCACGCCTTTACCCAGCACTCAGGAGGCAGAGGCAGGCAGATATCTGTGAGTTTGAGGCCAGCCTAGTCTATAACACAAGTTCCAGGACAGTCAGAGCTGTTACCACAAAGGGGGGGGGGGATGGGTAGAAACCAACCCAAACTTTTCTCCAAAATAAACACAAATCCTGTCCAGAAGCTCAGAAGAACAGTGCCTGGAGCCCACGTCTACGGAGCTGTGTGGGGCTGAGCTGGAAGGGCTGAGCTGGAAGGGCAAGAAAGCTACATCTGAGTGCAGCGGCATTCATCCTCTCTCCATCATACGCCACTTTACAACACAGTAAATGGGAAAGCGTGTGCCTCCAAATGGTGACTGTGGGAGCAAGCTTGCTGCAGGACAATTAATGCATGCAGCTGGTGTCAACCATCAGTAAGTCTCAATCACTGCCTGACAGCTCCAGTAACAGCTCACTCAGAGTAATTATAGCAAATGGTGTTCGGGCTTAATGTTCTGCCTTTTTTTTTCCTGGAATGTAATCAACAAGATATTAAGATTGCTTCTGCTTAGCTTTTCTTTAATATTCACACTGACAAAAATAAACAGTCATCAGACACTTAGTGAAAAGTATAGGAGAGCATTTAATAGGACTGGTCCTATGACTTTAGTAAACATGTATGTCTGCTGCATAGTAGCTTCTATTAGCCCTTCCATAAAGAGATGCACACTTCCCAAATGCATCCAGTTTTCTACAATTCCTAGACTTTCTTACATACATTACATATGCATCCAGTTTCCTACAATTCCTAGACTTTCTTACATACATTACAGCATGCATCAGGTGTCAAATACTTTTGTGTGCTAAATAAGGAGACAGAAAAGCAGTTAAAGCCTGGCACTGCCACACAGTCCTTGTATATGGGAGAACAGCTAAAACAGACACCAGGATAAACAGCATACAGCCCAGGTTAGCAAGTTCATGGTCCAGGTGCCTAAACTTTTGCAGTAAAATATATATATTCATTCTTACAGCCTCATGCTCCTTTAAAACTCCACACTACAGTGGTGACGCACACCTTTAATCCCAGTACTCAGAAGGCAGAGGCAGGCAGATCTCTGTGAGTTTGAGTCCAACCTGGTCTACAGAGCAAGTTCCAGGACAGCCAAGGCTGTTGCACAGTAAAACCCTGTCTCAAGGAAAAGAAAAGGGAAGAGAAAAGAAAAGAAACAAAAAACCCACCTGTTTTCTATAGCAACAGAAAGTTTAACCCCATTCCACTTGCACCTGCTCAAGAGAAGCTACGCCGCTCCCACACTCTGCCAGCCACCATCTGAACATTCTGCTCTAAACCCCTAGGAGGTCACGGGGGAGTCATATCAAAGCTGGGAGGGCTCTGGGCCAGCCATGTTCCTTCCTGGGCCTCCTGATGGGAACAGACATGGGAACAGAACCTTCTAACATCCACAAAGTCTACAAAGTTGATGTTCCTGAAACGTTAAATCAAATTACAAGGGGGAAATAATGACATAAAAACCCCATAGTGATTTAAGTAAATTACAATTTCCTGGGGAACACACGTAAGAGGGGGCACATATTACTGCCATGTACTGACTCATCATGCACGGAGAGCACAGCATCAGTCACCCCGTTACTCCGCACTAGCAAACAAGGGAAACCAATTCTGGCTGACTGATGTCAAAATTTTACTTAAAAGATTTGGGCAGCCTCAACAAACGCCAGAAATGCTGAAGAGTCTTGACATAAGCCGAAAGACTCCATGAGAAGGACTGCACCCTAATGTGCCCCACGCCTGCAGGAAGAACTTTGCAACAGACACTCTATTCCAGACAGGGACAAAGTCACAAAAACTCCATGGGCAGCTACTCAAACTCTCAAAGCAGGCCCAGAGACTCAAAGAGAAGGCTGAGTGCCAGCAAGGCCCTGCCCTTCATTCCTGTACCACAGGGGTCTCCTGGGGCTTCAGGACAAAGGGATACTGTGCACTAGCTCTTACAAAGGTCTAAATATGTGGCTATTAATTAGCACAGTAAGAGACAACAGTTGAAGACAGTCTGGAAAAGCTATAATTCGTGAATGAACAGCAAGTTAGATTTCTGAGGTTTTAACTGGAGATAGAAACGATACCTTAAAGGCACACACAAAGAGGGCTGTAACCGAAATGTGTTTTATGAAACCAAAATTAATGCACTTATGTGCACATTCATGAGGCAAATCAGCAAAAAATAATTAGCACTCCAAATGACAGGCACTGGGAGGGGGACAGTCCTGATTCAGAGCAATCACTGGCTTATAAAAATTCAGTGGCCAGCTTCTTAAAACAGTTTTTGCCACTTTCGACTAATACTTTTTGCCCCCTTGAAATTTAGGAAGTCATAAATACATAAACAGCTCCTGAATAATCATCTTTTAAAAATTATGTCTGTATCTGTGTGTCTGTGTGCATGTGTGTGTGTGTGTGTACCACATATGTGCAGGTGCCCTCAAAACCGGAAGATGGAATAGGAACCCCTACTGGAGTTACAGATGATTGTCAGATGCCCTGTGTGGATGCTGGAAACCAAACTGGGTCCTCTTGGAAGAGCAGCAAGTGCTCTTAAGTGCTTAGCCATCTCAGCAGTCCAAATATTCATGTTTTCTTTGCTCCCACCTCAGGTGTTAAAGGTACAGCTGAGCTTGACCTGCTCCATTCTCCTTGGTCACCAACTGAAGCAGGAAGGAAAGCCTGTCAATCTATGTTCCTCACAGCAGGGGGAAAGGTGCTTCAGGGTCCCAGAACCCAATCACTGGGTCCTGCAGAGCAGGAGGCCATGCCTGCTCACAAGCAAGCAGGCTACTAGAAAAACAGTGGACAGAGAACATAAATGCATGGGGAACACATCTCTGTGACTACATACAAAGTTCAGAGAAATAATTTGGTTCCTTTCAAGCAGTACTATAAGTTCACACTGAACAAGCACTACAGTACCGCTGATCTACAGAGAAGCCAATCACCCCACACCTCCCAGTTTCTGTGTGACTGCTTTGAGGACACTCCTCAGACC
This sequence comes from Microtus oregoni, assembly GCF_018167655.1. NCBI lineage: Eukaryota > Metazoa > Chordata > Mammalia > Rodentia > Cricetidae > Microtus > Microtus oregoni. The sequence continues at coordinate 53,304,385 of NW_024543070.1, read as the reverse complement.
CCTCAGGGCAGCAGAGATGTGAAGCCTTCTCTAGGGGAGCAGCGTGTCTGAGCTCTTCCTCCAGTGTCAAAGGACAAGCTCTAAGTATGTGTACTCTGAAGGACCCGAGACTTTCTTCCGATACTCACTTCACTTTCTACGGGATTCCTCACAGCTGCTGCAATGCCATAAAGAATTAGCAAAACTTTTATTATCGAGATTATAAAAACTGAGAATGAAGTAAAACCTAGCATTCATCTCATTCTGAACAATCCTAATATAAACTCACAATAATAAATCTTGATGTAACCTTAAAATTGATTAGCCTTAAGATTGAAACAAGTTTAGAAACCCCAGAAGAAGGGCTGGGAAGATAGATGACTCTGTGGGTAAAGTGCTCACCATATAAGCAGGAGGACCTGACTTGAGATCCCAGCACCCCTTAAAAGCTAGCCATGCCAACGGACATCTGTAACCAACACCAGGGGATGCTGAGACAAAGCCAGTCCCTGGAGGTGACTGGCCAGCTAGCCTGACCAAACTGTGAGCTCCAGGTTCAGTGACAGACTGTCACAAAAACAAGGTGGAGAGCAATTGGAAGATTCCTGATACCTATCTATTGCTTACACACAGGTACACACAGGTACACACACACACACACGGGCAGGGTGAGACTCAAGAAAGAAAAGCATCCACTAAGAAACAAGTGCAGAACAGCAGACACGAAAGATCCACATCTGCTACCTGCTCTGCTCTGCTGAGCTCCACCCACCAAGGCTGGTCTGGAAAAGCTCCCACCGACAGGATAAGGTGAGTCATGTGGGCTGTTGTACAAGAACCACACCTCCTGATGCCCTCTCAGCAGTAACAGTTTACTAGACAAGTAAGGTCAAAGAGGACAAAAGGACACCAATAAAACATGCTAAAGTACTGCTACTTGTACCTGGCAGCACTCAGTGATCAGAACACTCAGTGTTTGCCCGCACATTCACCCCCACAATCCTCTAGGGCCATATGAAACATATCTGGATACATACATCCATGATGGGGCAGACTCCAGGGGTCAAGTCGCATTCCCAAAGCCTCAGGACAAGCAGATGATGGCAGGCAGTCTGTTTTCATCCCTAACTGCTACCAACAGGCCAGGTCAATGGCTCTGCAGTAGCTCTGTTTTGCTATCTTTTCAAACAGTGAACTGGTACACAACTGACCTCAAAGCAGCATTTACCATCCATCCCACAGACAGAGACCCGCGGTCATGGCACGTTCTGTGCGCACTTGTTTAGGCTGCTAAACCCAATAGCAAATGGCCCTGCACTTCTCAACAGTCGGCCATAGGCAAATGTAACTCAAAGAGCACTCGGCTTCTTCTTGTGTTCAGTTGCTGGGGGAGTAACTCCTATCCCAAGGAGAAGCTTGTTCCAAAGGCTCCACACAATGCCAGTCACTCTACCAGGCAATACCGCCAGTGAGGCCACGTCCCGTTATATCACACTCCCTGCTCAATAGGAACCCCACATCTGTCTCAAGACTTCCTCTGCCTCCAGGATGTTAGTGACCATGTAAATAATAAGAATAACTAATGTAATAAATTAATTCCAAGGCCCTGGGATTCTGTCTGTAGAAGGGTAGTAGCCTGCTGATGCCACAGGGTGTTTGCAGACAGCACACTCAACAGCAAGTCCCCCAGTGTGGTGATGCCCACACACCTGCAGCTGAGGTTCACTAGGCTGGGAAAGGTACACAATTTATCCTGAGGCAGCAATGAAGCAGTTAAACAGGCTACAATCAAAGCTGATATTGAAAATGACCTTCCTTTTTGTATCCCACAAATTAATGCTAGCTCAAATGTTATATTTTTTAATTAAAAACTAAGAATTGGTAGATATAAATACATTTTTTAACATTTCTTTCTTTGGTACAGGGTTCCACTGTGTAGCCAAGGCTGGTCTCAAACTTGCTACAATCCTCTTGTCTCAATCTCCTGTGTGCAAGACACAAGTAAAACCTAATATAAAACAGCAAAGAATGAGTGAATTCAGTGTTGTTTCACATACTTGAGACCAGACTATAATTCTTCCGACGTTTCTAAGACAGTGTCAAGACAACATGAAAAACAAAATGCTCATTTCATCTATAAAAACAGATTCCACTGTAAGCACAGAAAGTTCAGAGTCACTGTTTAGCTCTAGAGTAACACGGTCACCAAGTAGGGTTCACCCAGGAAATCAGAGCTGTTTATCACAGAAAACCTACCTACGTAATTCAAGTATCAAATTTCTTAATGTTAATGTCATGTCATTTCCTTATCACAGTTTAGAGGAGCATCTCAGGTGGAAAACCATAGGAAGGTTTTATGGGGAAACACATCTCTATGTTTGAGTTACACGTAAGACGAGATACACTTGTGTGTTAACAGAGAAGAGCATCTTAAAACTCTGAAATCCAGGCATCAAACTATTAGCAATCATTACTTATTACAACTAACATTTCTCTATTATCTATACCAAAATCAAGTGACATCAGCCAACACAAGCAAATACTTTGAAGAAATGCTTTACTAGAAAGGAAAATGAAGAAAAACATATTTTTAATAAAAAAATCTTCACTTACTAAAAGATAAAGAATTTGAAATTCCCCAAAATGATTTCCCTCTAGTGTTTTGTATTTCTTATGTGTTGGTTCATCTCTACATATTTTGCTTTATTTTATTTTTTAAAGATTCATTTATTTATTTATTTATTTATTTATTTATTATGTGTACAGTGTTCTGTTTGCATGTATGCCTGCATGGCAGAAGAGGGCACCAGATCTCATTACTGATGGTTGTGAGCCACCATGTGGTTGCTGGGAATTGAACTCAGGACCTCTGGAAGAACAGGCAGTGCTCTTAAACCTCTGAGCCATCTCTCCAGGCCCCCATATTTTGCTTTACAAATGCCCCCAAACCAGAGTTTCTCATAACCACTTCCTTTTTAGCTGAGGTTAGAGTCCTAGCATGGAAGACTCCATCTGAACTCAAGATCTCCCAGATGGAGAGGAGGCAGTGCAGACAGAAGTGGGTGAGGACAGGACGACACAGACAGACGGACACAGGACCTATACAGGCTGTCCACAGCTGTGCTGCCACAGGCTGACATGTCTAGTGACCCACAGGGCCCAGAAATACACTCAAGGTCACTTTCTTGTTTAAATGAAAGACAGGAACAACAGGTAAAGTGAGGCGGCGAACATGAAAGCCCACAGCTGGACCTCAGAGCGCAGGCAGTTTCCTTACGAAGCCATTTACACACCGTGCAAGCACTGAGGGTTCCTGTTCATTTCTTCCACTATTCTGACAGTGCTCATTTCTGAGGGACAACTGTACATGCCAACAGGTCCGCTTCAAAGGAAAGGCAGCCCTGACCACAGCTGGCACCCCAGAGGGCACCACCACAGCTTAACTTCACCTCTGAGGGCAGTAAGTCCTGAGGGCACTTTGGCAAGACTAAGCGTACATTAAACAGCCGGCCTGCTGACGTGTTCTGCCCTTTGATAGGAGAATGCAGCCTGGTGACTCTGGCGTGTACCAAGTGCTGGTTTAATCCCCAGCACTGCCTAGCTGCCTCAAAAAGAATGAGCGCCACCTTTCAAAAAAAAAAAAAGACACACAGCTTGAGGGACTTATAAAAACTGACACTGATTCTAAAATTTACATGGAAACACAAAGAACCAAGATTCAACAAGACAACTGGCAGAAGAAAAGGTAGAAAAATGAATTTAGGTGATTTCAAGATTCACCATGTGGCACTGGCACCAAACTAGGCAAAACCATTCGTAAGACAGAATGCCAGTCTGTCCTAATTCATGGAGACATAGATACCTTAGGATGTAAAGTCTGAGAAGAGAGAACCCTTTCAATGTGTGATGCGGGGACAAGCATATGTGCACCTTATGTAAACCAGATCAATCAACACCCTAAGCAAAACACAGGAAACGAGCCATGACCTCAGTCGGTTAGAGACCTCCTAGACAGGAGCTAGAACACAGAAAAGCAGACACATGGGCTTGGTCAGTATAACATCTTCCAGTCTGTAAACCATGATGCTAAGAACGTGGAAGTCACTGCTAAGTGGAGAAACCATCTGCAAGACGCATATGCATAAAAGACCTGTACCTAGGTCTACAAGGGCAGTCAAGGAGAGAGCCCACTCTCTCTGACCTCCACTTGAGCGCTGTGGCCCATGTGCAAATAAATAAAACATCATTTACAAAAAGAATTTGTACCCGTGACATTCAGTGACAAGAAAATTCAGCACTAACTCAAAAGCAGGTCTGGAGAGACGCTCAGCTGTTAGAACACTAGTTGCTCTTCCAAAGTTCTAGTTCCCACCACCCATACCTAGCAATTTACAACTGCCGACAATCTCAGCTACAGGGGTCCAACACTCTGTCCTCCACCACACATGCACACCCACACACAAAAAAAAACAAATCTGAAAAAGAACTCAAAAGCAAAGTAAACTGATCCTTTTAAGAAAGAGAGAGAAGGAAGGAAGGAAGGAAGGAAGGAAGGAAGGAAGGAAGGCAGGCAAGCAGGAAAAGAAACAGAAAGAAAAAAGAAGAAGCGAGGGAGGGAGTGAGGGGGGAGAGAGGGAGAGAGGGAAGGAGCACTCAAGGCTGAGTTCAACCCCTAGCACCACCCAAAGAGAGAGAATGGGAGCACTACTTTATAGGATCGGTAAGTAAGCCAGTGGCTGCATGAGAACACTGAGAGGACAAGGACATGTTCAATGTTCACTACCCCCGTGGTGGTGAGGTTTCATGGCTGTGTATGCTTTGGTGTACCTTAATTATAACTTGGTAACATTGGTAAAGGTCTTTATAAAGAAGAAAAACTGCAGCAAGCACCAATTAGGCAGCAACAGCACACCAAGGAGCAAGGATTTCCTTCTCATCACCCTGTGGGCTCGATGTCAGCCACAGGTAGATGGGGAGTCAGCAGACAGTTAATCATGTGACTGCGGAGCTGCGGTGTATGTGCTGAATTTATGAATGAAAGCAATGCACTCCCACTCCCCCTATTCCAAATCAGAGCGCTCATCATCAATTCTCAGATGAAATGCTCATTGACACACCAAAACATCATGGAGCTAAGTTTGCTCGGCTCACGCCGTTTCCACATTGGAGACCCTAGCGAATCACAAGACCCGTTACCTAAGGTTGGGAGATGAGCTCACTTGCCTAACACAGAAGGCACTGAGGCAGGGTGGCTGCAGGTAGAACTAATGCCATTTGGGCAAGAAACTGCTCTTGCCTGGACTGTCTGAGGACGGACAGACAGACAGACACACACACACATTGCTGAAATTGCCTAAAGAAGGTGAGACAATTCTTCAGGTTTCCTGCTTCACAGAGGAAACTGTCAGACATTCTGCTGGACAGAGAAGAAAGTGACTGACAAACTGCCAACATAGGTGGAACTGTCTTTCAAATTTCCTGCTTCATGGAAAAGTCTGCCAGATACTATGGGCCTGTAGGCTGAAGATGGAGGCCTCAACATTACAGAAGAACTCTGGGTGACTTTCAGCAGCAAGATGTCTCTGTCATTTCTAGAACTTTGCAAGTTGCTTACAATGCAATTCCTGTTTATTTAGGTAATATATCCTTCTGGAATCTTTGATGGAGCTGAAGACAGAGAGTTATAGTTATGATAAAAGATAAATTAGAAACTCACAAATATTCTAACTGTAATTCTTGTTTGATACCTACTTTGTTATATGTAATTTTACTATGTTAAATTTAAAAACTTCCTTTTTATTTAGACAGAAAAGGGGAGATAATGTGGGATATCCCCCCCCCGTATGCTATGAATATGCTTTATAAGCATTGGTTAATAAAGAAGCTGCTTTGGCCTATGGCAGGGCAGAATATAGCCAGGCTAGAAGAGATATAGAAAGAGAGTAGGCAGAGTCAAGGAGACACCATGTAGCTGCGGAAAGAGAAAAACACTGGAACCTTACCTTACCAGTAGGCCACAACCTCATAGTGATACACAGATGAATAGAAAAGGATTCATTTAAGATGTAAGAGCTAGCTAGGAATACACCTAAGCTATTGGCCAAACAGTGTTGTGATTAATATAGTATCTGTGTGATTATTCAGGTCTGAGCAGCTGGGAAATGACTACAGTCTCCCTTTATACCTTATTTTACTAATGGTCTCTAATAAAAGTATTTTATCTGACTACTGCTTTCTACCATATTTCACAATATCAAGACCATTTAACCTGATACACAGACGCTGTGTTGTGTGAGTACGCAAATAAGGCTGCTGGACAAGAAAAATGGAACAGGCTGCTCACCGAATGTTTGCTGTTATTGGGTGTGCGATTCATAATTGCAGACACACATGTGAGTGTGTGGGGGCCACAGGATAACTTGGTGGATTGGTTCTCTTTGTCCACCTTTAATATGGGTTCCTGGGATTGAACTCAGGGAGTCAGGCTTTTGCAGCAAGTGCTTTTACCCTCTGAGCCATCTTGCTGGCCCAATTAACCTGCTTTTAAAGGCAGCAAGTTACTAGGTGTTGAATACAAAAAGGAAAAAATAGTGTCTACAAGAGTAGACACTAACAGCACTCGCACTCTGTCTTACTGGAGTGCAGTTCATACACTCAAGAATTTCTATTAGCTCCTGGGGCCAAGTCCCAGGGTCTCCAACACTGGGAATCAAGTATGTAACTTCCGGGGATTTCAAAACTCCATATACACAGCTATGTTCTATTCTGAGCCAATTTTTTTAAATTAATTTATTTATTTATTACAGATTTCTGTCTCTTCCCCACCACCGCCTCCCATTTCCCTCCCCCTCCCCCAATCAAGTCCCCTTCCCTCGTCAGCCCAAAGAACAATCAGGGTTCCCTGCCCTGTGGGAAGTCCAAGGACCACCCACCTCCATCCAGGTCTAGTAAGGTGAGCATCCAAACTGCCTAGGCTCCCACAAAGCCAGTGCGTGCAGTAGGATCAGAAACCCAGTGCCATTGTTCTTGAGTTCTCAGTAGTCCTCATTGTCTGCTATGTTCAGCAAGACAGAGACAGAGACCCACACGGGAGCACCGGACAGAAATCTCAAGGTCCAAATCAGGAGCAGAAGGAGAGAGAGCACGAGCAAGGAACTCAGGACCACGAGGGGTGCATCCACACACTGAGACAATGGGGATGTTCTATCGGGAACTCACCAAGGCCAACTGGCCTGGGTCTGAAAAAGCCTGGGATAAAATCTGAGCCCACTTTTGCATAGATTTTCAAGTTTAAATCAAAATTCTTTATTTTTGCACACAGCTGTCAATTTAATCAAAACTAAACTACACCCATGAAGGCTCCCCCACAACCGTCAGCCACCACAGAACTTCAGTAACACACTTAAGATTGAGATACAAATTCTGCTCATTCTTCTCATCTGTTAATTACCTCACTTCATCTTCGTTCTTTTGGGGAAAGGGGGTGAGGGTATCAAGACCTAGCCTGGAACTTCTAGCAATTTCCCTCCTTAGTATCCTGAGTGCTGAGATAATGGATCTGACCACGGGGTCTGGCCCAGCCCTGCTCTCTGGGTGTGGTGCCCTGGAGGAGAGCTCCTCTTTTGCCCTTCAGTGTCTCCATAGGTGCCTGACTAGTTTCTGATAAGGAACCGGCCACTCTAATCACTGCTTCCTTATAAGCATGTCCCAGATGCCTCCTACTTACAAAAATTTATTTACACTTCCAGCAGTATGGCTGCTGTGTCTGCACACGCTCCTGTGGTGGACCTCACTGGGGCCCGTCCCTTGGGCTCTTTAATTGTAGACCTGCGTTACTGCTGTCTGCTCTCCCTCAGCTGCTCAGTTCTCAGTTATGATGGCTTAGGTTTCTCATTTCTTCTTATAGAACTTTTGGAAGCATAAACATTAACCCTTTCAGTCCCACTGTGAGTCACTGTCGTAATTCTATCTTATTTTCCTGTGCTAATCTGACTGAGTTGCTGTCTGCAGACCTATCTATTTATCACACAGACTCTCTCCTCCTGCAGCTACGTTCTGCATCTCAGTACACAACAGGCTTGCTGGAGTTTTCTCAGTCCCAACATTTCTGTTTGGGAGTATAAGCGGAAGGCACTCTAAGTAAGCCCTGCTCTTTGGTGAGCAAACACCAGACATTGAGATTTGGGGGCATCTCGGATGTCAGATTTTCAGATGAGTCTGTGTAAATACTCCACAATCAGGAAATTGGGATCTTACACAATCCCAAGCCACCACTTCGGGTAAGAGATACTGATTCTTCGCATTTTTCCTTCATTTTCTGAAACTCTTCTACATTACAGTGAGTTTTAACTGTGTCCACAATGCACTAAAAGACCCAAACTTCAGGTCTCATATGATGGCTACCTCAGCACCTAAGGCTGAGAGGAGCACACGGCCAACTCTAAGTCCGGCCCACTTTCTTCCCCTGACAAGGCCTGAAACACACATGCTCTCTTCCTCTAGGAGGCCAGGGTAGTTCTCAATGAGTTACTCCAACAATCCAGGCATGTGCTCTGGGAGAACCCAGGGTACAAAACCTCTTGATCCTCTACAGCCTCCTGCTACAGCCTGCGTATTGATGCCCCTGTAAATACGGTGTGGGACTCTGACAAGCTGTTACCAAGCTCACCATCCTGGGGAAGGAGGGTGTCTATTTCTGGGCTCAGGATCAGTCGGAAAACCAACAAACCCCATATTTTTATTCCCAGGCCAAACCGTCATCCTATCCTTGGTATTTGTGCAACCAACCACACTTGAGTAAGACATCATTTACATATTTAATAATCATTTTTAACCAAACAATAATATCCAGAACAGTATTTTTTGCTGATATTCTACATCTCAGGGGAAGGCAATTTCTTTTTCATAACCCCTGGCTTGTTCTCCACACACCTCTCCTGATTATATTTCCATCCAACCTGCCAGGCATTTTCCTAGACTTGTCTTTAAAATACTCCCAGAATCTGACCACAGTCCTAGTTCAGCAAAACCACCCCAGTCCAAGGCCATGCCACATCTAACTAGGCCACTGGCTCTGGATTACAGCTTCTAACCCTGGCCTACAGATCTCCACTTTCAGTACACACAACTGCTGACTCACCTGCTGTGGGACCCCTTCTCATTGGCTGACAACTGAAGTCCTTATGCCATGACAAATCCCTCAGTGACCTCATCCTTTAGTGGTTCCTGCTGTGGCTTCAAGCACTCTCCCACCTTAACCTTTCTTCCTGGGTGCTGTCCTTGTCTAAAAATTCCCTCTTCAGACCTGTGAGGCCTTAAATCTAAGTCCTGTGGGACCCTCTCAGTGAGGAGGCTGCTGGCCAAGGGTCCCTGAGCTAGAAAAGAAGGTTCATGGTGACTCTGTAGCTTGTCCTTCACGGCTAGAGCCACCGTTTACAAGGCAGGACCTAGGAGCTGTGAGTGAGGTAAACAGATATCTCTAGCACGTGGGGAGCAGGGCAGGAGTGAATTAAGGGAACGAGGCCGGGGGCCATATTGGCTTGTCAGCTACTACCAACCAACTCTTCAGGAGGCCTCATGGGAGTGACCAACTATTTTCACAAAACTCAGGACTGCTGGTTTTAAATTTCTTTGTTTATGTTTGGTTGCAAATTTTATCACAATAAGGTAGTTAGACGTGTGGGCACATGTGTTCTCTCTCCTACCTGATCTCAGAAGAGGCATTCCAAAGCAACGAGAGGCATCCCACAGAAGGGGTGTTTCTTCCACAGCAGCCGTGAGCACAGCAGGAAGTCAGCAAACAGTCTCCTCCCACCTCCCACGCCCCCACCCAGTCCCAGTACAGATTGAACTGGGGAAGCAACCCTGGAGGCACTACAGAAAGTAAGCTGACTAAGCAAGCCGAGGGCTCTCTACTAGAGTCTTCAGAAAGGTGCATGCACACAGCACACCAGCACTAGACCTGCAACACTGCCTGCTCTTAGCCACATGGGAAAGGCCTGTGGGGGTGTTGTAGTCTGAATGTCGCTGGCCCCCATAATCTCAGGTAGTGGCACTATTAGGGGGTGTGGCTTTACTGGAGTGGTATGGCCTTGTTGAAGGAAGTGTCACTGTGGGGTAGGCTTTGAGGTTTCTTCTGCTCAGGATACCGCCCAATGAGGCAGTCAACTTCCCACTGCCTCTAAGATGTAGGACTCTCAGCTACCTCTCCAGCACCACATCTGCCTGCATGCTGCCATGCTCCCCACCATGATGATAATAGACTGAACCTCTGAAACTGTAAGCAAGCCCCTCAATGAAATAGTCATGGTGTCTCTTCACAGCAATAAAAACCCTAACTGAGAGTTAAAGGGTTGAAAACCCACCCTCTGCAGCATAGGAAAGGCCTGCAAGGCTGCCTGAGGTTCTGGTGGAAGCTTCACCCCAGCCCCTGGCATCCATATACCCAAAGAGTCTGGAATGTTCTGGTGGAAGCTCCACCCTATGCCCCATCTCCCATCTCTCTCCAAACCTTGCTGCTTTTCAGAAAGCCTGCCAAATGATGATCCCTCCCCCAGAGATGCTCAAGAACATTCTCACAGAGTATTTAAACTGTCCCCAGAGAACAGACATGTGGTTTTTCAGTATCTCTTTTCCATCTCCTCTCTGGGGGCTGGAAAAATCAACCAGGAACATTTTACCCATTACACCTGGGCTTTTTCTAATTCGGTTTGATTTGGTCCAATCTGAATTGCTGCATCAGTGGAGAGGCTTATCAGGGTGCAGACACTTTTCACCCACACATCACAGCACGGGAAAGGTCTGCTATTACTAAGCCTCTTGGGTCTTACTTTTGTGCTACACAGCTCTCCTTCCTGAATGACCTTATCCATTGGCTTTGGCACAAACAGATCTCTTGCTATTTATGAAAATCAAGCCTCCCAGAATGAAGATGACTCACAGCTGAGGATGCTCTAAGATAAGCTCAGATTCTGATGTAAATTCTAGGGGAATTTCAACAAAGGTTATAAACAGAGCTTCCAAAATCAGGACACTCACAGGATTTAAATGTCAGTCATTACCTCACAGACACGCCTTAACATTGAGTTCCTGGAAAATGTGCCAAGTACACAGCTACCCAGAGGCCCCAGCGCTCGCTCATCCTGGACAGCAGAAAGAACAGAACTGAGAGTGGCTCTTTTTCTGCATCTGTGGAGTCTGAGTACTACAGTACAGCCTCACACCCATCAGTGTGCTAAGAGAATGCCAAACAACAACTCTCAAAGGTAGACTGGTCCACCACTGTCACGGGAGAAAGCACGTGGCATGGCATCACCTTTCAGAACCTGGAGCAAGGCTTTTCAACCTAAACCCAAGCATGCAGAAATGCAACTGAAACCAGACTGTGAGATGAGCCAGCTGTGGCAGCTTGCCTTTCAGCCCCAGCACTGGGGAGGCTGAGATCAGGAGTCTGAAGCTAGCACAAGCTACACAGTAAGTTCTGGGCCAGCAAGATACTAGAGACCTGTTGTAGGCACTGACAATAAAATTTATTAATAACGCATAAACCCTTAAAATTGTCAGGGGGATAGACTGCTGTCATGGCGAAGAAGGTTAGGGGACAAGGGGAAAGGGAGGGCAGCAAGGTGATGTAAATGTAAGCTCTACTTGGTTATACAACATGTATGCAGACATCAGATCACCCATATCATAGAGCATAAATATGTGCAGTTTCTAAGGGAAAGTGTCAGTCTCACAAAGAAAGGCCTGGTGAGTGTGCTGGTGACTTTTACATCAACCTAACATAGAGTTGTGGGGGTGGTACACTCAGAGGTAGGGGGAATCCCTGAATTCAAGGCCTGCCTGGTTGACAGGGCAAGTTCCAGGATGTCCAAGGCTACACATAGAAACCTTGCCTGTCTTGGGGGAAAATAACAACAACAACAACGAAAATAAGATAAGACAGAGTTATCTGGGAAGAGAGCCTCAAATGAGAAAAAGTTCCCCCACCAGATTGGCCTGTGGGTAAGCCAACAGTGCATTTTCTTGACTGATGTGTGTGTGTGTGGGGGGGGGGGGGTCCAGCCCACTGTTTGTGGTGTCACCTTTATGGTAGTCCTGGGTATTATATATAGAAAAGCAGGCTGAGTAAACCACAGAGAGCAAGCAGTAAGCATCCCTCTTCCATGGTTCCTACTTCAGTATCTGCCTCTAGGTTCCTGTCCTGACTTCCCTATGACAGACCTAAACTCTTTCCTCCCTAAGTTGCTTTTGGATACAGTCTTTAGCACTGCAACAGAAACCCTAAGACACACAGACACCTTAGAAAGAGTCCATCGTCACTGTGCAAAGCTGAACACGTTCAACTTTCTCAGGAGTAAACACCACATAAACCTCAACTGAGAGATCCTCTAAGATTCTTGTCAGGCACTGCCAAGGTCACCAAGATCCCGCCTATACCACTACATAATAGAGAATTCTGTATCTGGTCCTGATCCTGGACCAGAAAGAGCGTTGGTGAGGAAGCTGGCAACACAAGAATAAAGCCACAGTCCAGCAGGTGACAGTGAAACCAGCATGGCTGGTCACCAATGCTCCCCTACAGCATGGACAGCAATCCCAGATGCTCTCTGAAAGGCTGGAAGGAGGAAGAGAGGGTCAGATGTCCGGAGGGCACAGATGAGCAGCTCTGCACCTTTCAGACTTCCTGAAGGGCCAGTGTGGGTACTAACAGTGTGCTCTACCTCAGGATTGCATTGGACTCAACTTACTTTAGCATGCATGCACATTCCTTTACACCTTCCATTAAACTATATACTTTTAACAGTGATTTAACACTAAACAATAATCAGAATAAAAACTACACTTGAGAATTCTAATCTAAATTACATGATAGGAGTGGTTCATTAGGAATATTGTAGTCTCTCCAAAACATCCTTTTCTAGTTGACCCTCTTACTGATTTATAAATGATGTGGGAGTGATTTCTTATTAATAAAGAAACTGCCTAGACCCATTTGATTGGCCAACCCTTAGGTAGGCGGAGTAAACAGAACGGAATGCTGGGAGAAAGAAGCTGAGTCAGGGAGTCGCCATGGTTCTCCCACTCCAGACAGACGCAGGTTAAGATCATTCCTGGTAAGCCAGCTCGTGGGCTACACAGATTAATAGAAATGGGTTAGATCAACATGTAAAAGCTAGCCAATAAGAAAATGAAACTAATGGGTCAGGCAGTGTTTAAAAGAATACAGTTTCCATGTAATTATTTCGGGTAAAGCTAGCTGGGTGGCGGGACACAGCCTGCCGCTCCGTATTTCAACATATAAAATGTGAGAAATACTCATACTGCTATTCAGGCTCAAGCTCAAACTCACAGAAATCCAAACGCCAGCGTGATCGGCCATGTATGCCAGTGTGCTTTCACTGAAGGGCAAGTGTGAAGAAGTGGTGGCAAGAGCAGAAGCTAATTCTCCTGACCCCACCCAATATACAAAAATCCAAATGGGAAGCAGAGCTTCACTTGAACAAATTTCCAAGTGTTGGTCAACAGAGAACCATGGGCCTGCAGGACCTGAGGGCAGCACATCGCCCCACCTACAAAGACGCTCTCTCTACAAGACACGCTTCACATGCTTTGCTCAAAGACATTTACTTCCTCCAAACATTAAAAAAGAAAATGAGACATTCACTTTTCCCACAGTGATACCCCCAGCCTCCCACACATGGACCTTCCCTTCAGTCTCTTTCAGCTTGTCTGGAAAAGACACTGTAGCCAGGTCTTTCTGGGAGACTCTGCCCAACTGGGTACACTTTCTGTGGAGGTCAGGGAAACCTTTAGCCACTAAGAAGAAAAAAAGTAAATGTAGATACTTTAACAGCTAACAGAATGGCCACATAAAGCAGGTACCTTAGTACCTCTCAAGTGTAGCAAAATTCACCAACTTAGAAGCAGAACTTTTGATAATGTATTTTATCTATCAGTGTATGTGTGCATGCACCGTGATGGGTGAGGAAGGGCAGAAGTTGGTTCTCTCCATCTATCTGGTATCCGGGGATCCAATTCATGAGTCAGTCTTGCAGAGCAAGGGCTTTTACAGGCTGAACCATCTCTCAGACCACAGGATGTTTTTAAACCAGTTTTCCCCCAGTGACGTTCTCCATGAGAAAAGAAAGGGGAGAGGAGAAACAAGAGCCAGTAGGACGGCAGAAGAGAATTCCTTCACAAGCTTTCAAACTCGCCCCTTTAAGTAAGACAAACTTCATTTGAAATGGCCTATTCTGCGACTTAAAACAGAAAGTGCTTATTTTAAGAACCAAAATAGCAATGCACATGTGCCACACACCGTCTTGGTGAGTCGAGAAGAAACCAAAGTCCATTCAATGTGAAACCACACCGGCTAGCGGGCTGGGAAGTGAGTCATGAACTGAAAGCTTCACAGGTGAGGAGCTGCTGAACTACAACCCTCAGACTCAGTTACAAAATAACATAGCAGACCTCCAGCAGACTAAGCGACTAGGGAAGGCCAGAGCACTCCAACATTTACAAAATAACATAGCAGACCTCCAGCAGACAAGGAGAATAGGGAATGCAGGGAATGCCAACGCACTCCACTCCAATGTTTATTATGAATGTATGCAGTAAAAGTTAGAAAACTAGCCGGTTTTAAAGGTGGTGCACACCTTTAAATCCCAGCACTCAGGAAGCAGAGGCAGGTAAATCTCTTGAATTTGAGGCCAGCCTGGTCTACAGAGTGAGTTCCAGGGCAGCCAGAACTACACAGAGAAACCCTGTCTCAAAAAACCAACTCCCACCTTGCAAAAAAAAAAAAAAGTTAGAAAACTAATTCTCTTCTTGAGAAAACAGTCCAAATTCAATGAAATCTACAAAAGCAGATTCTGATCAATGGTCCACTGTGACAGGCACCCCAAAGAACTTAGTGTATTAGAGAAAGTCTAATGTCTCAGTCTCCAGCTAAGCGCAGGCAGTGTGTGAGAAGGTGACAGGTGTCATTCTCTATCTCCCTGGTTCTGAACTGTTGGTCTGGCTACAGTCAGCAAACAGTTATTCTCACACGACCACTGCATCTCATACTGTGCTCACAAAGCGTTTCAAGTTCAAGACATAGTCAATACCCAAACCAGCCTCCCCCACTGCCAATGCCGTTTTCCAGCTACTAACCCGTCAGACACGTTCCTTACACGTTACTGCGTAGGGATAATTAAGAAGGTCCACAAGAGCCCAGAATAAAAGATAACAAGTATTATTTATTTGGGGAAAAAACTCACAATAAGGGTGGAGAACCCCGATCCTCTGAGGGTGATGGTAGCTGTGAACCGAACTCCGACCACCAACCAAGGGAGCGAGGGCACACTTCCTGTCTGTGTTTATAGTGCCTCAGACCATGCCCTAGAGGCTACTGGCTGAATGTATTCTCACATTACTGGGGGCCACTGCCAGTCTCCTAAGACTGCTGTGATAAATTACCACAAACTGAATGCTAAACAACAGAAAGGTGTTCTCTCACAGTTCGGAAATAGAATATAAAATACACATCAAGTTCAGCTGGCCTTGGTGGCTCACACCTGTAACCAGCACTTGGGAAGCTGAGGCAGGCAGGCTGTTGCTAGTTTAAGGCCAGCTCGCTGTGGGACAATGCTCTTGAACACTGTAAAGATTTGTCACTCTTATTGGTTTAATAAAAACACTGGTTGGCCATCGCCAGGCAGGAAGTATAGGCAGGGTGACCAGATTAGGAGAATTCTGGGAAGAGGAAAAGCAGAGAGATAGTCACCAATTAGAGGAAAAGGAATCAAGATGATAATGCCTTACTGAGGAAAGGTACTAAGCCACGTGGCTAAACATAGACAAGAATTATAGGTGAATTTAAGGTGTAAGAGCTAGTCAGTAATAAGTCTGAGCAATAGGACAGTTTATAATTACTACATGTTTCTTTGGGATTGAACAGCTGTGGGACCAAGTGGGACAGAAACTTCTGTCTATACCAGTCTGTCAGGGTTACCAAATGAGAGCTCGCTGAAAGACAAGACTTAAGTCAAGACACACAACAAGACCTGTGACAAGAAAAGGCAAGAGAGAGGAGAGGGAGGAAGGAGGGAAAAGGGCATGAGAACAAGGGAAAGGGTGGACAGTGCTGCTCAGTGTTGGGAACAATCAATTCTCTGCTCTGGTCCTCAGCTTCTGGAGCCGTCACACTTGACTTACAGATGTTAACTCTTCGTGGGACTTCCACTGTCTTCTTGAAAGGACTTCGTGTCACTGGATTTAGAGTTCACTTAGATACCTGTGATTTCATCTCAAGACCTTTTTACTCCTATGTGATGATCCCTTTTCCAAATGAGGTCATATTTACAGGTTCTAGTTTGACACACTTGTTGGGGGCACACAGTAGTCAAACACTAGCCTTCTAGGATTAGTTATATCCTGATTTCCAGCCAATCCTTACTCAAGAAGCTTAAGGCTGGGATACAGCTCAGTGGCAGCACTCTCACAAGCATGCTCCAGGCACCATGAAAAGACAAGTCAGAAACACCAGATCACACTTTCTTAACTCGGTTATATTTCGTGTATTATCTGACAGCTCCTCACAGACAGACTCCTTCTCTTGCTGTCTTCCTTATTCACGTGACAAAGGTGAGCATGTAGAACAGGCACATGTAAGCAGGCACACACGCTGGCCACAGGAATACTGCTCTCAGGGATGGACAGGCTCCAGTGCACTGATCTGGGCAGACCTCAACCTCCCCATCCCCAGACCTCACACACATGGAGACTCTGCAGGTAGGCTTAAGAAGGCAGAGGACCTACTGATATAAACACATCTGAATGAGAGTAACATCACTCGTATACTAACAAATTGTCCTTCTACTGAAAATTACCAAAGGAGGGTACTATAGTGTAATGCGCCGTCCTTAAACGACCCCTTCCTTGAGGAAGGACATCATAAAATGGGAATGCCTACCAATTCTCTGAATCACAACATCCAGATACAGGGAGAGAACAGATACAGTGCTTCAAGCCGAGAACAGACACACATCTCCACCCTGTGCAGCTCCCTCCAACACAGGCTGTTGTCCTGCTATGCACACGCAGAACTAGGGTAGTTTAAATGCAAAATATTCCAAAACACCCAAGGAAGCTTGGCCCCCAGAGAGGCACTACAAGAGGGGGTAGGAAGAGGGGCCACCTAGAAAGAGGATAGGATAGGTCACTGGGGTACCAAAAGGGTACTCCACGGCCCCCTTTCTCTCTCTCTCTCTGTCTCTGTCTCTCTGTCTCTCTCTCTGTCTCTCTCTCTCTCTCACACACACACCATGAAGTGAGTTTTGGCCACATGCCGGGCCACAGTGCTTAGCTCCCACACAGGCTGAATCAGCTGAACAACGTTCAGAAGAACGGAACCCACTAAAACTTTGAGTCCAAACCAACCCTTCCTCCCTACAAACTGTTCACCTCTGGCGTTTTGTCACAGCGGCACAAAGCTGAGCAGATCCTCCTCCCATACGCAGGGTTTAGCTGTGTACAAGACACTCTGAGCTGAGGGTACACATGTTCAAATGCACACAGAGAAGTTTCAAGCCAGCTGTGATTCTGTAAGGAGACCATCCAAGCAGCGATACACCGATAGACCACACGATGCCACAGAGAGCAAGCGAGTGCGGGCCAACCCCCAGACCACAGTCCACACAGGCCACACAGATGCTGAGCGGAGACTCTGCTGGATGCACAGCCGCACAGCATCTGCCTTTTACCCCACTGCCCCCTGCATCTGGGAACAAACCAAGGATACCAAGAGACAGGCACGAACAACTCATACCTCCACCAGGAATAATTGCCAACTTTGTTTCAACCAGGCCCATTTTTGCAGAGGAAGCTAAAAAAAAAAAAGAAAAAGAAAATAAAGAGAATTAAGTGACAGGCATGTCATTGCTTTGCAATATGACAAAAAAGCAAAATAAGATTTTCTGAAAACACTGTTCACTGATTAAATTGATACCACAAATTTTGTTGTTGTTTGTTTTTTGGCTTTTAGAGACAGGGTTCCCCTGTGTAGCTTTGGAGCCTGCCCTAGAACTCACTCTATAGACCAGTCTGGCCTCAAATTCACAGAGATCAGTCTGTCTCTGCCTCTTAAGTGTTGGGATTGAAGGTGTGAGCCACCACCACCAATTTATAAGAAATTACTTCAAAGGTTTTTTTTGTTATGAAAACACTAATCATTCAAAATTACCCTCCATCCCCAACACAAACCCTAGATGAACACATGACATTTTTTGTTCAAATTTGCTTAGCAGTGAGCTAGATCCCAGTGGTCAAAGCTCAGAGTGAAAATTCCATCTTTGGATCTGATGTTGCCAGCTCATGAAGGCCTTAATCCTGGTAATGATTTGGGATCAAGGGAAGCATAGATTCCTTGACTGCCCCGACAGTCCCCACACCAAACAACCCCATCTGCAGTTAGATATAAACAGTCAAAGCCAAGCGCCAGTTTACTTTCTGACAGCCTGACTGCCTTGGGCTATCTCCCACAGTCTGCTGCCTTGCTGAACAGGCTCAGCGTGCCCTGGCTTCTCAACTGAAAACCCACCTGACCCCAGTACCAGGAAAGAATCAGGTAAAAATCACCACATGAACATGGGGACCCAGAATAACATGGGGAAAGCAAAAGCACTCACACCCCAACCTGATGCCCCAAGATGTGTGTGGCCACATGAAGGCAGGAAAAGGCAAACTAAATGCCATGGCTTCAGCTCCTACCAGGTAGCCACACAGTAGTGGCAGCATGAAGCAGGGCGGAACTGTGCTGACCCTCTGCTGCCCAGGACAAAACTCAGGGCCAGATGCACACCCGTGCAAGGAGCAAGACAGAAGCATGGGCTGTGGTACCACTGCCTGGGCTCAGACCAGAACCCCCTCACTCCCTCTGCTCCTGCTTCCTCCACAAAATCCCACAGGGGTTCTAGGCAGGAGAGGGAGTGAATCACATCAAGGGCCCCTGGTCAGCACCCAGCAAGCAGCTAGCAGCAACTCTTTTCACAATTCCCTCAGCATATGCTTAGAATCACGTGAAAGGGGGGACTTTAAGGGGATGAAGCTGTCACTACTGGAATAAAGTCACTAAGTGCTGGACCACTGACTCCACAGTCAGAGCCACACAGCTGGAGTCACGAGCTCTATTTTAAATGGGAGGAAGTTAGTCTGCTAAAGAGAAGCCCTGGGATCCCAACTCAGATGTCTGAATCAAATTCAGGTGTCTCTTTTCACTAAAACTGAACAAAGAATGGCAAAAGAGCTTCCTAAGGAGGCCTTTCCAATGGTAGGCTTGAAAACAGACAGCCTTCCCAAGTAAGAGTTGCCAACAGCAGGCTCCACAGGCAGTTTTTAAAAATGTTCTACTGAAGAGGAGGCAGAGCAAAATTATTTGGGCCTGAGGGATATGCACCATGTATGTGCACTAGGGATCAAACCCAGGGCTTATCCTCCCAGAACCCAGGCTTCATTGTGCAAAATAATAGACTTCATTCTAAGACTCACAGTATCCATAATGTATTTGGGCATTTGCTTCTCCCTCACTGTTCTTCGTCCCACACCGATACTGCCACTCCTCATCCCAAAATCTCCTTTTCATGTCTTTTTGTTTTGTCTAGATTCTATATATAAAACTGAATGTCTTTCTGAGTCAGGTTTACTTCAACAAACATGCAAATCTCCAAATTCATTGATTCTCATGCAAGTAACACTGTTTTATACTTCTTTATCCCAAGCTCCATTTAAAACTTAGGTTGACAGGATAGATTCTCACCTGCTACTCGAATGTCACATGCTAAAGCCAGCTCCAGACCACCTCCTAGGGCAAGTCCATCTATGGCTGCGATAGTGGGCACAGGGAGGTTAGCTGAAACAGACAGAGTTTATCCTTCACTCAACGCCACAGCAGTCCACATGGTTCATTCAGAACATATTCTAAAGCAGGGTGTCATATGCAGACTTATGTCTCTAGCGTCTTCAATAAAACACAAGTTTCATTCCCAATATTCTCTAGAACCTTTGTGTGACAATTGTAGACAGTCCACGTATGAATGGGGAACACTTTGAACCATCGCATTTCCTGAATTACCTTCAAGATTATTTTATTGAATCCTATAACGTCATAATCTGAGAACCTCAAGTCTTATACAAGGTGTTTAGTTCTACAATTTCAAGTGAAATAATTTGTGCAGCATTTTGGAACTCCTGACCCTTTATGGACTTGATGCTCAGGATGTCATCTTGAGACATGGCATCTGCTCAAAGAAACACACAGTGCAACTGACCACAGAGGATATAAGCCAGGTACCACCACCAAGGAAGGGTGGCACAAAGGTTCCATCCACAGCCCTCTCTGGCTCTGGGATCCTGGCCAGAAGTAGACATGGAAAGAGGCAGCATTCACAGAACCTACAAGAAAGTATTTCTAGAAGCTTCTACAGTAGCGGACTTCCATATGGCATTTTCAAAGGTACTTGCATTATCCCTCCCCTACTCTTCCTACCCCCCACCCATTTAACTCTTCCAATTCCATTATTCCCCCTTCCCCCATACTACCACCTATTTTCTAACTATCCCCCTTCCCTTGAAATCTGTACCCAAAGTCCTGGGTATTCTAATGCAAACCTACTATCAACAATCTTACTCAGGACTGAATTTGTGAGTTCCAATAACAACTTGCCAAGCAAGACATGCCCACTGGTGCAATAGTGGCACATATGTTGTTGCAGCAAATGATCACTCTCTGATTGGATAAAGCCCACTCCGCACTGCTAACCGGACCCAAAACTTATAGCTGGCTAGTATAGGCCATAGGTTAGAAGCTTATAGGCCATAGAGTAGAACTTATAGGCCATATGATAGAAACTAATAATGTTATTTTGCTAAATGGACATAATAATAAATTGCCCCTCACATTCTTATCTTTATACCCAAAAGTCAGTACATCTCTCAGCCTTCTTCAGAGGCACTTCTTTTTGCAGTAGATGACTATTAATAGATAGACCCACAATTGGTCAATGTGTAGAGAATAAGACTCAAAAGAGAACATCTATATCCTACCCCAAAGCTAAGGAATTATTGTGGAAGAAGTGTTAGGGAGACTGTACAAGCCAGAGGTCATGGATGTCTGCAGCAAAACATTTGCTGGACATGACAGGGCCACTGCACACATGAACTCTACAAGATCTAGCCAAAATCCCAGCACAGAGAATCTCGTGAAGTCCCACATCCACCAATTGATGGCTGCTGGGGAGGGAGGGTCAGATTTCCCCAGGGAAATAGCCACTGAGAGGCTGCTCCAGTAGGTGGTCCTGCACAGAAGTAGAGCGGGAAAGAGAGGGGCTGGGGGAGGAGTTGGGAGAAAGGGAATGGGGTGGATTTGATCATTGTGTGGTGGCTGGAGAGGGGATTCCGCAGTCAAGAGCACACACTGCTCTTCCTGAGGCCCTGCGTCTGACCCCAGCACCCTCATTAGGCGGCTCACAACCCCTATATCAGCTGCAAGAATAGCAGGTGACCCAGGGAACTGCTCAGTTTAACTTGCCCTGGTCTTCACTTTTTCCTTTTCCTCAGGTGAAAAGCATTAGGTACACGTGTACTATTAACCTGTTCCTGGCTGAAGACAGTGACAGTGACAAGTGTCCTGTCCTTCAAGCACAAGTCTCCCCTTACTCAGTTCTCATACAGTACACAGGAAGCATGGCCTCTGTAACAATCCTTCCTCCCAAGCCCTTTCAGATGGACAGCAAAGCAAGTGTGGCCGATTCCTACACACAGAAATGTTGGACTCAGTGACCTTCAGGAGCTGCGTAGACTTTAGAAGAGGCCAAGAAATGAGCCTGTGCAGGAGGTGGGGGAGGGGTGACAATGAGGCCTTTACAAGTTTATTCTGTTTGGTATGAAGGAGTCAACCTTATGTCTCTTTCCCAGCCTGCAGAAAAAATTCTCTTTCATACAATTTCTAGGAAGGAGTCACTGCATTAAACTCACAATGAAATTGGTCCTATCATAATTTATAAACTTTACACTAGTGAATACTTTTCTTTCTTTCTCATTTTTTTGGCAGAGAAGTTTGTATGTGCATATAATTTTTTTAATTTTATTTTTATTATGTTTGTGTGTAGGTATGGGCACATGAGTACAGTTACCTGCAGAAGCCAGAGGTGTCTGAGCCCCCTGTAGCTGGAGTTATGGGCAATGCGGTGCTGGCCCTGATCTCAGCCTAAGGTAACCTGTCTGTACAGCCAAACCATCTTACATAATACCGGACAGATGTGGCGTAATGTTGCTTAGTGAGTACAGCCCCCAACCACACCATGTAAGAAACAGTGTGACAGACTGGGCAGATTAGCCAGATACAGGACAGTCTGACCAGGAGCCTGGCTTAGAGGAAGAGTGAAGAGGCTGGCCTCAGACACAGGACCTAAAGTCAGGTGGTACAAGTACTAATGCTTTCCTATTGTGATCATGAATTGTAGAATCAATAACAAAAATACTTTTAAATCTGACATTTAAAATTAAATTAAATTTTCTAAAGGGAATACAACAAATATAACATTGTAACTTTTAAGAAACAAACTGGAATCCAAACGACACAGAGAAGACTAACTACCCATATCACTCCTGAAACTTTCAAACAGTAACATAAATCCACATGGTATAAGGCTGGCTATCAAATGTTTCCTACTAAAAAATTATTTAATTAGAACAGTTTAACCCATCAATATTTTACAGCACTATAAATTCTCAAGCTACACAGCCTTGGCAAGGCAGATGATATCAGTGCAGAGGCCTAAGGGAATACCCAGAGGGCAGCTGTGCATGCCTACAAAGGACTGAGGCAGGAAATGAAATGGCAGGGTCACAGCTCCAACGAGAAACCATGACTCAGTGTGTTACACAACAGTGGGATCAGATACTATTTTGAGTTTCATTCCAGGAAGTGAGCCAGGTATGACAAGGAAGATAATAATCCTTTGAAATGCTCCTAAAATATAATTAAAGCAGTAATTAAAGAGTTGGTCTATTTTGAGAAGGGAAGCGTGGTAGGCCTCCAGTGCACCTCAGAGCCCGCAGCACAGCACACCAGGCCCGGTGAGGCTGGAGAGAGCGCGGAACTGGAGGCGGGAGGTGGCTCTCTCTGCTCCTCAGGCAGAGGTTAATTGTAAGCCTCTAGAAAAACAAAGGATCTGATTATAAGGGGAATGGTAGTGATGTTTATCTGACTTTAAACTTGGTTCTGCTTAAGGACTAGTGTTCTGGTGTCAGCAAGGTAGTTCACTGGCTCAGTGCTTGTACCAGCGCTGACAACTGAAGTTCCATTCCTAGTACCCATGTGGTGGCAACAAAGAACTAATACCTTGACTTTCACACTTCTATACAAAGCAGAAAAGCTGCTACTTTAACAGAATGGCCCGTATACGGTATGATGAAAAGGCTGAGTACCAAAATCAAGAATAGAAATAAAATCTCTATTAACAAAACCACAATACATTCCTAATTATTCCTAAATCCAGTTAAAACTTTACTTTTGACTTAAGGTACTCTTTCCTGGCCCTCTAAATTCTGAAGAAACCACAAGAACAGAACAAAGCAGTCCCTGAGAAAAGCTGACAGGCTGGGCTCTGCGGGAGGCTGGAGGCTGGACTGGGCTGGAGGCTGGAGGCTGGAGGCTGGACTAGGCTGGAGGCTGGACTGGCTGGAGGCTGGACTGGGCTGGAGGCTGGCCAGGACTGCCACCCAGGGTGCTGCTGGATACCAGCAGGCACAGCAGAGAGAAGAGCCACCACCTTGGGTAGGAGAAGCCAGATCCAAGACTGGAAGTCTCAGCCACCTTAGCACTAGAGACACAGGAAACTCCTGTGACACCTAGGTTACAATCCAATCAAGGGAGACAGCTCTGGACGCTGTGGCTGAGAAGGGAACTGTGGCAGTAGTCAGCACGGAGGAGCCAATCTACCAACAGTCACCTCCTGGGGCCCCTTCTCCCGCCACACATCCCCGTTTCCAGGCTGTGTTTATACATAAAAATAAGAGAGTAAACTGATGTTTTAGCCAGGAAAGATGGAGGATAAAAACCTCATAACAATGTGACAAAATAAGCCAAAAGACAAAGAGAAAGAGACTGATGCCGCTGCAGGATGAAATGGAAAGACTGGGCAGGCATGGGGAGTCCTGGCCACGTGTGGGACCACAGCGTGGAACAAACCAGAAAAGTACTTAAGACAGATGTAATTACTTTCAAAAAGTAAAGTCACGGGGCTGAAGAGATGGCTCAGCAGTTAAGAGCATGTACTGCTCTGGCACAGAACCCCAGGTCAGTTCCCAGAATTCACACTGGGTAGCACACAACTGCCGGGAACTCAGCAGCTCCAGGGAACCAGGCACCGTCTTCTGGTTTCAGAGTACCTACACTGAAATGTGCACACCCGCACACACACGCACACACGCACGCACACACACACACACACGCGCACACACACACACACACACGCATGCACGCACGCATGCACACACAATTTTGAAATAAAAGTATGTCTTTAAAGACACAGTCACCAAAATCAGAAAGTATAGAAACAGGGCACAGAGAAACCTGAATCAGAGGAGAGGAAGGAGTCGGATGAAGGTGGAGACGAGGCACAGGAGGAGACAGGTAGGGGGAGCATAATACACGCATGGTACTGCAGTCAAACACTGAGGAAACCCCTAGATCCTTAGCACAGCAGCATGGGCAAAGCAAAGATCGCTCATGTACAGACAGGTGCTTTGTGTAAGAGCCAAAGAAAGGTCTGAAGATGTATGTGCACAATAAATCAGCACATCCGCAATGACCACACCCATGCAGGAAAGGAGGGCAGTTGCTGAGAAACTACCAAAGCCTACAGTCAACCTACAATCAACACAGCCTCGGGGATGCTTATGGGATTAAAAGCGTAGAAAAACCAACAAGAATTGCAATGAATTCCCTTTCTGGTCTTGACAAATTCTGAAGTGGTATTCTGGAACAGCAGCAGAAGTTAACAGTTAAACCCATGGCTCAGATTTCAACGGCAGAGTGGTCAAACGGTGGTGGAGCATACCTTTAATCCCAGCACTAGGAAGACAGAGGCAGGTGGATCTCTTGAGTTCGAGGCCAGCCTGGACTATGGAGTGAGTTCCAGTACAGCTAAGACTACACAGAGAAACCCTGTCGGTAAAAAGATGATAGACAGGCAGACAAATAGAAAGAATAAATGAAAATAAACGTAAAAAACACAGTGCTCACAGCCGAGAGTCACAGTGCGCAGAGCACCCAGCATGCTCATCAGGCCAGAGGAGCGAGCAACTCATGCAGAAGCTATGCAACTCCTAAAAGCTTGCTCTTCCTTCCCACGATTCTTCCTTGGCCCTCAGACACAGGCAGAAGACATGGTGAACATCCAGACTAACAGTCTACCAACACAAAACTATTCTTTACCAAGTAACTCTCAGCACAGTGCAGTGCAAATAAAAGCGAAGTTATCATGTGACTAAGAACATGGACACATGGGGAGCACTCGGCCTCAGTCTGCATGCCATGGACACATGGGGAGCACTCGGCCTCAGTCTGCATGCCATGGACACATGGGGAGCACTCAGCCTCAGTCTGCATGCCATGGACACATGGGGAGCACTCAGCCTCAGTCTGCATGCCATGGACACATGGGGAGCACTCAGCCTCAGTCTGCATGCCATGGACACATGGGGAGCACTCAGCCTCAGTCTGCATGCCATGGACACATGGGGAGCACTAGGTCTCAGTCTGCATGCCATGGACACATGGGGAGCACTAGGTCTCAGTCTGCATGCCATGGACACATGGGGAGCACTCGGCCTCAGTCTGCATGACAGCACCACTATGGAACTATCCAGCTGGGGTTTTTGATATAGTGGGACAAAAACCAGACACCTACAGGGCTGAGTGGTACTGAGTGCTGAGGAGTCAAAGCTCCTCAGCAGGTAGCAGTGGAGGAGGCAGAGCTCTGTAGGCCATACCCGTGTTCTTAGTTTAACACTGCATGCAGTTAGAATGAACACAATGGTTAAGTGTGTAAATGTCAAATGGCACTTTAGACTCAGTCACATCACCCATGCCTTAGGATGTCCCGACAGAGACTCTAAGGAAATCCAGAGTCAGTGCTACACTCCACAGAGGTATCTGTGCAAGGAAACTATCCAGGTAATCTCTCTGATACTTTATCCACAAAATGCAGAGCCACACAATGGGTTTTCACTTACATGTACTTACTTATTCAGTGTGTTTGCGAATGCACGCACATGTGAGGACGGCGCATGTATGGAGGTCAGAGGACAACATGCTAGAGCCAATTCTGTCTTCCACTATGTGGGTTGGAGATAATGAACTCCAGACCTTTACCCATAGAGCCATCTTGTTAGGGAGGGCTTCAATGCCTGGGTAAGCTGAGGTATACAACAGCCCCCCCACCATTGAGCAATTTACAAATCTGTGGCCACTAATGAGGCTGAATGCAGTTAGTAAAACCTTAGAGGAGTGGTTCTCAACCTGTGGGTCGCAACCCTTTCACAGGATAGCCTAAGACAATCAGACAACACAATATTTACATTATGATTCATAACAGCAGCAAAATTACAGTTATGAAGTAGCAACAAAACTTTACGGTCAGGGTCACTACAACATGAGGAACTGTACTAAAGGGTCACAGCACTAGGAAGGCTGAGTACCACTGTCCTGGAGTGTAAGGGACATTTTTTTATTTAAATTATTCTTTTCACACAATATATTTTGATTATGATTTCCCTTCCCTCGACTCCAAGATCCTCCCCCACCTCCCTACCCAATTTCATGCTCACATTCTTTCCCACTCCCTCCCTCGCTCATCCCTCCAAAAACAGTAAGAAAAAATTCCAAAACAAAACATTCACACAAAAAAATAATAGACAGCTAGATAGACGGACAGACGGGCAGGTGGGCGGGCAGGCACACAGATCAACTGACTGGCTGACCATGGAGTTCATTTTGTGTTGGCCAACTATTTCTGGGCATGGAGCCTGCCCTGCAGTGTGGCTGATACACCCAGAGACACTCTACCATAAATTTTTCCTTTCCTAGCAGGTATAAACTGCGAACAGTTCCTTAGTTAGGGTGGGCTTTGCACCCACTTCCCAAAGTGTCCTCTCACAGGCTTCCAGGCTGTCTATCAAGCTTGTGGGTGTGTTCGCACATGCTCAGATATTCTGACAACTGTTTCAAGCACGTCACCCAGCACATTTTAATAAACTGATGCTCTTATGTTTAATGTCGAGAGAACTAATTCGTCTTTTCTTCCCGTTTTAAAGAAACTTGTTCACTCCTTCCTCTCTGAGCATGTTAACAATCTGTCATTCCCCACCAAATCCCATCTGCAGCCCAACCTGGGGAGGTCTGGTCACCTGTGTGCCCAAAGCAAGCAGTACAGCACCCTGACTTGTGTATACTAAATAGTCTGCAGCATCACTTCGGCAAAACTCCTTGTACTTTCTGTTTGGGGACTTGGGGGCCGTGGCTCTGCTCAAGTCCCTCACAGATATCAAAGCTAGAAGTAAAGTGAGTCTGTCTGACCCCACACACTCCTCTACCTCACGAGACAGCTTGTCACTGCACGTACTTTGTGTGCTCCTAGTCCCACGGTTATTTCTAGAGTGAATGCCATCTTTCTGGGCACTGAGGAGGACAGCCTTTGCCTACTGCTGACACAGGGGAAACAACTGACTGCTTCTCACAGGTCCCGTGTCCGCCATCCTGCCACACTACTCTACTTTTTACTATTTGATCTTTTCGTGTTTTGCTTTGTTCTTTTTCGGTTTTTATTTTGGTTGTTCCCCTTTCTCCAGAGGCAGGACTTCGGAACAATGGTGACAGAGACCACCACAGTCTCTTCCAGCTTGTTTCTGAGTTCAGGGGACAGTCTCGAACATTTTACCATGAAAAGACAGCTTTTGACTCAGGCTGAAGAACACTATTCCCATTTACTAATCTTTTCCATGAATACAGGCTGACATTTCTCAAATGCTTTTCTCACATTTTAATTGCCTAATGTCATGAATTAAATTTAGCTTTTTCCAATGGAAACCACCCTTATATTCCTAGGAACACCCAACTCTGTTTTTTCCCTCAGTCTGCAGGTCTTACCCATCCCCCCACAGACATCTGCTTGCTTCTGCCATTTCTGCTGGGTTTGGGCATAAAAACTGCACTGCTGTGCGTTCATTAGCCGACTCCCAAGGTGCTGTCCTGTGGAAAGGCTGGTGCAGGTGTGCAAAGACTCCTCCCAACAGCTCCATGACATCAGAGATAGAAGTCCCCAACATTTAAGCTGAGCCGGCTGTGGGTGTGGCATGGCAGGGGATGAGGGCTTGGGAGAAGAGGGTCACAGGACTTTTAACAACTGGTTCAATTTCTTCTTTCACATTTACCAGAGTCAAGTTTTGTCATGGTATTTTCTCATTACCTTCACATTCTCTGCAATTTCTGTCCGGAGCCTGGTCCGTGTGCAGTATGTTAACAATCACCATGCTCTCAGGAGAAGCCTGACCCAGCCCGTCATTCCTTGTCTTGCGCATCACTAATTTCCGGTCCTTTCATTGCTGCTATCCTAAACCTCTCTCAGCTTTTTAACGTTCCCTAATGCCTGGTTCTTTGTCATCAGTGGGTTTTCTCTCGCTGACATGAACTTAAGACTAAGACTGTCCCTCAAGTGTTTTACATCAAGTCTCACGAATTTGGACACACAGTAATGCAACCAACCGGTCTTCAAGTTACCGCTCGGAGCTTCTCCTCTGACTCATAACTCAGCCCAAGTTCCTTTTCAATTTGTAAGTACACGTCTCTATGTATGAATTTTCTGAAAATTCAACTGACTTTAGATTCTGACCCAGCACACTCTTACAAAGACTCTGTAAGAATGATGCATGATTTCTGGTTTAGGGTTGAGTCTATTAAATCACACATGACAGTCTTGTTGTTCAGGTCCCTATTTTTTTATATATAAGTTTTTTTTACCAGTATTTTTGTCTTTTGGGTTTATAGCAAAGTGATAGAGATACAAGCAATGCTAATTTTACTAATACTGTCAGATTTGTCAGTGTATAATTTTATTTATATTGAGACAGTAGTTTTAATAGCAATAACTAACAATATTTTTAGCTATTAGTCTTTTCTTTTGTTTCATTTTTCTGAGAAAGAGATTGGTGGGCTGACCTCAAATTTGCTCTGTAACCTCAGATGGCCTCACCTGTAATCCTCCTGTCCTCCTTATCCAAACTCCTAATGTTCACTCTATAGGCCTGCATCACCTTACCTAACTAATGGTTAATAATACATGAATCAAAACTTCAAAAAGAAGAAAAAGGAGGAAATGTGTTTTTGCATGTGCACGTGTGTCCTCATTTGTGCAAGTGCCCTTGTATGTACATGTGTGTGGAGGCCAGAAGTCATGCCAAAGTATCTTCCTTAGTTAGTCCATCTACTCTCTAAGTCAGTCTCTAGTTAGGCTGGCTGGCTGGTCCTGCCTCCCAGTGCTGGGCTCACAGACATACACTGCTGTACCCAGCTTCTCCTGTCTGTTCTGGGGGATCAAATTCAAGTCCTCGTATCTTGCATATCCTTTCAAATGGAATGCATACAGTGCTTAAGCAGCCACAGCTCATGACAATCCAACTGTGTATTTGACCACAGCACAGGAAGACAGTTGCGACATAAAGCCCAACCTAAGCATGTGAAGAAGATATGACCGTGCTTACCGATGTCATTGATTACTGCTCGTATCTTGGACACAAAGGGACCGACTTCACTGGAATGCATTTTGGCTCTTTCCTTAAGGTCAGCACCTACAAGACATTGTATTTACAAATGAGATGGTGACATAGGCATAATTGTAAAGCAAAAAAATAGACATTTACTCAGGACTAAGGCCACGTGAAGGCCCCCTGAATTTATATGCTGCACATCCTTCCCAGTGACGAACTCTAGAAAGAAAGAAGGCCTGTCTTCCGTACCGGTCAGGTGGTCCACAGCAGCATCCTGCAGATTTCTGCTCTTGGCCCCCTTCGTGCTCTGAGGAAGACCCTGTTAGACCACTGACTACGGCTGCTCTACAAGAACTCAAGCTAAAAAGCCTTTCAAGTACTTGTTTATTCACTGAAAGTCACAAACACAATGACACTGTCACAAACGACTGCAGATTGGTGCTGGCACCTGCATCTTGAAGAGACGCTGGAATTTTACCTATTTCCACTTTGGACTCATGGATATAATGGCCAAATCAGTGAAAAATGACAAAGCACAATGAAGTCACTATGGTAACTGTAAACTCAACCTGAAAAATGTTAGCTTAAAGTTAAGTGAAGATTTCGTAATTATGACTTTGTCACACAATGCTAAGCTTGGAACAGATAAAAACAAACCTCAGGAGTTCCTTAGAGGGTCATTCACTCCAAGCTCAACACACAGGGTTTCATCAAAGCTGTCTCATGGAAACAAACTAAGTACACTGTAAATGACATGGCTGCTCACTCTCCTTACATCGCTGCAGACTACAACCACACACCATACCCAGGGGAGCTGCACACACACACACCTTCCCACGGCAGTGAAATCCACTCAGCACAGGCCTCACCATCCACCAGTTCTCAGGGGCACCTGCCCTGAAATGGCCAGCAGTCGAGAGCACGAGCAATCCTATGCAGTGCAGCACAAGGAAAGCAAGGAACCAGGAAGGACTAAACAGCAGTAATAGACGGTGAACTGACCTAGGACCTACTCTTATAAAAGGGACTTAAATTAGGAGTGTAAGTGCAGACACACATCCGCAGTACTAGGACTGTACACACATCTTCACACTTAGATTTTTACATGAGCTCTAAGGATCCAAACTTAAGTCCTTACATTTGTGAAGCACACACACCAAATTAAATGTGAAAAGCAGTGATCTTTGATGTTTCCATTAGAACCGTTGTGTGGCACCATGAATCATGCTCAGGTAAGACAGAGAACTTATCTAGATGCAATTTTGAAATGAGGCCAATTAATAGCTCTACAGGAGCCTCTAAACATCCTAGTGAAGAGATGAGACAAACCTCTCAATTTCAAAACAAAAGTCAGGCTAGAGAGATGCCTCAGCAGTTAAGGGCACTTACCTTACTGCTCTTTCGAGGACCCAGACTTGGGTCCCAGTAATTACATGCTGTCTCACAACCACCTATAACCCCGGTTCTAGGGAATTCAATGCCATATTCTGGTCTCTCTGGGCAGCAGGCATGCTTGCAGTACACATATATACATGCAGGTAAAACACTCATAAGTTAATATTGAAGGTTTTTAGAAGAACAAAAATTATTAAGGTTAGTGGGAAAGCTACACTAGATGCCAGGCAGAGTCCTGGCCTCCTGCATCAGTTAGCCCAAGCTGCAAGTGTGAAGGAGAAGTTACTCGATACTCCAAACAGCAAAATGCCTTCCTGCACATAGCAGAGAAAGTTCTAGTAGTCTGGATCAAAGATCAAAGCACCCACAGCATTCCCTTTGCCCAGGTCACAAACCACAAGCAGCCCATACTCTCTTCACTTCTGGGAAGGCCGAGGAAGCTGCAGAACAAAGAGTTGAGATGAACAAAGCTCCAGCAACTGAAAAATCACAAACCAGAAAAAAGAGCCAGGAACACCTCACATGTGAACTGGTCACCCACCCCACCTTCAGCAAAAGTTACCAATCAATTTAACCAGCTTTAGGTCTTGCTAACATCTTCCTTCCTCACTACCTTGTAATTCTTCGTGGAAAAAATTAATTATGAAGCTCTATCAGTCATTCCAAAAGAGTTAAGGCCAACCCCGAGCACATGCTGCCCAGCCCTAAGTACTATAATAGCAGAGGTCGCCCTGACGGGGGCACACACCCTTCCCAACGGTTCACTGTTACAAATGAACCCACTAACCCCACATGATGGGAACACACACCCTTCCCAACGGTTCACTGTTACAAATGAACCCACTAACCCCACATGACTGGAGCACACACCTATCCTCACAGTCTGTTACAGATGAATCTGCCACCCTCACATGACGGAAGCACACACCCATCCCAACGGTACAGCGTCACAGATGAACCTGCCAGCCCCGCATAACTAACCAGTATGCGTGCTTTATATCCCTAAACTGCATTCTTGTTTGTAGTTTTAACTAGTTTATCTTAAACTGGTAAAATTATACATATTTATCTTGCATGACAAGAAAGTACATCAACACTATAGAATAGGTTATTAAATCTAGTTCATGAACATGGACAGCTGTGGTTTAGGGATTAACATGCTTGCTCTCACAGGTTTTCAAAGATACACACTTACAAGGCTTCACCCCCAGGATGGCACAATAGGAATCTCCCAAAAGACTTTAAGTTACTGGGGGAATACTCTTGAAGGAACCCCTCTTCCTTCCAGACTGAGGAGTGAGTGTGACTGCTCTGCCCACATGCTCCTGCTGCCTGCCCATCCACCCATGCCAGGCATGGATTGAAAACCTGCTCAGCTCTGGGCCAGAACAACCCTCTCTC
This sequence comes from Microtus oregoni, assembly GCF_018167655.1. Lineage (NCBI taxonomy): Eukaryota > Metazoa > Chordata > Mammalia > Rodentia > Cricetidae > Microtus > Microtus oregoni. The sequence goes on along the minus strand of NW_024543070.1, from coordinate 53,271,802 downwards.
TTCAGAAATGACTACCTTCCAGGATCTGTCAGGGCAGACGCTGGCTAAGACAGCAGCCACCACTCTTCCTCAACAATACTGGTTCTTTGCCAGACCACTGCAGTGGAATGACTGACATACACAGCAGACTGCATGGTTGTTTTTCATTTCCTGGTACATAGAGAAGCTACATACAACTATACAATAGTTTATTAAACAAGCAAGGGCATCGTGTCTCAATGTAGAGAGCAAAGGAAGCCCTAAGGGAGTAAAGTTCTGAGTGAATGGGTATTGTTGAAATGGGTGTGACCATGATGAACTCCAAGTCCTTGGACCCACTGGCACCCATAAGGCCAAGGCTCCAGAGGAATGGCAACAACTGACCAATGCAGCAAAGACTAGCGATTGCAGCTGTTTTCCTCCTGGGTGCTTACAGCCTGAGACTGCTCATCTTCAGAGACCTCCCATCTACACCAGCAAACCCTCCTCCAGTGACCCCACCTGACATTAGCTTTACCTGGTGTGTCTGTCCTTTCTTTTTTCTATTGCTGCCCCTAGTAGGATTCCAGGAGCCCAGGGCATCTCAATACGCCTACCTTAGGTGATGGCTGCTCAGAAGCACCTGAACCTTCAGCAAGGCAGACTCCTCCCGCTTGTGGACCTTGCTGAGCACCTGTGGCATGAACTCACCAAAGTGGTGGCTGGGCATGGTCAGGTTTTCTTTTAGAGACAGAGTATTAAAGTGCAGCACTGGCTGACCTGGAACTCACTGTGTAGACCAGGCTGGCCTCCAGCTCATAGTGATACCCCTGACTCTGCTTCTTTTCTGAAAGACACAGTGAAGGGACTTCACCTCATTCACAGAGTCCTGCCTGCAGGGTTCCCTTTACAGCATTTACCCACATGGAGAAGGGTTCCCAAATGGCCCATCTTTTCAAACCTTGTTACTGCCTTCTCAATAAAGTCCTGAAGCTTACTTGTGCTGTCACGACAACAATGTCATAATGTCTTCATCAACAGTAAACTTCACCTCCAATTCCATGTATACCCAATCTTATTTTATATTGCTTTCAAAGGTGGCACCTTAAAAAAAAACACATGAACCAAGAATGGCTAAAGTAAAGGGTAAATAGCACACCACGTCAACGTTTACTGTTCTGTGACAAGGAAGATAATCTACTAGTCTGTGGGTAAAGGCACCTGCATCAAGCCTGCAACCCAAGTTCAAGTCTAGATCCCAAGTGGAAGAACTCTAAGTTGTTGACTCACATACCAAGAAAGCCCCCAATATATACCAGGGAAATACGTCAGGAAGAAAGTGACAAAGCTCCACCACAGCCGACTTTTAACAGCCCCCTCTCCATACCTGATACAACAACCAAGTATGTGTATCAAGAAAAGGAGGAAAGGAAGAACAGCAGCAGAGACAATGGGCACGTGCTGCAGTGCGGTGCCCACTATTCCCGCTAGTGCCAAGGTGGGCAGAGCCCCTCTGCTCAAAGCTGCCCTCACTCACAGACAGCTCACTCAGGCACCGGAGAGCAAAGGTGTCCTGAGCACTGCAGAATGAGCCCATTCTGGAAGACCAGCATCTCCTGCCAAGACACGAAAATCCGGAAAGGCCCCCAGCAGCAGCAGCAGCAGCAGCACAATGACGTCCATACCAGCCCGAGTTCCCCAGAGAGCACAGTCACACCACAGCAGCTAAAACTGTGCTGACACAGCCGGGCTTCATGCTTGGAAACCTTTACTCATAAGTCCATCACAGTTCTTTGCCAATAAACATCTACTAAAGTGTTGTTAAGCTCCCTGTAGCCTTAAATGAGAGTTCTTCCTGATTGAATTTCATTATCAATACTATTAATACAGCTGACCATATCATATATAAACTACAAACCTAGTAACTATAAAAGACTAAATGTAAAATTGCATTTTAAAATGTATCTTGTTCAGTACAGTCTCCCATCTTCCCACTGTCCACTATTTCATATATCCTTGTATGGAAACCATTGCTTGCTAGAATGGGGCAGGGTTTACTTTCAATTTGACTCATGCTGAGAAAAATATTCCACAGTAAGCAGGAAGGAGTTTCATTACAGCAGGATCATCCAACTGACTGCTGGGGGAAATAATCATAGAGCCATCAGGAAACAGCTGACAGTTTGTGTCAATACTGGACAGCCTGTAAGTGATGCTCAAAGTGGAGGACTGGAAACCACAATAAGGATCAATGAAGTGTCCAATGTCATTCTTCTATAAGCCTCACACAGGAACTCAAAGGCTTTTCCCTCTCCCTGGAGCAATAAAATGCAGATCGGGACTGACTTCCTTGCTACAAGAGGGCAACTCAGAATGTGCTCAACCCTGTAACATACCAAGCAGCCTGGGAAGTCTTTGGAAAGAATGCACAGGAGCCATGCATTCCTGTTGCTTGGCAACAGAACTGAAGCAGCCCCACCTAGGGGGAAGGGGGAGAAGGGAGGCTCTTCAGACTCAGGAAGCAAAGGTAAGTAAAAACTTACAAGAATCATCAGGTCCCTTTCCAAGGTTACATAAGCGTCACCCCCAGCCCAGGCTTCCCTTTCAGTTTTTGGGACGATGTGTCATGAAGCATAGGCTGAGGCTGAGCCCCAAGGATGACCTTAAATTTCTAACCACCTGTCTCCACCAAGTGCTAGGCTTTTGGAATGCACCACGGAACAGAAAGCAAAGCTTTGTAGTGACAGACAAGCACCCCACCAAGCCCACTAAGCCCCAGCCCTCAAGTAGACAGTTCAGGGTAGGAACTCACTAACCATCTACTTCCCATTCTCTCCTCTTTTTCCCTCCCAAATATTTGCTTGCTTTGTCCTTTACTAGCTCCTGACCACAAATATGACTATGAACCCTCAACACCCAGGCCCCTCTGTTGGCTAATTCAGTTGTCTGAAGGTTCTGGCCTGTATCAGGGTGAAACTACTCTAACATAAAGCTCTGAAGCTTCTGGGGACCAGAAGACATTTCAGAAAAACTCAGTGTCACTAGCTTCTGGGGACCAGAAGGCATTTCAGAAAAACTCAAATGTCACTAGCTTCTGGGAACCAGGAAGGCGTTTCAGACAAACTCAGGGTCACTAGCTTCTGGCAATATGATGGCCACAGTTCTGGGTGGCTTGTGAGTTTTTTCTGTTGCAGGATGTTGCTCACCACCTGCCAGATGTCAGCAGTGGTAACTTGGACTACTGAAATGATAAGTCCACTCTGTGAATGTGACCTTGAGCCGCAAAGTCTGTGGTGGCCATGTCTTTAATCATAGTACTTGGGAGACATAGGCAGGCAGACCTCTGTGAGTTCAAGGCCAGCCTGATCTACAGAGTGAGTTCCAGGACAGCGATGGATGGATGGATGGATGGATGGATGGATGGATGGATGAAAAAAGGAAGGGAGGGAGGGAGGGAGAAAATGAAGATACAGCAGTAAGAATACAGACATTTCTGAGATGCTACCTTTGCAGTTCTAACTTCTAAGACCTTGTTAATATTTATATATTCAAAATAAAATGACATGAGGAACCCTACATCTAGACCATAACACAAGCGCACTGGAGGGGAAATAACTTGCATGCCTTTCAAAATAGCATTTCTAGAACTGTATGCTTCAGTGTTGTAAACTCTTCGCACTATGCTCAACACATTACAAACAAGCTACTAATAAACTATAAAATAGAAAGCTGTGGTGCTCTGGGAAGGTGGCTAGGAGATCTGACTTGGGAGCACACTTCTGTACCGGGATCAACCAGCTTAGTCAAATGAATGCGCTTCAGCTTCAGTGAGAGACCCTGCCTCAAACAGTAAGATGGACTTACTTTTATTATTTCTAATTACGTGTATGTGTGTTGTGCAGGTAAAGTCATGCAGGTGAGTGCATGCCACTGAAGCTACAGGCTGACATGGGTGCTGGGTACCAACTTTGTACAACGGCAACAAGTGCTCTTCACTACTTCTGAGGCAACTCTACAGCATCAATAAGCTTTTAAAGGTGAAAAATGGGTGGTTAGGTGAGTAGGGAACACCACTAAGAATGTAAGATCTGAGGCAAACATTTTCCAAGTACTGAGTGCAGAGTCTGGGAAGAAAATGAGCTTTGCCTGGCAGAGAAAAAGAGCCGCGAGGCTGTGATGATGGAGAAGGAGAAAGGTAGGGCACAGAGCAGAAGAGGATGTGGCCAGAGCAAATGAAACCTAGCACTCTTGGTGTCAGTTGTTGCTAGGAAAGTGACCACAGATGAGATGCAATGGGGCACCCCCCAGTATCTCTAGATGGGCGGGTAGGCCTGTGATTCTGGAGGCACCGGGGTAGGTAAGCTAAGTGTCCATGCCCCTCTGGGTTTCTCTTTCTGTGGCCTCCTCCTTGTATGACTCTGACTTCTCCCCAGCATCATTCCCGTTGGTGAAGCTCCCCTGCCTCCATCTTTTGGGAACACTATCTTACACGGGCCCAGGGGATGAAGCAGGAAAGTCTCCTATCATATCTGCAACTTACATATGCCAGGTTTCCCTTGCATATAAGAGCAGCGGCCACGGCAAGGCCATATAAGGGCAGAGGTCATGACATGGACAGGTCAGGGCCTCAGCCTACATGCAGACGGTGCTCCTGCTCGGGAGCAGTATTCTGAGATCAAATGGCTGTGTGGGTAAAGTGCTGAGTGGACAGGTGCGGAAGAGAAGCCAATGACGTCAGTACTGATGGGTGCTTCCTATGTGCTAAGAAAACGATACGTACAAAATCTACGACGGTATTTCAGTAGGTTGGCTGAAAATGGAAATAGTTACAAGTTAATGACAGCCAATCAATTACTTCCTTGGAACCAACAGAAGTCCTGAGTTAATGGAATCCTGGCGTGTTCAAAGGAAGAGGAAAGGCACATTAACAGGGAAAGGTCACACGATAAAAGAAGGCCTCAAACGCAAGATCTGACCTTCTACATTAAGAATAATGAAAGACTAAGTCCAAAGCACTCAGAGAAATAAGCCAATAGAACAGAAAAGGAAAAAACAAAGCCACGAAACTAGCTTTTAAAAGGGCAGGTGAAATGATTATTTTGCCAATATTTTAAGGAAAAAAGACAAAGTTTGTCAAGATTGGAAAAAAAAAAGCTGGGCATATAGCTCATGTCTGTAATCTCAGCACTTGGGAGGCTGAGGCAGAAGGATGGAAAGTTAAAGGTCAGACAGATCTACAGGTGAAGACACTGTCTCAAAAAACAACCAACAAGCAGAAAGAGAACAGGGCAGAGCACAGTGGTGATGCCTACAGCCCTACAGCCCTACAGCCCTACAGCCCTACAGCCCTACAGCCCTACAGCCCTACAGCCCTACAGCCCTACAGCCCTACAGCCAAGGAAGGAAGCACACGGCAGCTGTGAGGCTGAGGCCAGGCTGCGCTACAGGGCCTTTCTCAAGCTAAAATACAAACAGTGAGTAACTACAGACTCACAGACATTAAAAGCACAGGGAAGACTGGAAGCAGCTTGATGGTAATAAATTTGAAAACTCTGACAAAACAATGTCCTTTAAAAAAAAAATCACAAACCAACAAAGTTCTCCCAAAAGAAACAGGTAGCTGGAACAGCACATTGTCTCCTAATGACATTAAATTCACAGTTAAAACCTCAGATACCTGAGGCCAGGTGGCTTCCTTGGTAAATTGACCAACCATCTAAGAAGTACTGAAGATTATATCCACCCATTTCCAGAAAGGCAGGAATCAGTGTTCTTATGAGGCCAGCACGAGCCTGACACTCAGGGAGTGGCTGTCCTGATGAAGCTAACTGCAGACTTTCTCACTGCTTAGCAAGTCAGACTCAAATGCAAAAAGAAAACACTATGACCAAGAGGCTCCTTCCAGGGATCAATCACTAATGTAACGTTAATGAGCAGAATAAACAAAAACACAACTGTCTTAAAAGAGTCTGGCAAAACTCAGTTCATGCTCACAAGGTCAAGAAAAATCTTTTTGACATCGTCAGCTGCAAGCCGCTTGTACTGACCCAATGCCTTCCACAGAAGCCAAGTACTGAACCAGGGCAGGCCTTACCATGTTGACTCACCCTGCTCCAAAATTCAGTCTGAGAAGTAAGGGCAAGAGGCAAAAATGCTGCAAAACACAGCTCACTCAAAGATACCATGATCATCTACAACGAACAAACAAGCTTTCTCAACTAAAGGCTCCTAAATCTAAAATCTGAGTTTCACAAGGATATCAATGCAACCAGTTGTGTGGACAGCCATGGGCTAGGAACAAAAGATCATAAGTGAAATTAAAAAGAAACACTACCTGCAGTAGCACCAAACACAAAAATTCATGACAATAAATTCAAGCAAACAGTTGTTATGGTTTGGAGTTCTGACCCCTCCCAGGACTCTGGAGTCCCCATGGAGTGTGGTGCTTGGAAGTGTGGACACCTGTGAGAGGAGCCTAGCAGGTACAGGTCACTGAGGACACGGGAAAGCTACCTCCAAAGGACAAACATAGCTCTCATGGAACCAGTTAGTTTCCAAGACAGAAGGTGGTATAAACAGCAAGCTTGGTGGTTTCTACGAGCTCTCTGATTTCCTGTCACTCATATATGCTTGGGCCACTACAATATCATCCACCAAGAAGTAATTCAGCAAGGGAACCTTCACCAAGAGATCACACCGATGCTGCTGCCAAACTTTGACTTTCAGCTTTCAAAACTAAATAAACTCCTTTTCCTTACAAATGATACACTCTCGGGTGTTTTGTAATGGCAACAGAAAATAAACCTAACACAGTAACTGAGACAGTATATTGCTGGATAAACCCATGTTCATTAATGGGGTAGCAAGGAGAACATGGATATGACTCGCCTACATAGCATCTGACGTTTATAGTAAAGCCTCTCAATAATTCAATGGGGAGGAAATGTCATTTCAACAAAAGGCTGCTAAAAGAACTGGGCATGCATATGAAATAAATAAGTCAAATAAAGATAAATAACAGCCTATGGAATGATAAAAGCTATGTCTGCTCCTGATTCCAGGTTTCTGGTACAGAGCCCCAAACAGTCTTAACCAACCAGGCTGTTGGGCATGATGACTTCGTGACTCTCCTGGGTCAGGGCACAGCTTTAGCATTGGACTAGTCACCAGGAAGCCACAGCGGTGATTAGAAGGTAAGAGCCCCACCCCCTCCACGGGATGGAAGTGAGCACTCTTATCACCCATGGAATAAGATCCCCACTAACAGCAGGAAGCCAGGACTTGCTGGTAAGCACACCTGGTATTCTCAGAGAGTGACAGGCCCAAAGACGCTGTGGCTCTACACCTAGCCTCACTCCCACCTGCCCTGCCCTGAGCAGCTTGACTTTCCTTGGTAAGTGGCACTCTAGTTTCTGTGAGTCAGACTAAATTCTCACTCCAGATGCAGAAGGGGCATCTTGGCTTCTTCTCCTGACGCTGTGATAAAAGCCCTCAACAGAGCAAGCTAAGGAAGAAAGGTTTATCTGGCTTAGTCTGAGGGTGCAATCTCTAACAGCAGGGCAGTACTGGGGGCAGCTTGAGTCAGCTGGAAGCAGAGACCAAGGAGGACCTCAGGAGCCCTCCTTATTAACCTAATCAAGATAATCCCTCACAGGCACAGGCTTGCCTGGACGGCTAGTGCCCTAGGTGGCTCTAAACCCTATCAACTGGACAGTCTATACGGGCCATCTCAAAGGAATCCACACTGATTTTCCAGTTCCTGGCCAAGCCAATAGACATCTCAAACTCTGCCACAAGCTCCCAAAGGTAGTACATGCCAGCATCTACCAAGACTGTCTTCCTTCAAATACCAATCACAGGACAAAGCTTAAGGACAATTCACACTCTGACCAACCAGCAGGTAAATGTAGGGTTTCCCTCAAAGCCCTGCCCAAACTCAGTAACTGAAAAAACTCAAAGGACTCAGAAACAGACCAGCATAAGACGGGGGTGGGGGGCGTGGGGGGGGGTTAGAACATCACTGCATCACTGCTGGGCATTCACAACATGGATGAGCCCCTGGGGAGGAGTCTCTTGAGGTAGGCCTCTTTCATAGGTGCCCTAAACTCAGCCTCTGGCCCCTATCCACTTGCTAGGAGATGAAGGCAAGGGTACCAATTAAATCCTCTAAATCCATTTAGAGGACCTGCCAAGGCCACCTCTTACCAAGCACAGGCATTTTCATCATTCCACAGTATTCATGGTCTCAAGGAGCTCAATGCTGAAGACCAAAGCAAAACCACCTACAATTTTACTGTACCCTAACACTTCAACCCCTACTTCACTATATGCACACAAACCTAACTCAGAATCATCCTAGGTCCAGAGGGAGAGCACTAGGAATCAGGAGGGAGGGACTATAACTTTGGAGCAGCCACCAGAAAGGTCCAAATGAGAAAACCATGCTAGATGTAAGCCTTCAGCCAGAAACAAACTGTGAAGAAAAAGAAAAGGCAAGCCACAGAGTGGGGAAAATACTAGCAAAGCACACTAGATAAAAACAGACAGTTGTTTCAAATATAAAAAAGGAACTTAACTCAGTAAGAAGGTATTATATAATAAATAATATGAAAGCCAATGATGGTGGCACATGCCTACAATCCAAACACTAGGGAAGCTGAGGCAGGAGAATCATGAGTTCAAGGCTAGCCTGAACTACACAGGGAGCCTACACCTATAAAGATGAATGAGGAAGAGGAGGAGAGGAGGTAGGGAGAGGCAAGGCAGAAGGAGATGATGAATGAGAAAGAGGAGGAAGTGGTGACGGAGAAGGGAGGGGCAAACAGAAAATATCTGAATTGGCACTGTACCAAAAACCAAACCTGTGACAAACAGGCAGAAGACAAGAGGCTCAGACTCACTAGAAATATGCAGACTAAGACTATAATGCAACATAGAGGGCAGAGTGCAGAACAGGACCCAGGGCAGGATACTCATGGTGTACTGAATGTGCCCTCAGACACACTCTGTCTCTTACACACACAAACACACACACACGAGCCTTTCAGTTTGGGGATCCTGTTTTATTTGTGTCCTGGCACCTAATCATCTAACTCAGAACCTTGTACACGGTTGGCAGTTACATAAGAACTTGTAACTCCACTCCTGAGTACTTACCCAACAGAATAAAAGCAGACACCAACAAAGACTTGTCTGTGAATGTCCCAGAAACCACTGTAGTTTAAATGTGAATGGCCCTCCAAGATGTTCCATGTCATCCCAGCCATGATGCACTGAGGCGCCTCAGGCCCAACCAAGGCTCCCCCAGCATGGAACTGAAACCTCCAACACTCTGAGCCAGAATGAGCCTTTCCTCTTTCACCATTCACCATCTCAGTTGTTTCATTAGTGATGCAAATGTGGTCCACAGAGAACTAAAAAGTAAAAATCTCAGGCAACTATTATGTGCTGAGCAGAAAACCAGCAGCTCAGGAAGCAATGCTCACTGGGAAAATCTCTATCACTGAAACATACACAGGCAAACACGCCAGACACAAATGACCTACAATCTCCCCTGCAATGTTCCAAACACCTTTGTCTGAGGAGACAAAGGCTTTTAAGGGGGGTCACTGTAGGCAGATGGAGCTATGCAAATAAGCACACTTAGTACACCACGAGTATCCTCATGGCCTAAACATGTTAAAACATCAATGATACACTGAAAAGTGGTGTCATTACAAGTAATATATAGCCTCACTGAAATATTTAACAATGTCTTGTCTAAAAAATTGCACGCAACAAAAAACAGCAAAAATAACCCTCTGCCCCTTGACTCCTCCAGACCTGACTATGTGACACACCATGCAACAGCCTAAGCCTGAAGCAACGTTTAAATAGATTTCTTCATTAGTCAGAGACTCCCACATGCTATTCCCGTCATGAATCTGAACACACAGCATTTAACAACGCATGCTGACAGTTTTAGTGAGGAGTCATAACACAATTTACTAGAATTCAAAAGCAGAAGCAAAACGACCTTGACTTTTGGGGGAAAATACCCACACCGGGTATCATTCAGTGAAACACTCAATTTAGACTCCTGCACAGAGGACTCGCTACCAAGAACTATCTTCTGTTGAGAAACTGCAAGGGGCAAAGGTGAAGCTGACTGAGTTCTCATTTTAAACATTACGGTAAAAACAGCTCTGGGTATTTACTACTTGGTGTTACAACAGAGGCACAAAGACAAACAGCTGACCACAGGGACCAGCTTCTGGAAGCTTCTATGTGCTGTGCAGCCTGGCTAAAGGAATTTTCCATAATTTCATCTAAGGTGATATTGCTAAAAACTGAACAGATCTTAAACATCTAGGAATAATTTAGAGCATGGATGCATGTGTAAGGGAGGAAGGAGATGAACTTTAAAATCAAATACACAATTCCTATAAAGCACAGGAGGCAGGGCCACGCTGGGCAGATCATACACATGCACCACACATGCGTGTACATGCGCACACACTTCTCCCTGTGATGTTCATGAGCATGCCTAGCTACAAGGAAGCACACACTGAGCCACGGAGACGGTAAGCACGCTGACTCCAGAGAACTTAGGGATGGGTGTTTTGTTTCCTTGAGGTCTCAGGTTAGAAGTCAAGGTGCTGGGGTTCCACACCCCGATCGAGCACGGGAGGAGTAAGTCCTGAGTTCCAAGGGCAGCACAGGGTGTCACAGAACTCACCAAGCAGCACTCTCGGCCCGGCCCTTCACCTCACAGCTAATCTGGCTTTCCCTGAAGCCTTGTTTCAGTCCCTACTTTTTCTTTTCCTTCAATTCAACAGTTTTAGCAATAATTCAGGAACTCAGTTACCATCACAATTTCAGTTGTCAAAACAGAGAAATACACCAATATACTCTGTATTTTATTTAGGGTAACTTACTTCAAAGGTATGCTTACTACCATGAAATGAAACTGCATTTTCAGTAAGATTCAAGATAAAGTATTTTCCCCATCCAAGGTCAGCCTCGTAAATAGTCCACACAGCTGGAGTAACACTGGGCACATCTGCATGCCCTCTCCGCTAGCATCCCACATCTGACACAGCTTCACCCCAAGCACCTGCTTAATATCCTAATTGGCACGCTGATACACTTGGACATTTGTGTGAGTTAGTAAAGTAATACAACAGAAGAACTGAAGGTGGCAGAATGTCTATTGGAGGAATGGAATGCACGGTGGGGCAGCAAGATTTTGTACACTTTTTCATATTTTTTTAACTAGAATCTGCTTTTGAAATTTTGATTTGAAATGCAAGTAAAATACAGCTTCAATTCTACAGAAGAGATTTAAATGGGAAGTCAAGAGCACCCAGTCCAAGCACTAACACTATGTAGGAATCCTTTGCACAATACATGTAATAACTACTAGTTTTCACCACATTTCAGAAAAGGAAGGAAAAATAAACAAATGTCTACAGCTAGAAATACTGTCAGTAAACAGGGGCATGGTCTGACACACAAGCCAACAGCTCCTAAAAACATACTGTCAATGAATGCAGTCCGAGGGGTGAGCTGGGGCAGATACATGCTGAGGCCCATTTCAAATTGTCCTGAAACTACAAAACAGGATTTCAAAGGCAGTTTGCTGTGTTCCAGAAACCTGAAGCCCTAAGTCTTCAGAAATGAACAAGGCACCACAGAGCATGGGTAGATGGGGAGCATGGGTAGATGCCCCCCCCCCCAGGGTGGGGCCATGCAAAGCTTTCAAGGGGCATGCAGGGGGGCCAGAGCTCCCAGGTTCTGTTGCTTCTAGTACTCCAGAATAGATAACGAAGGCTTCAGTGGGATACAAGGTGCATGTTGGATAACTAACAAAATTAAGACTTTACAATTATATTGGCCAATATATTGTCTTAAATAGGTTCCTTTTGTGACCTTGAATTTCATTTCACACAAACAAACACAACAGAGCTTCTGGACTGTCTCAAATACATTTATGAAAAGGGCACTCTCTGGAGAAATGCTATGGATTAGGACAATAAACAAACTGCCCAACATTGTCTATAGTACAAATACAGAGTATCTAACAGAATACAGAAGGAAGAAACAAAAGCCAAAACTAAATAAAAACCACTTATGAATTAAAATATGAACAAATACCCTGACTGTGCAAAAAGTTTAACATACATAAAACAGATACCAGATTAACTTCGGATAAAGTAATCAGGCTGACTCAACATGACAAAGAGCGCATGGTTCTGTATTTGCATAGCCTGCAATGGAAAACAGCAGACTGTACCAAAACACCAAAATCTCATCCAGACAGCATCACTCACAGAGATGCAGGACAAGAGGAAGCCAAGGATTGGCTACAGTAATCATCGTGAGACTATCAGGGGGCCTGTCAGGACCAGTAGACAGTCCCAGGGGCTGGCACACTCACCCAAAGTGCTCTGCCTTTGGAATGCCACCATCTCCGGTCTAGAATTCATGACACTGAATCTTAAAAACCCTAGAGCACTCCACACTCCCAACCAGCTGCCCCATAGCCACCGCAGGCCTCACAGCCAATCCCTGAGAGCCCTGAAAGTCACAGATTAAGAATCCTAATGCCCTTGGTCTAAGTTCCTGGGAACCAGACATGGCCTGCACACTAAAAGTCGCCTGTATCTACCAATTCCATAGCCTCAATTTAACTAAGCAAGAAGACAGAAATATTTGTGAGGAAAATGTCCCCTGAATTTATTGTATACAATCCCTAAACGACTGACATGTTGCCACTATTTTCACAGCTATTACACTGTTAGCAGGCATTGCGAGTGATCCATAGATCATTAAAGTACATGGAAAGATGGGAGGGACCTACATGTAAACACTACGCAGTTGTCTATGAGAACAGTCAGCATCCACAGAGACTAGAATTCTGGGAGAGGAGAAAACCATGAGGAAAGACCCCAGAACCAGCCATTACAGCTGCCTTCCCAGGCAGACAGAACAGAAGTCTGAGAACACCATTCCCACACGAAGGGCGGTAACCACCTTCCTGAATTACACAGTGAAATGTTACCTTTTTAGGTATGCTCCATTTTAAGGAAGCAGTAAAACCTTACTAAAGCCAGAATATAACTCATCTGCACTGGATGTGCCCAAATCCCATAAAATTCCACAGCAGTTTGGGGTGAAGCCAGGCTTGTAAAGATGAGCACCCTGAAGGGTATGAGCCACAGTCACTAGGTCTCCAAAAGAACGGTAAATCATCCCACATTTTCGGAGCTGGCCCAGGCAGGCACTGCAGTTAATTCTTACTAAATAAAAACTTGTGCAGTGAATGAAACACTATAGGTGGTTCCCTTGAATGATTAGGGGAATTACCCCGTTCACATTTCACTGAAAACACTAGTTCTATCACCAGCTTATGGGTCATGATTGCCTAGGTTGTTTACTAGGGGAAACACTCATTCCGCACCACGGCTCCGAAGTTCTAACAAAGTAAACTGCAAGATAACAACCTTTAATTCTGGGGAAACATGGCCCTAACAGAAAGTACAACTGTGCCGCTAGTGTGCAAACACTGTGACCTATGGGCACACTCACGGAGATGAGAGACACTGTCCACACCAACCTTCGGAGGTTAGGCCTGCACCTAAGAATCCTCAATGAGGCAAATGTTGCCATTCGAGTGCTTCTGAGCAATCAGATGCACAAAGCAGAATGCTGTGACCTGAGACCTGGTTTCTCCCACTAAAGTTTCACAAGGATTGCTCATTTGCCACAAATAATCATCTTAATGGCTCCAAGCATTTTTTTTCAACTTCTAAAACAATCCACATGTTGCAAAAGTGTCTTTCCCATGTTAACAGACTAAGAATATTCTTTTCTTAGGAAACTGTAAAAAGGAGACAAAGTGGAATCTTTGGTAATAGTTCAAACCACAGAACATCTTAAGGGAGATTGGACCACTGCAGAACAAGTATGTGACCAGCCCACAGTCTGACAGTAAGACTGCCTTCCAGGAGGCTGGAAAGATGGCTCAGTATTTCAGTTCTCAGACTGCTCTTTCAAGGGAGTTTAGCTTCTGACCTGCAGCTCCAGCCCCAAGGGATCCAGCTTTCTCTCCTAGCCTCCACAAGTGCCCACACATGGCATATGGATCCACACATGTACATAAAGAAAATAAATCCTAAAACAACAACAACAAAAGATTATTTTACCTACCAGCACAGAATATCCCAGGGACTTCACTCCTGATTATAATGGTCCGAACTTTCTTATCTGATTTTAATGCATCCACAGCTTTTGAAAACTAAACCAAAGTAGGGAAGAGAAAGAAGAAAAAGGGAAAAAGAAATCACTTTCAAAATCATGTCAACAGTGTATCTTAGTATTAGAAACAAACAGCTTAATCTCACACTCACCATTTTGAGAAGATTTTTACTGAGTGAATTTTTCCCATAAGCTCTGTTTATTCCAAGCACCACAATCCCTAGTTAAGGAGGGAAGAAAAGAACACACACTAAGGTTAGTGAGGCGCTCAGAGAACAGCCCGCAGCGTAAAGCTGACTAACCTGGCACGCGACCAATCTGTCATCTTAACCAAGGTTTCTTGCAAAGCTGGGCCTTTATTTCTACAGCTACAGCTTCCTTCTCAAAGCAAGTCTTTTTTCTTAATATGGCAGCTAAAAACATGCCAAATCAATCGGTGCTGACTATTCTCAGTTTACTTTAAGAGGAGATTTTCAGCGTCATGGGCCCTTCAACTCTTCTCTTTGAAAGCGGCACGATAGGAATCTGCAATTTCACGGGAGGCCACACAGTAGAAAATGGCAATCACAGCTTCATTCATCACCGTCCAGTAAGTGGCATACACAAGTCACAGCCTTGCTGCATGCAGGCCTCTGACCTGCTTTCTGTGGCTGCTCCAGTCGCTGGCAGCTCACTGCTCCTTGCTGCTTAACAGTCTCAGTACTTCTATGCCAGGCTTCCTCCTGACCTCTGCCCTGCACCCTTAACCCAGCAACACTTCCATTCACACCTACAAGCAATTCGGACTCAGCCCAAATAAAATAGAGTTTATTTTATCTCTCCTCTAAAACCCAAGCTCCCCCTGCTCATTCCCGGTTTTATCACACTTTCATCTGAACCCAGGCTCTCCAGCCCAGCTGCAGCTGTCAGACTAACTTTCTGAACCCAGTTCCATGCACAGAATTCACCACTTGTGCAAAATCCTTCATTTACTACAACACGTCTGAATTCAACGGCCGGAACTGCAGACCTGAAGTTCTGTACAACCTGCACTCGATCTTCTCTAAGCACAAACTTTCACTGTGGGTCAGAAAAGCCTTCTCCAGCTCTCAGCATGGGCCTTATCCATTCCTGATTTAAACCACAGCAAACTACATACATCCAAACACCCTCAGGGAAGAAAAAAGCTCGCAGGGGACTGAGGTCATGAGAGGGTTCAGAGGCTACCCCTGCACTGACTGAGAGCTGCAATCCAGGGCCTACAGCATTGGAATACTAGCTCACTAATCCCGTGGCAACCCAACAGGTAGCCACCATTCTGTCCCATTATCTAGGAGAGGTTAAGTATGTGCCTTTAGCAAGTAGGTAGTTATCTAGCTCCACACCTAAATGACTGCACTACATACATTCAAACTTCAGTTTCCATGCGAAGATAAGTGATCAAGCCAGATGTACTGAGTACACGTTATAGTACTCAGCTGTCCCACTAAATACACATCAATGTGAATGGTGCTCAGCGACTCTGACCAGACTGACATGGCCTGGAGCAAAAGAAAGCCAAGGAGTGGCTCCTCCAAGACAATGCTGAGACCAGCCAGAAGCTGGATGCGCAGGAAGGAAAGTGGAAATCTTTGGGGAGAAGGCTTGATTGGACTGAGACACGCCTTGAACTAGTAAAGCACACCTCTAGGGGTGACTACGACCCCTACCAGCTGCAACCTAATGAAAGATTGAATAATCCCTTGATGGAGTCTTAATGTGATGGTGTTTTAGGAAAGAGCAAAAGGCAGGAGGTGGGCCTGGCTGGAGGAAATGGATCACTAAGTGTGGTGTCTTTGGGAACTGTATCTTGCCCTGGTCCCTTCTTATCTCTCCTCCCTCCCTCTACTCACCATCCTCCATGAAGTGAACAGCTTCCTCCACTGATGTGGGATTCACCTCTGTATGCTGTGATTGCCATTAATGAATAAAGAATCTGGCTTGCCCTATAGCAAGGTAGAGCTTAGTTAGGTGGGGAAAACTAAGCTGAATGCTGGGAGAAAAGAGGTGGAGTCAGAGAGAAGTCATGGAGACGCCACTAAAGACAGACATGTTGGAACCTTGCAGGTAGGCCACGATCCTCATGGTAAAATATAAAATAATGAAAATGGGTTAAATTAAGATGTAAAAGCTAGTCAATAAGAAGTTAGAGCTAATAGGCAATCAGTGTTTTAAATAATATAGTTTCTGTGTGGTTATTTCAGAGTCTGGGCAGCCAGGAAATAAATAAGCGGCCTTCTACAACAACTAGTGCTCCAACATGGTCAACTAAACTACACCATCAGTAAATAAACTACACCATCAGTAAACAACGACAACATCAGTAAACAACGATACCATCAGTAAATAAACTACACTATCAGTAAACAACTACAACATCAGTAAACTACACCATCAGCAAACTGAAGGCAGCCTGTTTTCTTCAGGTTTACCATATACCATGAAGCTCATGGTGACAGAATTAGCTAACTACACAGCTCTCCATAACTAAACTTGGACCTCACGTAGCTCAGGCTGGCCTTGAACTCATTATGTAGTAGAGGGGGTAACAGATACATCACCACTCCTTTCTTATGCATTAATGGGAACTGAACCCAGGGCTTCCTGCATGCCAGGAGAACACTCTACCAGTTGAGCTATGCCCCAGTCCCCTACATTGATATTTTTTTAAAGACAGGGTTGAACTTCTTTTGTTGTAAAACAAAAGGGGGCTTGATGATCCATTTTGTCTCAAAAATAAGAGCAAAAATAATGTAGAAAACATAACCAGAAAGGCTGTGAGGCACAGCGAGAACTCAAGACAGGTTTAAAGACATTTTGAAGAAAGTGCCTGAAAATGTGGCATCCTTCGATAATGCTTTTTCTCTTTCACCATGAAGATGTATATTTTTACTTAAAAAATTTCCAACTTAAACTTAATCATTATTACTAAAAAAATATATATTTATCAACCACTGAAAAATACTGACAGTACCTGTTTGACACCCACAATAAATCAACAGTCCAGAAAATGCTCCAAAGGGAGTCACAACCCAATATCCACCACACAAGGTCCTGTGCTTCTGAACAACACCGTGAGATGTGCATGAGAAAGGCAACTATTAGAAATTTGTCTTCATTTACTTTAGGTGTGTGGGTGTTTTGCCTGCATGTATGCTTGTGCACATGTGCGCCTGGTGTCATGGATGCTATATAAAGGACATCAGGTCCCCTGAAACTGGAGCTATAGAAGGTTGTGAGTCACCATGTGGGTGCTGGGAATAGAACCTGTTCCTTGCAAGAGCAGCAAGGGCTCTTGATCCCTGAGCCATCTATCTCTCCAGCTCTGTACCAACTTTTATAACAGGCAACTTAGAAAAAACTTAACAAACCATTAAGAGAAAAACAATTAAAATCAAAACCCAAACACGAAAAACACTACTACCATAAAAAGCATCCTTTAAAAGACTGAATCAACACAGCCATAAAAAATAACCTAGTAAGGGAATGGAGAGGAGGTGCTCTTAAAGCTGTTTGGGGGAAGACATCACATTTTTAGAAACAGCCAGAAAGGAGATGCTGGAAGGATGACCAAGTGACACTCTTAGCAAGATCTGGGCAGATCCTACTGGCAGACACTCCCTACAACTCTGAACGCCAGGAAAATAGAATTAAACAAATTAAACATGTCCTCACACAGTAAGCCAGAGTTGTAAACAGTTCCTTCACATCTATAACACAACACTGATTCTGAACAGAATGGTGCTAAATCCACCTGAAAAGTAACAATGCATCAAAAACCAAGAAAATACTAAAAAATGAACAGGGCTGAGGAGGAAGGAGCCAAGCCATCACACAGGCAACAGTAGTCAGGGTGGGCAGAGGGCCTGCCTCCTGTGTGAGTGGCACTAACGCTGGGTTAAGAAGGAAAGAGTCAAGCTACCACACAGGAAAACAGTAGTCTGGGTGGGCAGAGGGCCTGCCTCCTGGGGATTTCCTTTGAACACACCAGTGTAAGTCAGTGGGGCAGAGGTAAACATGCAAGTCTGGCTAAGCACTCACGGGAAAAGCAAAGGAGGCACACACACACACCTAAATGCAGAAGACCAAACGGGTGCATCTCAAGGACTGACGACTTTCTCCGCCCCCATTCTTTCAATCTGATGCTTGGGTTGCCCAGGTTTTGTCCTTCATAGGTAGCAGAAGCATCCTTCAGTTTCTATAGTATGAATTGTCAAATGTTTTGTCTGAGTGTGTTGGGGTAATTGCTTAGCTTGCTGGTGCACTGAATCACTTGAAATGCTTTTCAATAATGACCCACACCTGCATCCCCCAGAGTAAACCCCATGTGGTTGTATAAATAGCTCTTTTTATGTACTGTTAAGAGTTAATTCGTTTGTGTTTTATTTGAGGCAAAAAAAGACACACACACACCTAAATACACAAGACCATCAGGGTGAAGAAACTAGTGAAGAAGACCACAGAAAGCACAATCATTCAATAGTAACCTTAGGCTTGAAAGACCTGAAGAGATCATCAGAGTTTGGAGAAATAGCTCAGCTGGGAGAACGCTTGCCCTGCATGAATTCAGCAAACAAAATTGTCAGAGTGAATAATAAGCAAGACTTGGCGGCTGGCTCTAAAGACACATGCTGTTGATTTTAAGGTAAATCATGCTGGCACTAATCTAAGAAAGCTGGAGCAGGTATATCAATTTCAGAGAGCTGATTTCAGAGCAAGGTATAAACTTCCAAAAGAAAGGGGCATGCTCTAATTCAAGGGTCCTGCTCCTCTAAGACAGCATCATCCTTCATGCGCTTGCAGCTGTAGAAGAACCAACTTTGGGGAGAAGAGATAAACCACGCCCCACGCCCCACGCCCCATACAACTGCAGACTGTAACTCTCCTCAACCAGCAGATAGGCCCCGCTGCAGCTCTGCTCACTGACTGCAAAAGCCACTCACAGAATGCAGAAGCTTTACCCAGTCACAGTGGAGTTTATGCTCTTCTCAAGCTCAAGGAAACATCAGTAAGAGACCACACTGGGGGTGAAAACACTTTAACCCACATAGTGCACTCCTGTAATCCCAGCACTCGGGAGGCTGAGGCAAGATCACAATTCTATGCCAGTGTGGACTATTCTGCAAAGCTATGTTAAAAGACAAGAAAGTGGGGGTTGGAGAGATGAGATGGCTCAGTGGCTGAGAGCACTGGCCGCTCTTCCAGAGGACCCAGGTTCGATTCTGCCACTCACATAGCCTCTCACAGCTGTCTGTAACTAAAGTTTCAGGGGATCCAACACCCTCACACAGACAAAACACTAATGCACATAATTTTTTTAATTAAATAAAATTTTAAAAACGAAAGAAAAGAAAATGGAACTAGGACAGCAAAGTAATTGCAAAGGAAGGGAAAGGTGAAAACCAGCAGAATCAATGACAGAATTAACGACAGTGGGGAAAAAAAAAACAGCACAGAAAGTTCAACGCAACAAGAGTAGTGTGTGCGTGCTTGTGCACCCTGGGCTGACTGGCATCAGGTGTCCTCTACTTTGAGGCAGTCTCTCAACTGAACCCAGAGCCAGGCACTCTGTCTAGTCCAGCTCTATGATTTCCACTTTCTGTCTTCACACTGGGATCACAATACCAACAGCACGAAGCCCACCTGGCCAACAAGCCTGCTTGGTGTCTGGATGGACTCTATAAATCCAAACTCCAGTCTTCACATGTGAATAGTAAGCACATTAAACACCTAAGTCAACCCCCTAGTCCCCAAAACTATTTTTTAAAGATGAGTAATTTAATAAGCCTTTATCAAAGAAACTTGAACAATTCTCAAAAGGCTCTGTAAAAAACAGAAACAAAAGAACCGTGTTCTACCTCAGTCCACAAGGTTAGTTAGCATCAAACCAGATAAAGATTACAGAAACAGAAAACTAAAGACCAGTATATCTCCTAAACATAGATACAAATAAAATACAAGCATACTTAACCACAACCACATGGGATTTACTTAAGGGTAGAGGTGTGGGTCATTACTGAAAAGCATTTAAAGTGATCCATCACCACAGCAAGAAAAGCCAAGATTATTCCAGAAAAAAGTACTTGACAAAATTCAACAAGATAAAAATTCACTTTATGAATGGAAGAAGCTTCCTCAACTGAACTGGACTCAGGCAGCGAAGTCAGAATGTTGTCCTCCGCAGCCCAGAGCAGCGGGAGGAGGAAACCCAGCAGTGTAAAGTAGCAGGAGAAAGAAATGAAGCAAAGCCACGACATGCCATATATGGGAAACACAGAAAGTATTAGGTTAAATA
This sequence comes from Microtus oregoni, assembly GCF_018167655.1. Lineage (NCBI taxonomy): Eukaryota > Metazoa > Chordata > Mammalia > Rodentia > Cricetidae > Microtus > Microtus oregoni. The sequence continues at coordinate 53,251,293 of NW_024543070.1, read as the reverse complement.
AAAGAAGCACACAGTACAACGTCTCTGGAAAGAACTCCAGAGGATTCCTACACATCAGCCATGAGTAGCTGGAAAATGAAAGTAGTGAAACAATCCCTTCATGACAAGAAGCAGAAATGGAGCCAGTCAGTGCAGACAAACCCTTGGAGAAAAAAAAAAAATTGGGGGGTGGGGGGAGAGGTTCTGAGAGAGGGAGCAAGTGGATGGTTCTGTTACAATCTAGAGGGTTTATTGATTTGATTTTTCAAAAATGATCTAAATTGAAGCTGAAGAGATGGTTTGGTGGTCAAGAGCACTTGCTCTTGTCGCAGCCCTGAGCTTGATTCCCGGCATCTGCATCAGGCAGTTTGAAGCTACTGTTTACTCCAGAGCCTGGGGATCCAAAGGCCTCTTTTGGCTTCAGAGAGCACTGTGATTCCACGCACATATATGCACACAATATATACATAAATCTTTTTAAAAAACAAAAGTAAAAATGTTCTAAATTTAGATTGTGTTGAGAGAGCACAGCTGTGAAGATGCCTTATTGAATGAACATTATAGCCCATCAATCATACCTCAATAATTCAAACTTCTTTTAACTTTATTATTGAGATAATTCACATATTCATAAAATATATGGAAATATTTGTACTGATATTCTGTTTGTAATCTAACAAAAGTTGCCTAAAGATCAGAGTGCAGAGCTAACCTATAGAGACCAGGCAGTGGTGGCACACACCTTTAATCCCGGCACTCAGAAGACAGAGACAGATGGATCTCTGTGAGTTCAAGGCCACCCTGTGCTAGATCAGAATGAATCTGTCTGAAAGAGAAATAGAGTTTACACAAAGGTGATGACATGCCTTTAATCCCAGCATTAGGGAGGTGGAGACTGGAGTGATATGGCTGGGTAGAGCGAGAAAAGGTGGGAGGAAGGAAATAGGAGCTCGGAGGCAGTCTGAGGATTCATAGAAACGGATGCAATCTGAGGTTTCATAAAGAGAACAATCAGTCTGAGGATTTGTTGATCTGAGTGTTGGTAGAGGAAAGAACTCTCTAGTGCTGCCCACTTTGCTTCTCTGAGCCTTCAGCTTTCACCCTCTAATATCTGACTCTGAGTTTTATTTATTAAGACCAACTAGAATTCGTGCTGCAAATATATCTTTTAGAACATGAAGAAAGATATGCTAGCAGACTTCTGCCATGTACCAGCCTACCATGGATAAAGTTGGCATAAATAAAGGTCATGAAAGGGCTCAGAGAAATCTCTCACCAGATGCATCTAGAGTGAAGGATGAAGAAGGTGCATCAAGAAGGTGCATCAAGGTGCACTTGTTCATTTGTTATCTGCCAGAAACTGTCCCAACAGTTTTACAAAGATATCTTTAAAATGGGCCACAGTATAGCCCAAGCTTACTACTCTACAGAAAAGAAAGTTCCTAGGGGCAGGGAGAAGCCATTCCCAAAAGCATGTGCGGAAGCCCGAGCAGAAAGAGCTGCAGAATAGCAGGTTAGGGGCAGCTGCAGGGTGTGAGCTGACTAGGCCCAAGGGAGAAGGCCTGCAAGCAGAAGCTCCCCAGCACACCAACATGAAGAGTGAGCGGGAAGGAGGGTGACTGAAGAGGGCGGGGACGGGATGGGGGACTGGACTAAAAGGGGCCTCTGCAAGCCAAGACAAGACCTCTAGGCTACTCTGAAACTGTAGGATGAACAAATACAAAAGAAGAAATAACCCACCAGGGAGACCTGGCTCTCTGAGAGGACCCCCCATTGCAAACTACAAACACAGCTCTGACAACAGCTGCAAGCCCGCAGCGTTCTGCACGTGCAGACCTCTGCCGCTGGCCTAAACCCTACACAACTGAGTGCTTCTCTGGTCCCAGAGGCTGAGAGCAACAAATTCTGGACTCATCACTCTGACAAACCCACTGGGAGATCTTGAGAATGTGCTGAATCCATTCAGGACACAGCACCTGCAGCAGCCCCTCCCCTCTCCTAGACACCACCAGGCACCCTATGGAGAACTCGAGGATTTCTCACCTGCAGAAGTGAGTTTATAGCAAAGAGATTCACAGTCTGAGCCCCACCCTTTCCCCTACCTAGCCTGGGAATCATCAAGCCTGGGTATCACCTAGCCTGGGTACAAGATTCTGCTGTGAAATTACAACCATCCTCAAAGATCTGTGAAAGATCACCACTCCTGCCTCATCCGCCCTGATTCCATTCTTCAGAACCCCCTCAACGCTGTGTCTCTGGTGCCAGGGCCTAAACTCTCCTGAGTCCCTGCCATGCTGTTTGCTGTCTGTCTGTTCATAGCAAAAACTCTAGTAACTAAAACACCAACAATCTGCCTCGGTGTCCCTCACCAACCTTTCAGAGACTCCATCCGGCAGTACCCAAGCCCTCACGTTTTCCTTTGCACTCCCTTACAGTTGGCTCAACGGTAAAAACAAAGCAAAGCCTGCACTGTCATTTCTGCCAATCCTCAAGGAATGTTGGGTCAGTCTTAGGCCGGTGAGTCCTAACTACAGATATTTACATTAAAAACAAACTGAAAGTATTGCTGTTTACCAAATCATCTTCCATGTGCTATATCTTCTCCTGCAATCCAATCGCATCCCAACTTAAAGGCTTCCCAGATGTTCTGTGTGGATTTGCATTGAACATGCACTCAATTTGGTACATATAGTTAGCCATATTCCAGACCCCTTCATAAGTAACACACCACTGGGACATACAACTTAACTGAAACACCAGCACCCCTAAGCTTACTCCAAAGACTGACATTCATGGCTTTAATGATTCTAGGCCTGTCTAAGCTGTCAGCTGGGGGCTTCCTGCTACTCCATACCAGACTTGCCTTTGGCGGTTTCCCAAATACATAGCTCCATCATTTTGACCATTCCATTGTCTCACACGACTTGAATGAACAAGAAGCAAAATGACTCCCCATATTCCTGAGCACCTCGCGCAGGCTACCTACTCATCAGGCACAGAGACCGTATCATCTCATCATTCTGCTTGATGCATCCGATGGTTGGAGAGCAGGGGAACCCACTTCAGAACCGTCAGTTTCCATTGCCTATAGAATGCCTTAGAGTGGGCTGGGTGGCTCAACCCTGTGATCACAGGCTACACAGTGAGAGATAAACCCTGCAGACACTGCAGGGTTCTCCACAAGCCTGGAAGCGAGCATCATCTGACCTTCAAAAGACAGAAGGGCTTCTTAAAAGACAGCCATCCTGACTTAACTTATTTCCATTTCTACTTAACAGATTCCAGCACTCTGTAAATAGACTAGGGATGCAATGAATGGTCCTCTCTTTTATCGTGGGCAATACCCTATCCCACCTTCTCCACCCCTGTAGCGAGGCTAACACTGCAACTAAAAGGAACTTCCCCAATATTCCTCTGCATCCTACCTTTGCATCGCTCCCCACACTCTGTCTCCCAGAACAGGGAGCCCAAGGACAAGATGAATATCTTTTATTTGCTCCACGGAGCTCAGGAAGGGAAATAAATAAAAGTGCCCAAAATTCTCTAAGTGGAATGCAACAGTCCCCCCAAAACTAACTCTTCGAGATAAAATGTGCAAAAGAAAAAGATAACTCTCTAATTTAGGGTTCTCTCGGATAATAAAAGGCATCCCTGCTGCAGCTCCTACAACTCTCGCACTGAGGCCGAAGGTGGCAGGGAGCTATTACACAGCAAGAAGCAACCCTGGCCCAGCACTGAATCCCCGGCCTTGACCTTAGCTGGAGAGACCCCAGACGCGAGCAGCAGCACCGAGCGCGCTGAACGCGGAGGGCCACCGTACCCTCCGGCCGCAGAGGCAAACGGGCCGACCTCCGCGGCCTCGCCCGCAGCTCACCTCGGTTCTCCTCCTCCAGGTGCCGCACGCGCAGCTCGTCCTCCGTCTTCACCTCAGAGCTGTAGCCCCTCCTCGGGGCGGGATCCCCGGCCCAGGCGACGGGGCCGAGCCGCGCACAGCACGCGGCCACCAGGCGGACGCGACCCGCTCTCAGGGCGCCCAGAGCGCCCGGAGCTGCCGCCGCCATGTTGTCTGTTTACAGCGGGCGCCCGCGGCCAGGCCCCGCCCCCCGTTCGGAGACGCGCACGCGCAGGACGGCCGTCTGGCGCCCTGGCCCCGCCCCTTGCCGTCTGGCCCCGCCCAGGCCCTCTTTGCCCTGGTGGTTAGGGAGAGACAAGTCTGTGCTGCCAGTGAGACATTAGTCTCTTGACACCACAGAGAAGAGGCATCTTTAAAGCTATGGAAAAGCTAAGGGGACACATTCCGAAGTACTAGAGGGATTTACCTCCCTGCCCTCCTTGGGCCATAGTCTAGGGTTGTGACTTCCGTAGGGAAGGAAAGATATACACCCTTGTACCACCCCTCCCTTTGGATGTCGAAGTGTTAAAAATCCACAAGGAAAAGGAATTTCCTCCCGAAATCCCAGGTGGGGACAGGGCAGTTTGGAGCCTTGAGGTCAGTCAGAGGAGGAACTTCTCTCCAGGCAGAGGAGTCACGGGTCTGTGTCTGACCATCTTTCAGGAGACGGCGATGGGTCAGTGATGGATGGGACCTCACCTTGACCAGGACTACCTAGCTAGACATACTCCTCCATTTACACCTAAACCTCATATCAGAACCTCAAAGATGGACTGGGGACAAGGACATCATAGAACCCCTTTGTTCCTCTTCCCAATGTGGACACATTGAACTAACCTCTAATTGGCCTGTTCAAGACAGGCTGAATCTAGTTGATCAGCTCTGCCAGGACCTCAGGCTCGATACTTCCCATCATAAGGTCATTGTGTTAAGAGAGCAGAATGGTAAACGAAATTGCTCCATTCCCTTAGGTTTGGTGGGACAGGGGGCAGCTCAGCCTGAGACCTCGGCTTGTCATTACATGTGCCTGGTAAACCTAGCCAGTGAAGGAGATCGCAGCGAGTAGGGAACTAGGCCCACCTGCCCACCTTGGGGACTTCCTGGAGGCCAGTGTCCCAACAAAAGCCCACCCCAAGGGAAGCTCAGCCAAAGCTCAGGCCCAGGAACAGTTCCGAGGCTAGGGCTCCTCCCGAAACCTTAGGCCAGTTCTGTGAAGATATTTATTAGAGTGCCTCATTTGAGAATTCCCTGCTACCTGGCTTTTGTCAACTCTCCACCCAGGGAAAGCCTATTTAGGAAGAGTGTCTAGTCTTCAAATTGTACCACTGTTACTGAGTTTAAGGGCTGGTGCTGTGCGCCTCAGAATCCTAACAAACCAGGCTCCACCACGTGTCCTCGGTAAGCCAATTAAAAAATGAAAAGCAGAAATGGGAGATTGATTCAAATATGTCCATACTGGAAAGAGAGACAAACAGATTCAATGATGCTTCAAGTCCTTCTTCAGTTTAAGTAGAGAGACGAAGTGATGCAGAGCCAGGTAGTTCAGGTTAATGTGTGGTCCCTTCCATCACTGACCCAGCATTGTCTGTGAGAAATACCCGGCGTGAGGGTGGGAGGCAGGGGATTCCAATTCCCTGGGGAACCTTATTTCCCAGTATAAAGTTAGAGGGAGTGATAGAATGTCTCTTCAGAATACTTCTAGTCCTCCCAGACCAGGAGATTACATGCTGGCCATAGAAATTTTGATATAATACATTATGTTGGGCACCCTCAATGTTCCACCTGCTGGGCTTGTATCCAGAAGGAAAAGAGGCAGGACAATTGCAAGTAGCAAGTAGCCGATGCTACAATAATGAAACAATGACCTTGGGACAGCCTCTACCATGAGTACTGTCAAGTGCCACTTGGGAAGTTGTTCTTAAAAGCAGCTTATATCCTTTTTCCAAGAGCAATGTTCCTTTTGCTAAGTGCTGAGATTGCTAGTGTTATGGTTTATGGTTTCTCCAATTTGGTTTTGAAGTCTCTAGGCAGATAGGAGGTGTGGGGGTGAAAGGGAGGCCAAACAGTGGGAGGGAAAGGGGCGGGGGGGGGGAGATTAAGGATGAGAGCCAGCGACATGGTGGCTCCAATTGGTGGGCTGAGCAAGCCCCTGTTTGAGTCCTGCTGTGGTCAGAGGGTTCATCTCTGCACACCTGGCAATCTGTATAGGGTGAGGAAAGTCACGGACTGTCCTATATGAAGGTAAAATAGACATCTGAATGGACCAGATTAAGAACTGGGGGCGGGGAGGACAGAACTGGAAATTGGCTGCATCAAGGGTGACTGGACCCTGTCTCAGAAATAGAAAGGTTAAATTGATCTTTAAAACAGATGCAGTCAACATAAAATTTCAAGACTCCATTGCACTGGGAACGCCCCCTCCCCTGTTTGTTTATTTGGTCAGTTGGCTTTTTACATGGGGTCACCCTACACTGCCCAGGTTGGCCCCCACCTGGAGATCCCAGGCCTCCCGTATGTCAGACTCACTCCCTGAACTGAGGAAAGCAATTGCATCCCTTACAGGTTATTACAAAGAACACTTGGAAGGACGCAAATGACCCGTCAGGTGAAGTGGAATGTCAGGTAAAGCCCAGAAGCTTCCTCCCGTGGATGGGTGAGGGTACAGCACCCGCGGTCCTCTGGCCTCCACACGCCTGGACATTCACATGCACAAAGAAGTGACTTTGAATTTAGGTCTTTTCAAAGGCTGGCAGCAGCATATCCCACCCCACACCTTCCCGCTCAGCCTGGGATCCTGACAACCTAAGCAAGACTGGGCAGGGCACCCTGTCTCTAAGCTGGTGTATTTAGCACCGGAGAAGTATTAAGCAAGTTTTGAAGAAGGATATTCTCAGCTTCTGGTGTGTTTATTGAGATGGGGTTCACAGAAAGGCAAGGAGTACCTGGACACTTCAATGACAATATGGTCCTCTCCCCAACTTATCAAACAGATGAAGAGTGGGAACTGGCCACAACACTGTCTAGAAACCAGCCCTATTGCTCTTTATCCTCTTACTTTAATAAGTCTGCAAGCACACCCTCCTGCTTCTCCTAAATAAACAGAGTCCCTTCTCTGTTGCTAGAGAACCAGAAATCTATGGTTTGATCTCTGTCCTGTGGTAGCCCTGGAATCCCTGGTTCCTTGTGTCTGGGGGGGGGGGGGAGGTATGAGATTCTGTCCTCTAACTCCTTTGTCCTGTGGTGTAAAGGGGGCAGGACAGGGTGTCCAACCAGCTCTAGCCACCATAAACCAGGTGGTTTAAACAACAGATTTTATTTCCTCATAGACGTGGAGGTTGTAATCCAAGGTCAACGTGCTGGCAGGGTCAGTTTTTTCTGAGGCCTTTCTTCTTGGATAGCAGATGGTCGCCTTCTCACTGCGTCCCCGTATGACTTCTCCACAGAATGCACCTGTCCCTGGTGTCCCTTCCTCTGCTTAGAAGGTCAGCAATCCTGGTGTAGCAGGCCTGGCAGAGGTGAGGATGTTCTAAAAAGACATTCATGTCTTTCGATCTGACTTTGAGATTATTGAAACAGTGGGCCCCAAAGAAATGGGAATTTCCCCCTAGGAGTCTCCTGCTGGAAAAAGGAGAAGGTGCCAGCCAGGGAGGAAGCTTGAATCCTAGTAAGAGATTTCACACAGTCCCTACAACTCATTAGGCCACTTTGCATGATGAGACTGGAGCCCAAATAATGTGGGCAGTACCACACCTTCACAGGACTACTTAGCTATTCATAGCCTGGGCCTCTAGACTGTGTTAGTGGCTTCCCAGGATCTCCTTGCTCCTAGCTCCTCCTCCCAGTGTGGTCACACTGAACACGGCTCCTTTGCCCACTTTCCACTCTTCTTCTGTTTTGTTTTTTTGGGTTTTTTGTTTGTCTGTTTGTTTGTTGAAACAGAGTTTCCTTGTGTAGCCCTGGCTGTTCTAGAACTTTCTCTCTGTAGACCAGGCTAGCCTTGGACTCACAGAGAACCGCCTGTCTCTGCCTCCCAAGTGTTGGGATTAAAGGTGTGTGCTATCACTGCCCAAATCCCTGCTTTCTACTCTTATTTGACTCTTTTAATTGGCTTGTTGAGGACAGGTGGCTAGACCTAACTTGGGCCACTAGTTGTAACCCCCAAGTTTATTAACAAACAATATTATAGCCAGACTCCATCCATATGAGCCTCCCAGCCTTGATTACTTCATATTCACACAGGAAGGCAGAGGATTTCATTCCATGCACTTGGGAGAGTCATGGCTCAGTATGAGAAATTATTTTATTTGTTCATTTATGTATTCTAACAGCCCAGGCTGACCTAGAACTCCAGCTCCATCGTTCTCAGTCTGCCAAGGTGTACACCAACAGAGGTCTCACAACAGAGGACTGACTCCCTGGGTTCCCTGCAGCCAGCTCTGCTGACCTATCCCTGTGCCCTGACTAACCCTGATCTATAGCAGTGCCTCAGGTAATGACAGGACCAGCAGCCTGAACCATCTGGGGCTCACGCGCACCCTGTCTCACATGCTCACATGTCACCATAAGAAGCATTTTGTCAACAGTCACATCATTAATAAGCTTCAGAGCCCAGGGTAAATCCAGGCAAAGTTCCTTCATGATCCCCCACGTCCCTGCTACTGCTTATCTTTTCCCTAGGACATCTGCTTATGCATGTTCCATCTTCACCATGCTGAGCAAGTGTCCTCATCGTGGACATTGCAGCTGGTCCTGCAATGCTTCCCATCCAGGCAGAGTAGATCCTGCTTACCAAGCATGGCACACTTGTGATCCCAGCACCCAGCAAACTCAGCAGGAAGACCACTGTAGTTCAGGTCAGCCTGGGCTACGCAAGGCTAACCTGAGCTTCACGGTGAGTTTGAGTTCACCCTAGGCTGCTTGAGACACCATCTCAAATAGCTAAGCTTCTGCTTTCAGAAGGTTCATAATAGAGCAACAGATGACAGCTCTGTCTTCTCTCTTCTCTCTCTCTCTCTCTCTCTCTCTCTCTCTCTCTCTCTCTCCCCCCCCCCGTGTGTGTGTGTGTGTGTGTGTGTGTGTGTGTGTGTGTTCTTTGTGACTTTCCAGAAACCTGTGCCTCAAAACAGCAGATAGAATCTACTTCAAGGTTTTGAAATGCTGGTGTGTCAGGCCCATGGTGGTCTCTCTGAACAAAGCATCTGTTCATGAACATCACAGCAAGAAAACTCACCATGCAGGACTGCTGGGCCTGGCTGAGTTGCAGCAAGATCAGGATGAAGCCATGGTCCTGCAGGGGAGGAGGCATCCTGTCTGTTACAAGCTGACTTTTCCACTCTCCGAGGATGTTCTCAAACACATTAGTTTTTGTTATTTTTATTGCACTAATACTACCTGAACGCAAACCTGTGGTTAAAAGTACTCATGCAGCCAGGAGAGGTGGTGCACGCCTTTAATCTCAGTGCTCTGGAGGCAGAGGGAGATCTCTATGAGTCTGAGTCCAGATTGGTGAGCTTGGGGAGTTACAGGTTAGCCAGGGCTACTTGGTAAGACCCTATCTCAAAATAAAATAAAATAAAATAAAATAAAATAGTGCTCAAGCTGAATAGAGTTTTGTAGTGGGAAAAGCATCCATCATATTTAAGTTTTGTTTTGGTTTGGGTTTTCATTTTTTTGAGACAGGGTTTCTCTGTGTAACAGCTCTGGCATGGTCCTGGAACTCTCTTTTTAGATCAGGCTGGCCTTGAACTCACAGAGATCCTCCTGCCTCTGCCTCCCAGGTGCTGGGATCCACATCTGGCATGAAATCATGCCAGTGTGACTGACTTGCTGCGTACTCATAAAATATTGTTTGGTGATGTTGAGATACAAAAGAGCTCACCTCGCAAGGTTGTAAGAGTGTGCAAAGGCTGGGAGTATCTTAGTTCAATTAGGTGTTCAGAGAGCACTGGAGAAGCAAGCCCTGGACTCCATCTCCAATACCACATAAGTGTGGTGGTGCACACCTGTCTTCTGAGTACTGAGGCGGTGGAGGCAAGAAGATCAACCTGTAAAAAAAAAAAAATACATGAGATAATTATATAACCGTTTCCTATGACCATGCCATGGTATGGTTAAGGGGAGGTTCCTATTGCAGACATGTGTATGAGAGAGAGTGTCCAGAGGCACCTGCAGGGGTTCAGAGAAGATGGAGAAAGAAGCACACTGACTGTGGACAGCAGACTGGACCTGACCATGACAGAGGCAGGAACAGAGGGCTTAAAAGGGAGATAGAGAGAGGGGAAGTGCTGGAGAGCTGGGGATGGGGGACAGAAGACAGGAACTGGAAGGGTTATAAGGAGAATGAGTAGGGGAGGAGGGAAACCAGTGAGCTGAAGGGAGTTTAGTGTAGGCGAGGAGGTGAGAAAGGCTAGGAGGCTAACAAGAACTTTGAAATGTGTAACAGGTACTTGTGATGTGTATGGAGGGAACCTAGAAACCACCATGTTCTTTGGTATTCTAATAGGCACCTCAGATAGCCATTTGTCTCTTCTGCCTTTTAGAGTCTGGGGCAATGGAGTTTCCTTTGGACCTGACAATAACATACATAAATTTCCATTCCAAATGCAATATAGAGCAATAAGCCTTTATAGACTTGAAGATCTAATGTAACAGACGATTACTTAATTTCAGATTCCACACTGCAACTGACCTTAAATAAACTAGGTCGAAGGAGATGGTTCAACAGGTAAAAGCCTTGTTTCTCAAGCCTGGTGATCCCTATTTGTATCCCCCAAACCCATGTGAAAACAAAAAGTGGGAGTCATTGATGTGCCTACAATCTCAGCATGCCTACCTTGTGATAGGAGGTAGAGATGGGAGAACCATCCAGAAGTTCATGGGCTAGCCTGGAACTCAGAGCTCCACCTGCCTCTCCGCCTCCCAAGTGCAAGGGTTAAAGGTGTGCATGGAGATGCCCAGTTAATAATTTTAGATCCCATGCCAGGCGTCACAAGGCTATGTTATAGAGAAATCATGTCTCCCTGAGCAGCTGCTTCAGCTCAGGGTTAGTTACCTTCTTCCTGACACAGTGGGCAGTTCTGAAACCTCTTGTAGTTCTTTTTGCCTTAACTGTGCCGCCAAGAATTCCCTGCAGGAATGGTGCCCAGAGGCTGGCCAGGGTGATGGGCAGTGATAGGCAGACCTCTCAGAATCACTGAAGCTCCTATTCTGTACCCCTCTTGTTTGAGACTCCACTCACTCCCGGATGTCACAGATACGTTAGTCATCCACACTTTGTCCTCTGCTCCCTGGACTAGTATGACTGCAGATTTCTGAGTGTTGGCTACTGTGTATGGTGCAATCTAGGCTGGCGTTGAACCAGAGATCTGTCTGCCTGTGTCTCCCAAGTACTAGGATTAAAGGCGTGTTACATCACTGCATGGTTAAGAAACGATATTTTTGTTTTTGTTTTGTTTTGGTTTGGTTTCTTTAAGACAGAGTTTCTCTGTGTAACAGCTCTGGCTGTTCTGGAACTCCCTCTGTAGGCCAGGCTGGCCTCAAACTCACAGAGATCCTCCTGCCTCTGCCTTCCTAGTGCTGGGATTAAAGGCATGCGCCTCCACCACCAAGCAAAAGATGATATTTTTAAAGAGACTTACTTCTAAAGTGCTTGAGTTTGTAAGGATGTGGAACTTTTTAAGTTTGTAAAATGTTTTATATTGTGATATCTTTATTAATGTATGGTCTTGGGGATGAACGTGAAGGTAAGGTTGTGTCTTAACAGTGATGTGCTGTGTGACAAACTGACAAGGGGTCGGCTGTCCTGGCGAGTTTCATGCCAACTCAACACAAGCTAGAGTCATCAGAGAGGAAGGAGCCTCAACAGAGAAAATGCCTCCATAAAATGGGCTGTAGGCAAGTCTGTAGGGCATTTTCTTAATTAGTGATTGATGGGTGAGGGCCCAGCCCATTATGGGTGGCCCATCCCTGTCCTGGTGGTCCTGGATTCTATAAGAAAATAGGCTGAGCAAGCCAGTAAGCAGCACTCTCTCATGGTCTTGTATCAGTTCCTGCCTCCAGGTTCCTTCTCCATTTGAGTTCCTGTCCTGACTTCCTTTGATGATAAACAGTGCTGTGGATGTGTAAGCAGAATAAACTCTCTCCTCCCATCTTGCTTTTGGTCATGGTGTCTCATCACAGCAATAAAAACCCTAACTAAGACAGATCCCTATAGATTTTTAAAACTATATTTATTGTTTTATACATTTTTTAAGTGAAGAAAACAAAACAAAAGATACATTGCAAAAACTAGGTCACCGTTGCAGAGCCAGGATTAAGAACAGGCTTCTTGGAAGCGGCAGCAGATGACTGTCTCTACCTCCCCATGCTGCGGGATACAAGGCATGTGCCACTGTGCTAAGAATTGCTGCTATTGCTATTTTAAAGAACTAATAGCTTTAGCATGAAGAAATACCTTACAATGCAATATACTTTGAGGTAAGGAAATATATCAGGGCTTCTTTTTCTTATTTTTCCTCTGTCTATAGATTTTACTTGTATATTCACACACACACACACACACACACACACACACACTTGTATGTTCTTGTTTTGATTCTGTTTTTGTAATAAAACATTATGACTGAAAGCAACTTAGGGGAAAAACGGTTTATGTCATCTACTACTCCCAGGTCACAGCCTATCGTCAACAGAAGTCAAGGCAGGAACCCAAAACAGGAACCTGAAGCAGAGCCATGGTGGAACACAACTTCCTGGCTAATTCTCTGGCTTCTCACAGGCTGACGCTCAGCTAGCGTCCTTATACAGCCCAGCAAATGATGTTGCCCACAGTGGGCTGGGCCGTCCTACATCATTAACAATCAACATGATCTCCCATGGATGTGCTCATGTGCCAATCTCGTCCAGACAGTTCCTCAATCGCAGCTGTGTCTGTCTGACAACGCTAACTAGGACAGTATGTCTATACACTGCTCTTGCAATTACATCTTTACACTTTTTTTTATGCCTAAGAGATCCATGAAACAAAAATGCCTCTGATCTGCAAGCCCCTTGCCCAAGGACAAACAGTTCCCGAAATGCTGGAGGCTGTTGTTTATGGGAGATGGCATGCCACATTTTCACTCCCCTAAACAAGTTGGTTTGACGCATCTGCTCCAGATGGGCTTTGACCCCATGTGGGCAGAACATGCATAGGCAGGAAAGATGTCAGGATATATGCTTGCTCTTGACTGGACCTGATGGGAAATGCAATGAATTATGGGTTTTCCTGCTTATGCCCTTGCCATACTTGATCCTGGGACATTTTCCAGGAACCTAGGTATGGATCTGGCCAGAGCCCATCCACCTGACCAGTATTTAATTAAAGCTTGCTTTAAACTTGGCTCTAAACTATTGTTGACCGCTGGGATTAACAGGCAAGCAGCCACATGGCAAGGAAGGGAGATTTAGAGAAAAACTAAGTTCAAAATGTGAAGAAAGACTGAAGCCCTGGGGAAAGCATGCTTAGAAAAGGACAGAGAGGAGCAAAGGGGAGGTAGCGCTCTTCCGACTGATTTAGAAGAGTAGGCAGATTTACAAAGCTACCTGGCTTCAGCCCAGGAAGTAACTGTGCTAGAGGCAGGGATTCAGAGATGAAAAGTTCAGTATCTCATTAAAGGATGAATTATTCCACCTATCTCTTTCATGTGTTTTAAGATGAGCCCATGTTCCTAAGGGTGGTCCCTTTATAGAGTGGTTGGTTGACCATGACCAGCTGGAATGCTGGATCTCCACCCAGGCCAGGGATTCTGTTTTCTTGACCATGAATTTTTCCTTAGTGGACCTTTATGGCTACTCTAACACACAGCCCCCTCTGGAAAAAGAGCCCTAAAATCATTCAGGAAGAAGTCAGGAATCAGAACCTACACATTATTGGCCTTTGACTGCTGGCAAGGATAAAGCTGCCAATCAAAATGAAGTCTCTTTTATGCAGACCACAATACCTTCAACTCATTAATTAATCATTTAATTTTAGCAGCCTAAAATGCAGCATGCAAACATTTCTTTCTTGAACTAAGGCCAATGCACCACGTTTACTCTCTGCCTCAGCTCTGACAGCAAGCCCCTTTGTGGGATAGCGAGATTCTGTGCAGGGTTTTGCCTACAACTCGTGGTTTATTCTAAGCAACAGAGTTTATCAATAATTCAGGAAGCAAGTCAGACCTTCTTTCAATCAGCAGCATTACTGTCATTTGGCTGTGGACACATTCTGCATATGCCATCCCTGAAGTCACTTGATGAGCTGTCTGTAAATTAGAGCGTTGATTAAATTAAGCTGAAGCCTGGAGACCTGAAAGGGGCATCTTCTAGACTTTAGCTCCCATCCAGCTGCAGCGGTGAGCAACAAGAACCCCGTCTTTCCTGTACAGTTGTCCCATGTCACATGGTTGAATGGCTGCTGCTTGGAAGCTGATGTGGGGTGCCTGTCTCCCTGAACAGATGACTTTTGGGTGTTCTGTTTTTTGTTTTTGTTTTTGTTTTTGTTTTGTTGTTTTTTATTTTTTGAGACAGGGTTTCTCTGTGTAGCCCTGGCTGTCCTGGAACTTGATCTGTAGACCAGGATGGCCTCGAACTCAGAGATCCACCGGCCTCTGCCTCCCAAGTGCTGGGATTAAAGGCATGTGCCACCACTACCCAGCTACTTTTAGTTATTCTTAAGACAAAGTAGTACACAGCTGACATTCAGCAAAGAGACAGCTAGGATAAGTCTCAGTTGGTCCAGTGTTGGCATATAGCTCAGAGTCCCCTCTGCCCTGGCTTCTTCCACTATATAAAGTGTATAAAGTGGTGGCACACAAGTCATCTCTGCACTCAGGAGGTAGATTTAGAGGTAACAGGAAAGGTTAATTTCTGCTGGAAAATGAGTTTCAGGCCCTCCTGGACGATGTGAGTCCCTGCCTTAAAAAGAAATTAATTAAAATTAAGTTTAATAAAATAAAGATACTCAGTATCAAAATTTTGTTCAACATGACCTTCTTGTTGGCTGAAACCCAAAGTGGTTTATTTGTCAAATGAGTAAAGTTAGAGAGCATCTACACACACACACACACACACACACACACACACACACATTGAGAGAGAGAGAGAGAGAGAGAGAGAGAGAGAGAGAGAGAGAATATTTCACTGGTTTCCCTTCCTCTTATGAGGTCAGTTGGATTCAATCCCCAGGCTCCACCTGATGACCTCCTGTATTACCTCACAAGGTTCCTCCTGCAAACCCATGGTGGGATTGCTTCCATCCTCATAACTTCATGTAACGGGGAAGAGATTTTAATATACAGAGCCCTGGAGACATGCAGACCCATGCCCAAACACAAAGCTCATACCTCAAATGGATTATTTTAAAAACAATGCAGATGCCCCCGCCAGGTGCTTCCACCATAACTTACAAGATCATGGGCAGTTCTGTTAAGAAGATGCTTTTTGTCCTTAAGCGCTTGCATCCAACAAGCCACCTCCATTTTACCAAGCAGCAATTCTGGTCCTTTGCATTTCTCAACATGGGCAGCATGAGAAGATTTTCTCGTGTGCATGAGATTGTTCGGTGAGCTGAAATGCCTGGCCTGACTCTTCCCTGGGCTCCAAGAACCAAAGGTGTCTGTTTGGGCAAACAGTGAGTAATGCTGGCCAAGAAGCTGTTTCTAATAACCGGAACTCTTTGGTCTGTTCTGGATTAATCTTCTCTGAATTATTAAGCAGAAGCGCTAGTCTAAAACCTCATTTATCATGAGTAGGCAGAATAATAAAACACAAACCACATCACAATAATAGCATTTTCTTTATCTTGATTGCTGTGTCTATAATAACAGGGAACAGCTGCTGCTCCGAGGCTTCCAAGGGCACAGCCTCGTGCTTTTCCTTTCCAGAGTGGCCTGATCAGAGTGGCCCCTGCACAGGAAGGCTCTGAGAAGCGGCAAGAAGCCCCACTCTGCCGAGGTCAGGAACCGCGAGAAAGTTTCATCTGTGCTCACAGCCACATCCATGTGGTGGGACTCAAGAAGCGAACCAGTCGGGAATGCAAAGAGATTCAGAAATGTGATATAAAGGAGATGTACACATTGGTACCCAGCTTAACACAGCCATGGGAAGCCGGAAGGAATGAGGATGAAGATGTGCTAAGCAAGCTCTGTATTTCGGCTACGCAGGCACTAGTTACCCACTGCAAAGTCTGCAGGTCACCAGTGTGAGTGGTAACTAACAGCTGACTGTCAAACCTGAAGTTACAAAACCACCGCCCACAGAATCAGAGAGATATCAGGTCAGCCCCTGTCATAGTACGTGCTGTCAGGGAAGCGTGGGGCTGAGAGGACACGGTGCTGCACTCATTATCTGTGTACATGTCATGTCGTGGTCAACCAGTTCTCCTGCCCCTGAGAGGACAGGTCACAGCAAGAAGATCTGAGCGTAGCTTTCGTGGCGATGCATGAGTTCTTTTTAAAAAAGAAAAGAAAAAACAGGGTCTTGAGTGTGTGGCTCCATTGGTAGGGTACTTGCCCAACATTCCACGAAGCTCTTGGCTTGATCTCTAACACTTTAAAATGGATGTGGGGGCACACATGCACACATAATCCTTGCACTTGAGAAGTGGAGACAGAATGATCACGAGTTCAAAGTCACCCTCAGCTACATAGCAAGGTGGAGATCAGCTTAGGCTACCGGGAACCTCCTTGGAGCTGGGGAGGGAAGACAGGGCTGCGAGGTGACTCACAGGGTAAGAGCACGTAGTGATCTTCCAGAGGACCCAGGTTTGCACACAAGCAGCACTCACAGCTGTCTGTCACTCCAGTCCAGTGGGTCCAACCCCTTTTCTGCTGGCCTCCATGGGCACTGCTCTCTTCCATGCACACACTCACATACAGACATACACATATACTCATAATTAAAACATTTTAAAGTCATTTTTTTTTAGAAAATAACAAAAAAGAAGGCCAGGCGTAGTGGCACATGTATTTAATCCCAGCACTCAGAAGGCAGAGGCAGTCCCTATGAGTTTGAGGCCAGCCTGGTCTACATAGTAAGACTGTGTCTCAAATGAGACCAAAATGACAACAGTTTCTGGCTAGGATGTTTGAAAATTGGAACCCCTTATCTATTGCTAGGGGAGTGTAAAGTAGTACAGCCACCATAAAAATCAAAGTAGAGGTTCCTCAGAGAATTAAAAGGAGAGCTGACACCATCTAACCATATACCACTCCTGAATACAAACTTAGGAGACTCAAAGCTGACAAACCTGTGGAGGTTTGAATAATAACACTCCCATAGGCTCATATATTTGAATACTTAGAGGGTGTGGCATTAAGGGATGTGGCCTTGTTGGGGTAGGTGTGGCCTTGCCACAAGAAGGTGTCAGTGGGGGTGGGCTTTGGATTTCAAAAGCACAAGCCTGTCCCAGGCACTCTCTCTTCCTGCTGCCTGTGAATCCAGGTGTAGACTCTCAGATTCTTCCCCAGCACAATGTCTGCCTGCATGCCACCATGCTTTCCGCCATGCTGATGATGGACTAAACCTCTGAAAATGTAAGCCAGCCCCCATTAAATGCTTTTCTTTATAGAGTTGCCATGGTCACGGTGTCTCTTCACTGACGTAGAACAGTGCCTAAGAAGCCACTTGCACATTCCTGATTATGCCTGCTTTATTCACAATAGCCAGAGACTAGGACAAACCTAGAGTACAGTAGCAGACGACTAGTTAAAGAAATTGTGACGTATATACACAATGGAGTTTGCTTAGTGGAAAAGAAGGAATTATGTCATTTGCAGGGACATGAATGGAATTGAAGACCATCACGTTAACTGAAACAAGTCAGACTCAGAAAGACAAATACCACGCATTTTCTCCTATATGTGGAAACCAAAAAGAAGACAGCATTCTATGCACATCTCCCTGGAGTGATGAGGCCAGCAGGCCTGCTTTTCATCCCGCCCGGCTCCCGCATGGCTAGATTTACACCCAAAATAACAACACACAAATTGTATTCATTTAAACACTGCCTGGCCCATAAGCTCTAGCCTCTTATTGACTAACTCTCACATCTTGCTTTAACCCATATCTAGTAATCTGTGTATCACCACAGGGTCGTGGCTTACCAGGAAGATTCTAACCTACGTCCATCTTGGGCCAGAGCTTCATGGCGTCTGCCTGACTCTGCTTTCTCCCTCCCAGAATTCTGTTCTGTCTACTCCACCTGCCTAAGGGCTGGACTATCAAAAGGCCAAAGCAGTTTCTTTATTAACCAATGAAAGTAACACATAGACAGATGACCCTTCTACACCATCTCCCTTCAGTAACCCATTGTTCCTAGGACATAGCAGAGTCAGACGCGGCCTTCTGAGGGAGAATAGCAGGGAGAGGAAGGCACAGAGATCAGTGTGTGTACAAGGGCTGTGACGGAAGAGATTAGTTGTCAACTTGACTGAATGTAGAATCACTGGGAGACAGCCCCTGAGCACGCCTGTAGGCAGCTGTGTTGATTACATTAAGATAGAAAGGCCTGCCCACTGTGGGTGGCACCATTTCCTAGCTTGGATCTTGGACCCTGTAAGTGGTGTTAGAAACCTTAGCCCCAGCATGCATTCCTCACTCGGTTCTGAGATTGTGGGTGCCACATGAGCAAACACTTCAAGCTCATGCTGCCTTGCTTTTGTCAGAGGACCTTATCACATCCATAAGAAGAGCAACTAAAGCAGAAACACTTGGCAGACAGATGGTACCACCCAGAGTAGGTAGGTCTTCCAGCCTCCATTAATATAATTAACCCTCAGGGGCTGGCCGACTCAACAGATTTGGAGCATTCTCAATCATACTCAGAAGTAATGCTTTATCAGATATCTGGTCAACCCTTAGCCTAGTCAAGTAGACACAAAAAAATTAGCCAACACACTGGCCAAATGATAAAATCTGAAAAGGAAGAAAGAAGACACACACACACAAACACAGAGAGAAAGAGAGACAGACAGACAAAGAAAGAATCCACTGGGACTTCCTGCTGTTACCAGTAAATGGAAGACATGCTTCTCACTGCACACTTGCTCACAAAATGTGTTGATTATGTACACCTTTGCACTGGAATTAGTTGATGAAAGTGGGCTAGTGTAGCAGGTGTGGGAAGGCTTCACATGGAACAGGTATACATGTGTTTCAGAAGAGTTCTACATAAGCTTTAGTATGGAAATCTACACACAGACTGTTGACCAATTGGTCATTGTAGGAAGACCAGGTGGTGAAGGGCAGGCTAGCATTTATACCTCCATGTGGTATTCCTTCCCTATTCCATGATCTTACAAATATCACGGAAACCTCTTTGTCTACTTGAGTAAAGTTTAGTATAATGCTGCCTTTAGTGGGTGTCAACCATCTGAAATCACCTACTGCTGAAAAAAAAATAGGGAACCCTAGCAATGGAATGGATTTGTGAGTGTGAGCTGGACCATGGAGGAGGTATGCTTGGTTTGTGCAAAACCTGCCAAATACTCACTATGCACAGTCAGATAAGTCACTGATAGGGCTGAGCAGTATACTGCCAGTTCCTCGTTTGAAATCCTCAGTCCTAGACTTCAGAGTGTGACTATATTTGGAGGCAGAGTCTTTAAAGAAGTGATTCAGTTGAAATGAGGTCACTAGGGTGGGCTCTAATCCAACATCACTGGTATAATTACAAGAATAGGGATCATGAGATGGGGGAGGGAGGAGGGATGGAGGGAGGGAGAGAGAGAGGGAGGGAGGGAGGGAGGGAGGGAGAGAGAGAGAGAGAGAGAGAGAGAGAGAGAAAAGACAGGGAAGAGAGGTGGGGGAGTCATATGGGGACACAAGGAGAAGATTCCCTGCTCACAATTCAACTTGAACTGGAATTTCCCACCTCCAAACTATAAGAAACTAGAAATCTGTTGTTTAAGATGCCCAGGCTGTGGCTTTTCCTTAGGCAGAAAACAAAGCCAGACAGCCACATCCTGCTGTCTCTGGCATGTCTCCATTCTTCAGTTTTTTAGTTCTTGTGGGTTTTTTGTTTTTTGTTTTTTTTTTCCCCCAAGACAGGATTTCTCAATGTAACTGCTCTGGCTGTCCTGGACTCACTCTGTAGATCAGATTGGCTTCGAACTCAGAGATCCGCCTGTCTCTGCCTCCTGAGTGCAGAGATTAAAGGTGTACACTGCCACTGTACAGCTCCATTTTCTTTTTTAAATCGTGTGTGTGTGTGTGTGTGTGTGTGTGTGTGCCACAGTGAGTGTGTGAAGTGCGAAGGTCAGAGGACCGCTTCTAGTGCCTGTCCCCAACTTCTACCCTTGTTTGAGGCCGGATCTCTTGGGGCTCCTGGAGATTCTCTGTGTTTCACCTCCCATGTCGTATAGGAATGCTGGAATTAGAGGCACTCATGCTACAGGATGGGTTTTGCTTGGGTTCCGAGGATTCAAATGCAGACCCTCATACTTGCTCACTAAACCACTTCTTAGCCCTAACACATTTGACTATAATAGGATGGTTAAAGGCAAAGATTAACTACTTCGTGTATCTTTAACTATTTGTTCAGTATTTCAACTTTTCTTTTACATGTCTGAGTGTTTGCCTGCATGGTATTTATGTGTGCCATGTGTGTACAGAGCCCTCAGAAGCCACAAGAATGTATTGACTCTCCTGGAACTAGAGTTAGAGATGCTTCTAAGAGCCATGTGGGTGCTAGGAACTGAACCCCGGGTTCTGTGCAAGAGCAGCAGCTAGTGTTGCTAACCACTGAGCAATCTCTCCAGTCCTAACATTTCAACTTTTGAAATGAGGTCACTAGGATAGCCTCTAATCTGGTATTACTGGTTTTCTTACACTTCCCACAATTCTTTGCTTTTTACCCTCAGGATTATCAGGTGCAATGAAGAACATCAGAGAGATTCATGGTTTACAAATGAAAAAAACTAAGGCACAGATTGAGTAAGTAAGTTGACCAGCATCTCATGGGACATGGTCTCCTGAGCCATTTCCCAACCTGTGTGAACATCTGGAACCATGGAGGGTGACGAGGTGGAAGGAAGGGAGAAGAGAGGGTTGTTAGAACCAGCAGCCTGGTGCGCAGGTGCTTGTGAGCGACGTGCCTTACATTAGTGCCCCTTGAGTGTAATTCTGGGGGAGAGGAGGTTGTGGAAGATGATTTTAACATGGCCTGCTGGGTCTCTGACTGATTAATTTCAGGAATAACAACTGGAAAAAATACCACAAATCTTCACAAACTAGACATTCTCTGAATTTCACTGCGTATGTCTCTTCCTGATTCAGATCTTCGTCTTTCTTTAGTAGAAATGGAATTTTAGTGAGATTTGTTTAAGTCACATGCTTCAATGGCAGACTATTTACAGCAAATAAATAAGTAAAATGAGTTTAAAATAATGTTAGCAAACCAGCAGTGGTTGGCTTGACGCCATCTCGTCTTCTCAGGGACGGGCAGAGCGGCTGAGGACTATGTGTGGGGGACAGATTGCTACCCATGAGGTCTACAAGAAACTAACAGGCAGGCAGATACTCCTCACAATTCTGTTATCACTGAGGATTCAACATGCAGGGGCTGCTCTCCTTCTAGAAGAAGGTGTAGCAACAAACTCATATAGTTTCCATCACATCTTAATAATGATTAATTTGTAAAGGTTATCCAAGGCATTAGGGAGGTGCGAGAGAATGACCTAGGACTGGGGATGCATCTCAGCTAGCAGACGACTTCCCTAATGTTCATAAGGTCCTCAGTTATCTCGCTCACATAAAGGCAGATGTAGTGGCACCTGCCTGGGCTACTACAGGAAGTAGAGTCGGGAGGACCAGAAATTTAAGGTCAGGAACTAGAGAAATGGCTCAGGGGTTGACTTCTGGCTGAATATCCAAGTTGGGTTCCTAGCACTGGTTTAGGTACCTTAGAACTACCTGTGACCTCAGCTCTAGGGGACCTGATGACCTCCAAGGGACTCTGCACAAACAAACACATACACAGGCACATACATATAAATAACACAAAAATTTTAAGACTTAAGACAAGGCTCAAGGTCATCCTTGGTTAGCTGGTGATTTGGAGGCCAGCCTGGGCTACATGAGGCTCTGTTTCAATAAAACAAAACCACACAAGATAGATGGAGACAACAAAAGCAGATGGTGGCTTTCGAATCCTACAGATACAGGGAAGGCTGCTGGGATGGTGCTGGGTGAGTCTTCAGGTTAGAAAGTTTTCTGCTCAGAGACCAGCTGGAGACGGTTTAATTCAGAGACTCTCCCCAGAATGTAATAGGTCATTTATTACTTTCCCTAAGGTGACTCGAACAACCATGAAAGGATTTTTACTCCTCAAGGGGTCTCCTATTCTTTGGCCTTCTATTCTATGAGGGACTATCTAGTACACCGTAGAATTGAACAAAGAGTTAAATAAAGAATCTAGAATTGAATAAATATCCTGATGACAGATGCCAATCTGACATAGTTCCCCAGTGTATAGCTGATGTAATGGATCCAGGCTCAGCTCCCAGTGCCATATCAGGAGGCTCACATGCACCGGTAACTCCAAAACAAGGGGATGAACTCCTTGGGTACTGCAGGATTGTGTGCATACACATGCATAAACACACACACTAATAAAAATACATCTTTAAGCCGGGCGGTGGTGGCGCACGCCTTTAATCCCAGCTCTCGGAAGGCAGAGGCAGGCAGATCTCTGTGAGTTCGAGGCCAGCCTGGTCTACAAGAGCTAGTTCCAGAACAGGCTCCAAAGCTACAGAGGAACCCTGTCTTGAAAAAACAAAAAAGAAAAAAAAATCTTTAAAAAAAGGAAATCACCTGGTAGATTGACCTTGGAGAGGAATCATGGGCTACCCTGGTATGAGACAACTTGACAAAATTGCTAAGCATAGCAGCTCTAGCTGTTCCTGGCATTGTCTTCTGTTTAGCTATAGTTTGATGCTTTTGTTTTGTTTTTTCTTCATTCTTTTTCTTCTTTGTACCATGAGGAAGGATGCTCAGGACCTAATGTCTGGCTAAGCAAGCTCTCTCTTACCTAGTGTACTCTGGGCTGGGTTATTGCTTTTACCAGCTGTTATATGCTACTTTGCTTCCTTGTGGAACAGTCTGGCCCGAGGTTAATTCACTTCCAAACTCGATGAACAGAAAGAATGGCGCTTTCCTTAGTTCTGCCCCACTGCACGCTGCCAAGAGTAAGATGCTTTGTCCTCCGGAAGAGAGTGAGTCTTCTGCGCATTTCACAAGATTTAGTCCCACCTTGCTTGTTCATGGCCAATGAAGTGGAGAACAGAGATAATTACCTTGCTTTCTCTAAAAACAAACTAATTTATAGTCTCAAAAGACTTGCTGCTTTCGCCTGCATTATACAAATAATGGTCTCGATTTTCTTCTGTAGTGATGGAGAGGGGATCTTAGATACCACATGAGGCATATAAACACAAAAACATCTACAAATCAAAGAAGCCAAATGTAATTTGTGGTATTTAGTTCTCTTTGTACATGGCTAGGAATAGCTTCATCACCATCCCCCAAACTTCATAAATCAGGCATGGCCTGTGTGTTAATGTTGAGGCATCTGGAGAATGCTGACATTCTTTCATGGGTAGATACATTTTAAGACCTTTACAGTTGTTCCTTGGTATCCATGGAAACAGTTCCAAGACACACGAGGAAATTTAAATCCTTAGATGCTCACATCCGTATATAAACAGCACAGGATTTACATATCACTACATCAGTTATTTCTAGACTTCCTATAGAAGTTGTTCAATGAAGACGCTGTAAAAATTGAATGCTGTATTATTTAAAGGCATGCATCAGGGTTTTTTTTTTTCATTGTATTGTAAGACAAAATATGACCAAAGCAATTTCAAGAAAGAAGGATTTGCCAGGCAGTGGTGGAGCTTGCTTTTATTCCCAGCACTCAGGAGGCAGAGGCAGACAGATCTCTGTGAGTTCGAGGCCAGCCTGCTCTACAAAGTGAGTTCCAGGACAGCCAGGGCTACCCAGAGAAACTCTGTCTTGAAGAAAATAAGGAAAAGTTTATTCTGGCTCACAATTTGAAAGGCCAGTCCATCATGGTAGGGAAGGTGTGTGTTGTAGCACATGGGTCTTAGAGCAAAACAACTACCATCTTTATTACTTCAGCTGTGCCCACTGGCAAGAGTCCATCACAATATGGCTTGTTGACTGTTGGCATGCCATCATTGAAGGGTAGGGAAGGTCATCGGACCTTCTCCTGAGACTCTAGCCACTCCCCGCAGCTGTTTGTGTGCACTTCTACCCTAAGTGTTCACAACCACTGGCCTCAGGCAGTACATAATAGAAGCTGAAGGAACTTGAGATGGGCACCATCTATGTGCTGTGGGTGAAGACTTTCCACGGTAGCTGCACTGGGGCTGCTCATGCTCCTGTCAGTGAGCTCCTCTCACCCATGCTCTCTCAGTGAGCCCAATAAGCTCCCTGGTTCAAGGGAGAACTTTAGTTTGTCTTTGGGACTGTAAAGATGGAGCTGAAATAGTTTATGTCCCCCCGAAGATGGATTCCCCTAACAATACAGCAGCAGAAGCATGAGATGGCTATATGGTATCTACAGTCAGAAAGCAAACACACACACACACACACACACACACACACACACACGGGGTGGGGGGAGAGACTGTTATCAACTCTTTTTCTCCTTTTAATTCATTCCTGGACATCAGCCCATGGGACGGTATTGCCCATATTCAGTGTACACTTTCCCACCTCAACTAACTCAACCTACAAACTTCCTCACAAATGTGCCCAGAGGTTCATATTCTTGGTGATTCTAGATCTTGTCAAGTTGACAGTCAACATTTACCATCACCGGGAAAAATGACAAGCAGTCTACATGCTAAGAGCAGATGCAACTTATTTTCAAAACCATTCTGGCCCACGGCTGCTTGAATCTTCAGCTGTCGACTTCTCTTACATGGTGAACCAACTCTGCTGTCAGATCATAAGGTGGCTTGGAGTTCAGCAATTCGGGGGAGAGGATAAGTCAATGTCTACTTGATGTCAGCATTATTCCTGTTACTTTTAGGGTCAAAGCTTAGACACTGCCAGCAGCTGGGCTTGGCTATTGGTCCTCAGCAAGCCTATGAAATAAACAGATAACAGCAAAAAGCAGAAAGAGGAGATTGATTCAGTGTGGCCACATCGAGATGAGGACCAAAGATGCAGTGATTACTCAAGTCCATCTTCAGAGTCCTGCTTTGAGGTTTACCTTTAGGAAGAGGGCATCTTTTGTACATCAACAGTGAAAGGTATATACAATTATAGAGTCTTGGTCAAGATGTGGTTCTGCCCTTCATTAGTGTCTCCAGTCTGTTCTGCAAGGTGATCTGACAAGTTGCCAGCACTGTTTAAAATCTCTTTCCAGGAGAGAAGATGACTGGTACCAGATTTTGGTTTGTCCCTTCTCAGCATGTGATTCCTGGAAAATTCTAATTTCCTGGCATTCATTGTCTTCATCATTGGACAGCCAAAGGGAGGAGTACAGAGATCTCTCCATAATGTCTTCACTCTCAGACGGTAGTGGTCCTAAGTCCTGGGGGGCTTAAGCATGTTCATGACTGGGAAAGGGTAAAGCAGTTACCATGTAAACTGGGTGTTAAGGAAACCTGGGGCTCTTTTCTGCTCAGCTCTTTGGCCTGACCATTGCCCATAGAGATTAGCATCCTGAGCCGGTCAGTGAAGAATGCTGTTTGTATGACAACCTAGGACTTTGACAACTGTGGAGATGGAGACAAATCCCTTTTCTGAGCTCACCGTCAGCTTCTGTTGCAGGAGTTCTGCAGAACCCATCTTGTTGCCCCCTCCCCGCCCAGTACTCATCCCCTCTGTCAGCTCATGGCTCTACTTGTTCTCCTCCCATCCAGAAACACAATCTGCTTCTCTCTCACCGAACTCGACTTCCACATCTTTTCTGGGTTCTCTTTCTTCCTATCTATACACCGCCACCTTTTCTCCTCTTAATGTACCCTTGCCTTCCAGTTCTCGTCTCATTCTTTCCCTGGGTCAACCAGCACTCTTGTGCAAAGGAAAAAGAAGTTGAAACCAAACCTCAGAGATGAGTGGGAGAATCATTAGCTCAGCGGTGACTTTTGATCATTTCGATCTTGTAACAGGAGGAGGGATGGTGATCTGGAATGTTCCTCAGCCCTATTGGTATAGTTGCATCTGGAAACACTGATTGTCAGCCTTCTTCATGGGATGGGGAGACCCACCAGAAACTCATGGCTGGCTGGGCAGCACTTCATACTAAAGGGATCAAAAAGAATTGAGAAACCAAAGCACTGGACAGTTGGGCCTGATACCCACCCAGGAATTTCTAAGGCACTTCCCACACTTCTGCAGACATACATTTCTTTTCTTTTGACCTCTTAGACTCCTAGAACTTACAGAAGGGCAGTACTGCACCTGGTAAGAGCTATTTCTTAAGGCTGGAAGCCGATATCCAATGGCAGTTAGGCCTGTATTTACCTGTAAATCTGTATGTGGGGGCAAGGTGGGTGTACATGGAGAGCAAAGGTTGATGTCTTGGGTTTCTTTCGTCACCTCTTAAGATAGAGTTTCCCCTATTGGCTAGGCTGACTGGCCAGGATGCTCCATGATCTACCTGACTCTGTTCTCAAAATGTGACTTGCAGACACATGCCATCATGCATGCATTTTTACATGGGTGCTGAGGGCCCAAATTTAGGCCTCCATGCTTGTCCAGAAAACACTACCCAACTGAGCAGTTTCCTAGCTCAGTTTTTTAATTGTACTTTATTTTTATTTTTTAAAGATTTACTTTGATCATTTTTTTATTTATGTGTATATGTGTGCTATCTCTGTGGGGGTATGCATATGTGAGTGCAGAATCCTAAGAAGCCAGATCCAGAGGCCTGGGAGTCTCTGGGACTGGTATTCTAATATAGGTAGTGTTGAGCCTCCATGTGGGTGCTGGGAATTGAACTTGGGTCCTTTGGAAGAGCAGCAAGTGTTCTTAACCACTGAGGTATCTCTCTAGCCCTTCAATTTTATTTCTTCCTAAGCATCCAGATAAGCCCACTTCAGTGACATCCAGTGCCTCAATTGCTTCTCTCCAGAAAGGTAGTAAGTAGCTGTCATTTATTGAGGTAAACACTGAGAAACGTGTTGCTAGGCAATGAGGTTATTGTGAGATTTCAGAGGGTGCATATATCTACACAAACTATGGTGGCCAAGATGTCACAAGGCCATCACTTAGGAGATTGTCATCAAACATGAGGCCCACTGCCCACACAAACACCACTCCGTGGCTCGATTGTCGATCTGACTGTCCTATTCTCTACTTCAGGCTTTTTTTTCCACTTACAGCATAGCCTTCCATTTCCTGGTGACAACTGCAGAACTGAGTCAGCTTGGTAGGCTTGTAATCATCCTAGCAAGAGAGGGGACATTCTAGATGCGCTGGTGGCCCTTCCTTAGGCTGTCAGACTATTGGAACAAAGGATCTCATGCTGGGGGAAGGCAAAGGCTCAAGCCCCTGCCATCCAGAGGAGGCATTTGCTTCCCATAAGATATTTTATACAGTTTGACAACTTGTCATAACTCCATCGTCGAAGAGACTAGAGTCAAGACAATTATGACGGATGGGACCACACCTTGACCAGGACTGCTCAGCTACTCAGCCCCTAGTCCTCTATTTCACCCTAGACCTCACGTCAGGACTCTAAAACTGGACTGGAGGAAGTGGGGGTTTCCACTGGATCCCTTTATTTCTTCCTCCTCCCAATGTGAGCACATAGAAGATATCCCCCTTCCCTGCCTTTTACTGTCTCTTGTCTCTTTAAATGTCCCGTTGAGGAACTGGATTACCTTGTCTGGCTGTGGCTGCCACGGCCTGGGCTTTGACCCTAATGCTCTTTCCACACACCCTTCTTCTTGCTAGTTCTCTCCTGGCTGTGACTACTGTTAGTATCTTGATCTTTCTTCTACAAGTGACTTTAAAATTCTTCAAAACCAAAAACCGATTCCCTTTGCTAGGTTTCTGCTACAAGACCTCTAGGTAAGAGTTTCTCTTGAGTCTTGGAGACATGGTCTTCTATTTCCATTCCATTATGATGAGAAACTCTCTGACCAAAAGCTACATAGAGGAGGAAAGGGTTTAGTTGACTTACACTTCCTGGTTGTACCTATCATCAAGGGACGTCAGGGCAGGAACTCAAGTAGGAACTTAGAGGCAGAAATCATGGAGGAACACATGCTTTCTGGTTTGCTCTCTGGCTTGTTTAGGCTCATGATGAACTAGCTTCCTTATACAGCTTAGGCCCATCTGCCTAGGAATTAGTTATACCCACAGTGGGTCTGATCCTTACAGACCAATCTGCTAAAGACAATTATTCAATTGAGACTCATTTTGCAGGTGATAATGGGTTGTACTGACGAGTTAATGTTAAGTAGGACATGTCTCCTCTACTTGCTGGGTGAAACCAGCACTCATAGCCATGGCCTTGGGCTCCTGCAGTGAGGGGGGCGCTTCACTCTGCAGAAGGCTGACTCAGACATATAGTCTGGAGAAGGCGCAAAAAGTACACCCAGAAGGCATCCAATTTACTGACAAAGCTGAGGAGAAAGTGACCAATTTTTGCCTGTTCATACCAAACCATGGAAAGAGTTTCAAGTCTCAGATCTGACTTTCAGTGTCCCGAAGCAGTCCACCCACAGGGGGTCAACAGTGGCCCAACTGTCTCTTTAGTCCATCTATCCCCAAGCATTGCCCTCCCTGACCTCTAAAAAGGACACACCCCACTCCCAACTACCCCCCTCTTTTAGGTACAAGGCAGCTTACCAGTTTTCTAGCCCTGGCATTCCTGTTCTTGTCTCCGAGTTTCCTGTTCCTGGAAACCTGACAAAGCTGGAGAATGGAAGGTGTTTATTCACTTCCGGGTTACTGGTCTTGGGGTGTCTTCCTCTTTGGTTCACCCAAATCTATTGTTCCATGTTTTTGTCAACAACTTCCTTTCCCTCCTTTCCAGCCTCTTGCTCTCTTCCTTCCTTTCTTCTACCTTTACACTCTTATTACATTTATGTATTCGCAGTGTGTGTGTATGTGTGTGTGTATGTGTGTGTGTGTGTGTGTATGTGTGTGTGCCCAGATACATGCAATGATGCATGTGTGGGGGTGAGAGGACAGCTTGTTTGCAGGAGCTGGTGGGTCCTTTCACCATGTAAGTCCCAGGGTTCAAGTTATCAGGACTGGCAACTGATGCCCTTATCCCATGCTCTCTTTCAAAGCCGTGTTTTTCTTCCTGTGTGGGTAAAGTAGCATTGGATGTGCTGGGGACACTTGGCGAAGTGGATGGTGGTGGGTTCTGCTTCCCACCAGCAGCCCTGGGGATCTCTCAGGGGCTGCTCTGTCACCACTCACAGTCACCTGCACTTCCTCATCTATCCCCTTTCCTTCTAGAATCCACACTAGCTCCCTCTGCAGGGCACAGACAAGAGAAGGCCAGGTGTGTCCCAAGTGGTTTTCTCATGACACCCTACTTTACTTTTCTAAGACTGCAGTTCAAGGGGCTGGAGAGATGGCTCGGCGGTTAAGAGCATTGCCTGCTCTTCCAACGGTCCTGAGTTCAATTCCCGGCAACCACATGGTGGCTCACAACCATCTATCTGTAATGAGGTCTGGTCCCCTCTTCTGGTCTGCAGACATACACACAGATAGAATATTGTATGCATAATAAATAAATTAAAAAAAAGACTGCAGTTCATAATCCAGAGTTACTCCATTCCTTTACTCTTACTGGTATTCTGGGGACCCAACAATCTCCCATCAATGGTAAATGTTCCTCATTTGAAATTTTCTGGCCCAAGTGGTTGATGGGATACAGCCCAGTTCATGACTATATAACATCATTGACTTCTGTCCCTCCCTGCCAGCTGGAACTGCCAGCAACTTCTATTTGTGAAGGTTTTCTAGTTTTCAGAATTGACTTTAATGGTTTCCAGGTTTGTTTTTTTTTAAAATCTAACAGTGTGTGTGTGTGTGTGTGTGTGTGTGTGTGTGTGTGTGTATTTGAAACAGGGGTCTGTAACTCAGTCTGACCTCGAACCCCCAATGTGGTCAATAATGACCAATTCTCCTGCGTCCACCTCCTGGAGCCAGGGTGTTGTGTGTGTATAAACACTCTATTACCTAAGCCACATTCCTAACCTCGAAAGAGACTTTAAACGTTTTTTAAAAAGAGGAAAATGCCTGTATAGCAGAAAGGCCTCAACGGGCGAGGGCTCAGTTGTTCAGAAGGTAACGTGTGTAGGCAGCCACAGGAACTCACACAGAAGTGAGGTGTTTTTATTTCGGAATATTTCCTCCCTTTAAGCTAATAAACAAACCCATTATACAATAGAAAATTAGACACATCAACCACAGCTTCCTGCTGTTCTTAATTCCAACAGGTTCCTGTTGTGTCTGGTCTTGGATATGCAATCCGCCTGTCTCTGCCTCCCAAGTGCTGGGATTATAGGGATATATCACTATACTTGGTTTTAAAGGCTATCTTATGACTTCTCAAGAAAAAGTCCCTTCATCTTCTCCCTTCCTCCATAGATGCTTTTCCTTCTCTGGAGTGCCCCACTTGGCTCCTGCCCACCCTCCTTGTCCAGATGCAGGGCTTGGATCCTGGACACGGCACTGCTGGCTGCTGGGAAAGCTTCTACAAGGGACCCTCTCAGAATCCTGGCGCAGTGGCCACCCTTTCTGCACAGACTCAGTTGCTTGCGGTATTGGTTGTCAATAGAAAATGCTAGAATTTTTTTGTTTCTTGTTTGGGGGTCTGATGCACTGGATCTTGCTAAGTCACTGAGGTGAGCTTTACCTACTGCTTGGATTCTAAACAATTCATTTAAAAAGTAAGTTTTCGGGGCTGGAGAGATGGCTTGGTAGTTAGGAACACACACTGCTCTTGCAGAAGTCTTGAGTTTGGTTTCCAGAACCCACAACTGCCTGTAACCCCAGCTCTGAGAAAACTGACACCTTCTTCTGGCCTGGAAAGGCACCTGCACACATGTGCACATACCTACACCCAGGTGCACACACACACACATACAATTAAAAATAAATCAAAAAGCACTTCTATTACACTACTATTGCTCTTTTCTTATTAGTTGCTGATCTCTCTTAGTTATAAACTAAGCCCACCACGGTTATGTGTAGGGCAGACCCAGGCTATGTAGTCGGTGGCTACCTACAGTTTCAGACATCCCCAGAGATCTGGGTGCGATTATAAAAGGCAACACCTCCTTATGACCAAGGCATGTGATAGGATGAACTCTAACCAATCCCGTACAGGGAGCTACCAATGAAGACAGCGAACACATAGTGAGGAGGCCATGAGGAGGGTGTGCCTGCATTGCATGGGGGGAACTGCCCGCCATCCCTTTGGGCATGCCTGGTTGCTGGATGGAGCCTTTGGAGAGCACCTTTGGGTATGTCTGGCTGTGGCTTCCTTTCGTGCTATCGGTCAATCTAAGACCTGCATTGTGGACATTCCTGAGACTTTTTGCTCTGAGGTGTATGTTCCTTATCTTTTGATAGTCAGGGCCGTGCATGGCTGTAAACCTCCTCCATCGTGCACATGTGAACGTGCGTATGCAGGCCAGAGGCCAGCGTCAGACGATTGTGTGGTATGTGAACGTGTGTGTGTGTGCAGAGGCCAATGTCAGGCGTGTTTCAGGTGCTGTCCACTTTCTTTTTTGAGACAGCGTTCCTCAATGCAGCCTGTGGTCACCTCTTAGGCCAGGCTGGCTGGCCAGTGAGGTCTGGAGATCTTCCTGTCTTCACTCCACTGGTTTTGAGTTACAAGCTTGCACTGCCATATCTGGCTTTTCTTTTTTCTTTCCTGAGACAATCTTTCTATATAGCCCTGGCTGTTCTGGAGGTTACTATGTAGACCAGGCTGGCCTTGAATTCACAGCAATTCACCTTCCTCTGCCTACCAGGCCTAAGATTAAAGGCATACGTCACCACGGCTGGCCTCACATCTGGCTTTTTATGTGGATTCCAGGGATTAAACTTAGGTCTTCATGCTTACATAGCAGCCCTTGACCAACTAAGCTACCTCTCCAGCCCCATTTTCTATCATCCTGGGGAACTCTGGACAGGAGGCAGGGACAGCAGGGATTTCTGTTACCAGAAGTGTTTGGCTTTATTGTGCTATCTCTTTGGCTCTTCACATGGCGATGCGGCTCCTTCTATTTTCAAGGCATAACATCCTCGTCATCCCCTCAAAGATAATGTAGGGTCTTGAAATGCGAAGGCCAAGTGACACCAAGAGGAGAGCTAAAACTATGGGGGAGGGTGGCATCCCCAATGATGGGTCACATCTTACAACGAATCCAGGAGACATCGCTGCCCACACCTTTTGGGGAATGAGCATGTTTTAATATTGACTTATATTTGTGTGTGTGTGCGTGTGTGTGTGCGTGCTGGATCTCTGGAGTTGGAGTTACAGTGGTTGTGAGCAGCCCAATGTAGGTGCTGAGAACCAAACTGGAGTCCTCTGGAAGAGCATTAAACAAGCGAGCTTAACTGCTGGGCCATCTTTCCAGCCACTACAGAACGTTTTCCCATCCAAGTCCTAACCAGGCCCAACCCTGCTTAGCTTTCTGGATAAGATTGGGCGGGTTCAGGGTAGCATAGCCATTGGCCGTGTTTTCTATTGTCCCTCTGAGTGCATCTGCAGAGACGGGACGGCTGTCTGGATGTGCCAACACAGACACTACCTATTTCACAGGGCTCCGACTCAGCAAGCTTGAAGGAATTCCCCTCTTCTTATTGTAATTATTTTTTTTTCCTTATTGTGACTTTTGTTTTGTAGTGCTAAGAACTGAATCCAAGGCCTGGCACATCTGAGCTCAGTACTGTCCTGCCATACTATGAGCCCAGCGCTGACTATGCCTTCCCACATAGGAAAACGCTACATCCTGTTTCTACGACCGCTCATGTTGGGTGATTCATCCTGTCCATTTTGGGTTGCTAAATTATTTTGACTATTCTGTCTCTTAGACCTGCTTCTTTGCTTTACAGCATTTGTGGGTGTCTATCTCAGGCCTCAACTCAGCCTGTAAAATGACTGAGAGAAAGCTGGGTGGTGGTGGTGCCCGCCTTTAATCCCAGCACTGATGAGGTAGAGGTAGGCGGATCTCTGTGAGTTCGAGGCCAGCCAGGCCTACAGAGCGAGTTTTAGGACAGCTAAGTAAAAGACTGGAAGAACCTGGATAGAAGTGGAGGCCAGAGGTAAAGGATAAAGTGGGTGGCCTGTGTATGCGTGTCTGTGTGAGACAGGTGGTCCCTTGAGCACAAAGCATCACAGTGTAAACTCTAACAACACAGAGAACACAGCCGAGAACGAGCGCCAGGCCTGTACTGGATGTGGAGAGTCAAAAAGACTCAAACAGGGTCCACGGCCGAGCCTGCTCTGCCCCCGGGCACTGTGGTTGGCTGTGCAGCACAGGCAAAGAACGAGGCTGAGTCACAGTGCAATGGTTCTCCATATCCAGCACGGAAACACAAGTATGGAGAGGGCCCTCGGGTGATGAGAAACCTATGGGGAACACTGTCTACCACCCACCCACTCCACCTGAGAGACTCAGGACACCAACCATCCTACTGCAGGAGCCCATGGGGTCCAAGTCTCATGACACTTGCTTCTTGGGACAGTGGAGAATTCCAGACAAATAACCAGGCCTGTTTTTTTTTTTTTCCTATTTGCTAGGATCTTACTTTCTAGACCTGTGTGTTATAATTTCTAATATCTAAAGATATCTTCTAGAGAAGAGGTATCATTAACAGTTTTCATTAATAGAGCTCCCCCACCAGGTGATGGGGGTGGAGCCTAGGGCGTCACATATGCTTGGCAGTGCTCTGCCTCAGAGCTCTATCTCGAGCCCATAATCAAGTCTTTTAACAAGTCACTGATACATCTGTATTACATAGATGTTGGTGTGTGGTAACTGATGGGGTCTCAGAAATTCCTTTAATGACACCTAAATGGTATTTAGCTTTTTTTCTCTGGATGACCACACTCTAGAACTGTTAAGCTTTGGGGTAATGTTAAAAAAATAATAATAATGAAAAGCAAAACCCCAAACAAAAACCACTTTCTTCATCCTGTCTTTAACCGCTTTTAACAAGAGTATTTCAGCCAGGAAGGTGGGTCAGGGCTCAGCCACTGAACCACGTGCCATGCAGGACGCCACGGTGACTATGGAGAGGCCGTCAGCAAACTGCCTGGAGTCTTCCACTTAAGAAAGGTAGAGAAAACTCGGTCCTAAAGAAGCCTACCTAGTGGGGAATAATTTGGTAACCCAGACACCCCATACAGGAACACTCACCATGCCTACCCTCCTCTCTTCCCTGGGTTGTATAGTCCTCCCCATTCCCTGTCCCTTGTATCCCTTTTCTTAGAAGGTTTCTGGACACACTATTGCTTGGAAAACTGAAAAATTAATACTTTGGTTTTTCTCTCACTCTGGGGAAGCCACCACTCCACAGTAAGTGAAAGGCAGAATATCAGTTTGTACCTTGGTAACTTTCGTGTGTGCCTGTTTGGGAATGGGTGTCAGGTCAAGAGTCACAGGTTGATGTCTAGAGTCTTCCTCCACCGCTCCCTACCTTAGTTTTTGATTCAGGGTCTCTCACTGAGTCTGATCTTGCCAGTTAGGCTAGACTCTCTGGTGAGAGAGCCCTAGGGGTCTTTCTGTGTGTTGTGTCCCCAACTATCCCTGCTTCTCTGGCGTTATGGGTTATGTGTGCAGCACACCAGGCCTTTTATGTGGCAGGAACCGAAACCAGGTCCTCTCGGTTGCATAGGAAGCAACTTATCCCACCGAGACATCCATCTCCCCAGTCCCCACGTTAAGAAACTTGAGTAACCTTTTCTCTCTTTCCATCAGATCAAGTGGAATGGAGCCCGGGCTGTGTTTGTCACCAATCCTTTATTGAAACTGGCAACATACACACTTTATAATAGAGCAAAAATAACGTTCGATATGTACAGCCTCTGTGGGGGCTATCTGACTATACACCAGGCAGAGTGAGGGCATCAAGTCTTCAGCGTGTGCACACAAGGACACCAGACAGACACCGTGTGCACACTACAGTGAAATGACAACAGAGGTCCAGTGGAAATTCGGCATGGCACCAACAGCATTCTCCTCCTCCTCCTCCTCCTCCTCCTCCTCCTCCTCCTCCTCCTCTTCCTCCTCCACGCACAGCTCAGTCAGTAGTCATTTACCTGGAGTCCGAGGCTGAGATAGGTTGTGTGGCTATGAATCTTTTGAGCGAGACCACCTCTGTGGATAAGTTTGCCATCCCCTGCTTCAAATACAAATTCTCAGCCTCGGAAACCTTATAACCACCGTCTTTGACTGCCACCACGCCTGTTTTGAA
This sequence comes from Microtus oregoni, assembly GCF_018167655.1. Lineage (NCBI taxonomy): Eukaryota > Metazoa > Chordata > Mammalia > Rodentia > Cricetidae > Microtus > Microtus oregoni. The sequence continues at coordinate 53,215,967 of NW_024543070.1, read as the reverse complement.
GCTACTCTGAGTTTTGCTGTTCAGTTCTTTGTGATGCCAGGGTTCCGATTTGAGGGACCAATCTTGAATGTTCGTCACCTGCACTGAGAAAGGAGGGAGGGAGGAATGGACCATACCCGGGGTGCCATGCTTCTCCAGGTCAAAGTGTCTTTTAGCCATGACATCGGCTGGGGAAGAGAGTTTCTGCATGCCTTCAAACTCGCTGTCCAAAGCCTCCACTTTGATCTGCATGGCCTTGGCTTTGATTCGGAGCTTGTGGGGCAAGGCAGAAGGGTTCACTTCTGGAACCTTCACCACAGTGGTGTGCACCCGCTGCAGCTCCACCGGAGAATGGATGGGGCCCTTGGGTACTTGCTGCTCGTCTTCCCCATCCGAGGACTTGCCCACAACACCCTCATCGGCCTCTGAGGTTCTCGGGGAGTTGCTGGTGGACCCATGGACCTGCAGGAGGGGTGGGGAGTGGGAGTAGGTAGAGAAGGAGCTGCCCATGTAACTTTGGTAGATGGAGGTGGAATAGGCACCCCGCTCCTCCCTGGATTCCCTGGCAAAGCTCTCCAGCTCCACTGGCTCCTGCTTGATCACTGGGAACTTGTTCTCGGGGCTCCGGCAGCCTCCCTGAGCAGGGCTTTCCTGCGTGTGCTCCACAGAGGACACCTCAGACACATCAGACAGAGAGCTCTGAGGAGAGTGTTTAATGACTGAGATGCAGCTCCCGGCTACCATTGCGGGTTCGTGCTCATCCACAAAGGAGCTCACAGCAGCCTTGGACGTCTGGTAGTCCTGAAAGTACACAGCTGTGGAATTACTGAGTTTCTGGATTTCTTGGGCATACGCCGTGGAGCTAATTAAACCAAACTTTAATTTGAGAGAGAGAAGCTCGGCTTTTAAAGTGGCATTCTCTTCTCCCAGGGCAATCAGCTTGTTCTCCAAAACCAGGTCATTGAGCCGGCGCTTCTCCCGAGACCTCTTGGCAGCTTCGTTGTTTTTCCTCCTTTTCTCCCAATACATGGCATCTTTCTTCTCATCGGGAATGAATTCCCGTTTTCTCCGACACGCGGAGGATTTGTTCTTCCCCACGCTCCCTTCATTCAGAAGCAGATCTTCACCGGAGGCGAGGTCCTCCGCCACCTCGGCTAAGGCAGAGTTCAGCACCATCATCTTGTCTGAGCTGCTGGGAGGATCCAGGGGGGCTGGCTCCTTTTTGATGGTCTGCATTTTTCTCAGCTGCATCAGAAAGGACCTTACCCTACAGACCCACTGGTAGGGGGAAGAACAAATCACTTTCCCAGTATTCTTTCAGGTCTGAAAACCTTCGGCTTCTCATCCATCAATATTCCTTCTGCTGTCCAGTCCAGGATAAATCTGCCAGGTGCCTCTCTGAAGCGGACCGAGGCCGTATTGGGTATCTGCAATGAAGGAGAACATGGTGAGTCCCTGGGGCAGATGTGTGCCAGCAGCTGGAAGGGGGCTGTGCTGAGTAGACAGTCAGGGGGTATGGGCTCCAATGCGGCTCAGGTCTTTTCTCACCTTATGAGACCTGGATAGAGGTGGGCAGTCCTTGGGCTTCCCACAGGTCAGGGAACCCTGATTGCTCTTCGAGCAGATGAGGGAGGGGGACTTGATCGGTGGAGGGGGAGGGAAATGGGAAGCGGTTGCGGGGACGAGGCAGAAATCCTTAATAAATAAATAAATTTAAAAAAAAAAGAGTGAGCAAGCTGGAAGAAAGATGTGAATACACACACACTTCCACTCTGGTGGCAAAGGACATCTTGGCAGAGGACTGTGCGGTCCAGGAGTGTGAGGAAATGAGTTAGTTACTCAGTCACTCACTTACTCATCCAGTCACTAAATCTGTCACGAAGCCAACCATCCCTCCATCCCCAAGCCTCCTTCCCTCCCTTCTTCCATCTACCCACCCCTGGATCCATCTAATCCCTCCCTCTAATGCCACATATCCATCCATGCACTCATTCCTTCCTCCTCCCTCTCCTCTGCTCCGGATCCCAGACAAGAAAGCTGTGTTTCACAGAGATGCAAGGCCAAGTGTAGTATTCTGGATGATTCATGAGAGGGAGGAAATGACAGACGGCCCATCAGTGGTGAGGTGCTAACCAGAACCCGCTACCCTCTACAGAATGACAACAGATAACAGACTAAGTAAACTCCTTAACTCTGTTACCTGATGTCCCACATTGGAGGGCATAGTGGTTCCCAGTCTCCCCTGGGGACTCCTCTGGCCTCACCATCAACACGCTACACTTATACGAAATGCCCATACTTAGACAATTTGAAATACAAAGCCCCTTCAGGCTCACTGACCAGACTTTTTAAGACTGATAACCACAGTGCTTTGTGGGGTCCTAAAAACTTAGCTTAATAGTTTCCAGTTATATATTCCCTGTGGACTACAGGATTTACTTTTCAGAGGGACTTTTTTTCTAAGAGCCCTTTTGAAAGTTACGATTACTTCAAAACCAGAGAATATAATTATGGAAAGAACTTCTTTCAATCTTGCTAATTAGTTTCAAATAAAATATAAGAGCCAAAAAATAGAATCAACTGTTTTTCACACCCATGAGTAAACTATTTATAATATGAATTGGGTTTCACCTGTGTGTGCATGCGTGTGTGTGTGCAAGTGTGTGTGTGTGTGTGTGTGTGTGTGTGTGTGTGCTGAGGATGGAGCCCAGGAGAGTGCTAGGTAAGCATTCTAGTCCAGACTTTGCTACAAGATAATAAACCCTTATTATATGCCAGTGACTCCGTCATGGTGCCTTTGGGTCCTATGCCGACTCCGCAAAGCAAAGGTGCACAGGCAATCTGCACACACCATTCCCCTGTTGCCCCCTTCAAGGTGTTGCTCATCCTGACACGTGACAGTGTGTGTTTTCACTTCATGCCAGTGTTTCTCACTCTTTGTGCACCTCCGCCAGCATGCTGTGCCACTGAAGGCCAGAGGACAACCTCAGGGGCCATTGCTCTGGTTCTGTCCTCTTTGTTCCTTTGGCAGAGTCTCTCACTGGCCTAGAACTTGTCTTGTAGGCTAGGCTAGCCAACCAGTGAGCTACAGGGATCCTCCTGTCTCTAGCTCCCCACCGCCTGAACCATCCACTGAGCACCGCGATGCCCAGCTGCTTTTTACATGGGTTCTGGGGATCAGTCTCCACGCTGGTGTGGCAAATGCCACAACAACTAAGCCATTTCCTCAGCTCTCTCACTCCCAGAAGCCTGCCTGTTGCTTCTGTCATTTCCGAGGCAGCAAGAATGTCAAGGTCATAAAGACTGAGGTGTCACACAAGGCTCTGTCCATCAAACTGGGCTACCACCATACAGGGAGCAGCTCCGCTACTCAAGGAAGCCCAAGGGTTATTAACAGTAGGCTTCTGTGTGCCTGGTGACAATGACACCATAATGGGCACCACTTCAAAGGCCAAAAGACAGCTTTTCATCCTTTAGTAAAAAGACATGATCTCTTATCACCCCCATACATCCTTGTCTTTTAATCTGCAAACACTTCCCTCTGCACAGTGCAGGGCACACTCCTCATGCTGCGGCAGACATGCAGTCACGCGGGTGGGTCCTCACCCCTAAAGTGAACTGAGCCAGTGGGAAAGCTTGGAGAAGAAACAGAAGTCAAGGAAGGATGCTGACCTTGGCCTTTCTCCACCAAAGTTACAGGTTCTTAAATCCCACACGGTCCCTTCCATGCTACCTTTTGGGTTTATTTTCCTTGATGTGCTACTATTTTCCTCCACGTACTCACTTATCTCAGTTCTTCCTTAAAATATACGTTATATTTCATTCTGCGAGGTACTCTCCCTTGGGGGTCTCACAATTTCTCCACACAGCTGAGCTCAGACACACCTTTGCACCTTCCTACCCTGAAAGGGTGCATCATGTGTCTGTATAGATCTGGGTGGGCGAGAGAGAATGAATGTGTATGTGGTGTGTGTGTGTGTGTGTGTGTGTGTGTGTGTAAGAGAGGGGGGGGCACACCACAGCAGGCCACCAAGGCCAAGTTGAACACGTAGCTGGTTCTGTTCAACAAAAATCAGCCCACAGTTGGGGAGATGACTCAGATGGTAAAGTCCTTGACTTGCAAGCCTGAGGACCTGAGTTCAATCCCCAGAACCTATGAAGAAAGCTGGGCAAGACAGCAGGGACTGTAATTCCAATGATAGGGATGTAGAAGCAGGAGGATTCCCTGGGGTTCACTCCCTGGCCAATCAGCCTAGCCTACTAGGTGAACTCCAAGTATGTGATAGACCATGTCTCAAAAACCAAAGTGGACAGAACTCTGAGGTATAACATTGGAGGTTGTCCTCTGGTCTCCATATACACTATATATATAGCATATATATACTTCATATATACACAGGTACTAGTAGATGTACTCACACATACCTTTGGAATTAATTACTTGGTACCCATATAGGAAACACCTGTACACTGGGCACCAAGCTAGACTGAAGGGTCTAAGAACGGGGAACCAAGCCCTCAAAAATGCAGGTTTGTAGGCAGGGTGGGGCCACATTGTAGAGGACCTGACAAAACTGAGACCCATGCTCGGGCTTCAATCACGATGGGACCTGAAGTGCTGGCCCTGCTGCCTCCATTTAGTACAGAAGCCATTTACGGAGCACTTGCTAAGTCCTTGGCACTGGGGGTATGACCTGCCCTTTCAGCATCTTCAGAGGAGAAAACAAAGGTCATAGAGGCGAGGGGCATGTCTAGTGATCTGCCACTCAGGTGATGGCCAACCTGAGACCCCAAGCCAGTCAGACCCTGGTTCTGACCCCTCACGGATCCTCCCTACACCCCACCTTTCAACCCCAGACACACACAGCCTCCCTTCATCTCTCTTAGTTTGGAGTCTCACACATCTGGTTATAAAGCTCCTCTCGGGAAAGGAAGGCACCACAGACCTGGGGCTCATCCCACAAGTTGTCTGCATCATAAAGGACTGCCTAGAGCTGCCTTCAATCAGCCTGAGCTGTTCCACAGTCAGACTTAAATCTCCCGAGTCCTATCTGTTGAAATAGTGAAAAAGACTCACAGCTATTGGCCTTGAATTTGTGATCATCTTGTCTCAGCCTCTTGGGTGTCAGTACACTTGTTCCAATGCTCCTTATTATCATTATTGTATCTTTAATAAAAGAATAGAGCCGGGCAGTGGTGGCACACACCTTTGATCCCAGCTCTCAGGGAGACAGAGGCAGGTGGATCTCTCTGAGTTTGAGGCCAGCCTGGTCTAGATAGTGCATCCCGGGATAGCCAAAGCTACACAGAGAAACCTTGTCTTGAAAAATCAGGGGGGAAAAAAAGAGAAATGTTTGTGTTATTTATGTGTGTTTCTATGTGCATGAGTGCCAGGGCCTGCAAAAGCCAGAGGCTTCCAGTACCCTTAGAGCTGGAGCTACAAGAGTTTGTGAGCTGCCACCGTGTGCTGTGAACCAAACTCTGGTCCCCTACAAAAGCAACAAGCTCTCTTGTACTCTTAAGTGATGAGTTATCTATTTAGCCCCTATTATTATCTTTTTGTTGTTGCTGTTTTTCAAGACAGGGTTTCTCTGTGTAGCTTTGGCTGTCCTGGAACTCACTATGTAGACAGACAATGCTTGGCCTCAAACTCACAAAGCTCCTCTTGCCTCTGCCTCCCAAGCGCTGGGGGTTAAAGGCATGTGCCGCCACCACCCAGCTTAAAGATTTATTTTATGTGTATGAGTGCTCTATCTGCATGTATGCCTGCATGCCAGAAGAGAGTATCAGATTCCATTATAGACGGTTGTAAGCCACTATGTGGTTGCTGGGAATTGAATTCAGGACCTCTGGAAGAGTTGCCAGTGCTCTTAACTGCTGAGTTATCTCTCCAACCACCCCCCCCCATTACTATCTTTTTTTAAAGGTTATATTTGTATGAATGTTTTGCCTGGCTGGTACCCTTGGAGGTCAGAGGGCATCGGATTCCCACAACTGAACTCACAGATGGTTGTGAGCCTCTATGCGGCTGCTGGGAATTGAGCCTAGGTCCTCTGTAAGAACAAGAAGTGCTCTTAACTGCTGAGCCAGCTCTCCAGCCCCATCATCATCTTTAAACAAAAACAAAAATGTATCTATTTCAACAAGGGGTGAGCATTTCTCTAATCCAATGGCTCTGTAGAATGTCTTAGAGTTTCTATCGCTGTGATGAAACGCCATAGCCAAAGCAACTTGGGGAGGAAAGGGTTTGTTTGCCTTACACTTCTACATCATAGGTCATCATCATAGGAAGTCAGGACAGGAACTCAAGCAGGGCAGGAACCTGGAGGCAGGAGCTGATGCAGAGGCCATGGAGGGGTGCTACTTACTGGCTTGCTCATCATGGCTTGCTCGGCCTGCTTTCTTATAGAACCCAGGACCACTTGCCTGGGGTGATCCCACCCACAATAGGCTGGGCCCTCCCCCACCAACCACTAACTAAGAGAAAGCTCTCCAGGTTTGCCTACAGCCCAGTCTTACAACTGAAGCTCCTTCCTCCTCAGTGACTCCAGCCTGTGTTAAGTTGACACGAAACTGGCCAGCACACAGAGCCAACAGCTAAAAACCAGAAAGGCTGAGCCACTAGCCATGGATCACAAGCAGTTAAAAGCAGATACGGCTGGGGGGGGGGGGGGGGTCTATGAGCCTCAACAAGGGATGCAAGAAATGTAGCTGACAACATCTTTTTATTGTTAGTATAATATGCAGGAAGTGCAGGTCTCTCTCTCTCTCTCTCTCTCTCTCTCTCTCTCTCTCTCTGTGTGTGTGTGTGTGTGTGTGTGTGTGTGTGTGTAGGCTGGAGGCTAACTCTAGGATCTCGCCTTTTTTACCTGTCTGCTTGTTTTGTTTTGTTTTATGCTGAGTCTCCCAGCAGACCTAGAGATTCCTGTTTCTACAGATGGGCTGCCTAGCTAGCGCCCAGTATCTGCCTGTCTCTGTCTCCCCAGTCCAGGTCCTCACATACTCAACGGCAGGGACTTTACCCATAAAGCCACCTCCTCAGCACAGTTGAGGCTACCCTTCTAAAACCCTCAGCCTCTTTATGACTAATCCCACCATGACTTCACCCATGTGTCACTGTTTGAAATCCACACCAACGGCTGGGGTACCTTAGTCACCATTTGTGTTTCTTTTTTGGTGAATAACTGCCATGAAATGCCGATTCCATGATGCTACCTCTGTTAGCACCATTAACTCCATCACACCCATTAGCTGATAGGACTGCTTAAAGACACAAATAAAAAAGAGAAATTGAAGAGCAGGCATCGCGTCATGCCAGCTGACATACTTTCCCACGCCTACTGTGAAGACACCATCGCTGCCACAGCACGCTTTTTTATAACCTGCTACAGGCAGGAGCTGTATTTCATAAGCACAGACCCTTGGAGTTTATTTAAGTCAGATGACCTAAATACTCTCTGCAATTAAAACAAGACCCGACCTAAGAAAAGCCCGCAAAAGAATCCAATTGATGACATAAATTTTAGACAGTTTACCCCACAGAGGTTTCCCTGTGGTAATAACAGAAAAGCATGTGCTGCTCTGACCTCTGACCTCTGAGGTCAGTGTAGCAGTGCAGACTCTACAGTAACAGAAATGAGCAAGCACTCTGCACCCAGCACTGAGCATCTTCCTTGTGTAGACATCAAAATCCACGACGATGAGGCTGGCTGGGAGCTGCCCAAGGTGGTGCTGGGAACCGAAGACACCCGTTCTCAGCAAAACCAGCAAGAGCTCTGACCCCTGAGCCTTCTCTCTAGCCTCTACCTGTGACATTTCCGGAAAGCAGATTTTGCCTCCTTAGGGGTACGTTTAGGGGAAAGGGCCTTTTATTTTTATTTACTTTATTTATTATTATTGTGCGGGCAAGCATGGAGAGGTCAGAGGTCAACTTTTGAAACTGGTCCTCTCCTTCCACAGTGGGACCTGGAGACTGAATTCAGGTCATCCGGTTTGTGCAGGAGCACTTTAATCCACTGATGTTTTACGTGGAGAACAAAACACTCTGGTTCCTGAGTGCCCAGCTCAGGGCCTGCAGTCACTTAGCAGTCCAAAGTACATGCAGGCCTAGGAGAAACACGTGTTTGGTGCACACGTGGGCACAATACCCATGAGCCATCTCTTACGCTGCCAGATTAGCTCCATCCCGGCAACAAACTGACCCACTTTTTCTGTTTGGATGCGTCCGTGAACAAATGTGTCAAAACCCAACCCACCTTACAGGAAAGGAATAGATTCCAAGTCCAACAGGGGATTACTTGAAAATTAGATTTAAACTTAATAAATCGGATGACAGCCCTGCATTTTATTAATGCACCCATCTACTTTGTTGACTGAAATATGAACTAGTGTGACTGGCAGTCTCCAGGGAAGCAAGTGTTTGTAACACAAGATGGACACAGGCAGGACACACAGGGCCACCCCTTAAAACAACTCCACAGCCTGAGAAAATGGAGCCCATGGGGGGGGGGGGGGGACGGAGGGAGAGAGAGAGAGAGAGAGAGAGAGAGAGGTGGGTGTATACAGAAATGTGTTTTTTTTTAAAAAAAAACTAAATAGAGACGCTTCAAAATGGGAACCATTACTACCCATGAAAAAGTTTTTAAAAAGGATTATTTTATTTATGCGTTTGATTGTATGAGTGTCTGCCACTTGTGGCCTGTGGAGGTCAGAAGAGGGTGTTGGATCCTGATGTCAGGCCTCAGAACCAAATTCAGGTCCTCTGGAAGAGTAACAAGGGCTCTTAAGCACTGAGCCATCTCTCTAGCTCCTATCTGTGACATTTTTGAAAAGATAATTGATGAATTTAGTAAGTCCCCTGGAGTCTTGCTATGACCATGAGCTTCTGGTCCTCCTGCCTCCACTGCATAAGTGTTGGAATTGGAGGTGCACATGGTGACATTGGGTTAGGGGTGCTGGAGAGAGGACCCATGGAGTTGGGAATGCGCGGCAAACGCTGCCAACTGAGCTACAACCCCAGTCTCCCCTAAGTCTTAGGGACACCAACATCACAGTCAATCGGTTTACAGCACAGTGGCAAAGAAACAAAACAACATCAGTTGCAAAAAAGGAAGCATGCTGGAGACGGGGCATGGCAGAAAGAGTTCTTGAGTGTTCCCAACCTCCCCAGCCTGGTCTTTAACGTTCTTGTTCTCTTTCTTAATAGCACATGCCGGTGAGTGTCATTTATTGTGCCGTGTGCCTTATGACTAAAGCGGAAGGTTTATTTGAAGGCTACTTAATTACATTTAAGATCCCTAGAAAGTTAATAAAATACACTGTGTTCTGATAATTGAAAGGCTTATAAACACCCAAAATCCAGTGAAAGCACGTCCTCAAAGCCTGGATTATTAACGAATGGCATCTCTTAAATCCCCACTAAACTTAAAAAACAAGCTCAAACTCTAATTAAAGCCATATGAGAAACAAAATCCTCCCCCTTCATAACAACGGGAAAATTAGTTGCAAAGAAACGTGAGAGGTAAGTGGGGGTGGTGGCAATAAAAACTCATTTTGAAACTGAAAAAAAACCTCTTATGTAACTGTGATCAAAGGTCAGGGTCTTTCGACATTCACTGTGAGTCCAATCTGGATAAAAATCAACTCAAATAAAATTTAGAAAAATAACAGGATATCAAACAATGTGCTCACCCTGTGAAACGCAGGCATACCTGACGAAAACAAGAAGGGAACATTATAGGAAATCTCAATGACATTGTTTGTTATGTTTGACTTGAATCCCAAGCGTGCTCTCATTCCTCAATACAAATTAAAAATAAACAACTTTTAACAGCCCCAATGCCATCTGGGTTACAATGGAAATAATGAGGCATGTGTGATTTTTAAGCTGGGTAAAAATAACGCTGAGCACTCTGACCGCGCCTTTCCAGCCCACGCTTCAATTAGACCTGCATCTCGGAACCCACTGATGACCACGGCAAGGTCAGCTAGAAAACTCCACTGGCGGGAGTGAGTCAGGGGCCTTGCTCAACCAGCGCACAGCCTTTCACAAAGGGCTTTAATTTGCAGGCTGTTGCATCATTGGTGATGTTATAATTGCCAAGATAAGCCCTCAACGCAGAAAAGGAAACTGTTTCACCAAGTACAGTGAGCTTGCTCGCTCTCAGTGAAGGAACAGACGGGATGGTGGAGGAGAGAGGGCATGGCTGACCGAGCTCCCATCTTTTTAAGTGCCCAGCCTGGGCTGCTAACCAGCTTCTCTAAGCGCAAAGCGCTGAGTGGGTCCTCCACCTGCCTCGTTTGGTAACCGCCCTTCTTATTTCTGAAGAATGATCATCGAGGCTGTGATGGCTCCAGGTTCCAGCCCTTTCTGCGAGGCACTATTTTAGACTGCCCTAGGTACCTCAGACCCAGGTTTTCTTCCGCAGGATCAAGAACCGTCAGTGTAACAGGGTCTGCCTTTAGTTGTTGGCCACACAGCTACATGTACTCTCTAAGATGGCGTATGTGTCCACCTGCAAGTGAGAACGGCCACTGTTGACCGCAGACCAGAGGTTCTGAGGCAAGCACCAGCCAACCCCAAGAACACAAGTCACAGAGAATTCCAGGGATCTGGAAAAGGTCAACCTACTCCTGCCGTGGGGACTCATCTCTGTTCCTTCAGACACTTCCCTAAGACATTAACCCAGTTACTTGGGACACTGAAGCGCCTAGATGCTGTTGAGAATTCCTTTGGTACAGAGACTAACAACACATACCAAGTCAAGAGTATTCAGAAAAAAAAAAAAAAGATGGATCTTCACAGACCCAATACCAATCCCATCCTCATCCTTCCCGTGAGATTCGGGTTCAGAAAAGGAAAGTGAGCCCAGACACAAGCATTCTGGAAACGTTTACTGAGTTCCTTCTAACTGTCCAGCTCCACAGGTTTCCCCTTCAAGATTCTCTAAAGACCAGTGAGGGTCAATCAAATACTGGGCCAGAGGCCTGGGCAGCACCCTGCGCCTGTCCTTTTTGCACCTCCCAAAGCTGTCTCCAGTTGAAAGAGGGTCCGGTCCCTAGGGTGTCCAATAGCATCCTCTGAAGCTGAATTCCAGGCTTACCATGCACAGAGAAAAGCCTCAGCTGATCACCCTCGAACACTTGGGTGCTTCACGAGAGTGAAGACCACCCGGGTAAACCAGCATCTGGGCTGAAAGCGCTGGGAGGTACTTTTACACAGGGACAGCTGCATCTATGTGGGTGATTTAGAGCTGGGGACACTTGACCATATATATAACCTTGGGCTTTTGACCATAAAAACTTTAGATACAAGAATTAATAAAAACGTGGGCTCAACAGGCCACGGTCAAGCAGGGACCCTCCTTTCCACCACGATCAAGCCCATTTCTATAGCCATTAAGAGGTCTTGCTTTTTCACTCCATGAAAGGAGAAGAGCTAGGCTCGGAAATACAAGGAAGACTCCCGGGAACAAAGGTGTCTGTGGGGTCGCAGCTAGCGGTGCTGCGGAGTGGAGTCGGCCCCTGGCTGTGCCACCCGAGGCTGCGCTGTCCCGAGGCCCATCTCCGCTGGAGCCTGCGCCCAGGAGGCTCGCCCGCTCTCCGCTCCAGGCCTCCCAGCTCCGGGCGAGCGCAGCGAAGCGCACCGGGTCCCGCGAGCCTCCGCCCCGCTCCGCGGCCGCGCCCCCACGCCGCGCCGCTCCCCAGGCCCGCCTCCCGCCGGGTGGGCGGCGCAGCGGGGCCTCGGCGCCGCGAGGACCCCCGCGCCAGAACAAAGGAATGCGGGGAGGGGGCGGGGAGGCGCGCGGGCCACCGCGAGGCGCGTCCAGCGGCTGTCCAGGGGCGCGTCTTGGGCTGAGGTCCCAGCCTTCCACCGCCAGGCGCGTGCCCGGCCCCTGGGGCGCGAGCGAGGGGCGCAAGGCCGTTTGATGGGAGGTGGCGTTGCAAAGCCGCCCCCGATACCCCAGCAGGCCTGGGTCTCCCAGCCCAGCTCGCAAAGTGGGTCGCGTGGTGGTGGGGGGAGCTAGGGCAACTGCAGCGTCTTGGAAAACGGCTGAAAAAGGGGTAATAATATGTTCCAAGGGTCAATATGTCCACCCCCTAAAATAATACTGTAGTTCAATTATGTAAATGTTACGCTAAGAAATATATATCTGACAGACACTATTAAATACGTATATCCACACATCATTACACTAAGAAAGAGTCCGGAAAGAAATTTAATATCCAGATACTTAACATATTCATCTATCCCCAATGAATAAAACTAGGTTACGCAGGCAAAAACACAATCTACTAACCTATATATGCTTCCCATAACTCATATATGATCTGGGAGAAATTACGATGTGAAATAAATACTTCTGACCTCATTAGCTGTTGTTATTTACAAAAGCCAGAGAGACGACTCTTGGCCATTCCCTGCTGGCCTCTGAGCACAGCAGTTCCCCAAAGTGTCCTTTAAAATGATAAATGAGACCCCGCGTTCAGCAATCAGTCACTGGGCGCTGCGAAATGCCTTCCTAAAAATACAGTCTTATCAGAGGTCTTGGAAGGCTGGAGTTAAAACTCCAGCAAATGGCCTTGAGCTTGTATTTGCACACAGCCCTGGAGACACCAGAAATAGCACCGAGGCCACGATTGTTAAAATGTGATAGGGCTAAATTTAGAAAGACGTAGATTTCATTTAGGGCAAAAGACACACATTTGGCAAGCAGGGGCTAAGTCAAAGCTTAATCGGTTGTCACTTCACGGCTTAAAATATCCTTAAAAAGAACCAACAAAACCCCTGTTGATAGTGACATTCTTAAACGCTGAGATTGCCCTACTTTCTTTGTGGCAAGATTATAAAATCACATAATTAGCTCTCTTTCTATGCTTAACAGCCAGCAAATTCGGCAGTTACATAACCTAACATTTCCAGGAATCTATTAATGATCTGTCTTGTGGTGTCTTAAAAAGAAGAAGAAGAAAAAAAAACCCAATGACGATAAGGTGAGAAAAAAGCCGATGGAACGGAACGCATTCCAGTTGGGAAAGTGGGGAGACAAACGTCACAATGGCTCGTCCGGGTCTTAAAAATAACACCTCGGAACATTTAAAGGAGCCCCCCTCCCCCGCGCGCATCAGTATCCTACACTGGGAATTCTCCTTTCTTAATAATGAATTCCGTAGGATCGTTCTTAAAGCATGCTTATTTGGGACGATACAGAGGTACCAATAAGGATCTAATATCCAACGCTGCGCTAAAATGTCCAAATCATTGCACACATAGGAGCATATTCCCACATCAGCTAGTCCTCGGTGCCCACGTTTCACCGCGGGTCTATTATGCAATGTAAGAAAGGACACATCCCTCTACCTTCCCGAGGGCTCGTAAAACACGCTGACGACAACACAGGGTGGAAAACGTCGGTGTAGACACAGCGCCTGACACAAACAAACGCCGCGCAGGCATCTCCTAATGCCGTCACCGTTCGCATTCTCAACCCTCCTTCTAAGCAAATCAAGACGGTTCCCCGTGACTCAACCCTCCCCATAGCCGGCTCAGAGAGGGGACCAGCACGGAGAGACCCCAGAAAGCAGGGCACGTCGTCTGGCTGCTAGGGGGATCGGCCCCCGCTCCGCCTCCCCGGCGCGCTCTTCTCCACCGAAACATCAATTTTCCTGAAATCCGGAGACATTATGCAATAGCGGGGAGGGGGGAGGGAGCGCGCGGCAGCCAGGGCTACGTGCCGGCGCCAGGGCGCTGCAATCAAAGCAGCTACCTTAAGGTGGCGAGTTCCCCTCCTGCCAAGGCAGCAAAAGTTTATGTAATGCATGCCCCGCGCACACTCGCCGCCTCCCGCCATCCCTGCGCCGCGCCCGCCCGCGTCCCGCGCCCCACGCCCGCCGGCCGCGCGCTCCGAGAGCGGGCGCGGAGCTGAGCCGGGCCCCCCGAGCCACCGGTGGGCGGAGCGCTTACCGTGGTTCTGCTCCCTGGCCCGAGAAGGGAAAGAAAGGGCGTCCGGGACCGGGCTGGCTGCGCCGGAGCGCGACCTGGACTCCGCCGGGCCCTCAGCGGGCGGTGGCGAGGGCGCGGCGCGGGAGACTGGCGGGCGCGCCGGGTCCGCGGGCGCCGTGGCCGCGCCGAGAGATGTGTGTTAGTAGGTCAGTTCCGAGAGCCGCGCTACGTCGCCGCCCGCCAGCCCCGCCGTGACGGGCGGCCGCCGCCCCAATCGCCGAGCCCGCGCCCGCCCCCGGCCCGCAGCCACTGGCCGCGCCGACAGGGGCGGGCTCCCCGCCGCCCCGCCCCGGCCCGCCCCGTCCTCTCTGCCGAGGCGCCACCGCCAGTCCGCGTCCTTCCCTGGCCGCGGTGGCAGCTGCTCTCCGCTGTCCGCGGGGACCCACGCCTAGCGCTACGTTGCGCAACGGGACGCACCGCGGAGCCACCGGGGCGCTCCTGGGAGGAGCCCAAGGACCCCTCTGCCCGGTTGCCGGCCGCGCCTTCCGTGGCCACCGCGCTCGCTCAGTGCACCTTTTTGTTTGTTTGTTTGTTTGTTTGTTTCCCCGAGAGCCACACGGGCTAGGCTACCTGTTGACCAACAGAACCCCGGGCGAGGGCAGCGGGGACCCGGGCGTGGTGGGGACCTTCGCCTCCTTGCGCGCACGGTCCTCCTGAGACCGGGAAGGGGCGCGGCGGCGGGGCTGAGCTCCGACTGAAATGTCCCGCTTGTCTCTCGACTGTTGCCCTGCTGCCCGAACACAAACACCGCCCCCCCCCACATTAATTAGGGAGAAGACGACCCCTGCGAAGTTGTTGGGTAACACGACTGGGAAGCCCGGCTGGACCCGGTCGGTCTACGTCCCCAACCACGTGGAGTGGTGGCGACTGTCTCCGAGGACCTGAGGGTCCGCGGCCGGGTGCGCCGGTCTGGGACGCCCACCCGCCTTAGGTGCCCGGGCTTGAGTGAGCCATAGAGGGCACTGCACGAAGGCTTTTGACCTGGTAGCTCTCTCGTCCTTTCTGTCCCCCAGTAAGCACGCCAATTCCCCCTCCCCCTAATTCCCAGGCTGTACAAAAGACATAAGGAAACGGGAGACAGGGCATCTGGCGGCATGTTCTTAAGTCAGTCACCAGGTTGGCTATTGTGAAGGAACGTGGCATACACTCTCCGCGTTTACAGACACGTAAGATTAGTGCCGGCTTTGGCAAAGGGAGCCATATTCCTGACAGTGACGCACGCGCTTGCCCAAATACGGAATGTGGCAGGTGGCGAGGTCCTTGAGCGGTCTGCTCGGACTGTGGGAGCTGGGCTCGAATGACTCTCTCTCTCTCTCTCTCTCTCTCTCTCTCTCTCTCTCGTTTTTTAAAAGAAAGCAACCCCCAAAGTAAAGTCTCCCACCCAGAAGAGCTAAGTGAGTCTCTTTCCATCTACCGCAGGCTCACATTACAAAGATAATCTCAGAGGCACACGTAGTGCTAGTTTAATTACCTTTTACCAGTTGGGCTTTCGGACGCCTTCGCAGGGCAATAAATGATGGGGTCTGTCTGGTAAAATACCCCTTAACCAATACGGCCCCCGCAACACAGATTAGGCAATATGGTAAGCCTCCTTTTCCAGTTGCTGACCAGTTCAAGAAACATACCGCCCCTTTACACGTTTGTTTCGAAGAACTGACTACCTCGATGTAAACGAATCTTGATTTAGCTAATCGGTTCCACTTTTCTCGAATTTACTGATGTCACAGGATCCCGAAGTAGGTAGAATAAGGAGTAACGTTTTCACCAAAAGTCAATTGAACTTGCCTGACTCACCGGAGGTTGACAGCGGAGCAACGGACGCTCTGACCCCCGAAGCTGTTCTTTAGACTAAATTTTGAAATCTGATGCCTGTCTTCATTCCCCGGGGCAGTTTACACTACGCCTCCACTTCATTTGTGCTTCCGTCATTGCCATCTAACTTGGAAATCAGAGGAAGTGTAAAAGATGCGTCTGATACCAAATTGGAAAATAACTCTCTAGCGCCCCCTGGTGCTTAGGAAGCAACTCAACGAAGCGGCGAAGCCCAGGACCTGGGTGGTGGTGTGTTCAGGGTTACACCTGCGCAAGTGCTTGCAGTTAATCGCACTGGGAGAAAATTGAAGTTCAACCCTGGGGTTGGAGGACTTTCTCCAAGCCGCCAATGTGCTGATTTCAGAATAGGAGAGGATGGAGGGATCTGAAGTATGAAGTCCAAAGTTGAGGTTTTTGGAAGAGCTGGGTCTTGAACCCCAGGTGTACTGCCTGCTAAGCAAGTGCTTTATAGGTGTGCTGTCTTCCCAGCCGAAACTCAGAACATCCTTACCCTAACCAGCAGGCTTATTTTAGCCCTGGAATTGGGGTTGGAGGCAGGAGCCAAGGAGAGGTGAAATGATCACTGGTGGTTTTGTTTTCAGACACTGCTGATGTACTCTCTGATCAGAACAATGTAAGAGGTGTACACTGAGAACAATGAGAATGTGAGTCTTTATGAGAAGTCTCAGGGCATGTCCAGTCGGAAGGTCTAGACGGCGCTTCTCTAGGCATGCAGAGGGGTTCCCTGTTCATCGCGGTGCCGGGCATTGAATCCAGGCCCAACCCCAGTTGGACAACTTCAGCCCAGTGTCCAGAAGCATTTGCCCTGGGCCTTGCTAGACCTAGTTAGCTGCGTCTAGCTACATTATGGGGGTTCAGGAGGTGCACTACCTGGGACTGTGAAGCAAGAGAAAATGCTTTTATTACTACAGTACCAGAGCAGGGGGTCATGGCTTCAACTTTTCAAAAGTTGACATTCAAAATACCTTTTCTGTGTGTGTGCGCACGCGCGTGCACATGTCTGTGTGTGTGTGTGTGTGTGTGTGTGTGTGTGTGAGTGAAACATTGCTTTTCAATGTTGGCAAGGAATTCATCTTTTTTAAAGTGAGGCTGGTGAGATGGCTTAGTGGATGAAGGCGGCACCTGTCACCTCTCACCACGCCTGACACCTGAGATTGAGCTCCAGCGTTCAAATGGAGGAAGGGGAGAGCAGAGCCCTTAGCGTTGTCCTGTGACCTCCATGTATGCAGTATGGCATGGATTTGAGTGGATGCACACACACACACACACACACACACACACACACACGCACAATAAATAAATAAATAAATAAATAAATAAATAAATGTAATACATTTAAAAACAAAGAAAGTGTTGGGCCAGGATGTATCTCAGTTGGTAAGGTGCTTGCTTGTCAGGCACCAAAGCCCTGGGTTCGATTCCCAGCACCACATAAACCAGACATGGTGGCGCATACCTGTGATCCCAGCACGCAGGAGGTGCAGGCAGCAAGATTAGAAATTCAAAGTTGGTTCTAGCTGTAATGTCAGCTCCAGGCCAACCTGGGCTATGTGAAACTCTGCTTATAACTTAATGAATGAATTAGTGAATGAATGAATCTAGGGTTTATCTGGCTGGAGCCTATAGATGGAAAGTGAAGTCCTGTGGATACGGCTGGAAGGATGGCCACAAGGCTGACTGACAGGCTAGTGACAAACCACGTCTGGCGCTCCAGCTCTGTTTTCTGTACCAGATTTCTGAATTTCTCTGTGGAAAAGTTTCATCTGCTATGTCCCCTTTGATGACCACAGCCGCCATTTAATGAACATGTGAGAACTACCAAGGTGCTGTGTTCATTGGCCAGTTAGCACCTTTTATTCATTTTTAGTTTTTAAAAGATGTATTTATTTTTATTTTATGCATATGAATGTATTGCCTGCATGTATGGCTATGCACCACATAAGTGCCTGGTGTCTCGAGAAGCCATAAGAGGGCATCCAATCCCCTGGGATGGGAGATGGTTGTGAGCTGCCATGAACCCCGGGTCCTCTAGAAGAGCAGCCAGTGTTCTTAACTGGTGAGCCACCTCTCCAGCCCCATCACCTGTCTTTTAATTAAACATTGCAAAGCAGAAGTTCAGACTATTCCTGGAGACCGGTAGGTTGGTCATTTGCTTGTTTTGTTTTAGTGATGGCTCTACAGTGAGGACCAGCATTTCTGCCTTGACTTTTGAATTCCTTTATCCCACCAAGTGTTGACTCTTTTCATGCCTGAGTATGAAGCTTAGAGATTCCTGCCACCGCCTCCCCCCCCCAGCTTCTTCCCATCTACTCCCACCCATTCCCCTCCACCTCTACCAGACTCCTGTTGTGTGGTTCTATCATCCAGATTTACACAGAATATGTCTGGTCTAATTCTCATAAAAAAAAAACAACTGGTTTGGAGGTTTTGTTTTGGGGAGGAAATTGAGTAATAGAAGAGGGTCCAATAACAGTCCCTAGAGAAGGGATGGCTTAAAGCCCGAGAAGCCAGAAGGTGAAATAGCTCCACTCAAGCTAGGAAAGAAAGGTCTCCACATTGGCTACAAGTTCTCCCCAGAGGAGAGCAGCTGAGGGGGTCGAACGCATTTCAAAGGCTTTCCAAATGACTCAGGGAAATGTTGTAAGCGCGGTATTGCAGAAAACGGAAGCCTGTCTTCAAATTCAGCCACACACACGGTACTACACATGTCAGTCACTGAGTGTGTCTCTGCTCATTCAGATTAACCGGTAGATGTAGGTGATGGTGCAGGAGGAAGGGGGACAGACCCCAGAGAACGGAGTCAGGGGATCCACTCAGACAGTCAGGCCTTTGGAAGCAGCTGGTGGCACCCATTGCAGCACGTTGTGGATGGAGCAAGCCTTGTGGTGGCAGCTGACTACCAGCGCGAGGCGCGGAGCTCGCTGCCTTTCAAGGATGAGATCTGCAATTGTGAAACGTGGTCTCGCAGAAATCACTTTCCTAAGAACAAGAGATGACACATCTACTCTGCGATACAGCTCAGACCAAGAAGGTGGAAAGCTTATCTAAACAGTTCTGTGAAGTTCTGCCCAGAGTGCTTTACTGGAAAGAGATACTGCTGCCAAGCAGAGGCCTGGATTCCAGAACGTTCTGCAATCCAGTCCCACCTAGGGGACCGCTTCATGTCACTGAGGGTCTGTCCTGTCATCAGGCCCTGCAGAAGTAAGAACAGGCACTGCAGCAGGAATGAACCTTCTGCTCCAGTCCCTGACAAGGTACAGTAGGGAGACTGTAGGCCTGGGCTTTACAGAGAAGCTACACCAGGTGGGAGCCTCCCCAGTTCACACCCTTTACGCGGCCTCTGTTCCGTGGCACACCAGCGGATTCAGAGACAAAGCTCTCTTCTGTAAGTTGTTTCAGTGAGTGTTGAAGGCAAGTGGTCTGGTAAATGCTCTTAGAAGCCAGGAAGCCAGGTGCTTGACCACACTTCTGGGCTTCTGAGAAGTTTCCAGTTTCATAGGCTCTGAGCAACTTTGCAGAAGCGCTCCGGGTTCAGCAGCTGTTGCCCCTGTCACACAGACCTGGGGACGTGAGCTGCCGACTATCACACACGCTGCAGCCACACACGCTCAGGATCCAGCTGGAACAATTCCTCACGCCACCATCACACACAACCAGGAGCATCAGCTGCAGATGATGCTACAGTCATGCACACTAGATGACATCTTGCCAGGAGGGATCGAAAATCAGGCTCTCTGTCCATCACCAAAGGATGCGGGCAACAAGGCCCAGTGGTGGGTGCAGAGATGGAAACCCCTGCCTCCATTTCAACTCCCCTCACCCGACTTACCAGTACTATGGTGGGGGCAGGCTGCTTTCCTCCATGGCCCTCTACCTCAGTTCCCTTTTTTGGTAATATTTATGATAATAATATTTATCACAACATATTTTGAGAATAAAATTGCTGCAACCACGATTTCCTAAGCTGCAAGCTTAGGAAACGGCTTGAAACATAGACTGGTGTGGGTTAGGGATTCCTACCCTTAGCACAATCAAAACTCAATCTGGGGCTGGGGGTGCACTTACTTAGTTGAGAGACTGCTTGCCTACAAGCATTGTTTTGACCCCCAGCACCGAAATGGACTGTTCTGGTGGCTCTCACCTATAACCCCAGTCCTCAGGAGGTAGAGGCAGGAGGATCTAGAATTGAAGGTCGTTCTTTGCTAGACAGGGAATTCTAGGTCAAATTGGGTTTGTGTGTGTGTGTGTGTGTGTGTGTGTGTGTGTGTGTGTGCAGACTAGCTAGAAACAAGCAGTGAATTTCCTTACACTGCCATGTCCTCCTTCAATTCAACTGTACAAGTGAGTATCCATGACTACTACACAACATCCTGGGAATAAATAGGGGTGTCAAGTCACTAATTAATCCATTTATTGATCATCTGCTAGGTGTCAGGCACTCCTGATACCTGCTATAGACAAAGACTGAGGGTGAGGAGGAGGCAGGGCAGATCCTGTCCCCGGAGACCAGAGGTAGCCGAATGGACAAGTCAGATAGGAAAGACAGCTGCTTTGGGGGCACACGAGTTACATTTGCTGTTTCACTTGTCATATGTCACATACTCTATGGTGGCCTTGAACTTCTGATTCCCCTGTTTCCACTTCCCGTGTGCTGGGATTTCAGTTGTGTGCCATGTCGCCTGGCTTAGGCTATGACGAGAAAAACCCAGGGCTACATGTATGCTAGATAAGATAAGCACTTTATCGACTGAGCTTCATTTTATTTTAAAGCATTGTGTGTGTGTGTGTGTGTATACGTGCATGTGTGTGCATGTATGTGAATGTGTGTGTGTGTGTTCATGCACACATCCAACCACATGCTATACCATCCATGTAGAGGTTCCAGGACAACTTGTGGATGTTGACTCTTTTCCTCCCGTGTTTGGGTCCTGGGGCTCAAACTCATATCACCAGTGTTAGCAGCAAGCACCTTTACCTACTGAACCATCTCAGTGGTCCCCAACTGAGCTTTTAATGACGAATGTCACATGCACAGTAAGAATCAGTTTAGCGGCTCTGAGGTTGGGGCTTAGCATTAGAGTTCTTGTCTAGAATGCATAAAGCCCTGGCTTCCAGCTCCAGCACCAGAGAGGAAATAAAAGAAAGACCATAGGGACTTAGCTGGGACTCTGTGTGAAATCCTGAGGCCTCAGTTTCCTCTTCTGAAAAGCCATGGAGTAGAGCCGCACACGCTGTGTCTGTGCTTTAGCTCTGTCTGTACAGGAGCGGCCGTGAGAAATGGCCCAGGCAGCTTCAGCGAGCTCACACCCTGTCAGGACATCCCATATGATAAGGACCCCACCCTTTGCTGCTGCACAGAGAGGCAGTGGGTGTCTGGAGGAAGCAGACTCCACCCTGGGGATTGTGCATTGCTAGAGTGGGTCCCCTGCACCCTTCCCAGGGAAGCCGCTTAGCTGGAGACAGAGAGATGTGGCCCAGGATACAGCGGCGCAGCATCTGAACATGCAGCGTCCTCACAGGCTCCTGGATTTGAACACTTTGGCATCAGCTAGTGGCGGTGTTTTGGAAAGTTGTGGAACCTTTAAGAAGGGGAGCCTCGCTGGAGGAAGTGGGTTGCTGTGCGTGGGATGTGAGGTTTTATAGCTCAGGCCAACTTCCTTTCCACTCTCTCTGCTTCCTGACTGCAGAGCAGCTATGACCGCGGCCTCGGCCCCCTGCCACCATGCCTTCCCGCCATGGTGAGCTGTATTCTCTAAAACCAAGTCAAAATAAACATTTCTTTCTTTAAATTGCATATTGCCAGGCATTTTTTCATAGTAACAAGAAAAGGAACGAATACAAGTTTGGCCACAGTTGAGACCACGTGAACCTCCCGATCAATCACTAATTAAGAAAATGCCCTACAGCCAGATCTTACGGAGGCGTTTTCTCAATTGAGGTCCCTTCTTTTCAGATGATTCTGGCCTGTGTCAAGTTGACCTAAAACTAGCCAGGACACTTGGGTTGTGTTTAGGTCCAGCATAACACTCCCAGAACCACTTAGGTTTAGCAGTGTCAGGCCCTAGCACCTGCCCTCTGGAGCAACCATCTTAATGGCTCAATGTCTCGCCTCAATGTCCCCGCCAGCAAGTCTGACTCCAGCTGGTTCATCTGGGCTTTTCTGCTTTAGCAATCTGGATTTTGTAGACCCCAGAGCAGACAGGGTACATCCTATCACCTGGGAACTTACACCAGGACAAGGGACTGGATGTCTGTTTTCCTCAGGGACCACAGGGCATCCATCACAAGGCAGATTGTGAGCAATGAGCTGCACCACAGCGTTTGACAGCACAGAGGGAGACCCCAGTCTGTGTCCTGGGAAGGTCTAGTCACCAAGCACCGAGTCCCCTGGTCCTAGTGTTTTCTTCCACTATGCCTCCTTTCCCTCCACCTCTTTCCCACCTCCTGGCAGTTCTGGGACCAGCCCTCCCTGGAAACCCTTACGACTTCAGCTCCCATTTCTGGGAAACCCAGGACCAACCAAGTTCCTTCACTCCTCCTAAAAACACAGATGTCAAACTCAGCTCTGTTCTTGAAGCTAAGTTTTCTGATAAGGAGCCCTTCACTAAAAGCAGCAAACAGAGCGAGGTCCTTCAGTGTCGCAGGGAGACACTGTCAGTGTTGGGGATCGCCTTCCCGACCTACAAAAACCTACATATCCACTAACGCTGCCTACCTTCTTGTTGGCGCTGAACTCTGCCGTCACAAGGCAGCAAGCGTTTTTAACCTTTGAGCCCTCTCCTCCACTCCTCAGGCAGTGTTTCATAAATGATAGCTTTTGTTGTGGTGTAAGATAGGCTTGAACGTTTTAAATATAATCAGGGAAGTGTGGTATTTGTAAAACAAAACTATCAAAATGAGTGCTACATCAAACGGAAAAGTAAAATTGATCTACACAAATGAATGATTAAAGGGGCCAGAGGGAGGTGCTGGTGGCCCAGAGGGAGGTGCTGGTGGCACAAGCTATGCAGCTGGATTTTCCTCAAACCCAGGTTTGATCCCAGGGACCGCCCTGAAGATGGGAGGAAAGAATGACGGGACAAAGCTGGCCTCTGCCCTCCACACATGGGCTGTGTCACACCCCCTACACACACATGATGCGCAGACTAGTAATCAAAAAAGAACTTTCAAGAAGCGATTAAACATTGAATAGTGACATACAAATGGAGCTCAAAATGAAGAAATTGAACATATTTCTGGATAAAAAGGACCAATATCCTAGAGACACTATTTGCATGCAAGTGCCAATGCTTGACTTCTCCCCAGCTCTTAGAGAGTTAAATGAATTAAAACAACAGTGTTGCAGAATGGGCTGATAATGTAGCACAGTGGCAGGTATGTTCTAAACATGTGCTCAGTGGAGTTCAAGTCACCAAACCATCCCCGTTCTCCCCCCACCCACAGAGTAGGAAAGGGAGGGGAGATTAGCGAAACAGAATAGATATTCTAGAACTTGATTAGATAGGTTCATGTATACATATAAAATAACATATATGATGATAAATATAATTATTAAAGTCAGGGGCTGTAAAGATGGCTCAGTGGTTAGGAGAGTTGCTCACCACTTCTTGCACGGGACCTGCATTTGGTTCCGAACACACCCAAGGCAGCCCACAGCTTCCTGTAACACCAGCTCCATGGTGTCTGCTGCCCTCTCCTGGTCTCTGTGGGCTACTGCATGCACACGGAGCACATGAATGTATTCAGGCTCACACAGGCACTTAAATCGAAAACCAAATATTTGAAAAGTAATTATTGAGGGGCTGGAGAGATGGCTCAGTTGTTAAGAGCACTCACTTCTCTTCCAGAGGACCCAGGTTCAATTCCCAGCCCTCCCCCCCCCATGGCAGTTCACAACTGTCTGTGACTCTAGGTTCCAGGCGATCTAACACCCTCACACATACATGCGGGCAAAACACCAATTCACACACACACACAATAAAACTCAATCTAGAAAAAAAATAAAAGTAACTATTGAAATCAAAGAGCATATCAGCTGGGAACGTATGCAGGAAGCAGGTGTTAATGCAGGCACCTTGTGCAGAAGGTGATCTTTGTTGGGCTTAGTCACCATCAACATGTATGACTGAGCTGGGTGACTGGCCGTCGGCCACTCTTCCGATGGTTCCACATATTGTTGTTGATGCTTCGAGGTAAATGGGAGACCGAGCCAGTGCCTCTCCTGTTCAGGAATGTGAACCCGGACCCAGAGCCATGGACTGGGATTTCAGCCCACAGGAGGGTTGCCCCTCACCCTGCTCTTTCATTTCTTCTGAGTACCCTCACCAGTATCACTGTTCAGGAGCCAGGGAGCAGGGGGAGGGGAAGGCTCACTCCTGCCTTTGTCCCACCTACAGCCACAGTCAGCTTCCCGGACCTTGGGCTCAGAGAAACCTGGAAGGGTCTTTAACATGCCAGTGTTCTCTGAGCAGCTGAGAAAACTGAGGCAGAGTATCAGCCAACACAGAGAAAAATGCGTCCTGTCTGGACCGTTTGGCTAGACTCTTACCTCATCCCAAATAGAAAAATACTCCCACAAGTTAAGGATGGAAGGGACCTAACCAAGGGTGGCCAGATGGGAACTCTGGGTGAGAAGTTACAGAAGAAAGATAAACATACTTGAGCAAGTACAATCAATCAGCTTTTGTCTGATTAAGTCGTTAAAAATTGTGGCTGGAAGGACGGATGGCTCAGCAGTTAAGAACGCTTGCTGCTCTTGTGGAGATCTATGGTCAACCAGCCCACTCCAGCCCATAGGATCTGATGCCCTCTTCTGGCCGTCACAGGTACTGCTCCAATGTGCACATAACACCCATCAATAAAAACTACAATAATTCTTGTTAAAATTAAAACTTGGGGGAAATGCTTAGAACTTTTTCTTCTAGACAGGAGGTCAACATCCTTGAGGCATAGAGTATAAAATATGTTAACTTTTTTGTGTGTGATATGTTGTACATCCACAAGAGCAAGAGGGCATCTAGCATCGAATTAGCTAGATGATACAAATTAATTAATTTTGGAAAAGATCAAGTTTGAAGAACTTTGAAGGGTAGGAAGAGAGACCAACTTCATTAATAATGGGAGCATAGAAATAAAACATGGTGTTTAAAAATATTTAATTGTGTGTGTGTGTGTGTTCGTGCCACATATGTGTGGGTGCTCACAGAGGCCAGAAGAGGGAGCTGGACCCCTGGACATGGAGTTACAGGTAGTTGTGAGCTGCCTACTGTGCATGCTGGGAACTGAACTCAGGCCCTCTGAAAGAGCAGCAAGCTCTCTAAACCATTAAGCCCTGTCTGGAGCCCCAGGTGATTTTTATGTAAACAAGCAAGGGAGTGCACTCAGGAGCGATGTCGCCCCCTGCTGGTGGCTTTGGCAGTACGCATCAGGTTTAAAGCTGGCCCTACATCTTCACCAACAGGGTCTACTTCAGTGGAGCTAGCCACTGTGGTTCGGACTCGGCCCCAGAAATAATCATTCAAGTGAGCAAAGACGTACCCGCGACTGCCTCTGCAGTGTTGTCTGTGAGAGGGAAGATGGGAAGTGACTCTCCCTGCCACCAGTGGCCTCCTAGGTCGATGATGACGGCTCCACTTAGAGGAATCAGCTGTCGATGCAATCGGTGCCGACATAGAGTAAACTGGGGGCGAAGCCGCGTGCCCACTTGTAAAGGTAAAAACCATTTTATTTATATTTATAATCCGATAGGACATACAGCCACTGGCTCTTGGTAGCATCTTCTGGGTCCCCGGCAGAGAGGGCCTGTCACTTAAAATTTTTCTGTAAAGTTGATATGACTTGACAGCTGACTTGGGATGCACTCCCTAATCCCAACCTCAAGAAGTGGAGGCAGGAGGCTACTGGGTTCAAGGTCAGCCTGAGCTATAAGGCAAAATCTATCTCAGGAGACACTTTGTGGAAACTTAAAACACACACATGCCAGGCATGGGGGCACACACCTTTAATTCTAGCACTTGGGAGGCAATGGCAGATGGACAGCTGAGTTTGAGGCCAGCCTGGTCTATAGAATGGATTCCAGGCCCAGTGCTACACAGCGAAACATTTTCTCAAATTAAATAATTGATAACACATATACACACACATAAACACACACTGTCTCTATCTCACACACAGTGTCTCTCTCTCTCTCTCTCTCTCTCTCTCTCACACACACACACACACACACACACACACACAAAGTCCAGGGACAAAACTCAGTGGTAGAATAGTACACTTGCCCAGTACTGAAGAGGCCCGGGGTTGCATCCCTAGTATCATATATACAGGCGCACACAAAGAGACAAAATCTATATCACACAATGCTTACATTAAGTTTTTTACATTTCAAGGTTTATTTTATGTGTGTAAGGGTTTTACATGCACATATGTATGCATACCGTGTGCATGCCTGTTGCCCACAGATGCCAGAAGAGGAAGCTGGATCCCTTGGGGCTGGAGTTACATGCAGTTGTAAGCTGCTGTGTGGATGCTGGGACCTGAACCCCGGATCCTCTGGAAGAGCTTCCATTGCTCTTAATCACTGAACCATTTTTAAAGCTCCCAACACTTGCATTTTTAAAAAGTATTTTATGTATTCTTAGAGAATTTCACACATGCATAGCAATGTCTTTTGATGGTATCCACGACCTCCTAACTCCTTCTGAACCCCACATTGCATCCTACTCCAAGTTTTTAACCTCTTCTTGGGAATCAGACATGGTGGTGCATATCTGGGTGTCAGCTCTTTCGGAAGCAGGAGGATTGCTTGAACCTGAAAATTCAAGGCCATCCGGAGCAACGTAACAGGACCCTCTGGTAACCTCTCCAGAAAGAATGCCTTCAGACTTTCCAATAACTGAACAAACAAAAAGTATAAACAAGCAAATCAGCATTTGAATCCTAATAGAGTACACACACGCACACACACAAACACACACTACAAATAAAGGCTGCATACTGTTTACATAAACAACACTGGTTTTCACGTGTTGATTTTGCTCTCTTAGCTTTGCTGAATTTATTTCCTAGTTCCAAGTGACAGCACAGGCCATCCAGACTGGCATGGCCACCACCGCAGCATGGCTCCTCAGACACCAACATGGCCCCAGGTGGCAGCTCAGCCCCTGGCATCAGCATGGCCTTTGAAGGTCTTATGAGCTATACTACAGATGGCAACACAGACCCTGGCTGTGGCAGGATTACGGACTCAAACATGGCTCTTGGCAGCAGCCATGGTCTGACCATATCGTGGCTCCAGGTGATAGCCCTGGCCACTCAAATCAGCCTAGGACACCAATATGATGCTAATATGACCACAGGCTGCAGCCTAAAGCCCAGGCATCTATGTGGCCCTTGGTGGCAACATGGGCCAGGGACAGTGTCCTAAATGCCAAAGAGCCCAAGAAATCAAACTCCCACTTTATGACAACAGCAGAAACCTGGTGTCAAATGGGAAAAGGCAACAGAAATGGAAACCGGTAAGTCAGTCTTACTCGCAGGTGAGGGTGGATAGAAACCGCTAGAATAGTCAATTACCTTATACAAAGAAGAGATGTTTTCTCTCCCTTCAGTGTATTTAACACAGCATCATAGTAAATAAACATCAAAATGTATACTATTTTCAATTTGCTAAAGTTTGACACTTGTAATAAAAGAGTCAGCAAATCCTGAGACATGAATAACATCAGGAGACTGGCTAAGCCTATGGTATCCAAGAACACTGTGTGTGTGTGTGTGTGTGTGTGTGTGTGTGTGTGTACAGGTGTGTGCATGTTGTGTGTATGTACAGGTATGAGCATGCTGTGTGTATGTACAGGTGTGTGCATGCTGTGTATATATGTACAGGTGTGTGCATGCTGTGTGTATGTACAGGTGTGTGCATGTTGTGTGTGCGTACAGGTGTGTGCATGCTGTGTGTATGTACAGGTGTGTGCATGCTGTGTGTATGTACAGGTGTGTGCATGCTGTGTGTATGTACAGGTGTGTGCATGCTGTGTGTATGTACAGGTGTGTGCATGCTGTGTGTGTCCAGGTGTGTGCATGCTGTGTGTATGTACAGGTATGTGCATGTTGTGTGTGTGTATAGGTGTGTACATGCTATGTGTATGTACAGGTATGTGCATGCTGTATGTATATGTACAGGTGTGTGCATGCTGTGTGTATGTCCAGGTGTGTGCATGCTGTGTGTGTGTATAGGTGTGTTGTATAGGTGTGTGCATGCTGTGTGTATGTACAGGTGTGTGCATGCTGTATGTATATGTACAGGTGTGTGCATGCTGTGTGTATGTACAGGTGTGTGCATGCTGTGTGTGTGTATAGGTGTGTGCATGCTGTGTGTGTGTACAGGTATGTGCATGTTGTGTGTATGTACAGGTGTGTGCATGTTGTGTGTGTGTATAGGTGTGTTGTATAGGTGTGTGCATGCTGTGTGTATGTACAGGTGTGTGCATGCTGTATGTATATGTACAGGTGTGTGCATGCTGTGTGTGTACAGGTGTGTGCATGCTGTGTGTATGTACAGGTGTGTGCATGCTGTATGTATATGTACAGGTGTGTGCATGCTGTGTGTGTGTACAGGTGTGTGTATGTGTGTGTGTATACCGGTATGTGCATGCATATTTTCACACAGGCTGAAGGAGGGCATTGGGCATCCCGCGCTATCACTGTCTGCCTGGCTCCCTTGAGATGGGGTCCCTCTCACTGAACCCAGAGCTAGGCTGGTCTCGGCACGCTCATTCACCATCCTATTTCCACCTTCTGCAGCACAGAAGTTACGTTTTACCGTTGATTCAGAAGATTCGAACCTAGATTCTCCTGCTTGTGCAGCAACGGCACTCACCCACTGAGCCATTTCCCCAGCGGCCCCCATAACATTCTATAACAGAAATGAGAGGCATTCTGATTCAGGTCAGAAACAGAACAGTGCATCGTATAATATCCTGGTAGGAAGGCAGGGGAAAGCGTGGTGTAACATGAGCATCAGTGGCATTCCTGAGACTGAGGAGCATATGTGAAGGTGGGCCTGTGAGATGACAGTGGAGCCGATACAGCCATGGTAAAGTCAGTATCAAACTACCCCTCTCATGTGTATGTGTGTGTGTGTGTGTGTGTGTGTGTGTATTTATGTATATCTGTGTGTCCATGTGTGTGTCTCTTTGTGCAAACATTTGTATGCATATGTCTATATGTGTATATGTGTCAATGTATGTATGTGCATGTATATGTCTCTGTGTGTATGTATGTCTGTGTATGAATGTCTATGTGTGCTTATGTGCATGTATGTATCTGTATGTGTATATGTGTGTATTTTGATGATAATTCCAAATCCCTAACTGTGCCTCCAACCAGGAGCACAAACATATAGCAGTGTACAGGGCACAGCACTTGTTGATGTTGTCAGGCAACGATTGCTTGCTTCTTGTTGTTGTTCTTTTTTCTTTTTTAAGACAGGGTCTCATGTAGTCCAGGCTAGTCTCAAACTTACTATGCAGCCAAAGAGAACATTGACCTCCCGCTCCTTCTGTCCTCACTTCCCGAGTGCTGGGATTACAGGTGTACATCGCATGCCTGGTTTATACAGGGGTGGGACTAGACCGTTGGGGCTTTGTGATGCTAAGCAGGCTTTCTAGCAACTGCTCCACAGTCCCAGCTGCTGTCTGATGCCTTTGCTCCCCTCTCAGCCTTGATTTTACTGGCCTCCCCCTAAAGGCACAACTTCTTGCAAACTGGGCTTCAGCAACTGGCAGCAGCATTAACACTCGGGGCTTCTGCAGCTCTTGACTGCACTGAGAGGTGACATCCAGTGCCTGCCCCAGCCCTCCGCATTGTGAAAGCACCCTGAAGTTGGTACAGAGACGATACTGTCTCAGAACACACCCCCATTGTTCAGCCGCTCTTGACTGTATTGTTGAGAACAGAGCTTTGTCGACAAACCTGGCAAACATCACTGAATGAGTTAGAGAAAAATCTTAACAAATAGGAAGCCAAGTCATTTTATTCTCAGCCTTAATGTGACATCCAAGGACTGACAATCAGGCACTCAGCTAGCTTCCCTATGGACACTGATAAATAAACATGAGTATCCTGTTTTAAAAGATTGGACTTCTAAGCTGTTACTTGCAGGGTTTGTTACTAGAGAAGTTTCTCTTACTGTGTAGAGCACCCGAGACCATGAGAATGAGATGTAGCTTTCCCTCCTGAGCGTGAAGCCGGCTCTAGGCGCTGCTTTTCTGTGACTGTCTCCTGTCGCTGGTGATCATTCTTCTCTCCCTCTAGGAGAGCGAGAGGAAAGGAACACAGTCTGAGCAGACAGAAGAACAAGTTCATCATGACATGCCTTGTTCATCACCCAGCATTCATTCGCCCACCTAACTGCTAACACTCCTGAAGCTTTTGGGGTGCTGACATCCTCAACTTTTCATGTTATTTCTCTCTTCAGAGAGGTCCCCAAATGTAGCTCTTTCTACTCAGATTTAAGCAAAGCTGTCTTGTGAGACTCTTCAAGGAAACTTCCTGACAGACAGGCTACATTCAGATTAGAGATCACTTTTTTCCTTTGCCCCGCCCCTTCATCCTGTCTGCGAAAGATGTCTAGGTACCCACTGGCCTTCAGGCAATCACGACCTCCAAAGCCACAGGTGAACAGTGGGTAAGAGGCCCTGTCTGGCACTTGTCCTGCCTGAGTTGCCAGGTCTGACTAGCACCTGTGGATTTGGTTACAGAAGGGCAATTTGTTTTACTTGCCTGGGACACTCTTATGAGGATTTGGGGACATGCAGCCAATCACAGTCTGAAATGGTCATAGCTATTGTTGTATGAAGACAGGATGATACCGGCACAGCCAACAACCTGATCTGTGGAACCATAGTCTTAAACCAGCTTCACGGCAGTAAGAGGGTGCACATAAGGCAATGACAACTGGATGTCACATCCATGAGGAAAGAATGGATAAGTGAGTTCTAATTGTCTATCCATTTGAGAAAAGACATTTAGTTATTTACTTCAAGCAAATGGGACAGACGATTCTTAGCAGGGTTCATCTCCAGTAAGAGGTTATATGTCCCTGCTTCAAGCAGATCGGAGTAGGATACTCACTTTCCCAAACATGGACGAGTGAGAGCAGGAGGAAAAAGTATAAAAGAGAGTGGGATGGAGGGAAAAAAAAACCAAACTCAGACTCCAGTGGAGGGGTGTGATAAGGAGAGGTGGGGCTGGTGGGTGGCGCTGACCCACCAGCCGGGGTCAGCTGTGAGCCCAGATCCTGGGGGAGAGCCAGGGAGCCTGCCCCCTGCTGAGTGTGACTCACCCCAGGCAGTGTTCTCTGGGACTCCAGGGACTAGTAATTCCACAGCAGGCTCCAGTAGGATCACATCTCCTCCCAAGGTATCAAGGGGGATGGAGAAAGCCGCTGCTGTCCAGGGCTCGATTGAGGAATTCTTAGAACGGTGGCGGAGCTTGTGCCAAAATACAGCGAAACTTCCCACATGGATACAGTGTCTTCCTCACCCACTTCTCATAACCTCGCATTGCCTGACCACTTCCTCAAGTGTCTTGACGGCCTTCTGCAGGGAAACCCTCCCACAGCCAGCAGGATGCAGGACGGCTTTCCAAGAGCCCGTCAAATCCCAAAGCACGGGTTTTTGCAATACAGGAATAAACAAACCTTTCTCGTTGGCAAGGGTGTACTGACTGTATAATTGCTATTTTGATGAATAAAGACTTGGGTCTCACTACAGTGATTTAAAGCTCCTTTTGCATCCAGTTAAAATTTAACGCCATCTTTTCTGCTTTCAATGTCTTTTTGGAATGGTTACTTTGGTTAGGCTTTCAGTGCTTTGAGAAGAGAGACGGTGATTGGACAGCTTTGTCTTGCTCCTGTACTGGAAGGAACGCTTTTAACTTTCCATAACTGAGTAGGGTCTTGCCTATGGGCTTGTCTTCTACAGACTTTATTATGCTGAAGTACTATTCTTCCGTACTTAATCGCTCAAGAAGTTTTATCCCAAAAGTGTGTTTATCTTGGCAAATGTGTTTTCTGCTTCTGATGAGAGAGGAACACGGAATGTGCTCTTCATTCTCTTAATCTTGTGGGGCACTTTGGTGCTTTGCAGCAATTGAACTGTCCTTGCGTTCCAGAGACACGCGGCATTTAATTGTGAACAATGGTTCTTCCAAAGCGCTGTGGAACTCTGCCTTGCTAGTATTGGGTTAGGAATTTTTGCACTATTGGGGACATTGGCTTGCAGTATTTTTGGCTTACTTGTTTTTGTTTTGTCAGTCTTCCCCACCATGGTATCATTTTCTGGTTTTGCTATGAGGGTAATGCTAGCCTTGTCAAAGAAATGTCTCAGCATTGCTACCACTGAAGATGGGACCAAGCAAGGTGTCTAGGCTCTCCAGTATACCACGATGTAAGTCTTGCCCCCAGCAATCTGTTTTTTCCCAAGCTGGTCTTTTTTTTTCTTTTTCTTTTTTTTTTTTTTTTGTTGTTGATGTGCATGAAGCTTGGGAAGTAGTAACAGGAATGGAGCAACCCTGCTTTAACCTAAGACAATTTTTTCTGTCATGTAGAAGGCCCCATCTTGCTCCATACTCTAGAGCGTGGGTCTTTGTTCTTCTCTGATATGGCTGCCCAGAGGGCAGGCCACAGACTTTCTTGATTTCCAGGAGCATCCACACATTCATACCTCACCTTGCCACCCCTTTTCAAGTCTGTTTGAATGTCATTTCACTATTCCTTTCCTTTGCTACCTTATATACAATCGCAATTCTTATTTTAAATGCTTATTGTTTTTGCTTGTTTATTCCTACTTGAATATACACTTCAATGGGTAGGAAGAGTTCTTTGTCCATTTTGTTTACTGTTGTACACTGATTCTGGAGCATGAGTGATGGGTGTACTAACTGTAACCATACCTTGAAGGGAAACATTAGTGTGCTGGGCGGACATGCCAGTCACCAAAGCAATTGCTTTACAGGTCTGAGGCAATTCCCAGAAGTCATGTAAGAGAAACTGTGTGTCATAGCAAGTACTGTGACCCCAGCACTTGGCAAACAGAGGCAGGCAGATCCCCTTGGCTCACCAACCAGCCAATTTAGCTGTTTGATGTGTTTCAGGTTGTTTAGAGAACTTGTCTCAAAAAGAAAAGAAAAACCAAGACCAAGATGAACGGCACCTGAGGAATGACACTCAATGTTGCGCTCTGCCCTCTGTACAAGCATGCATACATGTGCTTACACACACACACACACACACACACACGTGGATGTGCATACCCATACTCACACATGCACATACACAAAGAAACACTGTGAGGTCCTTTACAGAATGTGGTGCCTAGGATTCAACCACTGGGCAAAGGGCTGGAGAGGAGGCTCAGCAGGTAAGAGCACTCAGGGCTCTGCAAACCTGACTTTGGTTCTTAGCCCCCATCTGGGGCAGCTCACAACTATCTGTAGCTCCAACTCAGCACCAGGGGAATCGAGCACTCTCTTCTGGATTTTATGGGCACTGCACTATGTGTCGTATACTCTCGCACAAACACATAAACAAAAAAGAAATAAATCTTTTCAAAAACCCAAGAGGTCACAAGGTATCACTTCCCGGTGAGTCCTGGCATTGTTGGGGAATACAAGAAAAGGGTGCCATTCTTTGTCGATATAACATATTTCTTCCATGCTTGACAGCTTCATCGTTGGTTTTATTGTGTTTTGGGGACTGGTAATACCAGTTTCTTCTGTTTTCCAGTTGATATCTCACTATGGAAGGAAGGCCATCTCTCCATGGAGACTCTATGTGATCAGACCTCCAGGCCTTTTCTCCTGTCACTTCCAGGAGAGACTCTGTGATCTCAGAAAGGCTGGGACAGGTTGGGGTGGGACTGGCTTTGTTCTATTGTCTTAGATGCAAAATGTGAAAACTGACCTCAGTGCAGGAAGGACAGAGTGATCCTCTTGTGTCCCCTTCACTGACAATGGTCATTACAGCCCCTACTTCCTGTCTACCTTATGTTACAGCTTCTGGAAAATGGGATCTTCAATTTCTCCGTGGTCCCTAAGGTCACCACTGATGCTTCCTCTCTTAGAAGCAAATAGATCCTTTCGCTTTCCACTTGTTCAACTCAACACGAGGCTTGGGGTAGGGTGGGGGCAGAAGACAGACCAGATGCAAGGTCTGTGTAATTTCCTAAAAGTCTGAAATAAACATTGGCTCATAAGAAGCCACGCAAACAGCGAGGGAAAGTACTGTGCTCAGCTCCCAGCGTCTCCGGGTGGTAACAACCGGCATGACGGAGAACAGGATCACATCTGGGAAAATGGCACTGGTACAAGGTCACAGGCCAGCTTTGTATGCCCATATGCCCCAAAGAAATATTGTCTGTCTATCTATCTATCTATCTATCTATCTATCTCTTTCCCTTCCTCTCTCCATTCCTCTCTCACTCTTTCCTTTTCTTCCTCCAATTTCCATTTTTTTTTAATTCCTTAACAGAGTCTCATTTATCCCAGTTTGGCCTTGTACTCACTAGCAGAGGATGAGCCCCTGCCTCCACCTCCCAAGTACTGTGATTACAGGTGTGTACCACCAAGCCTGGTTTATGTGGTTCTGGGGTAGAGCCACCAGCTTTGTGCATGCTAGACAAAGGCTCTACCAACTGAGCCACATCCCCCAGCACCTAGAGGAAAAAAGTAAAGGAAAATAAAAAGAGCAAATTCTAAACACCTGTTTCAGTTTATCTTTTAATTTTTTTTAAATGTCCATAATTTATGTTAGTAATGGGAGAGCCACCATGTTTGTATAAGTTTGTTAGTTCCCTGTTGCCACCACAGCAAATTCCTGCACGTACGAAGGATGAAGCCAAGGGACTGAGCCAGGTGTAGCCGCTGTGCTGTAATCAAGACTTGGGAGAGGCAGGGGCAAGAGCAAGAGTTCCAGGTCAGTTTGGGCTATGAAGTTGGTGAAGTTAGATTCTATCTAAAAACAAAACACACACAAACAAACCCTTTCAACCAAACAAAACAAAACAACAAAAAGGAAGGAAGGGAGGGAGGGAGGGAGGGAGGGAGGGAGGGAGGGAGAATGAGGATGAGGCCAGAAAAGCACAGTGGCTTTGTTCTCGTAGGTTCCTCCTTTTGCACAGAATTCCTTAGCTTCTGGGCTCCACCTGCGTGTGGCCGTTCTGACGTCATTCATGTGACGACACTGTGATAGCTTTAAGTCCTGCCTAGATAGCTCAGGATTACCATCTCCTCACAGTAAGCCCCCTCCCCTCACTGCAGCCACAAAAGCCCCCTTTCTGTGTAAGTAACATTTATTGGATGACTGGGGAGGCTGACAGTCAGCTTGCCTGCAGGCAGCATCAGGATGACCGAGGGGTGCCTCTGTCCTTCCCCCAGCTATAGCTTTGCCCTATCGTGGTCTCACCTCAGCTTGAACAGCAGGTTGTTGGCTTCGTTGGACTGTACTCATCGTGACACTTCAAAATCCAGAAGTGGGTAAGACTTTCCAGACTTGGGCTTCAACCTTTCTGCCACGGTTTCCCCATTTTCAGGGGGTCACTTTGATAGTGAGAACCTGAAACAGCTGGGGGGGGGGGATTTGAGGCAGCACTGACCGCCTGAGGAGCCAGAGAAGAAGGTGGCGGAGGGTCCGTTGGGCTGCTCTCCTCCGTCCACAGGTGAGTCATCGCAGATCAACTCCAAGTCTGAGACAGGCAATTGCTTCCTACTGAGAAATGTCCTCGTGAGATGACATCTGGCAAGGCCTCGATGTTGGGTAACAATGAGAGCGGGTGAGAGCAAGACAAAGATTGCTTTTGTAGCCAGCTGCAACCGGGGCCACGGCACAAGCTCCTTCTGCCTGCAACACAATGACCTCATTCCTGACCTCACCCCTGGGGGAGCCCAGCCTTGCTCTAACTTGCTTCTCTGCAGACGACGTGACCGTTGCTTGAAGACAACTTGCTTGTGTCGTGTGGGGCTCAGTCAGCATCGCCTTTCCTGCCTGTGATCTTGTGTCTCTGAAGAATCCCCAAACTGATCTTTTTCATTTTCCAATCTGACTTTCTAATTCATGATTTAAAAACAAAGCAAAACCAAAAAACCTCTGTGTCCTCAGGTATTAAGTGTCTTTATTTCTTCATGCTCTAAGTGTGTAAGTAATTTTCTGTTACATTGTGTCAATTGAGCTCACTACGTGGCTCCAACTCACCTACAGCTGACTAGGTAGACCAAGCTGGACTCTACCTCACAGAAATCCTCCTGCCTCTTGAGTGCTGAATTAAAGGCGTGTGCTCCCATGCCTGGCCCTGGGTTGACATTTTCTTAATAATTAAAATATTATAGAACCACAACTATATGAAGCGTTAAAATAAATTGGAACTTCAAAAATGAGTATGTGGGGCACAGTAGTGCACCCCTTTAATCCCAGCTCTTGGGGGACAGAGGCAGACAGATCTCTGTGAGTTTGAGCTTAGCTTAGGGAGTTCCTGGCCAGCCAGGGCTACATGGAGAGACCCCATCTCAAAACAAACAAAACCACCGAGGAGCCCAGACTAAGTCAGAGAAAATAAAACCCCCAAGCCTAAAATGAGTATATGTATGTAAATATTTTATAAAAGCACTTCAGGATTCTAAATTCATTAATTTCCCTAGCAGTCAATTAAAAATGACCCAAAGAACAAGTAATAGCTGAGAAAAAGCAATAGCTGACTTTCTTTTCTGCTGTTTTCACGATATGTCAAAGAGGACGGCTGCCAAACAATTCATTTCTGCTTAGACACTATCACTTCAGCCTCTAGGTTCTTAGGAATTTTAAATAAAAGGGAATAAAGGGTTTGCAGATGCCGTGCAGTTGATCAAGCGCTGCCTCACCTGCAAGAAGCCCTGGGCTCCATTCCCAGCACCGAATAAACGGAATATGGAGGCTTGTAGTTCCCAACACATGAATGTAGAGGCAGGAAGATCAGGAACAAAAGGTTAGCCTTGGCTACAAGGCCAGCCTGAGCTTCTTGAGACTCTGCCTCAAAACAAAGGACAGCGACAAAACGGTAGCAAGACTTTCTGGGATCCAATCAAAGGTCCTGGCCTGGAGTGTCCACGTCTGACATCGCAGGGAACCAGGCTGTGAGTAAAGAGGAAGATTCTTGTTTCCGTGCAAGCATACTGACCGCCCCCAGGCAACCTCATGCCCATTGATTTTGATTACCTTCCCATCCCAGCTGTCTGCAGACCTGCACTGCTGACCACATGGGCCTGCACCCACGGACAGGATCGCAGAGGCAGTGGCCAAGTCCTTCTAGACACAGTCCTGGGTTAAAGCCACTGCTGCCCCCTACAACCTGCCCTTTCTCGATGGCTTCTTAGCAAGTCACCAGTCCACAAGGGGCTGTCCTCATTAGCATAGCACTCCCCCAGAAAGGGGACAGGAACAACAAGAAAAAAATGCATCCAAAAGACAGAAAATAAGAAGCACCATTTCTCCGTGAACTGCAGGAAATCAAATCACGCTGACCTAAGAACTCAGAGGACACAAAGCATGTCAAAGAAGAGGCTGAACGATGTGGAAAGTTAGCAGGAGGTCTGGGCAGGCAGCTGACTGGGTAGAGTGGCCGTCCACCATATGTCAAGCTCCCTGGGCTTGATCCTCTGCACTAAACAGAATAGGCTCGGTGATTCACACTTGTAATCTCAACACACAACAGGTGCAGAAAAATCAGAAGTTCAAGGTCATGCTTAGCTACCTACTGAGTTCAAGGCTAGCCTGAACTACTTGAGACCCTGTCTTAGCTAGGGCTTCTGTTTAACATCAGTACTTTGCTGCTGACCGCATAGCCCTGACCAAAAGCATCTTGGGCAGGAAAGGAATTATTTCATCTTAGAGCCTGTAGTCCATCATCCAGGGAAATCAGAGCAGGAACTCAAGGCAGGAACCTGGAGGCAGGAGCTGATTCAGAGGGCATAGAGGAATGTTATTTATGGGCTTGCTCCTCCTGACTTACTCAGCTTTTTTGTTTGTTTTATACAACCCAGGACCACCAGTCCAGGAGTCACTTCAATCCCTAATGAAGAAAATGCCCCATGGACTTGCCCACAGGACAATTTTATCAATGCATTTTCTCCACTGTGGTTTCTTCTCAGATAACTCTAGCTTGTGTCAAGTTGACAACTTGATTATTACAAAGTCAGCACAGGCTTTGATAAGGATAAAAAGCACACTGATTTCTCATAATGGAGTCTTTCACTCTTGAGCTCACTGTAGGGATGAGTCTAACAGCCTGTTATTGTCAATACTACCCAAAGCTGAAAGGGGCAGACACTTAAAGCTCACACAAGGAGTGATAGTGACTGACTTCTTCCATCAGCCTGGGATTCATTTGGCCAGTGCTGCTTTTATTTTTATTTTTTTCCTCGGGACTATTTCTGTTTCTTTCTTTCTTTCTTTCTCTCTCTCTCTCTCTCTCTCTCTCTCTCTCTCTCTCTCTCTCCCCCCTGAAATTTGAATAAGTTAGAAAAGTTTCTTTTGCCCAATACAAACCTCACAGGGTTGTTGAAAGTGTGACAGGATCTTTCTCAGCTCTGTGGCCGTACTTGTGGGCTTAGGGTGCCAGACACTCACGGTCACCGAAGGCTGACCTGGGACAGTAACTCTCCAGTTTGCCATCTGATGCCGACGATGAGTAAAAACGCAGGCAGTCCTGGGAGTAAGCAAAGGAGAAGCCAGCTTTATTAAGCAGAATTACAGAAAAGTGAGAAATTGAAGGAAGTGAGAGAAACTCCCCAGAGGAGGAATTCCCAAGACAGAGAAAGCGTTGAGTTTCCTTGTTGAGGGGTTTGGAGTGCTACAGCAGCCACTGGACCACAGTTGAGGTCATGGCTTTGAGACTGGTTAATTCCCTAGGTGTATTGAAGATTGACATGCTTGGCACGACCGCTCTGGCCCACCTGAGGATGATCACACATTGTTGATGGGTTGCCCACCCAGCTTTGTTTACCCATGACCCTGGCTGGTTAGTTATGGACCTTGACTATCTGCCGGCTGGTTCTCACTCGCTGATGAGAACTTTGAAAAAAGAGCTCACCATGGGTCCTCTTCCCTTCCTGCTCACAGAGAGCTGGATCAAAAATATCAAAAAACATCTGTATGCTTGGCGAAATATGTAAATGGTATAAAGCTTTTCAATTTTTTTTGTCTTTTTGAGACAGGTTTCTCTGTAGTTTTGGAACTAGTTCTTGTAGACCAGGCTGGCCTCAAACTCACAGAAATCCCCCTGCCTCTGCCTCCTGAGTGCTGGGATTAAAGGCGTGTGCCACCACTGCCCTGCAAGACTTTAATAATTTTTTAAAGTGTTGAATATGGTTTTATGTTTTGCCTGCATGTACGTCTGCTCACCACATGTGTGTCTGGTGCCAGCAGAAGCCAGAAGAGGCAACAGGTCCCCTGGAACCAGAGTTACAGACAGTTGCGAGCTACCATGAGGGTGCTGGGAACTGAACTCTAGAAGAGCAGTCCGTGCTCTTAACATCTGAGCCAGCTCTCCGGCCCTAGGATTCTCATTGTCAGTTCTGATAACAGCTGAGCCTAAGAAAGACGGTGCAGAAAATGACGAAATGACTTCATTTTCTTGCTACTAGAACAGAAATCTGAGATACATATCATCAAGTCCAGGACTGTTATTTAATTAGAAAAGATTTGATTACATTTATCTATTTATGTATGTATGTGTATTCGTGTATGCCACAGCAGACTTGCAGAGATTAGAGGGCAGCTTGTGGGAGCTGGTTCTCTCCTTCTACCGTGAAATTTAGCACACTCATTAAAAGTAAAATAAACCATTAGCAAGCAAGTTTATTCCAGGGTGGTTTAATCTTTGAAAATTTCTACAACAAAATTCATCATAGCACTTGTAAAATTATAAAAATTATAAAATATACAGACACCCGGAGACATTATGCAGAAACTTAAACACTAGTTTAATAAATAATTAAGTATATGAATTAATGTATTCCTAGTATCAGTTGTTTCTCAGAAAGAGAGGGCCTGGGCCTGGGCCCGCAGGATGAGTCAGCACATAAAGGTCCTTGCCAACAAGCCTAGTGACCTAAGAGTGAGCCCCAGGACCACACTGGGTGGGAGAAGAGAATGCACTTATTCTACATGTGCCATAGTGTGCTCAGGGTTTCACTTCGGCTTCTCTCTCACTGAGACTCGGTATCAATCATTCACAGAACTACTCGGTATCATTCATTCACAGAACTCCAAAGCCTGTAGCAACCATTCCCTTCCATTTCCCCAGACACTCTTATTGCTTAAGACACAGCTGAAGGCAAAATCAGAGTGAAGAGTAGCTTCCCCGAAGTGCCCACGCAGTCAGTTGGCCTGGAAATAATACTGAAGTGTTCAGACAGTGCACTGAACGTGGCGGCAAATGTCTGTGATCCCAGCACTTGAGAAGTGGAGGCAGAAAGATTTAAGTCCAAGGTCACCCTTGAGTACTTAGCAAGTGGGTGACCAGCCTGTGCTACCCGTGTCCCAGAGAGTGAAAGACAAATGTTTGGTTATTATTGTCCTCCCATTTTAATTGTCCTTCAGGAATACTTTTTTAATGGGTAAACATGGGTTTAATGCATTAGCCTTTTGATATTCATGTGTGTGCTACATAAATGCTTTCCACAAACCACAGTACCTGTTTCAAATAAAGTCAAAACACCTCCTAATTATTGACCTTTGAGACGTCAAACTTAACAAAAGTAGAAAAAGCAAGTTCTTTCCAAGTTCCAAGAATATGGTTTTCCATTACGAAAAGTATGTTTACCACATTTTAGTCAATACGAACATTGCCTCTTCTTTGGGGGATAAAAATGGACCTTTCTGACCTCCACAGTAGAGATTTTGAAACATTCTGTGTGTCCAGTTTTTTTTAAAGCCCCATAAAGTGAAATCCAAAACTGTAACTGAAAGCAGTTTGGAGGCAGATGACTAATTTTCTCAACTATTTTTGGATTTTTCCCTTCATCCTTTGCAGCTTCCAGAGAAAATTTCCCTGTTAAGTCTTCAGCTCCCTCAAACCCCCTTCTCCCCTGAGTGATAGGAAGTTGAAAGGTTACTAATGAAAAGAGTAAAAAAATGTCCCCACCCGACCCCTACCCCCACCCCCATCCCTGGGTGCTGCCTCCTATTCACTGGTAAGGAATGTGGCTAGGCTCACGCAACCAAGGTTAGTCTAAAGGAATGTGCATAAGCTAGCCTCTGCATGACATCAGAGCATCGTCCCCCAAAACTCATGGAGGCTTTCTGAAACAGCCAGCTCACCACTCCCAGGTTCTCTCTGTGTTTACACGCTCTGTAGGACCACACTGAAAGGGCCAGGGAGCAACGTGAAGGGGATGGCAATGCATAGCCTACCATACACTGAAGCTGAGAAATACAGCCACAGAGAAAAACTGTCTGGGTCAGCCCCCGAAACCTTGGTAGGACTCGTTCCCTCGGCCCATTCATTTGAGCAAATGTTAGTGGACCCTGAAGGCTGAGCAAGACATCCTGAGACCTAAATGTGGTTGTGTCTCAAGCTCTCATGGACTCTTACAGTATCATGTCTGCCTGCTAGCAGTCCTGGTCCCCATCATGAAGGTCATGGACTCTGGACCCTCAGAAACTGTAAGTCCCCAAGCAAACTCTTTTTTTCTATAAGTTGCCTTGGGCATGAATCTTATCACAACGATAGAAAAGTAATTAAGACACTATATATTCCTTGGGTCACCCCTTCCTGATTTATTAGAAGTCCTCCTAGTCCCTGCCTCAGGCATCACCATTCCGGGAGACCTTGGCTGAGTTAAAGGAACATGAGTGCTCTGTCCTGCCCTGTTGATTACTACTGTGTCATTATTGCAATGTGGGGGTGGAACCCAGGGCCCTGCTCTTGCTAAGCTCTTCTACTGGGGTCTACCTCCAAGTCCATGTTATTATCATCATTTTCCTATATTCCATTTTTGTCCGAATCGTGTGCCAGAAAGATTTATCCAGGGCTGGCAAGAAGGCTAAGTGGATAAAGGTGCTTGCCGCCAAGCCTGATGATCCGAGTTCAATCCTCAGGACCCACTTGGTGGAAAGGGAGAATAGACTCCTACAAGTTGTCTATGCGTGTGCCATTGTACGCGCCCCACAACGATATGCACAAATAAATACATAAGCATACATTTTTAAAAAGAAAGTTTCACCCTGAATCCCCTCTGTTCCTAAAAGTTTCAGTGTGGAATTCCTAAAATATAAGATTTCTAAAAACATAATGCAAGTATTAAAATCAGAAAGTTAGTACTGATATAAAGTTGTCTAATTTTCAGACCCTCCTTAAATGTCAACAAATATATTTCACCACAGAAGAAAAAAAAAGCTTCCATTCTTGATTGAGGTCTCATGTCGTAGGTAGTTTTGTGTCCTTAGGAAGGACAGGCTCCTTGGCTTTCATGAGATGAGGAGGTTAAGGCTTTTTGCTTTGTTATGTCCCTTGGTGTGGATTAAAGCAAGAACCAGGGCACCGTCTTTGGCAATGGTCAGGGAATGCTTGATTGTGTGGTTTTCAACGGATGCAAGAGTCAGCAGCTGAGGGCTGATGAGCAGCAGGAACAGCGGGACTTGCTCATCCTAAGCTCTGCTTTTGGTGGTGGAAGTTTCCAACGGTCAACAGTGATCCAAAAATAGTAAAATAGTGGGGAAAACCCAGAGAAAAAGCTCCATACAAGTCTCAGAGCTGCTGAGATGAGCAGTCAGGTCCTCTCTGTAACCCAGAATCAAGCCCCCTTTGCCAGGTGTGGAAGTGTGGTTTTGCAGAGAGAGAGAGAGAGAGAGAGAGAGAGAGAGAGAGAGAGAGAGAGAGAGAGAGGGAGGGAGGGAGGAGGGAGGGAGGAAGAGGGAGGGAGGAAGAGAGAGAGAGAGAGAGAGAGAGAGAGAGAGAGAGAGAGAGAGAGAGCTGTGGGAATCCCGGTAAAGGGCTGTTAGAAGTCACTGGAATTAATCTCTCGTTCGTGCATCTGCAACAAGTTCAGAGTGGAAACTTTCTCAAATGCATTGTCACATTGAATTGAATGTGTGCTTGGCTCTGGTTGACAAAGGTTTTTCTTTGGGGACACCCCAAGGGAGCAGGATAATCCCATTTCACCTTTACAGGTGCAGAGCCATGAGGATGCCTTGGCAAAAAGCTACGCTCTACCTTCAAAAGCACATGTTCTAGAACAATAGCTCTCACAGTCGCTGCTTGTGGCTCAACTGATGACTTCTGGCTGTCACATTGCCGTGGCCATGAAGTCTACTTTCTCTCTGTCTTCTGAAGCAGGCCTCTTCAGAGTCTTCATTTCCCATGTATTTACCATGCGGCACTGTGAAGCTTGCAGCTGCTACGACTTACAATGTCATGAAGGACAAGCAACAAGCTGTCAGGCTTTGTCGTATACCTAAATTTCATTCCCACAGGGCAATGACAAAAGCTCTAGGCTAACTTGTTCATCTACCCAGAAGATGGCTTCAACCTACAGAGGGACAGGTGAGTCCCCTTTGGATCTTTGGACCTCAAGTCTTTTTGGGATGGCTCTTTTTGCTGTCCTATTTCATCAGAAAGCCTTGGAATGGGGCTCTAGTCTGGATTTCTGTGGCTTTGGTCAAAGATGTTCACAGGGCCAGGCTGCATTCTTCAAGCAGCTCTTCTTCGTGGGTGGGAAAAGGCTCAC
Source organism: Microtus oregoni (assembly GCF_018167655.1). Lineage (NCBI taxonomy): Eukaryota > Metazoa > Chordata > Mammalia > Rodentia > Cricetidae > Microtus > Microtus oregoni. The sequence continues at coordinate 53,172,397 of NW_024543070.1, read as the reverse complement.
CCAGGAGAGTTTTTTCTTGGCCTTTGCAGCCCTTTCCCACCCAGAGAGGACACAAAATCGAATATGTGCAAAGAAAACAGATGCACTGCCCATACACCAATAATTCTGCTATATTAGTAGATGAGCACAGCCAACTGACTTCCTTAGGGACCTTGGGGTCTGTCCTTCTGAGCTATTTGTGCTTTGTCTGCCCTTTCCCTGGGCTTCTTGCTGGACCAGCTCGGTAGCTTGCACATAAGGTCATGGCACTCTGATGACCGTGTAGGGGTGGGCTTGCCCCAGCAAGCGCCCTGTACCACTGAGCTTGGGAGTGTGGAACACATGCTCTAGAGACAAACCCATGTCCCGACCTCTCAGATGGGACAGCAGAAGACTATGCTTGTTGCTTTTCTTACTGCTGCCATGCAGCAAAATACCCGATGAAGGAACTTCATTTGTCTTTGGAGTCCTTCGGTGTCCGTCAGATGCTGTGTGTGTGTGTCTGTCTGTCTGATTGGGATTCCCCTCTGTATACTGTGAATATGCTTTATTATCACTGGTTAATAAAGAAGCTAATTTGACCCATGGTTTAGCAGAGTAAAGCCAGGCAGGAAATCCAAACAGAGATATATAGAGAGAGAGTAGGTAGAGTCGGTGAGATGGCATGTAGCTGCCGAAGAAGACAGATGCTGGAACCTTACCAGTAGGCCATAGCCTCATGGTGATACACAGATTAATAGAAATGGGTTAATTTCAGATGCAAGAGTTAGTTAATAAGAAGCCTAAGGCATCAGCCAAACAGGGTTGTAATTAATATAGTTTCTGTGTGATTATTCAGGTCTGGGTGGCCAGGAATGAAAGAGCAGTCTCTGTCTACATGTGTCTGTGTGGTATGTGTGTCTATGTGTATGTGTTGTGTGGTGTGTTATGATGTATGTATGTTATGTGTATGTGTTATATGGTATGTATGTGGTGTGTCATGTGGTATGTGTATGTGTTGCATACGTGGTGTGATGTGTATATATTGTAGTGTGTATATATTATGGTGTGTGTGGTGTGTGTGTATGTGATAGTGTGTTTGTATATGTGGCATATGGTATGGTGTGTGTGTTGTTGTGTGTGTTGTGGTGTGTGGTATGTGTGTATGTTTGTCCTTGAGGTCCTTTTAGTCTGTAGACGCCCTGATTTTTGCAGAAAGTAATGACTAAGTTTACAGGGAACTTGCCCTTGAGATGTCCAGGGGTTGCTTCTGACATGCTGAAGTTTTATCCCCCAAAGGTAAGACTTCATTAACAAGTGAGTTCATGCCAAAACATGAGGAGAACCTTAGACTCAAGCACAAACTATAATCAGTTTATGTATGTTGGGACCAATGCTTTTAACAGGGTGCAAAAATAATCCATTAAAAATGCATAAACTCCATATGTAAGATAGCATACTCACCTCTAGCTTTTTTCATTTCTTAATTATTTCTTTTTATTTTTGAGATTATAATTACGTCACTTCCCCTTTCCCTTTCTCCCCTCCAAGCCCTCCCGGATAATCATCCTTGCCCTCTTTCTTGGCTTCTGTTGTAGTTCATTGTTGTTACATGCACATGTGTATGCATGTAACATATGTGTGTATACACACATTCCTAAGCATAACCTGCTTGGTCTATAAAATGTTACTTGGATGTATGTTTTAGGGGCTGACCACTTGGTATCAGACAACCAGCTGGTGGGCTCTTCCCTGGAGAAGACTCTTTTTCCCAGTCTGTACTTTTCTTAGTCACCTCGAGCTCTTTGTGTAAGCTTGAGGCCTCTTGGGCTTTCCCTGGTTCACTCTGGCATGTCTACTGTTGCCCTTGTTCAGCTCATGTTTGGACGGCCCTGTTAGTGAGACTTTGAGGGGATAGCTTCTGACATTAGTAGGAGACAGTCTCACACAGTCTCCCAGCAAACTCCCTGATCTTCTAGCCTTTACAATCTTCCCACTCTCTTGTCTGCAATATTCCCTGAGGCCTAGTGAGGGTGTATTTTGTAGATGTACCCGTTGGGACTGGGCTCCGCAACTCTGCATTCTGATTGGCTATAGTTTTCTATAATGGTTTCTGTCTGTTGCAAAGAGAGTTACTTTGATGAGTGGTTAGGACTACATTTATCTCTGGGTATAAAGACAAATAAGGGTTTCACTATTCAGCAACTCCTTTCGCTGTGGTTGTGAGCCATTTATCAGCTGAGCGAACTGAGGCTCAGTTGTAATCTGCTCTCATAGGGAAGACCATCACCACAGCTCTCATAACTACCATAACCATCATCATCATTGTGATCATCTTCCCCACTATAGTCATCAACAGTGTAAGCATCACCAGCACCACCATAACCACTGCAACCACTGTCATCGCTGTAGCCATCATCACCACTGTAATTATCATCACCACCATAGCCATCATCATCACTGTGATCACCACCACCATAACCACCGTGACCAACATCGTCAGTGTAACTCTCATTATCGCTGTAATCATCACCACTACCATAACCACTGTAACCATCATCACCACTATAGTCATCACCACTGTAACCATCGTCAACATTGTAACTATCATCACCACTATAGTCATCACTACCATCATCATCACCATCACCGTAACCATTGTAACCACCATCACTACTGTAACCATCATCATCACCATCATCACCACTGTAACCAATTACCATTGTAACCATCATCACCACTGTAACCATCATAACCACTGTAACCATCATCACCACTATAGTCATCACCACTGTAACCATCATCAACATTGTAACTATCAACATCTCTATAGTCATCACTACCATCATCATCACCATCACTGTAACCATTGTAACCACCATCACTACTGTAACCATCATCACCACCATCATCACCACCATCATCACCACTGTAACCATCATAACCACTGTAACCATCATCACCACTGTAACCATCATCACCACTGTAACCATCATAACCACTGTAACCATCATCACCATTGTAGCCATCATCACCACTGTAACCATCATCACCACTGTAACCATCACCATAACAATCAACAGTACTATAGCCACCATATTGCCACCACCACATTATCTGCCTTTCACACTCTGCAACCACACCCAAAGCTAACCAGCCCACACCTTCCACCATGCTCCTGTGACCAGAGGCCAACATTCAGCTACAGTGTTTTATGAAATCAGTCTTTGTTTTGCAAAGCTAGATTCATGTCCCTGTGGAGAGCTATGCATACAGCCCGCAGTCTTTTGCCTGCCAGAAGTGTTGCAGTAGGCACCCTCAAAGTTGGGTGCTCTTATTTTTAGAGGCTAGCTTCCGAGAAGAGAGCTCACTAGGCCAAAGGGTACGTGCATTTTGACTGTTAGTAGTAACTGCCAGATTGCTTTCCAAAACACTGCAGTTTTTCCTTTTCCCACGAGCAACATACACAACGGCCCTCTCTCTCAAACCCTCGCTGTCACTGGGGTGTCATTTTCTTCCCCTCATTTTAAAACAGAATTTTTGATGAATTTCTTCTGGCTGATAAGGTAAGCATATTCTCACATGTTTATTGATCATTAGTATTCATTTCTGATCACTTAGCAGAGAGATTTTAAATTCATTTTCTAAATGAGTTTTAGAAACTTAAAAATGAAATTTCAAACCTTTTTGTATGTTCCTGGTGTCAATTCTATGTTTGTCAAATCTATTTCCTGTTGATCACCTATCCTTAGACCTTCTGCACACAGATTTAATTTTTTATGTGTATAACTGTTTTGTCTGAATGTATATTTGTGCACTGCTTGCTTTCTTGGTCAAACAGAGAGTGTCAGATCCCCTGGAACTGGAGCTACAGATGGTTGTGAGCTGCCATGTGGGTGCTGGGAATTGAACCTGGGTCCTCTGGAAAAGCAGCCAGTGCTCTTAACTACTGAGCTGTCATTTTAGTCCCTCGACTTTTCTTCTCGCTGCAGAATTATTTTATAAAGCAAGCAAATAAAATAAAATAATACATAAAAATAAGTAGAAAGTACATATAATCCCATAAGCATAAACGATAAGAGACTTTATTCCAAACAACTATTCAATGTGCTCTTGCGAAAACAGTAGTACAAGACACGTGCTACTGTAAGACCTTATCTGTTACACAGAGACGCACACTTTTGAACCTCAATTCATCTAAACAAACTGATACTTATACCGTAATATTTTTTGTGGCTGTGATTGTATATAATATCAAAATGAAACCGCACCTTAATATTAAATATGCAAGTCATTTCCTCTTCTCTTCAAGGAAAGGTATCATTTACATAGTCCAGGCTGGCAACTCACAGCTAACTGCATGTAACTTCAGCCTTCTGGCCTCCTCTGGCCCCAGGCAAAAGCGCCATATGCATAAAAAAAGGAAAAGAAAAAGTAAATTATAATCACAAAGAAAATGTCCTGCCTCACAGAAATGCCCACAGGTCAATCTGGTTATGGCAATGCCTCACTGAGGGAGCCTCTTCCTGTGTGTGTCAGACTGACACCTGATGTGATTCATCCACACTAAAATAAGTAAGACCATGACTGCTCTAAGATGTGGTTCAAGAGAAGATTTTTACTGTAGGTGTGAGGGAGAGTATAGCCAGAAACATCTGGAAGAGTCCAGAGCTAGGAGAGAAAGTAGCAAATTCAACATGGCCAGTAGACTGAACCAGGGCATGTTCAGGGAGGGGGGGAGGGGACAGGAGAAGAAGAGAAGAGAGAGCAAAGAGAAAAGAGGAGAGAGGGCCAAGAAAGGGGACCAAGAGCCAAGAGAACCTAGAGAGAGAGCAAGGAGCCAAAAGAGGGCACAGCTGAATAGCTTCCATAGGAATGAGGAGCTGGAGGGAAGGAAGTCCATGAACTGGAGAAATTTAGGGTTCAGAGAAGGGTGAGAATAGCTGAGAGGTGCCAGGATGCCCACATTGACTCTGTAACAGGTACTTGAGATGCTGAGAGATCCTGGAAGCTAGCATGCATTTTGGCGTGCTAACAGGCACTACAGTTAGTTAGCCATTTGTCCCCATTTTCCTCTAGATCTGATACTAGAATGCCCCAAGTTCTTCTGGATCTGATATATACAATGTCATCCCCCTCACCACACACACCCTCGGGTATATAAAGAAGCCAACTTACTGAACTACTAAAGTCTTAGGGGAATTTTCATGTGTATTGCAAAGTGAATAGATCCAGAGTGCAGAGGGTGCCTGCCAATTAGATGGTATTCTGGAGAAGAGAGGACCATGGGACAGTAAAAATATCAGAGATTGCTGGGAGTTGAGGGGCAGCAGGAAGCATCAGTGGGAAAAGGACCTGGGATATTCAGGGCAGTAAAACTCCTGTTTTTTTGTTTTTGTTTTTGTTTTTGCTTTGTTTTGTTTTTTTTGATGAGGACACATTTCTTCCCGCATCTATCAGAATCCAGACTGATGCCTCTAGGAGCTGCAGAAGATGCTTCCATATGATTCAGGGATAGTAACAGCTGGAACACATTAATGTAAGATGTTCGCAGTAGAAGATGAGGGTTAAGAGTGGTTGCCGACTTGCGGGAATTGTTTGTTTTTCTGCTCTGATGTATGCTGCAGCTTGGGGCTTGTGTAAAACACTGGTCCTGTGCTCAGGGCAAGCCGACAGTACACTGCGGTCAGCACAAACAGGAAGGAGCTTAGTACAGACAAGGAACCCAGTGGTCAGTATTCAAGCCGCCTTCTTCATGGTGGGACTCTCCAATACCTGGTGCAGTTGTGAGTGAGTGAATGCTTATTAACACACCCTTCAGTGACTTCCTGCCCACACTTTCCTGCTTCCTCTCGTTGCTCCCTAAAGTCAACTTCCTAGTTTGTGATGTGTGACTTACTTTTCCTGGTACTGATGACAGACCAAAGAAACAATTGCATCGCAGTCAACTTGGTGAACCAGTGAGTTTATGGGACTTACTGAAGTATGATACAGGGTCAGCTATATCATCCAGATGCCCACGTCACATAGGTCAGGACTGACTTCTTGACTGACATGCAGGCAACTCAGCTCATGGGGGGGGGGTCTCTTCTCTTCAGCGTTTGTTAGCGTTCATATAACCTCGTAGTCTTGTGGACCTTGTAAGTTCCAGGAGCTTTCTGGGATTCACTGGGACTCTCTACCAAGAGGATGCTTCAATTCTGAAGAAGGAACCGCAAAGCTTGGCTTTAGGAACCACGTACAGGGGCACAGAGGTTTTTGCACTCACAGACGTGTACTAGGGAACCTAGGATGTTAGATATGCAGGGAGCTGTTTCTTCAAGGGAAGAAATGCAAAACCTGTTATCCACCCAGAAGGCTGGAACTAGCCTGGTGACTTTTGTGCTGTCCCTGTGGCCAGAGACTTTTCCAGCAACAGGCATTTTTTTCCAGACCCTTATGGTAAATTTTTCTCAGTCAATCTATAGAGCCCATCGTTATGGACTTTACGAAGAGCTTCAATGTAGTCCCAGCTGATCTGTATTAGCTTGTTTGTTCCTCAAGATTTATGGAAGCTTTGCTGTGGAAGCTTAGCCATCACCAGAATAATTTTCACCAAACTGGGCTGTGCATAAATACGCCTAAAATAAACCACTCGGAGCCAGCCTCCTAAAATCTGAACCAGCATTGGCTACTGAGTGGTGTTGAGCTGAACTACCTTCCTGTCTCCCCCATGCTCGCCTCTGAGGCCTGTTTGTGAAGGTCACATCCAAATCAGGACAGGGTCAGAGTCAAGAAAGATGCTGGAACTCCATAAAACCTCAAGACGCCCTGAATGCATTTCCGCGGGCTGAACCTTAGGGATAATTGTCCATTTCTCTTTTCATTTTTATAGTTTCCAGGTCTGAATAGCCAGCATGGTTGTGGTTTTATTCTCTACACTTTTGCCTCACCATTGTGTGTTTTGATACACAACGGGTTGAAAACAGGCTCACGGGCTGGCCTGAAACATTGCTCTTTGAACTGTTTCTATAGGAAAAGGAACCGGCCCCCTGAAACAAGGAACAAACCTGGAATGTTCTGGAGCATGCAAATTGAGTTTTGCTTTTGTGCTGAAAACAGTTTATAGGGCTATACAAAAGGGGTTGTCCCAGCAGGGCTGGTGACAAGGCCCACCAGTTGTAAGGTTTTTAGGGTATTGATGCTTCCTTCTGTTTTTTGCTGATTACTTGGTAACAGGCACACTTAGACGCTCCCTGTCAATCTCCCTGCATCTACTAGCAGCTGGCATCATTCCATTTTGCTTGGATAATTCAGTCCCATTGCCTCCTATGGCAATAGCTGCTCCTGGCAAAAGAATGATCATTTACTCAAAACATTTGCACAGTTCTGCTCAGTTAGAGACCAAACGCGGGCTGATCATCTTCACATGACGACAAGTCAAATCAAGAAAATCCCTAAACCATGAAATGAAATTTAATTAAATATTGCAAAGGCAAACATTTTACTGGGAATAAATATTCCGAAAGGATGGCTGGAGGATACACAAAGCACTGTTTTACTCCTAGAAAGTGTCCGTGGAAACTTTGTAAATGTCAATGTTTTCCCGAATGAGACACGTTGTCATTGCCCAGCCGTCACATCAGGCGGGATAGCGGTTCTGAGGTGCTGTAAACCAGTCCTCTTCGATGTTGAGGACTGAATGTCCTCCAAAATGGTAGGACATGAGCAGGCTGCCAGGGTGGGTAGGAGTAGCTTGCTGCAATCAAGTCTTTCACTCCTGTGTTGTGCACAGTGAGCCCATCTCCTACATAGTTCATGTATACCAGAGTGATACGCTCCTCTGAAAAATACCTCACTAAATCGATGCTCCACAGAGACAAACACTGCCGAGGTTCTGCTGTCAATCTCTCTCCTCAGGGTACAGGCTCTCCAGACCCAGGAGACCTCAAAGAGCATCCTGGGGACTCTAACCCCAATAGCAAGGAGGTGTTCAGAGATGCCAATGTCTCTTGACGCCATGGACACTGGAGAAGGACTATGACAGGTAGGCCAAGCTGAAATGGAAAGCTTTTATTGTCTCAGGAGGCTGGATGTTTAGGAGATATCTAACAAGGACGGTGAAGAGTTTCAGACCCAGAGCAGTGAACTAGAGGATGTTGCTCACATTCTGGGACTCCCCAATTTTTTTTTAACATTGTTATCATTCAGATACAAGCATATATATATATATATATATATATATATATATATATATAATGTAATTAATAATCCACTCATTTTGTGTGTCACTCAAATGCTTTTTTAACCTGTTGACAGGGCTGTGCAAAACCAGCACCAAACTTGAATCTTATAAATACATTTTCATCTTTTTCTTCAAGTAAAACCCCACAGCCATTAGCAGTCAGTGTCCATAAGCCTCCTATGCAGCCCCTTCCATAAGCAGCCCCTAAAATACTTCCTGTCTGTATAAATAGGTGTGCCTTGGGCATCTTCTAGACACAGCATCACCAAGTATGCAGGCTGTGACTACTAGGACAGAGCTGGCTTGATGGCTCAACAGTTAAGACCCTTGCTGCTTTTCCAGAAGACCTGAGTTCAAATCCCACCACACCACCCAAGCCAGGCAGCTCACAACTGCCTCTAACTCTAGTTCTGATGATATCCCCTTCTAGCCTTCTAGGGCACACACATACACACACGGGGGGGGGGGTATTTAAGATTCATTGTGTCTTAGCATGTTTTTGTAATCACAGAAAGAACTGCTCTAAATAGAAACCTGCTACATCAGCTTCTGTTAAAATGTGTTTAGCTTCAGAGACAATCTCCTTGGGGGCGGGATGATAAAATCACCCTAGGATGGCCATGTAGACAAGATAAGACAGCGCCTGCCCTGCACAGACTGCTGCCCTTCACAGGCTATAGAACCTCCCTATGCAAGAACTAGAAACTTCAGGAGTGTTCACAAGGGCTTTTCCTTTTCTCTCCAAGCGCTGCTGAATGTGTCGTTGAAGAAGGGTGAGCCTCTTAACATTCTGGTGCTTCCTTCCTCATGGCTGAGATCACTCCATTCACAAGGATACCACATTTTGCTACCCACTTGCCAGCTGATGAACAGAACAGTGCTTTTTTACTTTTAACTCTTACAGAGTTGCTATAACCATCCTGGCACACTTTTTCTGTATATATAATCTTCAGTTCTCTTGGAGCACTCCGGATCTTAAACTGCACAGCACAGCAACTCAAACTCCAGGCTTCTACCCATCCCAGCCTCATTTCTGTTGCTGTGATAAAATGCCATGACCAAAAGCACCTTTAGGAAAGGAAACGTTTACTTGGATTGAAATTCCAGGCTACACCCCATGATTACAGGGAAGCCAAGGCAAGACTTACAACACCATACACATACAAGTTGTGTAAACACATGAACATGTGCACACACAGAGAAATGAACAGATGGTGCTTGTTAAACTGCCCTGGCTCTCTGTTGACTAGACATGTAAGGGCTTGTTATGAACTCTGTATTCTACTCCCCTGGTGTAGTAATATGGGCGGCGGGGCTGCGTCCCCAGCACCCCGGCTGCCCACATGGCTAGCTTATGCTCTGAAATAACAACACACAAACTGTATTCATTTAAACACTGCTTGGCCCTTTAGCTCTAGACCTTACAGGCTAATTCTCACATCCCGATCAACCCATCTCTAACAATCTGTGAGCACCGGTCTTACCGGGAAAGATTCAGCATGTCTAACCTGGCGGCTTGCTTCATCGCGTGCGTCTGCCCGGGAGCGGGGCATAGTGTCTCTCTCAGGCGTCCGCTCCCGAGAGGAGAGCTGTGGAGTCTGAGCTCACTTCCTCTTCCTCCCAGCGTTCTGTTCTGTTTACTCCTCCCACCCATCTTCTAACCAATAAAATGGGCCAAGGCAGTTCCTTTATTAGCCAATGACCTTCCTCCATCACCCTGGCCTGTGTGTTCACCTTGTGCCAGCTGAAGTCTTGACTGTTGTATATCTGCAGTATTTTTCAGTGGACAGGTGTGAATCATCCAACTTTGCTCTGTTTCAGTCAAGTGTGAATCCTCCAACTTTGCTCTGTTTAAAAATTCCTCAGGCCCTTCCATTTCTATGCGGTGTAGGAAGTCCTTCTGTCTATGTGTTGCTTTTATTGGTTAATGAACAAAGCTGTCTAGGCCAGTGACTTAGCAAAACAGAGCAAGGTGGGAATTCCAAGCAGATAGAGGAGGAAAGAAGGCAGAGTCAGGGAGACGCCATGTAGCCACCGCCGAAGGAGACAGACGCCCGGGAACTCTACTGGTAAACCACAAGCCCCGTGGTAAAATATAAAATAACAGAAATGGGATCATTTAAGATGTAAGAACTAGCTAGAAATATGCATAAGCTAATAGGCTGAGCAGTGTTTAATTAATACAGTGTGGTTACTTCGGGTCTGGGTGAGGGAAAACGAACAAGCAGTCTCCACCAACATCTATGTATGCTTTATTTTTATTTAAAAATTGCATGTTCATTAATTAATTTGTGTACATGTTTGGGTACCCATGCCACAACATGGGTGTGGAGGTCAGAGGACAACTTGTGTGAGTCAATTTTCTTCTGATGTGTGGGTGCTGGGAATCAAACTCAGGTCATCAGGTTTGGTGGCAAGCACATTACCCACTGAGAAATTTCATTGACCCTCTGTATGTATTTTAAAAAAAAAAAAGCCTACCTGGAACTTTGATAAAAAAGTGTGCTGAATCTTTTAACTGTGGTTATAATCAAGCACAGTTTAGTAATAATAAGTCCAGGGTGATGAGGTTCCATGTTATCTTTTCCTCTTAATTTCTTTTAATAATCTTTGAGGTTGCCATTGTGTAAGCCTTGTGCTTTTTTAAATTAATGTATACTCAACTATTTTATACATTTTGATGCTACTGAAAAAATAATAATTTTCTTGATTTTATTTTTAGAATACATATCATGAAGTAGAGCTGTGACTGATTTTCATATATGGATCATTTATTCTTCAATCTTGATTAGCTGATTTGTACTATTATTATTATTATTTGGTTTTTCCAGACAGGATTCTTCTGTGTAGCCCTGGCTGTCCTGAAATTTGCTCTATAGAACAGGATGGCCTCAAACTTACAGAGACCCTTCTGCTTCTGCCTCCTAAGCGCTGGGATTAAAGGTGTGTGCTGCCTCTTTTATTTTTTTACCAGATTGGAATTTTTATATAGTGGATTATATCATCTGTAAGAAAAAATTTACTTCTTCCTTTCCAGTCTGGGTACTTCCTTTCCCTGACTTCCTGTTTCTCTGCCCCCCTGCTTTCTTCCCTCTCCTCTTCCTACCCTCTTCCTTGCATATGTTCCTCATTCCTCCAAGTGCCTCCATCTGTGTAGACTAGCAGCAAGGGCAGACACCCTTCTCCCCACCAAAGTTCCTTCACTCCCAAACACACTGGCCGCTGACTTGTGTAGATTCCCATTAGGGGTAGGGGTCCCTAGTCTTGGCTTGTTGCGCAGCTTACTGAGAAGAACACTTACTTCTTGTCTTTTGTCCTCTGTCTTGTTCATACATGATGTGAGCTTTCCTAAGAATGTCATGCTCCTATTTGTTCCCGTGTCTCATGAATTGTAGGAAATCTTTCATGACAGTGTGTATTGTGAATGGGTGGGGCAAAGGTGTAAGGGGGTGAGAGTGTAGGGGTGGGGCGAGGGTGTAGGGGTGAGGGTGTAGGGGGTGAGGGTGTAAGGGGTGAGGGTGTAAGGGGGTGAGGGGTAAGGGGTGAGGGTGTAAGGGGTGAGGGTGTAAGGGGGTGAGGGGTAAGGGGTGAGGGGTAAAGGGTGAGGGTGTAAGGGGTGAGGGTGTAAGGGGGTGAGGGGTAAGGGGTGAGGGTGTAAGGGGTGAGGGTGTAAGGGGGTGAGGGGTAAGGGGTGAGGGTGTAAGGGGTGAGGGTGTAAGGGGTGAGGGTGTAAGGGGGTGAGGGGTAAGGGGTGAGGGTGTAAGGGGTGAGGGTGTAAGGGGGTGAGGGGTAAGGGGTGAGGGTGTAAGGGGTGAGGGTGTAAGGGGTGAGAATGTAAGGGGGTGAGGGGTAAAGGGTGAGGGTGTAAGGGGTGAGGGTGTAAGGGGTGAGGGTGTAAGGCACCAGAGGAAGAGATTTAAAAAGGCTGAACTGTATTTTAAGAATGTGTTTTTCGGAAGAGGAGGATGAAGCAAATAACCTGTTGGTGAGACCGCCTCCACTAATGATGAGGGGAAGGCATTCCCTTTGCAGTAAGGAACCAGTAGAGCCCTCCAAGGAACAGGTGGAGCTCATTTGAATGACAGGGCCCCCTGCAGTCAGCTGTTTAGTAAACAAGGTCAGCACTGAAAGCAAACTTCCAGCTCAGCTCCAGTTCCCAGCTGCCTTCACAGCACTGGAGAGCCCGAGGATGGTAAGCCCAGCGTCAGCCTGGCTACCCAGAAGACCTTGTAGCAAAATCAGAGAATCACAAAATTACACTCAACGTATTATCAGTAATAGTAATAGTTACTCAAAACACACCAGTTCTTATTTGATAGTCTATCGTTTAATGTTATGTCCTAGCACCATCTATGCCCACCCTGTTCTCTAGTGGGATTACTCTATTACTATGGTACCAGGTATCTCTTTTCGGCTCAGAGTTCTGTGTTGTCCTGTTTTTATATGACTATACTGTGCCGTGGGCATGTATACTATGAAAATTGACAAATTCAAAATAATGGAACACCTGCCTTGGAGCAGCCAGCAGTTGAGCATTCAGTAGCAATTCTCAAATTATCCCACTTTGCCTAAGAAAACCAAGGAAAAGGCAGGTGAGTGGCCGAGGAAACCACGCGATCATCCTAGGCAGGGATGCCAAGGACATATGGAACTCTATCTGGCTGTTTTACTCCTAGGAGGGATTAAGAGCAAAATCAATTCAATTCTGGAAGCATTTACAGAAAGCAACAGCAGTGCCAAACATCCCCAGCACGGACGCTGAGAATTACATACGCAGAGGCCGCCTCTGTGAAAAAGGGATGAGATGCTGACAGGTGAGCCCTCCCTTTCAGAGAATCGATTCTCCCGTGAAGAAATGCTCAGCTCCAGGACAGTGGTGACCGCGATCGGTTTTCTTCAGGATGATGGATCCAGAAGGGAAGTGGTCTCTTCTGTTTATAATCAAAGAGCTGACCTGTGTGGAGCCCTCCTGAGATGTGAGATGGGCCTCACTGAGGTTTGATGCAGCTCTCCTTTAAAAACTACTCATGAAAGCTAGAGAGAAGGCTCAGTCAGTAAAGTGCTTGCTTTGCGAGCATGAGGATTTGAGCTTGAGCCTAGAAGCCACAAGAAGCGCCAGGTGTGGTGGCAAGTGGTGGCACTTACAAGCCCAGCGCTGGGGTAGAGACGGGGGGCCGGGGGGGTGGCTTCCTGGGGCTCCCTGCCAGTCAGCCTAGCCTTCTAGGGGAGCTCCAGGCCAATGAGAGACCTACAAAATAAGGTAGATGGCACTCCTGCACAATGACACTTGAGGTTGTCCTCTGGCCTGTCCATGCACACAGGTGTACAGCCCCAGCCATACAAACACACACACATTGAAAACAATTACTCAGAGAATTTAAATACATCAACCTGGGATAACCCTTTTCAAGGTCTGTGGAAATCTTCGAGGGTGTCAGATCTCCCAGGGCTGGAGTTCGAGGCAGTCACAAGCCTCCCAATATGCGTGCTGCGGACTGAATTCTGATTCTCTATAAGAACAGCTCATACTCTTCACTGCTCAGCCGCCTCTCCAGCTCCAGTCCCAGCAGACTGCATTTAGTCGTTGGGTTGGCTTGCATGTAGTCATTTATAATGGACTCAGAATTTGTAGTGGAATAATTTTTTTTTGTATACACTGTGAAGATTTGTCACTTGGGTTGGTTAAATAAAAAGCTAAATGGCCAATAGCTAGGCAGGATTTGCAGGGCAGAGAGGATGCTGGGAAGATGGGCAGAGATGCAGAGATTCCCTCGCCAGAGATGGAGAAAGTAAAGAAGCAGCACTCTGGTAGCCTCTGGAATGCAATACACCTGACTGTTACCCAGAGCCAACAAGAACATGCACCCTGCTTGTCTTCTGAATGGGAGTTCTTAATAGTGTCTGTGGTGGACACACTGCCATTTGAGCAAGTCTCTGCAGAGCGTGAAGTGGAGACTCGGGCAGCAGAGAGCTTCACAGAGAGCTTTGATGTGGGCAGCCTCCACCAGAGATGCCCAGTAGATGCTCCCACAGACTGTCAGCCGCTTGATCTGTGCATAGAGCCCAGCCCAGCTCCTCACTCCGCACAAACCCATCCCATCTCATCATCTTCACCTCTGCTGGCATCACGGCCCACAGAACTCTCTGGAAATGAGGCCAAAGAGTGATGAAAGACATCCATTTGGTTATTAAAACTCAACAGAAGGGTTTCCCTGTTAGCAAAGAACAATTTCAGACAAGAAATGAACGCATCCGAAGTCCGCTCTTAGGACTGGGCATGTAGTTCAATAATAGGGCTTGCCTTGGTGCCCAAGGCCCTGGTGTGAACCTAATCCTGAAAAAAAAATAGGTTCCATAAACTGCTTCTGAATGTACCCCACATTATGGTGCATCTTAGAGAAGACCCGGTTCTATCCGGAGTCAACTGGAAGCGAGAATGTAACTGCTCTGCACTACAGAGGGACTCCAGGGGACAGGTTCCTTGGGTGTGATTTTCCCAGTCAACCCCAGTACTGGGGCTGAAAAGGCACAGCTCACTCCACCAAGCGTCCCCTGGGCACACAGTGCTGCCTTCATTCCCCAGTCCTTTGCTCACTGTGGAGTATTTCCTGGAACGTCCTCACAGGTGTGTGTGGGAAAACAAACCTGCAGAGCATTCGGGAGCAACTGCGGTACCAGCCACCCACCGGGGTACCAGGGTACTCAGAACACGGCTTCTACAGGAACAAGTATCCCCACGTGCAAGTCTCACAGGTCAAAGCTGGGCCACTTAAGGATGACCTGGGCGTGAAGTGGTAGAGGCCAGCCTCAGGACAGCTCTGGCGGGCATGTAGTTTACTAGAATATATCCTTACTCTCTTTATAGATAAACCTTTCCTGCACGCTTTCACCAAAACCACCATCCATGCACTTACAGAATGCCTTATTTACCATCATGGCATTCTACTTAGCACTGCTCTTGACCAAGGGACCCACTTTTCAGCCAGAGAAATGGACAGTTGGTCCATGTTCATGGGATCTGCTAACCTTAACCATATTTCCCCACCACCCCAAAGCATCTAGCCTGATAGAATTCCCCTAATGGCTCACTAGGGGTGATAGCAAGTGGAACCGTTCCCATTTCCACCTCCTGATTCCGGGATCTGTGAATCCCAGCTATGGGAGAATCCACACCATATATTTATTTTTCAAAGAACATTCCACCTTCTGGACCCTGAGTCAAAGCACACACCACCTTCTGGAGAAACCTGCCCCAGCCCTCCAGGCTGGTGCCTCTTAATTGGTACTGTAACTGTGTCTTCAACATGCCATGCCACCATTTTATCAATATTTTCATTTTTACTTATGTGTATGTGTGTTGGTCTCTGCGTATATGTTGTGTTTGGATGTGTGTGTGCTCATAAAGACCAGAAGAGGGAGTCAGATTTCCTGGGAACTGGAGTTGTAGGCAGTTGTGAACCATCCAGTGTTGGTACTGGGAACTAAACTAGGGCCCTTTGGAAGAATAGCAAGCATTCTTAACTGCTAAGCCGTCTCCCCAGGCCCTGCCAGAACCTTTTGCATTAGACTTTCCTCCTCACTAATAAAAATACTGTCTTAAAGAGGAGACCTCGTCTCAAGGTTTCAGAGCTTTCAACCCAGCATAAGAAGAGAGTGTGGTGGAGAAGAACAGCTCATGTACAAGTCTACACCAGGGCTTCCCCCACCCTCTCTTACTGTCATCCATGTCTCCAGCCTGTGGGAAGAAGCCACCCACACGCAGGGTGAGTCTCCCCTTCTGTGAAAACACCACCTAAGACGCATCTCCTAAGCATGTCTCAATCCAATCAGAACTAAACACCACACCCTGCCACACAGTGTCTTAGGGTTTTTATTGTTGTAAAGAGACATCATGACCATGGCAACTCTTATGAAGGAAAACATTTCATTGGGGTGGCTTACAGTTCAGAGGTTCAGTCCATTATCATCATGGCATTCCTGCATGCAGACAGGCATGGCGTTGGAGAAGGAGCTGAGGGTTCTTACATATTGAGCCACAGGCAACAGGAAGTGGCATGAGACACTGAGCATAAATGAGATTTCAAAGCCCACCTCCCCAGTGACAGTCTACCTCCAACAAGGCCACAGGTACTCAGCAAAGTCACACCTCCTAATAGGGCCACCCCCTAGGAGCATATGGGGGTCAGTTACATTCAAACCACCATATACACAGAAAATAAAAATAGGTAAAAACTGAAATTTTGACAGGCTAAAAAAGAAAGCATTTTCTTCACCCCAAGTAAATAGTTTTTGCGCTGTTGCAGTGGGTCAGGCCTGGGGCTGAGCACACACCCTAGCCCCACTGCGCTGTGACCCAGAGACACAGCTTAATTTCACTGTGTTGCCTTATTCCAAGGTCTGCAACCCCCTGGCGTTCCACGGAAGGGAGGCTTCTAGTTTGGGGTGGTGGTGTTGAGGCGGGGAGACTAAGCACACCGAGTTAGCACCCACTGGTGGTTATCAGCACTCCCAGTTGAAGGCCACCATTGTCATTGTCTCTGGTGGCAGAGCTATGGAGTCTGGGGGGAAGGGAAAACTTCAGGAGTATTCTCTTTGGAGGCTTGGGTCCATGTGATCCTTTCAGGAGGGTATTGTGGTCCAATATGTACTTAGAATGCGTGGGGTCCTTTGTCATTTCGAAATGACAAAGAAAAACAAGAAATATGGACAAAGTCAAATATCTCAAATTTTATTAATATCCACTCATACATGAACTACAGTTCAAAGACCTTATTTATATCCTTGGGAGATATCCTTAACATTTTGTTTTTATACTTAATAGGGCAGATGGATTAAAAGAATAGATTATGTCATTTTATCAACTTTGGGATCAATGATGATACTTAAATCAAGGGAAAATATCCACATGGGTTAATATGTAGCATAAATATATGTGGAAAATGAAAAGATTGAACATATGAAGGAATGAAGGCATGCCTATAACACCTAGGTACAGTGACAGGTGTCTGTGGTCCCAGCTGCCCAGGAGGATGAGACAGGATTGCTTGTCAGGAGTGTGGGAACATCTTGAGTAGCAGATCTCTGCACCTCAGAGCAGGCTTCTGGTGAGGCTGAAGTTCAGTAGCAGAACACGCGTGTCCTGCTCAGTGCATGCAGGGCCTTATGTATGATCACCAGCTCTGAAGAGAAGGCGACAAGCCAGACCTTTAGTGAGTGACCTCTCACCCTCCACAGGACACCTTCCCCTGAGGGTGGTCAGCCACTCCTCCCTCACCCCAGCACACACCTCTTAACTTCCTGTGCTGAGCTTTCCTCGCTGCGCTCCCCACTTTTCTCAGCTGTGAAGACACTGTGAACACGGTCCCCTCAGCCTGATCCCTGTTTTCTGTGCTGAGTGCAGCCCTGCTCCAGACTGAGGGGACAAGTCACATCATCCAAGAACTCCAGATTCTGCACAGCAGCTTTCTCTGAAGAGGCTCCTAGGACCCTTGGTCTCGCCTTCAAAGCCCACAGATTTCACTGTACATGCCTCTTTGCTGTATCTCCTGTGCACATGTGTATGGACACATGTGTGCACGGCTGCTTGGGACTGAGCTGGGGCTACATCCTCAGCATGTGCTCCACTGCTGAGCTCTGTTCTCACATTTTCTAGTTCTTGTCTCCCAGGTGTTAGCTCTGACGGCGGGATGGTGTCTTGGTTACTGTGGGATGGGGCAGTGTCTTGGCTTCTGTAGCAGGTCGAGGACCCCACACTATGCCCGGAAGATGCTTCCTATTAACACAGGTCTACTGAAGGATCTGTGTCTGTCACCTGCACTGTAGGAAGTCACAAGAAAGGTTGACTGTTGTGGGAAGAACACAAAGAAGCAGAGGACCATGGGGATAAGTGTCATCAAGAGGGCTTGCAGCAGATTACAGAGAGGGGAATCTGTGCCTCACAGAGTGACTGGAGGAGATAGAAGACGTGTGTGTGTGTGTGTGTGTGTGTGTGTGTGTGTGGTGTGTGTGTGTGTGTGTGTGTGTGTGTGTGCTCATGGCATGACTGGAGGAGACAGAAGACGTGTGTGTGTGTGTGTGTGTGTGTGTGTGTGTGTGTGCGCGCGCGCGCTCATGGCATGACTGGAGGAGACAGAAGACGTGTGTGTGTGTGTGTGTGTGTGTGTGTGTGTGTGTGTGTGTGTAATTCTAAATAAGTTTGGGGGATGAGTCATGACCCTCATTGATGAGAAACCCAGAGCTCAGCATTTACGTTACTAATCTATGCTACTACTGTTTTCCACTTGGTTCACAGATATCTATGCAGGAAGCTTGAAGCTGAACAGACAAAGCACATATCCACACAGGGTTTTCTGCAATGGTAGAAAAAAAAGCCTGGAGAATGTGCAGGACAGTTAGTACCACTGGGAAACCACTATTATTCTTTGCAAGTACAGAGGCTCCATGTAGAGAAAGAAAACTGTTGAGATGAGACTCGGTGTGCCCCATCACAGTTTAGAGTGCCTGGACCATCACAGAGGATGAGGCTTTGTCTGAGTCTTGTGGGCATGGCACTCACAAACCTCCTGCAACTCCAGTTCCAGAGGATCGGATGCCCTCTTCTGGCCTCTCTGGGCACAGGCACACATGTGGTGCACATACATACATACAGAGAAAACTCTCATACACATTAAAAAATAAATCATTTTTAAAAATTAAATTGCAAAAGTAGTACAATGAGTTCCTATATCTAGCCTTCACTAGTCCCTAATTAAAAATAAAGTATACGTCTCCAGGCCCTCTAATTCTTTTTTTCTATACTTTGCAGTTTTCTTTAGACTGATTGCTGTCTTTTTTTACTTTTTTATTGCTTTTATTGAGCTATATATTTTTCTCCACTTCCCTCCCTTCCTCCCCCATCCCCTTCTACCCTCTCCCGTGATCCCCAAGCTCCCAATTTACTCAGGAGATCTTGTCTTTTTCTACTTCCCATGTACATTAGATCCATGAATGTCTTTCTTAGGGTCCTCTTTGTTGTCTAGGTTCTCTGGGATTGTGAATTGCAGAATAGTTTTTCTTTGCTTAGCTTTGCACAGTGGCAGTATCTTAGCCAATGGGGTTTATCTAATTCTTAATATAAAACTTTTATTAATTCATTGGTATTTCATAAATGTATTTTGATCATATTCAACTTCCTCTCCTCCCTCTAACTCCTCCTAGATCCAACTGTATCTCCCCAATTCCCACAATCTACACCCCCAACGTCATGCTCTCTCTCACCCTCATTTTAAAAGAATAACCTATTGAGTCTAATTGTAGCACTGAAATACTTCTGGGTGTACAGAGCATGGTGAACCTGCTCACAACCACACCCTTAAAGGAAACTGACTCTCCCTCCCCAGAAGCCACCTTCCTCCTTCAGCTGCCCATAGTTTCTCAGTTAGAGCTGGGGCTGGTGAGCCTCCCCCTTCTTAACTATTTAATACTCTCTTAAAATTCAGAATACATTCTCAAAAGAAGATGCTCCCCATAAGACAAGAATACCATGACATTTCACAATGTTTTCTGAATAATTTTTCTTTCTAAAGGAAACCATAAAGTGAGATTATTACAGTTTGATTTCCCCAAGGTATTCTGTCAATTTTTGTTTACAACATCTGAGAAAAACCCACCTATGAATTATTTATCCATCTATGTTAACACATTCACATCCAAACAGCCCAGTGGACTTTCATCATTCACATGGAGATCATGGGGTCACCCTCGGGATTCTGGGTCCTCAGTGACCCATTAAATAGACTGAGTAAAAACATAATCTAACTAGAAAACCTTGCGGTAGTGGCCACTCCTGATTTACCTCAGTGTCAGGACAGAAAGTGAAGCCCCAGCATTTACCCCCTCACCACTGAAAATCAGCAATTCTAATTTAGAGAGGCTTGGTGAAGCCCAGAGGGCTCACTTGGCTGTGGGTTCTGCCCTCCTTTGCCTTACACCTGAGCTCTGCCTACCTGTGAACAGCCCCGCAAGTCCCAGTTCAGAGTCCAGTCCCCACACTGAAAGAGGAGAGAGATGTGAACTGGCTTCTGGACGGATCACTGGAAAGTGGATACATTTCCTGGTCAAGCCTCTGATTAGAAGCCACCCTGGTTGGTACCCAACAGCGCTCCACAGAGGAGCCACAGGGCAATGACCAACTCCTGACCCACAAGCATTTTAAAACAACAGATAGGAGTTGTTCTGAGCTGCTCAATTCAACCCACAACACTGGTTTGAGATGTTTTCTTAAGACTTATTTATTTCTATTTTATGCGTACAAGTGTTTTGCCTAAACAGAGAAACACCCAAGGTAAATGACATCACAAATCAGATGGACCTGAAGGCACCTACCGAATGTCCCAAGAATACGTATTTGCCTCAGCACCCCATAGAACTGTCTTCAAAACTGGCTGCATATTAGGACATGAAGCAAGTCTCAAAAAAATATAGGAGAATTGACACACACTGCATTCTATCAGAACACAGTGAAATAAAGCTAGATCTCAAGAGAAATAGAAACCTAAGAAGGCACACACACTCATGGAAACAAAACGGTGGGAATGTGATAGCTGGTCAAGAAGAAAAAACTGTAATTCCTATAATTTAATGGAAATAAAAATTCAGCATACCAAAATCTATGAGACACAAAGAAAGTGGTCCTCAGAGGAGCACTTATAGTGTTCAGTGCCTACATAAAGAATCAGGCTAATATCCACAACCCCAGAGAAGCTAGGGAAAAAGGAGGACCCCAGGAGGGACATACATGGAGGGCCCCAGGAAGAAGAACTAGTTAAGATCTCCTGGGTAAACCGGGAGGGGGTAGAAGAGAGGGGATGGGGGATGGGAACATGAGGGATGGAGATAGCCCAGTGGGGGGAGGGACAGAGAGGGAGAGCGATTGAGAGCAATATCGCAATGGGGGGGGGCACTATGGGGTTATGGAGAAATCTGGTACTAGGAATATTCCCAAGAATCCACAAGGATGACCCCAGTTAAGACTCCTACCAGTAGTGGAGAGGGTGCCCAAACTGGCCTTCCCCTATAATTAGATTAGTGACTATCCTAATTGTCACCTTAGGACCTATATCCAGGAACTGATGGAATCAGATGCTGTGATCTATAGCCAGTATGGGGGCGGGGACAACAGAGACAGCTGACCCAAGCTAGCAGGAGCTCACAGACTTTGGACTGACAGCCAGGGAACCTGCATGGGACCGAACTAGCAAACTAGGCCCTCTGAATGTGAGTGACAGTTGTGTGGCTTGGACAGTTTGTGGGGCCCCCTAGCAATGGGACTAGGACTTATCCCAGGTGCATGAACTGGCTTTTTGGAGCCCATTCCCTATGGTGGGATACTTTTTCAGCCTTGATACAGGAGGGAGGGGCTTAGTCCTGCCTCAATTTGATATGCCAGACTTTGTTGACTCCCCAAGGGAGTCTTTCTGCTCGTGAGATCAATACCCACAGGGGCATCCCCAGATCTGTATCTGGAAACCTACTGTGGTTTCCCTTTCCTCTCTGATCCTATCAGGATCACAAAAACCTTCTCCTCCAACCTTCCTTCCCTCAACTCATCCCAGTATCCCAGCCTCCAACATCAGCAGCACTCACGTGAACACACATCTGAACAGGCCAGAAAAACAGGCAACACACGGCCACCAGACTCTGAAGCAAGGAACAAACTGGCAACCTACAAAATGGGGAAAGATTTTTACCAACTCCACCTCCAATACAAGACTAATATCTAAAATATATAAAGTTCTCAAGAAACTAGATATCAAAAAATCCCCAAGTAATCCAATTTTAAAAATTGGGAGCAGATCTAAACAGAGAATTCTCAATAGCGGAGTCTCAGATGGTGGAGAAATACTTTAAAAAATGTCCAACATCCTTAGCCATCAGGGAAATGGAAATCAAAATGACTTTGAGATTGCATCTTACATCTATCAGATTGGCTACGATCACTAAAACAAGTGACCATTCATGCTGGAGGAGAGAATATGGAGCAAAGGGAGCACTTCTCCATTGCTGGTGGGAGCACAAACTTGTACAGCCACTATGGAAATCAATATGGTGGTTCCTCAGAAAGCTGGGAATTGATCTACCTCAAGATTCAGCTCTACCACTTTTGGGCATCTCCCCAAAGAACACTCCATTCTATCACAAGGACACCTGCTCAACCATGTTCATTGCAGATTTATTCATAATAGCCAAAAACTGGAAACGACCTAGAGGTCTCTCAACAGAAGAATGGATAAGGAAAATGTGGCACATCTATACAATGGAATATTACTCAGCTGTTAAAAGAAAGACATTATGAAATTTGCAGGCAAATGGCTGAGACTAGAAAAAACTACCCTAAGTGAGGTATGTAAACACGGTATATACTCACTTATTAGTAGATATTAGCCATTATGTAAATGATAACCAAGCTACAATCCATAGCCCAGAGAGGTTAAGTACAGAGAAAGGCTCTAAGGGAAATGCAAGAATCTCCCTGGAAGGGGAAATAGAATAGATTTTATGGGCAGATTGGGAGTAGGTGGGGATGGGAAGCAGTGAGGGGAGATGGGGAGGAGGAAGAGAGTGTGGACAGAGGGCTGGAATTGGGGGGATTTTGGAGGGTGATGTGGAAACCTACTCCAGTGGAAACTTCCTGGAATCTATAAAGGTGATCTTCATGAAGACTCCTAGTAATGGGGAGCACAGAGATTTATCTGGCCACCTCTTGTAGCCAGGCGAGGCTTGCAGTGTGGAACTAGGGTGCATTCAATTGAGTTATTGGCCAAGGGGTCCCACAGAAATCCCTAAACAACTCAGGCTGTTGCTAAGACAAATAGTTGCATCCTGCAAATTGACAGCAGGGCCCCACTGTCAAGGTCAACAGCCACACAACTCACTGAACATGGAGAAGTCGAACTGGTCCTTAAATGGAGTCCTCATCCCTGCATTCTAGTCTCTTTGATGTGGGAAGATATTGTATAGGCTATCCAAAGAGACACATGGATGCCAACCCAGCTACAAAACCTTGGACTTACAATTCGTCCTGCCCACAAAATATGCTAGGGCAATGGTGCCATAGAACTTGAGGCCCATGCCCTGAGTGGAACATACCCCTGATACTGCTTGGGTAACTAAGAAGCAGAGACTGTAGAGCCCAGAGATCTAGGGTAGAACCAAACATTACTGGTCTTAAAAAAAAATCAATAAAATGATTCCCAATGATTTTCTGCTATACTTGTAGATCAGTGCCTTATCCAGCCATCATCAAAGAGGCTTCCTCCAGTACAGATGGAAACAGATGCAGAGACCCACAGCCAGACATATGTGGAGAGACAGTCTAAGTTGAAATCTCCATCAAATCCCTCCCCTCAAAGCTCGGAGAATCTCGTGGAAGAGAAGGTAGGAGGACCTTAAGAGCCAGAGGGAAAGGAGGACACCAGGAGAACAAAGGTCTGTGAATTAACTAAGCAAGGCATGCATGGGACTGAATCATCCATCCCAGGGCCCACAGGGGACTGTATCAGGCTCTCTGCATGTGTTATAGTTGTTAGCTTCGTGCTTTATGAGACTCCTAACTGTGAGAGCAAGTGGGGTTCTGACCCTTGTGCCTGCTCTTGGGACTCCTTCCCTCCTGTTGGGTTGCCATGTGCAATTTTGTTATGATAGTGTCTGCTTCATTTTATTATATTTTATTTTGCCATGTTTGGTTGTTATCTCTTAGAAGCCTGTTCTTTTCTAATGAGAGACAGAAAGGGAATGCATCAGGAGGTGAGGAGGTGTGGAGGTAGGAACTTGGAGGAGTAGAGGGAGGGAAAACTATACTTAGGATATATTATATAAGAAAATAATCTATTTTCAATAAAAGAAAAAAGGGGGAAAGACAGAACCTAAGGACATTTAGAACTCTAAACATTTATACTCCACTAAACTGGAAAAATCTAAAAGAAATGTATGAATTTCTAGAAACATATGATTTATCAAAGTTATATTGAGATGAAATAAATAAAATTAAAGGACACACAACAACCAGTGAGATAGAAACAGTAATTAAAATTTCCCAACTGAAAAAGCTCAAAGCCAGATGGATGCAGCATAGAATTCTATTGTGTCTCTGCACCGGCATCATGATCCTCAATCTGTCCAGGAAATATTGAGGAAAGAACATCTCAAAATTCTTCTTATGGAGCCAGTATTGTCCTGTCCTGATGTCAAAACCAGAAGAGAGAGAGAGAGAGAGAGAGAGAGAGATCTCCCCAATGAACATAGACAAAAATTCTCAAGAAAATACTCACAAACTGAATTCAAAAACCCATCAAATATATTATCCACCATGATCAATTTAGCTTAATCCCAGAGATGCAGAGATGGTGTAACATATATAAATCAATAAATATAACCACCACATAAGTAGACTCAAGGACAGAAATAACAGGACCATCTCATTAGACACAAAAAAGGCCTTGGACAAAATCCAATATCCCTTCATGATAAAAATCTTGGAGGCATTAGTGGTATAGGAGACATACCTCAAAAAAAATAAAGGTGACAAGCATCAATCCCACAGCCACTATTATACTAAATGGAGAAAAAGTCAAAGATGACTTCTGAAATCAGGAACAAGACTAGTATGCCCACTCTGTCTGCTCCATTTAGTACAGGGCTTGAACTCTTATCTAGAGCAATAAGACAAATAAAGAAGATAAGATACATACAGACAGGAAAGGAAGAGTTCAAAGTATCTTTATTTGCAGATGAGTTAATTCTATACATAAGAGACCTTAAAGATGCCACCAGGAATCTCTTACAACTGATTAAATGCATTCAACAAAGTTGCAGAACACAAAAATCAGCAGCCTTCCTGTGTACTAGTGACAAACATCCAAGAAAGAAAGCAGGGAAACAATCCCATTCACCGTAGACATAAACAATCTCAGGATAAATATGATCAAGAAAGGAAAGGTCTTGTTCAATGAAGACTTGAAGACACTGGAGGAAGAAATGAAAGCAGACCCCAGACAATGGAAAGACTTCCCACAATTGTGGGTCAGCAGGATTAATGCTGGGAAATGCTCACTCTACCAAAAGCAATCTGTAGATACAGCACAATCATCCCCATCAAGATTCCAATGCAACTCTCCACAGAAATTGAAAAAATAATTTCAAAATTCATACAGAAATGGAAAAGATTTGCAATAGCCTGAACAATCCTGAACACTGTTGAAGGTGTCCCCACCCCTGTTTCCACAGAGTAATGAAAACAGCACTGTATTGGCATAAAACGAGACATTGGTCTATGGGATAGAACTGAGGATCTAGACAGAAGCCTACACTCCTATTGCTGCCTAATTTCTGACAAAGAAGCCAGTGACAGAGGGTTAGAATACACAAGAATACACAAAGAACTAAAATCTAAACATCAAGAAAATAAAAACCTTCAAGGCCAGCCTGGTCTACAGAGTGAGCTCCAGGCCAGGCCAGGATTGCCTAGCAAAACCTGTATCAAAAAACAAAAACGAACAAACAAACAAAAAGAACTAAGCATCCAGTTTTCCAACACACCCTTTTAGGGTTCCACACCCTTAGCTCTCAGGGATGCAGAACTAAACCCACTTTAAGGTTTCATTTTACTACAGTCGGAACACTTCAGACCCTGAAAACAAACAGCCATAGTGCTGCTGTGGGGAGGGGGGAGGGGAGATCCTGCTGAGTGTGAGAACTGGTGCAGCCACGGTGCAAAGACATCAGTGTGGAGGATCCTCAGAAAGCTCGAAACTGGTCCTTCGCATGACCCAGCTATATCCATCCAGGGCAAATTTCTAAGGACTCCATATCTTGCTACACAGGTGCCTTCTCATCTGTGTTCACTGATGCTCTCTTCATAATAGACAGGAAATGGAAACAGCTCAGATGTCCATCAGGGGATAAAAAGATGACGGGCATGTGCCACCCAGGTCACGTGGTATCAGAGACAGAATCCAAGGCTTCATATGGGGTAAGCCAACCCTCTACCAGCTGAATGAACCACAGCCCCAGACCACTCTAGATTTTTTTTTTATGGTTTGTCCTTCTGTACCTGAATAGGATCTTTTTCTCATTCTGTGTCACGAAGCAGAATGAGGGAGCATAGGAATCATTCAGTCCAGCTGCTATTGGTTCTTGACCATTAATGTTCTCTGCTGTGAAAAAAATGGGTGCTTGCTCTTTTGAGAGCCGGCCTTTAGCTTTTTGTGGCCAAAGTTCAGAGTTTTAAGCCAGGAGGCATTTGGTGAGTGGTATCTTGACAAATTACCATAAGGTCTGGCTACTCAAACTTGGCTCTGGCTGTTCGAGTTAAATATCCTTAGACTATCACAGTATGGACCCGCTGGTGAGAAGCCACAGTGGCTACACTGGACAATTAGAAGTTCAAGGTCATCCTCTGCTACATAGCAAGAATGGTCAGCCTCAGATACGTAAGAAACTCTCAAAAAAAGAAATATAAAAAAGAACAAAACCAAAAAACTAGAATGTCTCAGCTTTTCGTAAGATCCACACTATTCTTATTAGATCAACTTTCCTGCAAATAAGGATGGGAATACAGGGCAGGTGTGCTACAAAACATAAAAATGATTCCTCATAAAGAGGAAGAAAAAATGAGGAAGATAGTGGTGAGGGCCATGAGGATAAACAAACCAACCAACAAAAATGCCCTCCAACAAAATAATGTACTGTTTAGAAGCTTATGAAACACAAAGACTATGGAGGCAAATCACCTAGAGCAGAGGAGGGAGGGAGCAAGGGAGAGAGCATGTGTACACATCTGTTATCAAGTGTAACAGCCTCTGGCCTGCTCATGGCTGAGGCCAGCACCCCAGCTAAGGCTGAGAGACAGATTTCTTGGATAGAAACTTGGAATTCAGCCAGGGAATCCTACTAAAGGAGACAGATCAAACTGAAGACCTTTTCCAGGGATATCAACCCCAGGGCCCTCAAACATCATTTGTTAAGTCCAAGTATTAATAAAATCTAAAGGTCCTGGATGTGAGGAACCAGAAAAGGATGAGAGCACTGACTTTAAAGAAAGTCCCGGAGACGCGCTTTAGTTCAGAGATCAGGAATAGGAAGCGCCAGACAGGAGTATGCGCAGTGAGGTGTACGTAAATTACAGTGTAAGAGGCCCAGGGACCCCGGAGGGTCCCCAGCAGCTGCGTGGGTAAATGCTGGAGGGAGAGGAAGAACTAAAGGATTGCTCCTGGGAGAGGAGATGCCGGTGGCCGAGGAGGTGTTCGGCATCCAGCATCCTCACTGCAGTCAGCACCGGCACTCCGCCAGGTGAGCGGAGGGCTCTACGGGGCTCACAGCAGCCTCCCCAGGAGCAAGGCGGGGTGGTGGAGGCCCACAGACTGAGGACAAAGTCTCATTAGCGGGAAGAATGATTGGCCAGTTGTTCAAACCCTGGGTTTCTGCCACAGTAGGACTCGGCTGGAGCCCTGGAAAATTCACAAGTGATGACGAGGCAGTTGGACTGTGGGTCGTGGAAGGGAGAACCTTGGCTAGCCAGGGTGCTGGCGGAAATAATGGGTACATCTTGAGTCTAGGAATCTTACTGTCTCGCTTCAAACAGCAGTGTGTGTTTTCAGGAGAAATTGAAGATGAATGAAAATACTGCAGAAAACACACAGACAAGTAGAGCGTGTGCTACACATTCAATGATAAGCCAGAAAGGCTATAAATAGGTCCAGTGTCTCCTTGGGCAGCTCCTAGGAGGAGGGAATTCTGACCCCAAGAAGCCTGGGGCTTGGAAGGCACAGAAGACAGCAGGCGTTCAATGGCTTCCTTCATTTAGGTGTACGGGATTAGCTGAAGTAATGACTGCCTGCCGAAAAGAAGATTCTCTCATTTGGTAAATCAATAATTACAGGCACACTGGGGAAATTAAGCAGAGAAAACTGCAACCCCCCAGCGCTGCTACCAGGATCATTCATGCCTCCGAATAACAAATTGGGAACTCCCCAAGTGATTATAAATAAGCCACACACGCTGCGTGCCTGTGAAGGGACACAGAACACTGTCTCCTTGGCTGAACATGTGCGCAAGCTAATTGCAAGCCAAGATGTTGGGACCAGTGACAGGAGATGCTCCTGCACAGTTTCTGCAGTGTGTGTTTGTGCGTGTGTACACCAACATATATGTATGCCTCTGTGCACTTTTTTTTAAAATATTTATTTATTTATTATGTATACAATATTCTGTCTGTGCATACGCCTGCAGGCCAGAAGAGGGCACCAGACCCCATTACAGATGGTTGTGAGCCACCATGTGGTTGCTGGGAATTGAACCCAGGACCCTTGGAAGAGCAGGCAATGCTCTTAACCTCTGAGCCATCTCTCCAGCCCCGCCTCTGTGCACTTTTGTGTATATGTTTGTTTGTACATGTGCATATGAATGTGTCTGTATTTGCTTGTGCATGCCTGTGTGTACACCTGTGTATATACATGTGTGCATGCCTCTGTATGTGTATTAACGTGTGTGGCTCTGTGTGTGCATGTGTGCACATCAGGGGTCGTCCAATACAAGTGCTATCTTTCATTCCAGCTAAAAATTATTGTGGGAAGGAAAAAAAATGCCGCGAGCCATGTGACCACACAAGAACCATTTGTACGGCAGCATTAAGGTTCAGCTCGCATAGTTGGGCAGAAATGCTCGAGCCCACAGTCCCCATCTGTCACGGGGCCACTCCCTCCCCTCAGGGTCATTCTGGTCCGCCATTGCTTTTCTGCTAGGCAAGCATATCCTCCAGTCTCCTTCCCTCACCCAAAGTCTTGAACTTTAGCAACCGTGTCACTGCCACTTTTGAAAGCCATCCCATCAGCCTGGGTACCGTGAGCCATCACCCCCGTCATGTGTGTATGTGCACACACGCGCATGCGTGTTCGAAAGGAAGTGACTTTCTCAGTCACTCCTCCACTTCACTTTCTGGGACTGGGTCCCTTTCTGAACCTGGACGAAGCTCGCTGACTAGCTCGGCACCAGGAACCCCCCACCCCACCCAATCTCCAGCTCTGCATCACCAGGGTTGCAGAAGAACACCTCCATGCCTAGCTTTTTACGTGGGCACTCAGGATGGAACTCAGATCCTCACAGTCGTGAGGCAAGCCCTTTACCGACTGGGCCATCTCCCTCCAAGCCCAGAGCCCTTCATCTTGGCCAAAGTCCAGGCACGGTCCAGCTTCAGGAGATGAAAACTTGAGTTCTCTACACAGGGATCACACATGGCCATGCAGTGAGGCTCCCAGCATCCGAGAGAAGCAGTAGCCCTGCTGGTCCTCTCAGTCAGTAACAGAGAAGGGATGTAGCCTGCAGCTTGGGTCCCAGCAAGCTCCGCACAACCACACAACGGCTGTCCTGGAGCCCCTCGTGTGGGGAGACGACCCTCTTCCTACATCACAGCGAGAGCTAACGAACTGTGGATAATTGGCAGATGACACAGCGCCCCGCAGGCATGAGAGCGCAGCAATCGAGCTCCAGGGGATTTCCAAACACCAGTGACTTGAGGAGCCTTATGAGCTACTCAGGCTGTGCCAAAAACCATCTAAAGGGATGATGCCAGCACCTGCAGGGCAAGAGCAGGACTGAGCGATGGACGGCAGATCCCTATCTCTCCCAGCAAGAGCTGTGCTTCATCCAGAGGAGGGCTAATTAGCAATAGAGAGAGAAGCCTAGTGCAATTAAAGAATCCTTCCTCGACTGTATGTCATGCCTCCCAACTAATGAGGCAGCCACTTGCTCACCATCAAACCGCGCAGACACTTCATCCCTTTGCAGGCCTCAGACAGACTCATGAAGACTCCAAGGGACCATATTCCAGAGGGTGGCATCTGTTAGCAGTGAGTCTCAAACCATGATTCTGTGGCTATTGAAAGGGAATAAGAATGGGTTTAAAAATATAGTTACCTTCCCCCCACATTTCTATGGGGTTCACATTCATGGGGTCAGTCAGCCAATGATAGGTTGCAATTATTAGGATAAAAAGGGCATCTGTGCTGAATGTTTCTTTTTTTAAAAATTAAAGTTGTGTGTGTGTGTGTGTGTGTGTGTGTGAGAGAGAGAGAGAGAGAGAGAGAGAGAGAGAGAGAATGCTCCACAAGCACACAATTAAGTATTTGCATATCGCTGCCCGTGCGCGTGTCTAGGTCAAAGGACTACTTGAGGGAGTTGGTTCTTGGCTCCCTCCTTGAGGCAAAGTCTCACTTGAAGTTTGTGCTGCTGCCTGGGGGATTCCAGGCTAACTTCACTCCCATCTTACAGTAGGAGCAATGGTTTGCAGATCACACCCCTGCATTTGGCTTTTCACTTGGGTTCCAGTGATCAAACCCAGGTCATCAGGCTTGCCAGGCTAGCAATTTTACCCACTGAGCTACCTGTCTCCCAGCTTCGTAGCGTTGCTTCTTGTCTTTATTCCATAAACAATAAAGTAAGTCACTGTAAGGCATTTGTATTACGTTAAGTTTTATAAGTAATGGAGCAGGTACTAAGAGTCAGTGTGTATGGAGATGGTGTTGGCTTTGTAAACACTAGAGGATCTGCAGATTTGGGTGTTCATGGGTAGAGCTGGGGACTCCTAGAACAACTCCCATGTAGTTTTCAGGACAACTAGGTATCACCAGCTATAGTTTCTGGAGCGCTGACTAGGATGAGGCTAACGTGTGACAGATTATCAGTACCCATCCCCAGAAGCCCACATGGGCCTCCATTAGCTGCGACACTCCAGAGAGAGAGGCGTGTTGCAAAGGACACCAAGTGAGCCATCCTGAGGTCATGTGGACAAGCCTTCTCCTGTGTGTGTTCTTCTGCCAGGAAGGGCTGGGATGCTCAGAGACAAGTTTCCCAGCTGAAACAGCCATAGGTTTCTCTGTTAATAGGCCGGATCTCCAAAGCACCAACTGTTGCCAGTCATCAACTTTCTATGCATTCAAGGCCTAAGGACAGCAGGGATAGGAAGAAAGGAAAAGATGAAGAGGGAAGACATTCCACGGAGTATCTAAGCAGTGACCAGGACCACAGGAAGTGTCATTGACTCTGGCAATGTTGCTGTGTTAGGGAGGCTGTAGACCGCTGGCCAGGCCCACCTCCACAGTTGGAACTCCCAGGTGATGAGTTTCACGCAGCCTCAGAGTTCACTGTCTTCTTCAGAAGACACCTTCTTTGTTGACATTTCAAAAAGCAGTGCCCGGTAGCGCCCAGTAGCTGTCCACGGAGCCACGGATGCCTTTGCTTTTCCTTCCCGCGCCCTCTGTGAATATTCATATTTACCAGATGAGAACTGTTTGGCTCCAGGAAGACTATGCAGTCATCTTTGTCAACAGACAGGAAGGTGTGCCGTTCGCCAACGGTTTATGTATGTAGTCTTCATTAACGCCTGTAAACCAAAGTCCCACTTCAGCTGCGTGGGTCGGAGCCAGCAAGCTTTGTTGCGGTCAACAACTTGGGTACACACTGAGGAGTCAACACCAAAGAAATGGCCCTGCTTTCTTATGCCACCTTGTGGAATAAACGGTGCATAATACCAGAGAATGGCTCTACCTGGGTATTTTGTGGCAACTTCTTGTCCAGAAAACAAAATACAGCAAACTGAGGGGGTCAGGGGAAGCACATGGTGAAAAAGTCTCCATACATCTGTTTACCACATTTTGATTTTTATACCATTCTCCCCACCCCAAATTAGTTTTGGAATGTTCTAGACCCCAAAGCCATTTCTCTGTCTGGGCCCTGACATTCAAATCTTCTGACTTCCTGCCGTGTTGTGTTCTCTGAGAGGTTCAGGGACGCAATCACTCAACCCCCGTTTGAACTGCAGTGCATGGTGAGGCCCAGTCTTAAAGGGAGCCACATCTGCTAGTGATTTCTGGGGAAGACAGGACAGGCCTCTGCCAGGGCTATGCTTGCTAACTGCTGTATCGATCACTGTTTTTCCCAAAGAGTTTCTGTGCATTCTAACCCAACCCACCAGGCAGCACTCAGATGTGACAAAATAACAAAGTCCACTTAGACAAGAAACACCCTGCTTCCAGAGGACAAACTTTAGCCAGGATAAGGTTCTCCATGAACAACCATCTCACATGTGATCATATGTTTTGCATATACTGACCGCAATGTAGAACATTACTGTGATGTATAGGTTTATGGTACACGTGCTGTATTCAATGTTAGATATGTCATACAGTATATCGTCTATTGAGGAGCTCAGTACACTTGATCAGCATGGAGAGGCTTAACATTATTCCCTAAGGACATACTGCCCAGGCAGCCACTGCTTAAGCCTGCTGCTTGCTATAGCAAGGAAAGCCACAGACAGCAGATAGGGGAGTGCGTGTGACTGTGCCAATAAAGCTTTCTTTATGAAAGAAGGTGAGCGCCTCTGATTTTTCACTTGTTAGCTAATATGCTTTGTTACAGTCTACATTCATAATCTACTACCACATGCTGAAGATTAGAAATGTGTCCATATGCATGCATACCTATACATACATACTCACATAAGACACATATCCACACAGACATATATACACACACAGACATACATGGATACATGCATGTACACATACACGCATACACCATATGTACACATATCCATGCATATACACGTACATGCATATGTACACATGCATACACATAACAAACACTCATGCATGCATGCACACACATATATACACACACATTTCAAATAAGAAACCTATAGCCTGTGGTGAGAAAAGAATGAGCAGAATGAGACATGTATTCTAGAGTACAGTCCCGTGGGGAGGCTGGTGTGCCTCAGCATGGGGAATTCCGGCAGAAACTAGAGAAAGCATTTGAGCCTAAGTCTTAACATTTCTCTCCATGGCTGCCAGGTCTTGGTCCAGTGACTTACATGGTCCTGACCTGCTGGGCATCTGGGTGACTGAGTAGTGCAAAGGAGCGTTTTATAAACCCCAAGACACTGCGGTGTAGCTGTGAACACAAGGCTAGGGAACTGTCCACAAGCCGAACAATCCCTTTAGCTCCAGGGTTCTGACAGTGCAGAGTTGTCACCACCTCTCAGGCAGCATTATCAGAGGGTTAAGACGTGGAGTCTAGGGCTGGGCATGCTGGCTTGCACCTTTAACCCTAGCACTCAGGAGGCAGAGGCAGGAAGATCTCTGTGAGTTCCAAGCCAGCCAGCGCTACAGACAAGCAAACAAAAAGACACGGGTCTAGAGACTGCATGGTAACTTCCCAATGAAGAAGCCTGCCTGGGCAAGTGCAGTTGCTGCTAAAAGCATTCCCCGCACGGAGTAAAGAACTATCACGCTCCCAGAACTGGATGAGGAGTGGTAAAGGATCTTCGCTGCTGGACTCCGCAGTGTGCACCTTTAATTTCACTCAGGAAGCAGAAGGAGATGGACCTTTGTGAATCTGAGGCTAGCCTGATCTACAGAGGGAGTTCCAGGCCAGCCTGGACAACAAAGTGAAACCCTGTCTCAAAACAAAACAAACACGAGACAACAAAACAGGCCCCTTGTTGTTCTGGGTCTGCACCATTAGCCCTACCGGGGATCATAGGCTCACAAACCTGGGCCGGAATGCCACGTTATCTCCCTCTAATCCCTTTCCTTCCCACCCTACAGCCATGGAGGACTGGAATATTCTAGAAACCCTGACCACCAATGCCTTGATTTCCTTCTCTCCGAGGCAGTAAGCTTCTCCTCTTGGCCAACCCTACTCCTTGGGCTGCTAAGGTGACCACATGATTCCATGTAAGTCCAAACTTTCAGAACCGTGCGTTAAAGAGTTCTTACAATACTAAGCAAGGTCACCTGATCTCAGAAAAAAATGGCTGCTCCCCCTCCTTTGCAGATCTTAGTCTGTAATATACATGTTTCTATGTAAGCAGTGAAAGTGTAGGGTAGTGTAACATGGAAACCAAGGAAGAGTGACACGGGGAGGAGGAAGGGTGGAATGCAGGCAAAGCACCCACGAGTCATGTAAGAGGAGGGAAAGTGAATCGCCTGTCCTCGTTTTCAATCTACCCTGGCTTTTCTCCCTTTTGTTGGGGCAGCAGAGGATGTGTGCAGAAAAACTGTAATTGACAGTGAAAGTGTGGGACCCTAGGCGAAGCTCCAAGGCTTCAGAATAGCCATTCCCACTGTCCTGAGTGAGTTCAGCGCGATGGATGGGGCTTGGGAGTGGGCAAGTATCTGATTGGCTGCCTTAATCTAGCCGTGTGGGGTTTCCGTTTGTGACTCCGTTGAAACGAAGTGATTTTGTCCTGTAAGAAAAACATTTCTCGTCACAAGTCCCAATCCCTGCCTGGAAACACGTGGCCAGCATCACCTTCTGAGTCCCCTTCTAAAACACCATCACCCCATTTGTCGAGGAGGAAACAGAGACACCGCCATCAAACAGCAGCACCAGTTCTTTAACATGGCTCTACTTAGGTCCCAAACCTGGGCTCTTCCCATCCTTTTCTGACTGATTTAGCTTGGACAGAGGCAGGGGAGGACCTTGTGGGGAGGTGGAAGAACACCCTCGTGTATTAGCCAGCTTTCTGCTTTGTGCGCTAACAAATAAAGCTTGCCTGAAGATCAGAGTGCAGAGCTAAGCCACTAGTTAGCCACAGAGGCCTGGCAGTGGTGGCACGTACCTTTAATCCCAGTACTCTGTGAGTTCAAGGCCACCCTGGGCTACACGAGATTGACCCAGTTTAAAAGGTAAACAGCCAGGTGGTGGTGGCTCACACCTTTAACCCCAGTACTTGGGAGTTACATGCTTTTAATCCCAGCACTACAGAAGAGGAGTCAAGAAAGGATATGGCTGGATGGAGAGATGAATATAAGGCAGGAGGAGACGGGAGTTCAAGGCATTCAGTCTTAGGATTCATGGAGACAGTGTCTTGCCTCCTTCGGTCTGAGGATTCAGTAGAGGTGAAAGGCCTCTCTAGTGGCTGGCTCCTTTGCTTCTCTGATCTTTCAGCATTTACTCTGATAACTGACACTGGGTTTTATTATTAAGACCAGGTCACCAGACTTGAGTGGCAAGCTGAGCCATCTTCACTGGCCCTTGACTTGACTTCTGGCATCCTCCCACTATTAACCCTGAGATTAAAAATGCCACTACTTCCTCAGAGGACCACAAGCTCGGGACCAAACCTTTCACACTCATAAGCCTTCAGGGGACAGTTGTCCAGAACAAAGCACCTCAGACACAAAGCACTTGAGTCTTGAGCAAACTCACCTAAAAAACTGGGCACCGGGGAAAGAGAAACATAGTATAGGATCTTCTACAAAAGACATGCACAGATGTGCACACACGCACAAGTGTACACACACACACACACACACAGAGAAATGCGTGTACATATGCACACACATCTCACTTGGTGCTGAAGCCAGGCTGGTGTCAGCGCTGAGGCCTCCCTTTGACAGTTGTGAGATGTTGGAAGGATTTAATTACACTGATGCAGATCTGCTGGAAGCGTTCCCAGAGACTCTCACACCCATCTGCATTCTGCAGCCAAATTAATCAACAGATTGTTATCGAGACACAAATCTGCTTGCAAAGATATTTTTGTGAAGTTTAATTCCACAAAGAGAAACATCGCTGCTTGTTAATGTAAAAGGAAGACATAAATACTAAGAGAAATCACGTGCTTGGCTGTTCCCAGAGCCATCAGGAAAGATTAGGAGTTCAGATGACAAGGGAACTCTGGAATTCGGGGAGTAGGATCTCTGAAGGGCTAGCAGGCTTCTTTTCCTAGCTTGCCAAGCACAGCATGGGGCTTACACAGAACAGGGTGTTCTCTCTGGGTCCATCTCATTGCTTCAGGGATCAGTCCTTCTGAGTGTCAATATTCTCCAGTGTGTGTGTGTGTGTGTGTGTGTGTGTGTGTGTGTGTGTAGGCTATATGTTGGCCTCTACTGTCAGGTAATCTAGGCCACTGACAGATTACCTGGGATCTTTCTACTTACTTCCTTGGTGTTGATGTCACAAGCACATACCACTACATTTTTTTTTTTTGTTTGTTTGTTTATTTTTTCTCACATAGATTCTGGAGCTCAAACTCAGGCCCTTGTGCTTGCAAGGTAAGTACATTACAGACTGGGAACAAGGTGGAGGTTCCGGGCAGCCACAGGTCCTCGGGAAATTTTACTTCTATGATCCTCACCTAGCCACCTGTTCCCGATCCCACCCCAGGAAGAGACAGTGGTGGCTACTACAGCCCAGACCATCCAAGAAGGCAGCTCTCCTTCCAAGGGTGCCTTGTCTGACCCCTCCCCCACTTCATGAGTGCCAAAGCATGTCCGCTACATTGTCTCCTGCTGCTTCCCTGCTTCCTGGCTGTGTGGTCACAGCCACAGATGACACTCTATTGCTTTGGAAGTATCAGTGGGGGTCCACAGGTAGGTGTAAGAGCCACAGGCAAGGGGACGAAGGTGGGGTGTGGATCTAGCAGCTGTCTTGTTTACTTTCTCCCCTTTATTCCCCTGCTGCCTCAGCTGCTGCTCCAGTGAGCTTTCTTTTCAAGCTATTTTTATTCTTTTATCTTTGTAATAATATTTTTATAAAGTCTTCGAGGGTTTCATATAATGTATTTTCATCATATTCACCCATCCTCCAACTCCTCCCGTCTCCACCCTCAACTCCTTGTCCACCCAACTTTGAGATCCCCACCCCACTGTGTTGCCCAACTACTCTGGGCATGGTGCCAGCCCTGGACCGTGATCAACCGACCAGGAGTCAAGTCATTAAAGCAAGTGGCCTCTCCTCCTCCCGGAGCTGTCAAATGCCAATGGATCCTCAGCTATGGCCTCCCCTTCTCCCCTCCACACTGGGATTTTGTCTGGCTCGAGCTTGTGCAGGTCTTCTGAATGTTGTCACAATCGCTGGCAACACAAAGACCCTCAGCTGGTAATGTGCAAACACTAGAAGGCTGGGTAGTTCTCAGTCCTAAATGGGACATGCAGGTGACAAGCCTCCCTCTGCCTCCTGCCCAAGGCTCAGAGAGCTCTCCAGAAGAGGGGGCAGAAAGTTTGCAAAAAACATAGGTGGAGAATGCTGTCAAATTCTTTTTTAATGGGAGACTTTGAAACCACAGGCCATGGAAGTGGGGAGAAACTGAATGCATATACATTGTGTATATGTGTGTTTCCATACTTGTCAGTGTGTGTGGCAGAAGCCTAAATAGCTTCCTCCTTCTTGAAATCCCAGCTTCATTTTAACTGTCCCTTCTATATTTTTATTTGTGATATGTGTAGTTTTGCCAAACTGATCTTTGGTCTGTATGGTATTCTAATGCATGATCACACCATATTGCATGTAACCACACCACTATTGATTGAAAGGTGGAAGTGATTCTAACTCTGGATCTCAGACACAATGCTGCAGCCTCCATTCCTTGACCCAATAATTCCATGAGATGAATTTCTAGAGCTCAAATGGCTCCGAGGGCCACCATATTTAATTTTTATGGCTATTACTAAATTGGTATTCAAGGAATGACCTTGTTCATGACGTTGTTGCAAGCACTCATTTGGCACACCCTTGAAAACGAGGTTCTGCTAAGTGTCTGAAATTCCCTTGGGAATGTTCTAGGACACAACAGTACCTTCTTCTGAGGTTCATGGATTATTTGTACAGAGCACAGGCTGCTTTCTGTGTATTGTTCCTGTTTTGATTTTCTTCTCTCTGTGTATTTCCTTGAACTGTTTTTGATTGCACGTTCTCCTCTTTCTTTCTTTCTTTCTTTCTTTTCTTTCCTTCCTTCCTTTTTCTTTCTTTCTTTCTCCTTCCTTCCTTCTTTCCTTCCTTCCTTCCTTCCTTCCTTTTCTTTTTTAAACACAGGGTTTATCCATGTAGCTCCAACTGTCCAGGGCCTCACTCTGTAGACCAGGCTGGCCTCCAACTCAGAGATCTGCCTGCCTCTGTCTCCCAAGTGCTGGGATTAAAGGCATGCACCACTACCACCTGGATGACTGCATGTGTAATGGGCCATGGAACAGAACCAGGATTGTAGATGGAAGTTTCTGTCCCTCCTGGTCCTGCAGTCATTCAGTCCCAAATAAACACACAGAGGTTTATATTAATTATAAACTGTTTGGCCTATTAACTCAGGCTTATTAACTAGCTCTTACAACTTAAATTCACCAATAATTTTTGTTTATGTTTAGCTATGTGGCTTGGTACCTTTTCTCAGCAAGGCATTCTCTTCTTGCTTCCTCTGACTCTGGTGACTGCGTCTCTGCTTTTCCTCTTCCCAGAATTTTCCTGGTCTGGTCGCCCTGCCTGTACTTCCTGCCTTCCAATCAGCATTTTATTAATCCAATACGAGTGACAAATCTTTACAGCACACAAAAACATTGTCCCACAGCACAGTATTGTTAAGTATCAACTTGATTGGTTTTTCTCTTTAAGCTTCTGCTGTTCACAGTCTGCTTGGAAAGCCCCTTCTACCTGGTATGAAGACAGCCTATTCTTTCTAGGGCCAAACACTGGGCTTTTAGTTCCTTTCCCTTCTGGCATGTGTGTGTAGCTCTGAAAACCTAAGTTGTTTTGCTTTGGACTGACAATCTTCTCAATTAAAAAAAAAGTCTATATTTTTCTATATTAACCTGAAAAATTATCATATGCCACATGTCCATACTTAGACACTGTAATTTAATTATTGTAATTTTCTAATTATGTTATTTTTAAAACCTTTGAATGCAGAGAGACCATGAAAACTTCAGAGTGAGCAAAGAAAGGTCTCCAGTCCTTCCCAGCTTCTTCCTAGGACAACTTAAGAGTTGACATTGACAACTTAAGTTGACAACTTAAGGAACTTGACA
Organism: Microtus oregoni; assembly: GCF_018167655.1. NCBI lineage: Eukaryota > Metazoa > Chordata > Mammalia > Rodentia > Cricetidae > Microtus > Microtus oregoni. The sequence continues at coordinate 53,133,379 of NW_024543070.1, read as the reverse complement.
TTGAACGGTGAGTGTCACTTTGCCATGGGAGCATTTTTGCAGTTACCACTGTGGCTCAGAAATAAATGTATTCCCTCATTGTAATGAGCTCCCTCATGCTGTTCTTAGAGCCACACCGACCCACATTCTTTATCTCTGACAACTGCTCATCTCTTTCCCATCTCGGCAATTTTGTTATTTCAGGGTTGTGACGCAGATGAGATCATATACGTGTGCTCTCTTGGCATTGTCTGTGCTCTGTGTAATGCCCAGGCATTGAGTGCCAAAGCCATTTCTGCTCAATCCACAAGTGGAGCATCCTATGTGGCCCTAACCAGCCAACCTGCGAGGAGTGCTGTGGCTGGTACAAATGAGGATGCTCTCCCCTGTTGTTCACAGGTTCTTCGTGAGCCACATAGCCCTGAGTGGAGTAAGAGGAAGCTCAGGGAAGGGTGCTGGGCTGTAACTGTGTGCCGCATGGTGTGTGTGTTTTGCCTTGCTGGTGACTAAATGAGACTGTCACACACCCTAGGTCGGTGCTCTGCTACTCAACAACTCCCAAAGGAAGTTTCTGTTTTTGAGAATCCGCTGAGCTGCTTTGTACAAAGTGTCTGCACCACCCCACAGCCTCACCCACACAGTACATGTTCTTCTGCCCCCGCAGCCACATTTAGGGTTACAACCACTATTCAAATCTAACATTAGATTGTCTAATGGAGTCTTAACATTCACTTTTTTCTTTTCTTTTCCTCTTTTCTTCCTTCCTTTCTTTCTTTCTTTCTTCCTCCCTCCCTTCCTTTCTTTTTCTTCCTTCTTTTCTTTTTTTCTGCAAAACAGGGTTTCTCCATGTAGCACTGGCTGCCCTGGACCTCACTTTGTAGACCAGTCTGGCCTCAAACTCACAGAGATTCTCCTGCCTTTGCCCCCCAAGTGCTGGGATTAAAGGCGTGTGCCACCATTGCCCGGATCACTTTTTCTTAATAAGCTAACAATACTGAAAACCCTTACAATGACTATTTTCCATCTTTACATCCTCTTCATGCTTCCTGCCCACTTTCTAATGTTTCTTTCAATGTTGACTTTTGGATATTATTATTCTAGACACGAGTTCACATCAAATACATGGTTTGCAAATACTTAATTCTGGTCTGTAGCTTGCCCTTTCATGAACCCTGTACAGCCTTTGCAGAACAAAAGTTTTAATATTTTATCACATATTAAAATTTCTGTATATTTTGTGCTTGAAGTTCAGGGAGGGTGCTTGCCGCACTGCCCATGTGCAGGTCAGAGGGCAATTTGTGGATGTTTGTCCTTTCCTTCTGCCATGTGAGTCCTGGGGGTCAAGCTCAAGTCCCCAGGCTTAGTGGCAAGCACCCTTACCTGCTGAGCCATCTTGCTGACCCAGAATTGTCATTTTGTTATGAAGTCTCGTCTCTCATCTTTTCCCTTCACGCAGCACACTTTGAATTTATGCTTTACTGGGCACTGGGCCCCAAAGACTTCCCTCTGTGCCCTTTCTACTTGTATAAACTTGACATTTTATTTTAAAATATGGTATATCAGTTAGGGTTCTCTAGAATAACAACTTATAGAATAAATTCTCTCTATAAGTAGAAAGGGGGATTTATAGATTGACTAACAGACTGTGGTCCAGCTGATCTAATAATGGGTGGCTGTGAATGAACCCAGCAGTTGCTCAGTCTGTGAGGATGGATGTATCAGCTGGTCTTCAGTATATGCTGGAGTCCCAAAAAAACAGGCTCTAATACCAGTGAAGGAATGGACTTGCTAGCATGCCGCTTTGCCCCATCATAGTGATTATGGACTGAACCTCTGAAACTGTAAGCAATCCACCCCAATTCAACATTTTATAACCCCGTCTTAAATCCCCTTGCCCACCCCCAAAAGAAAGAGTTGCTGTGGCCATAGTGACTCTTCACATCAGTAGAGACCATAACAAAGATACTACTTTTGGCCATTTTAGGATTACACTAGAACTAAATAACAGAGGTAACGGTGCAGAGGTAATGGCTGAGAGTCCGATCTCTCTAGGGGTGTGTTCTCCATCCCTAGAAGGAAGGTGCGCCCTGCTGCTGGTCAACCCTGAAGGACACCACAGCGAATTCTTCTGTCTTTCCTATTTTTGAACCTAACTCTTTCTCTCTCATTTACTGAGAGGAGTGTCAAAGCCTCCAACTGTAAATGTGATAATCACCTATTTCTCTTCTCAGGTTTTTGTTTTTAAACACTGGAATGATGTTTGCATAAGAAAAAAGTCTTGGCAAGGCATCCTGAAATCACTGAGGAGAAATTTTTTTAACTGTACACAAGATAGGTAGCAATACAAAATTGAAAACTATTTTCAAAAAGTACATAAGTTTCACGTGATGAATTTTTAAATATGGTTTATATTTGTAGTTTGGCACGGTTAAAACGTGCTTCAAATGTACTGCTGGGAAACTGATCTTTATAAGTGGTGACGGGATTGATGTACACGGTAGAAACTATCGGTGTGGAATTAGAAAGCTAACATTGTGACATTCAAACCTATGTGAACCAGTTTGCAACTCCCGCTCAGGTAGATATATTAATAATCTAAAAAAAAAAAAACCTATTCTGAAACCGACAAAAACCTTATTGAATTCAAGTTATGCTTGTTGGGGAATGGGTCTTGGAGGCCTGGATGTGAGTGGGCCAGGCCACTGCTAGTTGATGTCCTGTGCCATCTGGCGGAAGCCTTCCCTGTAGCTTTGCCTTTACAGCACACTGTCTGTAAACACTTCCCGAGGCTGGACCGTCGGCTGCTTCAGCAACTCACTGCCCTTTCCCATGTTTGACCACTTGCAGACTGAGGACGCAGTCTGAGCATGCAGTCCGAGGATTAGTAGAGACAGGCTCGCCCCTTCAGTCTGAGGACTCAGTAGAGGTAAACAGTCTCTCTAATGGCCGACTGCATTGCTTCCCTGATCTCTCAGCTTTTACTTAATAAGACTAATTAGGATCATACTACAGACCACGCAAGTCAAACATTTCTCACCGTGACCTCTTTCACTGACAGCTTCAGGTCTGTCGATTTTATTTCCAAGAATGAACATAAGCACACGGCAATGGTTTCATTTGTCCCTAGTGATTCAAGTTCTTCTTTTGATTCTAACAGCCTTTCATGGTCTGCATAATCCACAAGAAGTAAAATGCAGTTGATAGCAGGAAGGTACTTTTTCCATAATCTTTGGGCTTGGGCCTGCCCACTCAGATCAAAAGTTTAAAGCCACACAAGCTATAGTGAGTTCTTCTGAAGTGGGATGTCGTAGTGCCATTTCATTTGTATTTTAATAAATAAAACTTGCCTGAGGCTCAGAAAAGTAAAACAGCCACACTGGCCAGCCTTACAGACCAGGCAGCAATGACACACACCTTTAATCCCAGTAGCCACACTAGCTTGCCATATAAACTGGACAGTATTGCTCATGTCCTTAATCCCAGAACTAGAGAAGATTATAAAACGGGAGGAGACAGCTCTCAGTCTCATTCTGAGATTCTTGGAGGCAGGATCAACATTTTGGACTGAGGTAGAGGTAAGAGCCAGTGGCTGGCTGTTTTGTACGTATGTACACAGTTACTTATGGCAGACAAGGTTGAGTTTGACACGAGTGCTCCTTCATCTTAACATTCTTTGGAAGTGACGCTCGGACAAAAGCATTTTACCTGAGTAGGATGCCATGGGTTAGATTGAGTCCTCTGGTCCCTGGCCCAACCCTGCCCAGCATTCATTTGCTGTTGTTGTATCCTTTAATGTAGTCTCAGAGGTAACTGTGTTAGCAACTAAGGGGCCCTTCAAAGGTAATGGAGTAAAAACGAGGTCCCTAGAGAGGGTCCAGGTCCTATTATTGGGCAGACAAATCTAGAGGGTCCTAATCAAGGGAAGACACATCCACTAGCCACGGATTGGGCCTCTGACTGCCAACATCCAGAACTGGGGGAGAAGACCTATCTGTGGGTTCAGCCTCCAGTCTGGGATGTTTGCCAGAACACCCTGAACTGACTGTTGCAGGAAGTTCACTGTAGTGATACAAATGCAGAAAAATGAGTTTTAAAAACAATTTACGTTTATATAGACAAAGAACAAAAGGGAAGCAAGTCATTTCTTGGATAAGGTAGCATCAGTTTGGAGACAGCTCAGTTATTAGGTGTCTACTGTGCAAGCACGAGGAGCCCAGTTCAGGTCTCTGGGACCCAAATAAAGGCTGGGTGTGGTGATACATGTCTGAGATCCAGTGTAGGATGGCTGCGGGATTTCGTGACACGTGTCTGAAATCCAACATAGGATTGTTGCGGGATTTCCATCCCTTTAGCCAATGGCTTTTGGGTATTATAAACCTAGGGTGATGTCTTTTGTCTGTGGAAGTGACATTTTTTACATATTTAAAATTAATTTTAGTAAAATTAATATTTTTATTTTATTTAAAACAATCTTTTTATTGTTTTTATTGAGCTATATATTTTTCTCCACTCCCCTCCCTTCCTCTCCCCTCCCTTTCTACCCTTTCCCATGGTACCCACACTCCAAATTTACTCAGGAGATCTTGCCTTTTTCTACTTCCCATGTAGATTAGATCTATGTAGGTCTCTCTTAGGGTCCTCATTGTTGTCCAGGTTCTCTGGGATTGTGAATTACAGGCTGGTTTTTCTTTGTTTTATGTCTAAAAGCCACTTATGAGTGAGTACATATTATATTTGTCTTTCTGGGTCTGGGTTACCTCACTCAATATGATGTTTTCTAGATCCGTCCATTTGTCTGCAAATTTCAAGATGCCATTGCTTTTTTATTTTGTGTAGGAATTATTTAAATGCACCACATTTTCCTTATCCCTTCAGTAGAGGGTCTTTTAGGTTGTTTCCAGGTTCTAGCTATGACAAATAATGCTGCTATGAACATAGTTGAGCACATGTCCTTGTGGTATGATTGAGCATCCTTTGGGTATATACCCAAAAGTGGTATTGCTGGATCTTGAGGTAGACTGTTTCCTAATTTTCTGAGAAATCACCATATTGATTTCCAAGCAGCTGTTCCAGCTTGTACTCCCTCCAGCAATGGAGGAGTGCTCCCTGTTTTTTATATGGGTCATTTTTATAGGTGTAAGATGGACTCTCCCGACAACTTATAAGCTAAGGGAGAGGCTCGCTCTCTTTCTTGCTCACACGCTCTGTTGGGTGGTCAGAGTGGAGCAGGCAGCTTGTTGGTGCTTTTTCAAGGCAGCTGGATCAGGGGTAGCATCTAACATCTGTGTCAGTGAGTGCTTATCCCTATTTTATACCTAAGTAAGTTCCTGAGAACCTTTATCAGACTCCTGTGGATTCACGCTACATAGGATGGGCACAAGGGCAGAGATATGCAAATCCCTGGAGTTCACTGGCCGACAAACTTAACTGAATTTATGCACTCCAACTTCAGTGAAGAGCCTTTAGGAAAATAAGGTAAAGAGCACCAGCTGAAGATATCCCACTTGACCTCTGGCTGTCACATGGACATACACACAGTGCATATGTACCTACCACTAAGTACATATACACTCACAGGAATATATAACATGTATATCCACCCATGGGAACACATCCATAACACAGCACTCACCACATACACACACACCATTTAATCAAACATCTCAAGCTAGCATCTTCCTGGGGATTTTTATGCAGGACATAGTCTCTGTAAACTGCCTGGCACAGCTGTGACTTTCTTTGTTCCCTTTTTGGACAATGCTGATGCTTTACCATGAAGGACCTGGCACAAACCTAGACTTTTGTTCTACTCCTGATTGCTCCTGACATCATGGTTACCTACACTCTATTAGCAACTTTCCTACAGGACTCCAGGAAATCAGCTCCCATGTTTGGACACTGCATTCTCAGTGTTGAGTGTGGCTGCTTGACTCATTAAAATATATGCACCTTCAAAATATTTGATGAGAGTTGGGTGCAGTTGGTAGAGTATAGAACACAGTGTATATAGAGCTGTAATCCCAGCACTTAGGAGGCTCAGAGACAAGGACATCCCTGACTATACAGTGAAGTCAGAGCCAGCCTGGAATACATGAGATCCTGTCTCCAAAAACTATTTCATAAGCTATAAAAATTAATTGATAAATAATGATAAATACATGTAAGTCTCTGCATGCTCCTAGAAATGCAAAGAGTAAGAAATGTTGAACACATCTCTATTTGTATTCTCCCACGCTCAGTGAGTCTAAGGAGCCCAGAAAGACCTTGTGTGGCAGAAGGAAATGTGGTCCACATATCCTGCAGGTTACAGCAGAGAGCTCATCTCAAATGCCAATCCACCAACATCTGTTAAATAAATACTTCCTAAATATGAACTGATGAGAGCCCCTCCCTTCAGTGTGCTAAAGGGGTGGGTGTGTCCAGCGAGACAAAGCATCTTGATAGTCCCAAGAGAAAGGAATGCCGGGCACGGAGTCTAGAAAAGTTGTGGCTAGAAGTCATCAGAGACAAACTCCATCCTGGGTAAGCCATTCAGCTAAACCAGAGCATAACAGTGTTGGCATCATTTAGCTGATGTGGTAACGACGTTATAAATAACTCCTGGTCTCACTTGAGAGCTATTGCAAGTTGCAAGGCAGCATTGCAGCCCTGGATACTTGACAAAGATTCCATAGTCAGAGGTAATTAGCTTCATGCCTAACAAACCAAACACAAAAATTTACCTTGATGCTTATTTCTTCATCATACAAATGACAACTTGTGATTTTGTTACAATCAAAATTAGTGTAATTCAATTCAGGGCACTTGTCTCACTCAGTTTTGACTCCTGTTGACTTCTTGCAAACACGTGAATTTAATGAAGATTCTCTGCTGGCCCCTAGTTATCTCTCAGTTTCCTAAAAGGGACTAATTTAGGCTAAACGATGCCAATGGCGCGCATATCATCATTAGCCTTTCTAGAAGCTCAGGTTTCCTGGATCACATGATCAGGAAAGCGTCCTGCTGTCCCCTCAGCTTTGCCAGAAACCACCTTGGGTTTTCCCTGACAAGTCCCCTTGCCACAGAATCCTACAGATATCAGAGTTGATAATCTCTCTGTGCTGGTCTCTATGTGAAATCCAACAGTTCGAATTTGGAATCTTGTTCACTTACCATGTTGGCCTGGATCTGGTTGGTGTTGCCATGACAAGTTCCGGAGAGGCACCAGATGGCAGGAGGAAGGTTCGTGCTGGCGCAGGTTTCTGAGGCTTCGGCCATGGTTAGTTTAGTGAGGCTGACCAGCAGCATATCAGGAGTGTGTGGTAGAACACTGCTGCTTACCACGAAGTAAGTGAGACAGGGACAAAATACCCCCCCCCCCCCCCCCCCCCCCCCGCTAAGGAAGGGCGAGGCCCCAATTGCCTGCTGCTCCCACTGCGGTCCACCTCCAGTGTTTAGACCACCTCTGCATAGTGCCTCTAAACTTCAGTTCCGTCTATGAGTTAACCTAGTCATGAAATCAGAGCCCTCAAGACCGAATCGCCTCCCAGAGTTCACCTCTAGACGCTACTGCAATGAGACTACAAGCCTCCAGCACGTGAGCACTGGGGGATGTTTTGGTCAGAGAATAATGCTGGTTCAACCTCTGGTTTTTGTTTCTTTGGTTGTTTTTGGCAGTGGCTCTTTAGGATGACAGACACAAGTAGCAGAAGGAACACCTTCTGAGGGCACCTTCCCCACACACTCTCAGAGGTGTGTCGCTACCCTCTCCCCACCACGCACCACCCCACCGTCAACCCTCCACAAAAGGAACCTGGCCACAGGCAGGGACATCCACACCTTTCTTCCTTAGGTCACAATATCCAAAGCGAGGTGCCAGAGCATGGCCACTGCTCTCGTTTGTTTGGCTTTTTTGGAAGACGAATGAGAGAGAAACATTAGCAACAAAGGACTCCACAGGGACTAATGTTTCCTCTGTCCTTTCAGGGCTTCCTGTGGGCTCTGGCGCTGTCCTGGGAGGTGGGCGTAGTTTCTGTCTCTATACCATTGGCTGCTGTTAGTCTTTGTCTTTTTTTTAAACTTACCTCCTTAACCTTTTCATGTAAATATTGTATGTTGCGCATGTCCCTCCTTATTTTTTGTCCCTCCCAGTAGTCCCCTCTGTCGACCTAGACAGTTTCATATCTACCTGCTACTGTGACTAGCATGTCGGGGAACCCTGATATGCAGCTATCTCTGTGGTACCGTCTTCCTGTTTCTTTAGAAGAGAAATGGGGCTCTCTGGGCCCCATTTCCTCCTCTTTGTGAGAACACAATATTCCCTCTTGTATGAGGATGTTGTAGGATTCAGGAGACAAAGCCAGTACTGTACAGTTAGTAGGTACACCACACTCCATTCTGACGCGACCCGGACTTTCTTGACCTTCACCCACCTAAATCAGGTTTGAGAATCGTTGAACAGATTTTAGTTCCTTTCTGGTTCTTCTATTCACACTAAATGCAGAGATGAAGAATCTGCCGTAATGAAACCACCCACCTGGGTCAATCCTGAGAAAAGCTAAAGATGCTTGGGTATAAATACAGCAGGAGAATGGTGAGGACTCTAGCGCCACCTGCTGTCCACACAAGTACTTGCAGAGGACTAGAGAAGCTGGAAACACCAACTTCTGGCTCCATTGACCTGCAGAGAATAACCCTTTGAAGAGATCAGTATGGCTAGGAGAGAATATGCCCTCTTACTAAGTACATGTAAAATATATATTTGTGTATATATGTATGTATGTATATGTACATATGCAGACCTTAGCAATAATATATATAGTTTACTATAAAACATGTGTCTAGGGGCTGGAGAGGTGGCTTAGAGGTTAAGAGCACTGACTGCTCTTCCAGAGGTCCTGAGTTCAGTTCCCAGCAACCATATGGTGGCTCACAACCACCTGTAATGAGATCTGGTGCCCTCTACTGGCCTATGGGATATATGTAGGCAGAATACTGTATACATAATAAATAAATAAATCTGTAAAAAAAAATAAGTAAAACATGTGTTTTATAAGTGTGTGTGTGTACATATGTAGACCTTAGCAATAATATATATATAATTTACTATAAAATGTGTTTATGCAAGTGTGTGTGTGTTTAAATGTGTTCCGGGTAGAAATGGTCTGCCTCTCCTTCCTGCCCATGGCTCCTCTGACCTACCTACTAAAGCTGTTTTAACATTAAGGGAGAGGCATTCATAGACCTGCTCACCACAGCGCCTGAGCACATTAGCCAGCTCCCCATCACTGTGAAAAGTGCCCAAGTTTTCAGCTGGGCTTCCACTTTTGGGGGCTCCTTGAATTTTCCCTCTCAATTCTATGAGCTGTTTGTCTGTCCTAATAGCATCAGACATTTTTGTTCTTTCTCTCTCTATGGTTGGAGTGTCTCCCTTTCCTGTTCATCTGCCCCTGGTCGGGGCCTTCATGATCTCCACGACTTTCACTCTGGGGCTACTTTTGTGTCCCTCACCTCATCTCTGTCATCTCCTGCCAGTGGCCCTTCCCCTTCAGCTGTCACCTCACTTTCCAGTGTGAGCAGGTCTTCCAGGACATACAGTTCCATCTATGGACATCTTACGGATTGAACTCAGAAGTACCCTTAGATGACCACACTTGCCCCAGGCCCCTGCGATAACTGGTCTCAGCCCAGCCTCAGCATCCTTGCCTCTATTGGGACAGAATCTGGGAGTCTGGCACTCAAGGGATGTGCAGGATGCTATTAGGATCACTCAGATGGACAGGTGCATCCTTCTCCTGAGAGGGTGGTACCCAGGTGGATGGGATTGCTAGGTAGGATCAAAGGCAGGGCTAGGGCTGATGTCTCAGTGGGTAAGGTATCTATTTTACAGGTACCAAGACCTGAGTCTGGATCTTCAGCACCCACATAAAAGCCTGTTGAGATTTGCATGTCTATAACCCCAGAACTTCGGGGTTGGGAAGAGGGACAGATACCTGGATTCCTCTGCTGGTTACTGGCTCAGCATGCGCTGTGGAAGGTAGCAGGGGGAGGGGCTTGACCTGACATGAAGTGCCCAGACAGGAGGCCCAGGGGAACATCTTCTTTGTGTGGGTCTGAGCAGGAGTGTTTGGGCCAAATGAAGCCGCATGTTTGGCCAATCACAGCTGTTCATTTTGAACTTATCAGTCCAAAGGTCTCAGGCTGTGGACCAATCACAGCCTTGCCACTGGTCACAGTAGTCCATTGGCCAGGGTGGGTTCCTCCCATTTGGATCTTTGGAATTTGTGATTACAAAGATCCTGGTACAAACTGATCCAACAGCCCTGTGTCAAAAAAAAAAAAAAAAAAAGTGGAGAGCAATGGTTCACTATTACTTTTTAAATTCAAAATATCCCTACTGAAGAGCATCCCCAAATTCCTCATTACTGTTACAGTATTCACCAGATTCAACACACCCGACTTTTAGCATATACATTTAGAACTTAATTACTCTAAAGAAAAATCAACCAGAAGCTGTAGAATTCCTTCCCCAGTTGCCACTTTGCTACCTTTTCCCTCCCTCTCCCCTCCAGGAAAGGCAACTCCTCGTGGGTGGGGCCACTGGAAGGCTCCTTCTTTTGCTGTGTGAACGCATTCCTGGGACACGCTGTGAACGTGTTCCGGTATTTCACTTTGTCTAAGGCGCATGGCGTTTCACGCTGTCTGTAAATAGCTTTCTCTGTCAGCATTCACAGCGGTAATATTAATTCGTCTTAGTATTCTGGAATCCAGCTCACTCGCTTTAATGGCTGTGGTGTAGACACTGCCACGATACGAATGAGCTACAAATTATCCACCTGTTATTGCTGGGGCTCTTGGGATCTTGCCAGTTGTTCATCCAGCATTCTGGAGCTCCATTTAGATGCCAAGGCAAGCCCTGACATCTTGTCAGGTAGATGCCCTGGCTGCAATGAAATGTGGACATAATGGCGGCCCAACTGTGGATCAGGATGTTCAGCTCTCAGTTACTTCTTTAGCATCATGCCTGCCTGCCTGTCACCACGCTTCCTGCCATGATTATCAAGGACTAATCTTCTGAAACTGTAAGCCAGCCCCAATTAAATGCTTTCTTTTGTAAGTTGCCTTTTGTGCATCTCTTCACAGCAATAGAAAAATAACTAGAGAACTAGACAGCTCTAGGAGGTGGAGCCTTACTAGAAGAAGGCGGTCACTAGGGGGAGGCTTTGCAGGTTTACCATCTCCCTCCACCTCCTGTTTACAGCTGGAAAAGTGATGATCAGCTTCAAGCTCCAGCTGCCCACTGCCCCGCCTCCCCTGCCATTATGAACTATCACTCTCGATCTGGAAACCCTAATCAATTTTTCCTTATGTGTTTACAAACATGTATTTGTTAAAGTGTGTGTGTGTGTGTGTGTGTGTGTGTGTGTGTGTGTTACCCTCAGAAGAGAGCATCTGATCCCTTGGAGCTGGAGTTATAGGTAGTTCTGAGGTTGTGAGCTGCCTGATGTGTGAGCTGGGAGTTGAATTCAGGTCCTCTGAAAGAGCAGCAAGCGCTCTAAACCACCGACTCATCTCTCCAGCCCACCTCGAAATTCTTTAAAGCAGCCGGTTTCCACTCTGCATCCATAAAGACAGCTACACATGTTTCAAAGGTGACTGCAAATGCCAGCAAGGATGTGAAAAAACAAACCGCCCTTCCTTGCTATGGAAAGTTTGTAAGTTTCCTGTAAAGATCAATCCTTTATATATAACTCAGCAATTCCTGCACTAGGATGCCCACCTGAGAGACGTTTCTTATATAAAGCTTACAGGCATTTATCGGGCTGGCTTGGGCTTCTCTGCGATGTTCAATAGACCCAGCTGAAACTGATTTGCTGCTAAAGCCCCTCATTCATCAAGAAGCCAGAACCCAGGGACTTAACTCGCATTGCTTCCATCTCCGTGCAGAAAGCGAGTCTGAAAGGAAGCAGTCCTTTTTCGTTCTATTTCTGAAGACTTCAACCTCTTTTCTGCCCAAGAAGCCAACTTCCTCTGTGTAGCGCATCAGGAAACTCTTCCTAATTTACACAATGAGTTGTTGCTCACACTGAAGTGAAATTTGAATATTTATCGTAAACTTGTCATAATTTTATCTTTTGACAGACAGAAACTTACGCCCATCCGTGAACATGCTCAAGTGTTCACAGCAGCATTGGTTTTAAAACATTTTGCTCATTTTTATGCGTAGGAGTGTTTCGCCTGCAAGTATGTCTGTGTACCATGTACAGTGCCTGCAAAGGTCAGAGAGGGAGTTACATCCTCTGGAACTGAGCTAAGACGGTTGTGAGCTTCTGGGAACCAAACCTGGGTCCTCTGGAATAGCAGCCAGTGCTCTTAACCGCGGAGCCACGTCTCCAGCCCCAACTAGAGAAACACAGTCACCTAGGACGACTATACACAGAAAGGGCGGGGTGCTACCCAAACAACAGAGCACTTTGCAGCGATAAAAGGAACTTCTGATACCTGGACAGCGTGGGAGTTGAAAAACAAATTGCTAAGTGGAAGAACACAGAAGCGAAAACACCGCTTACCCGGGAATTCCATTGACAGGAAATGCTCAGCAGACAACCCCTAAGATTGGAGACAAGTAGACAGAAACGCTCTAAAATGGGATGGTGGCGAAGGCAACGCCCTTTGCACATTTACCTACAGCTAACGAGTTGTGCACTAGCAATGGGGGAGGCTCTGGAAGTAAACTTCAGCACAGCAAATCTGTTAAAAATGAAGAGTTCGTGATGGCTCCATCCACAGAGGATGGTGAGCCCTGAACACAAGAAGATCCTATTCTGGGGCCCAGAAACACATCTTATTAAATGATGCTACCAGTATCCTTTGATTAGAGAAATGTATCCTTATTAGGACCTGATACTTTTCCATGAGTTTGAGTACCTGACTTCTCCCACCCTGTAAAGTCCGGTGCTGGCTAAGCCAGAGCCCCGATGAGTCTGCCTCTGCATTATTTATGGGAAGAGATTGGTCCAGTTCCAGATAGGAGCCAGGTAGCAAAGAAGGGATGGTAGGAGATATTGCAGGCAAACCATGTTGGTCTCTTGGCGTCTATAGCCTAATTTGAGTTAGTTTACCCCTCTGAAATGAATGATGGATTTTTCTTAACAAAATCCTATTGCTCTGCATTCCTAGTAGATTACGCTGGCTTTCTTCCAAAGAGGCAGCTCTGGTGTGGTTCATAGTGAAGACCCCACCATGCTAAGGAGAGAACAGTTTTTAAAACTTAGTAGAGGCAGGCATGGTCGTCCCCAATGCGATCCCAGCACTTGAGAAGCCGAGGCAGGAGGATTAAGTTATATAGCCTTCTGGCACAGTAATAAAGCACATAGAACAGCTCTCAAGACACGTACCAACCAAGCCTAGGAAGGAAAACCTACATTAAACACTGAAGTTTGTTCATGGCAGAGGTGAAGTGACAAGAATGGAGGAGCTGCTGCTGGCAGTGGGCAGTGGTGAACATAACCTGCAAGCGATGGGGAGAAGCTAAGACTATGCCATATGGAGAAGACACACATGGGGCAGGGGGGATACATGGGCAGCCAGAGCCTGTGGGGGAAGTGGATCGCTCTCCCTGTTCTGGATTCTCTCTATCAATGTGGGTGTCATTTCCTTTCCAGATGCTGTCCTTCCATCTAGACCCATAGAGCATCACACAAGAAGGTGTCCCGTTGACCCTGACATACTTCAACTGAACAGACACAGGAAATAGACAGGCTTGGGCCATCCAGGGGAAGGGATGACTAAACGGTTGATATACTCTTACATTTCTTTTCTTTGGTAATTTCACCCATAAATTCTTTTCTTGCCCCCCCCCCCCCCCGCGCTGGCACACTGAGCAGTGAGTCTTGCCCATGGCCAGGAGCTCTGAACCCCTTAGGGGCTGGGGTTGAGGTGAGGTGAGGCAGGCACAGGTTCTCCATAGCAACACAGATTAGGACAGTTACAGAGGGAAACCACCCAAGTGAGCAACTTATTGTTGTCTTCTGAGGTTTCAAAGAAATGATCATGTTTTCCCTGATCCTCTCTGGATTCTCCCAGATGTTGCTAGAGCCTTGCAATGCCCAAAGGCTGATTTTAAACTTGTTTAACAATTTTTTTTTTTTTTGGTGGGATTAAACTTCTCACCAAAACTCAGCCCATGGGAAGAGTAACAGAACAAAGGCAGCCTGCTTATTTGGCCTGACTTCCTATACTATGACATATACTCAGGCCGAGAGTACAGACATCTCCAGGTACATTCACGCCCTCATACTTCTGGTCGGGGCACGTCTGTCTGAAGGCTGAGTCCCACCCCAAGTCGGAAGGATTAAATACTCTGGGTACTCACACAATACTGAATTGCCGGGCCCACAAACAGCGCCCACTTTTCACAAGTGAGGGCAATCCCAGGACTGTCCCCACAGCCTCAGACGTCTGCAGGAGGCAGGCACAGGCTCTTCATAGCAAGACTGTTTATGACAGCCACAGAGGGAAGCCATCCAAGTAGGCAATGGGTCGAGCCAACCAAGAGTCACTTCAACCCCAGACCCTTGGCCATGGGGGAGACTCACTGCTCAGTGAAGAAAAACGCAGAAAAGAATTTATGGGAAACATTACCATAGAAAAGAAATAAACATATGAATATACTAACGATTTACTTACTTGTGCCTAAAGAAACTCTGGGAAGACCCCACAGAAGAGTTTTAGGAAAAGGTGTGGAGGGAGGTCTGAGAAACTCAGTGCCCTGTCACATCTCTGGATACTGGAAACACATCTGTGACTCAGTGACCAAGGGACAGTGCAGTGTCATTCAGACTCTCCTGGCCTGAATGTTTATGTCTGGCATCAACATTTGGTTTGGGTTGGTTTGGTTTGGTAGGCAGCATCAGAAAATGCTAAATGCAGACTTTTCTCCCGAGGTAAGCATTGCTCTTTCGCTTTCAGTGCCCCACAGAGGACTGATCCTCTAACTTCAGACACTCAAGTCTCAGGTGCCGTGGGGAATGATGAGGGGAGGGAGTGGTTGGGGGTGGAGGTGGCCCTCAGAAAGCACACAGAGCCAGGTTGGAAGTACAGGCACACCAACGGAGGTCACTGGCCTTGATGGCACCCCGACCTCCCACACACCCACTTAAAAACTCACCTGAACACTGGGTTTGTTGAGATGCTGGCCTCTTTACTTTGCCCAGGCTAGTCCTGAATGCCAGGGCTTCATTCAGATCATCCTTTTTCCTTAATCTCCTTGCCATTGTATCTGGCTTCAGAAAGACTTTAAATATTAAATGTGAGTTCTTATACACAGCCACAAGGGACTGATACTTTTCATAAGGTCTGTCTGAGGAACAGGTAAGCCTACAAACTGTCCCCAGGTGGCTACCAACACTGCAGTGTTTGGTGAGCTATTTTCAAAGTGAGGCAGAAGCAGGGTCTCATAGAGAACAAGATGGCTGCAGGTAGGTGACATTGTCGTGTACAGTAGTCACACACCTTAAACCAGTACAGAAAAATGTATCCAGTTCAATAATGGCGGTTCATTCAGAAAGGTAAGGTGTGTAAAAAGTGCACATGGTTCTGTAAGGCTCACCTGGAATTCAGTTCTGTGCAGGTGTTGTTCTGTAGCTGCGAGAGCATCACTCTTGTGCAAACACAGGCAGAACAGTTACCCACCAGTGGCATCTCCTGAACTGAGCGACCTATTGCTATAGTTCCTGGTTCTAGAACATTCCAACTAAACCCACTCTTGCTCAGCCACAGGAACTTTCAAAGGTTGGTTGCCTTCCTCAAGTTTCACCCTGAGTTTATGATTAGAACGAGGGGGAAATGAACATTTTATATTTAACCTTCGTGAAATCCCCAAACACACCTCCCTCGCTGTGACAGAAATACCTCCCAACGTTTCCACAGAACTTCTGCTTCCATGTCCCCAAGGCGCCGGCAGTGGAGACCGTTAGTACCTGGAGGCCAGTTATGGTTGGCTGAAGTGGCTTCCCTGCTTACCAAGAAACGCAAAAAGCCATTTCCCATTTTCACCCTCGGGTGTCCACAGAACAGTTAAACCACCAGGTGTACAAGTTAGAGACGAAGCTAAGTTCCTCTTTCAGGAGATGTCACTATCCTCCGAAAGGCAGCTTCAGACCCTTCGATACCCATTCCAGACAGCCTGGCCACACTGGCTGAGAGGGGCCCTGGAGCTGGCTCCTCATCCGTAGCCTAGTCCATTCTTTCTTTCCCCCAGGGAAGCATCCAGGCTGACATCAAAGAACATTACAGCTCACGGTGTCTAATGGACTTGAGCAGGGTTGTACTGAGAGAGCAGAGTGAGGGGGAAAACAGGACTTGTGTGTGTGTGTGCGGGGGGGGGGGGGGTTGGGTAAGGACTTGACTATCCCCGCAAGGGCACCCTTGCCTCTTCTGCCTCCCCATGCCCATCTCCCATGAAGGAGGAAAAACGCAATGAGAACTCATCTCTGTCATTTTTCCATACTCCTGCTTCATCCTCATGGAGTCGCTGGTCCTCGCAAAACGGCAAACCCATGAAAAGGCTCAGCCTAAACCCCACCCAAGCGCTCCCTCATCCAGCAGGTGCCTGCTTCAGCCCAGTGTCCTTCCAGCCTGCAGAAGTGCCAAACAAACATTCATTTATTGGGTACAGCAGGCATGAGCCTACGAAAGGAACTGACACCATGCGCCAGACAGGTGGTCCATGGCCCATGGGAACAAGAACTCTGAAGTGAAAGGACCTCACTCACGGGTAGCAGAATGAAGCCAGCCAGACACCACCCTAACGTGATGACATCCCAGAGATAATACGCACAGTTAAATTACTAAGCCATTATTTAGGATCAAAACACTTCCGTGAAAACTGCACACAAAAACCATATAAATTACATTTAAGGTCTGCACATGGTTCTTTAAAAAAAATAATAACAATACTGTTTTCTGTACAATGTTGCTTCCCTTTGAACATTCTAAACCCAGGAAACATTTTCCCTTAAATTCCAGAAAAGTAGGCAAAATACATACGCAGTATAATTAAAACCCTTCACAAAAATACAAAATCGTGTCGGTTTCTGTAAAGGCACATTTTTCTTGAATACAAGGCACTCCCAACTGTTTTCAGAAGCTCCTTTATCCCTGGACCCCAGCAGGTGGCAGCATCCTGCTTCTGCTGGACTTTGGCTGTTAAAAAGAACGTAAATGGCAGTGTGCAGGGCAGGAGAGAGGAAAATGCTCCCTCCACCCTCAGCCAGCAGGAGGCTTTCTGGGTATATTAGGCCCAAGGTGCCTCTCTGTTGCCCTCTGCAGCCCTGTTTCCCCAGGTTTCTGGATCCTCAGCCCCAAGAACAGGGTGTGAAGGCGTAGCCCATTTCTCTTTGCACAACATCCTTACCTCACCACCATCAGGATAAAGCAGACAGTGGGGGTCTCCCTGTCCTGTTTCTGAACATGGACCCCTGCCCATGTTAGACTGCTGTCTGAAATGCCCTCCAGCCACAGTGGCAATTTTAAGGGCATAGAGTGCAGGAGAGAGTGTAGGATTTCTCACAGTCTCAGGTGGGCAGGCTCAAACCAGCCTGTCAGTCCTGGGCTCTGGTGATGGGCCGCTGTTTGTAACTTCTCAGAGCCATTCTGAGGTCCCCATGTGGCCACATCAGGGACTTTTATCCTGGTGCTCCAGGCCCTGAATGCTCCTCAGGCTTCAAGCTGGACATGGGCCTCGTTCACCTGGAGAGTGTCGCTGTCTCCCAGGAGCTCAGTCTCTGGGACAGAGCCCTCCTCCTCCTCTGCTGCTTCCTGCACAGGACTCTGGACCGCATCTTCGGGGATGTTCTGAGCATCCTCAGTGCCCTCTGCGAGCAGGGCTGCCCTGTCCGCCACAGATGTGTTGGATGGCGCTGTGGTGACGTAGCCTGTGCTGGTGGAGCCGCTGCCACTGTGGTGTGAGCTCGGCTTGGGGACCATCTGGGGGGGCACCTGCTGTGGGGCCATTTGCATGGGGATTTGGACTGGGTAGAAGTTGGGCAGGTAGGCCCCATAGGCTGGTACTGGCTGGTAGCCATTGACTGGGATATAGAGCTGTGCTGGGGGCACCAAGGGTCTGATCTGACCCTTCATGGGAATGAACTGAGGCTGTGGGAAGGGCTGGGCCTTCTGCTTGGGTGCCATGTAGCGGGCATTACTCACATTGCTGACAGGGCTGGTACTCAGGGAGCTGGTCTGCGTGGTGTTGCTGGCTCCCGAAGTCTGTGCTGAGCTATTGTAGTTGGATAGGTTGCCCCAGGCCCGGAGCCGGCTGTGGATGTCCTTAAATCGGGGCCTCCGGCTGGGGAACTCATTCCAGCATTCAATCATGAGGGCATAGACCCAAGCGGGACAGTCATCCGGGCAGGGCAGTACCTGCCGGCTGCGGATCATATCCACCACGTCCTGGTTGGAGTACCCGCAATAGGGCTGCAGGCCATAGCTGAAGACCTCCCAGAGAACCACACCATAGGACCAGATATCAGAGTCAACGGAGAACTTGCCGTACATGATGGCCTCCGGTGACATCCAGCGGATGGGCAGCAGCGAATTGCCCATGAGTTTGTAGTAATCAGCAGAGTACACCTCACGGAAGAGGCCCAAGTCTGAGATCCTCACGTTCAGCTTGTCATACACCAGCACGTTGCGGGTGGCCAGGTCTTTGTGGACCACATGGTGGCTGGACAGAAACTCCATCCCCGCTGCAATCTGTGCCACCACATGCACGAAGTCGGGGGGCTCCAGCGCCGACTTCACTGTGCGGTCATCGTCGGTGCTGCCCACGTCGGAGTGTGGTGAGCGCATGACCAGGAACTCGTGAAGGTCACCGTGTGAGCAGTAACTGAAGATCATGCTCAAGGGTTGGTCCTTGGTCACCACACCTAGCAGGCAGACAATGTTGGGGTGCTGCAGCCGTGCCCGTAGCATGGCCTCCTGTCGGAACTCCTCCCGCAGGGGCCCCTCTGCCTTGTCTTTCAATGTCTTGATGGCCACGGCTTGGGTTGGCTCTCCTGGGGCGGGTCCAAACAGGTGGCCTTTGTAGACCTTCCCAAACCGGTCCTCACCGAGCTCCTCCATGAACCTCACTGTGGACAAACTGATCTCCTTGAGTTTGGCCTGCCAAGAAGAAAAGTCAAACATAACTGTCAATGTAATACCAAAGCAGAGCGGCTGGGATCACCATTGTTGAAATGGCCTTGCTGGTCCTGTCTGCCCCACAGCCCTTTAACACCCTAAGTACAGCTTCGATGCTATAAGGACACCTCCATCTGAAACCCTCCCGGGTCTTAACCCAGCTACAAGTTAGGTCTCTCCAATTGTGATCAAGCCTCTGTGCCCCCACCAACACCTTGTGCATATATAAGTATACATCAGTTCATACTCAAAGCTGAGCCTGGAGACCACTTTTCCAGAGTCACCCAGGGACCCTAAAGAGGTATTTGTCACACCTCTCCCAGCACGCCCACATCACAGAAAGATGCTGTTTCTCCCGTAGGCTCATGGAACCCTGCCATTAGCTTTGAGCCTATGGGGATTTGTTCAGTTCAGGGCCTGGCACGAAGCCCACCTCCATGTCAGTCTCAGGCTTTCCTATGCACTGGATGATATTCTTTGGGTAGAAGTGGCATACCCAGGGACACGGACCCTGCCTCTCTCTCCGCCCTGCCTACTCCTGGGTGAGCTACCTGCAAACTCGAGGCCTTGAGCAGCCACACTCCAGTTAAAGGCCCGTCTCTTCCTCAAATGTCAACCCCAAACCACGGCAAGAGTCCAGGAATCCTTGACTGAAGGGCTCAATGAGCCAGCTCTGTCCCCGGCACCTCAAGAACCCCTTCAAAGTCACCTGAGTGAGAACACTGCTCTCAAAGTCAGTCATGAGCTAAGTACGCACACATGAGGCCTGGTGAGGCCATCAGCTGCCATATTTCAGCGTCTCCCTTCCCTGGCATCTACATCACTCAGAGTGGGGCCAGTCATTCAGGGGTGCCATCCCTCCTGATTAAAGGGCTGGCAATTTTCCCTGAAAAGCAAAGCAAGAGAAGAGGATCCCCACTCTCAAAAATGCTGTGGTAATCCTCAAATGGTGGAGCAGTCTGAATTCTCCTTTTCAGTGTCACCCTGAGGGCAAAACTGGGGTAGCTCTCTGGGCTGGGAGGTCCTGGGGCAGGTGGAGGGGTAGGGCCACAGTCTGAGGTGCTGAATTCTATGGACCTGCACGTTCCCATCTAGTTCAGAGAGGCAGCTGCCGAAACTACAACCGCTTTTAACTCTAAGCTACCCACCCCCAGGTAAAGGATTCAGGTATGGTTGGCTGTTCCTGGGTGCTGCTCTTTCATTTTTACCTAGGGCTTCTCAGCTCAGAGGAAATTCAGAGCCCAGCATTACAGGTACCCCCCATCCCTGAGCTCGAACCAGGTCACACTGAAGGTGTGTATGTTGTACAGCTGACACCCCATGCTTGTGCTGGGCCCTGTCGCAGAGAGCCTGGCTGGGCAAGAGCTGCTTCACTAGGATACTGGCTGGAGGACCTGTTTGTGCTGGTTGATGAGAGGCATCTCCATGTCCTGGCTGGGCGAGGCCATCAGCTGCCGGCGCTGTGGAGTGGAGGCCGAAGCCTTCTGTTTATTGCGGCACATGCACACGAGGAAGAAGAGGCAAGCGATGACCAGAGGGATGGCAATGCTGGGCACCAGGATGTACAGGATCCCCATCTTGCTGCTGTCTCGGGGACCTGGGGACCACAGTGGGGAGGCCATCAGTTTTCAAAAGACACCACCTTTTCAGCTATAAGCTCCCCAACCCCATCCCTCCCACCACTAAGTATTCAAATATGACTGGCTATTTCAATATTCTGCTTTCTTTCTTCTTCTTCTTCTTCTTCTTCTTCTTCTTCTTCTTCTTCTTCTTCTTCTTTTTTTGGTTTTTAGAGACATGATTTCTCTGTACCTTTGGAGCCTATCCTAGAACTGGCTCTTGCTTGTAGACCAGGCTGGCTTCGAACTCACAGAGATCTGCCTACCTCTGCCTCCCGAGTGCTGGGACTAAAGGGCATGCACCACCATCACCTGGCTTTCTCTTTCATTTTTACCCAGGGCTCCACAGTTCATTGTCCTTGATAACCTTTCCCCTACTTAACATCTGGATATATTTGAACAGTTCTGTATAATGATGACACTTGTAACCTAACAATTACAGATGTGGTTGCTGTAAAGAAGAGAACAAGGAAAAAGAGCAAAGAGGTGTCCTGAGACCTTGTCCTTGTTACAATATGCAACAGGGAAAAAGAATTCTAGACAGACAATCTGGGTCAATAAACAAGGAAGACCTTCTGATTTTTCCCTTCACTTTGCCCCAAGGAAGAGTTTCATCTTCTATATGAAGGACTTGTAGGAAGGTTCAAAGGGGCACACAGGGAGACAGACCGAAGGACAATAACAAGAAGGGTTGGGTGGGGACTGCACTGGGCAAGGCATGGCAGAGGGTTGACTGTCCCCGGATGGCTTCCCGTCCCCTGTATCACTCTGACTAAAGCCATTGAATTTCAAGAGTAGCTGGTGTGATTTGAGAAATTAAGGCTGAGCCTGCCCGCCCCCCCCGCCACACACACACACACACACACACACACACACACACACACACACACGAGCATGAGTCTGGCTCCCCAGAGAGCCTAGGGAACCCCCTTGAGCCTGTAAATAATGACATCAGACTTGTGAGCTCTTTAGCCAGGAAGCAGTGAGCTCCTGTGTGGAAGCAAACAAACCCTTTCTAGGGATTGTGGTGTCTGAAAGAGAACACTCAGTCTCTGGTGACACCTTGGGGAGGAACAAAAATCACTGTACCCCAAACTCAGTCTTGTCATCTGGCCTTCTGAAACAACTGACATTCAATAAGACAAAAATCACAGACAACACCCCTCCCTGTGTATGTATAAGTATGCAGCAACTTCCCCAGAAAGGATCCCAGAATGTTCCACAAGTCCAGAGTGGGGGGAGGGGAGAGAAATCAGACTCCAATTCTGTTTTTATTCTTAGCATAGGTGTGATGATTTGTATCACCAGCCAGATACCTGGGCTGCAAGCCTCTAGAAACCCCTGTGAGACTATCTGGATTAAGGGGCTCTCTTGATTAAGAGAGTTGGTGTGGGAAAACCATTGCCTGGGCTGGGAACCCTGGACTGAATATGATGGAGAGGGCGAGCTGAGCCCTGGCATGTCCTCACTGATCCCTCCCTGCTCCTGCTGCCTGTGATGTGCCTGGTGGCTTCAGATCCTGCCGCCCGACTTCACTGCAATGATGGACTGACGTGGGATTAGAAGCCGGAAAAACCCACTCTACCCTAAATTGCTTTTGCTAAGAGTATTTTATCATAGTGCATGCACAGCGCCATGAAACAAAACTAAAGGCAGTGGGGGAGTTTCCACCCCCTCACCCCCAAGAGAAGAAACATGCATCCTGCCCACATAGCAATGGGCTCGTTTGTTTTATATTTGTTTAAAAATTACCAACACAACACATGCTCACTGGGGGGGGGGGGGGAGACAGTATTAGAAAGATGGGAAGGTAGCCAGGTGATAGTGGAGCACACCTTTAATCCCAGCACTCAGACAGAGGCAGGTGGATCTCTGAGTTCGAGGCCAACCTGGTCTACAGAGTGAGTTCCAGGAGAGGCTCCAAAGCTACAGAGAAACCCTGTCTTGAAAGAAAAAAGAAAGAAAAGAAAGGAAAAGAAAAAAAAAGGGAGGTCGTTATTCATAGAGATGCTTGGCACAAAGGCTGCCTTACTGCTGATGGATCGGTGCTCAAACTTTTGTGTGTGTGGCTTCAGCTGGAGTGTACAAGGTAACTTACACTTAACTCTTCTGGCATACCCAAAGTGCGCTTTCCTAAGGTGAGCCGGGAAATGGCTGTAAATAGAACCATGTTGCCTATACTCCCTGCTGGCTCTGGAGCACAGGAAGCTGTTTTGCTCTCTGTCAGGACGGACAGATACAGGCCCCTTTACCCGTATCCCATTCCCTGCAAAGCCATCGGGCCACCCTGGGGCCTCTCATGTACCTGGCTCTCATTAGCAATTCTTGCAAGAGGCCCCTTGCGTTTCTGTCCCAAGAATGCAGACCTTTCTGTAACCCAGGATCCCAGGTTCAATAACCTATATATATTTTTTAGTTTATTTTTAAATTACAAAATAAAAGCTGCTTATCAAAATGTCTCCTACCTGAACACCCCCACAGATCTGAGGAAATCATTGTCAAAAGCCCGACCTCCATCTTTCTAAAACTCAGCCCAGGACAATGGCAAGAGTTGAATGGCTGAGACCCTGCATACTCAAGTCCTACTAGTCAGGATTTTCCCCGGCAGGCCTTGTGGGACCATTTCTCAGAGGAAAGGCTTTATGGAGCTAAAGCGTTCCCTCAGGACTAGATTTCACCTGGAGGAAATGTCACGAATTTTCATTCTCAAGGAGCGTTCCTTCAAGTGAACACATGTTAAAGAGGTGTGGCTCAGTCCTCCCAGACTGGTGATGGATAAAGGCGGTGGCTCCAGGCTCCTCAGACGGGTGGGGCACTCAGACATAGTTGATTATTGATTTTTTAAAATTTTTTTGATGGTTCCTTTTTATTTTTTATATGCATTGTTATTTTGTCTACATGTGTGTCTGTGTGAGGGTGTTGGATGCCCTGGAACTGGAGTTACAGACGCTTGTGAGCTGCCATATGGGTGCTGGGAACTGAACCAGGGTCCTCCGGAAGAGCAGCCAGTGCTCTTAATCTCTGGACCATCTCTCTAGCTCCAACAACTGAGGTTTTAAACCAGTAATTGCACGTCTATCTTTCATTCATGACATAACAGAGACACCTTGGGGGATGCCGAGACCTGAAATCTACTGTCTCCTTACTCTGTCGTATGCGTGGGACCCAAGAAAATGGGACAAGGGGTACGGAGAATTACTTCTGCCAAGCTTAGAAAACCCTGGGCAGTCACGCTGAAGAGAGAACCCAGGTGTCAAATTGAATGTCCCAGGACCACACACACACAGGGACCTGATGGGAGGAAGGTTCTAGAATACACACAGCAGTTACCACTGGTTGGTGAGATTAGGGCTGCCCAGCACAGTGTTCAGACTTTTCATATCCTAAAACATCCTATGATGGTCTGGTATTTCAATTTTCTTTAAAACAAATGATAGTGATGGTAAGAAGGGACAGGAGGGTCCCCGCTGTCCTCTGGCAATAAATACCCCAAACTCTTATTACAGGCAAACTCAACAGTCAACATTTTTTTTAAAAAAATAGAGAGAGAGAATACATACTACACGGGGGTACGGCACACAGTTCCATGCGTACGTTTTTATTCTGCGTAAAGCACCACGGGCCTTCCATCTGGCCCCCGGGGTTCCGGCAGTAGGCGTGGCCTCCTCCCAGCTCTGGGAATTCCGTGCTGGACAGATGATGACTGTGAGGGTGCTGCAGAGCCCAAGGCTGACACTGGTGGCCTGACTTGGTGGTGCTGGCCATGCCCCTGTAATCAGCACCGGAGCCATTGTAGCACTGGTGATCTGAGAGAAGCAGAGAGTTAGGGGCCTGAGCACCCAGGGACGCTGGCAATCCCGCAAGCAGGGCAGCCTGCAGACAGAGCCCTGCTGCCCTCGGGAGTGGGAGTGTGGGGGTGGGGTTCCAGAAAGGAACGACAAAGTTACTCTGCCTCCTTGCAGGAAATCCAAAAGACTTAGGGTTTGACACATGACCTGGAGAAGGAGCACTAGAAGCAGTAACCAAGTCCCAAGCCCATCAGTGACATGGAAGGTAAAACAGGGACACATGCAGGAAGGACACCTACTGCAGCTGCTCCTGCCCTGAGACCCGCCAGGCACCCACACCCATGCCCAGGGCAGAATGCTGATACCAACAACAGCCTCATGCTCGCTTGTTCTAGAAGCAGAATGGACCCATATAAAGAACTGGGCCAAGTCCCAGGCCTGGTCCTACAACCCCATCGGCCACCTCTGCTGCCCACTGAGAGTCTGGCTCATCTACATGTGAGAACACGCTAGAACCCGGGATGTGAAAGTTAAGCTTCACATGTATTTACTACAAATGCTCTCCTAAGACAAGTCTAATTCTTAACTCAGGCTCCATCCAACTTCACGAGGTTAGTGATGTTATCACCGTCATAGGCACAGAGAGTATGTGAGTTTCAGCCTCTTGCTTGGGTCACAGCGTAAACCCAATGTCAAGGTGTGGATGTATGCCACGCTGGGTCAAGGACCTGACTGCCCTGGCAAGGAGTTGCCACTTTTGTACCACCCACGTGAACTACAGATATTAAATATCCCTGAGGTCCACAGGAAAGGAAGTCGCAGGCCTGGGTCTCCCCATCTGTTTTGGAAGCACCGCTGAAGTCTTCAATGCTATGAGGAAATGGCTTTCCTCACTGATGCTGGCAGAGCCATGTTAGATCTACCCTGACTGGCCTCTGTCCCTCCTGCCAGGGATCATGGAGTTGACTAAACTTCCCCAGACTGGGGAAGGCGGGGAAACACGGGGTATGCTGTCATGGAGGAGAGATGGGGAGCATGCCGCTGCCCTGTGTGGGCCCAAAGAAAGGCCCCACCAGGTCAGATCTCAGAAGAATGGGACAGTCCCCTTCTTTGAGGTCAGACGGTCCAAGGACAGGCACCTAGGAAAGCTGGTCAGCCCCCATTCCCTTCTCTAGGGGTACATGGGCTGTCTAAGCTCTTGAAAGTTGTCCAAAGCAAGAAATCCTTGGGGCTAAGGAGACTAAGGGGTGCAGGAGCCTGGAGACCATTAAACAGGCTAGGAGGCTGGCCCTGCCACCCCAACGCTCTCAACATCGCTAGGAGTAGGAACCAAGATCACACTCACTTAGGAAATTCCAGGATCAAGGAGAAGGACCCAGATGAGAGCCTGGGGCAGCTTAATTCCCAATCGGTAGTTCACAACCACTAGAGGGCGGTCCTGGGACTGTCTGCACTGTGGGCTCTGGCTGTGGTCCCGGCCCTGCTTTAGTAGGGCATAGGGGCTTTGGGGAAGCATAGAGGTGTTTGTTGTTGTTTTTGTTTTTGTCCTGGACCCTCAGCCGCGCACCCTCAGGACACTCACAGCGACCCAGCCTCTCGGCAGGAATCCCGATGCGCATGCAGTTCGCAGCATCAGGGCTCTCGGGCATCGGCAGCGCCTCGCACTTGGGCAGCTGCAGCCGCATGAGGATGAGCGGGTTGGAGCGGGCGATGGTGTACTCCTGGCGGCACAGGTCATTCTCCAGGACCTCGCACTCATCCCGGCACAGCTCTCGTGGCTTGGGCACCCGAGAGCGAGCGTCGCACAGAGGGAAGACAAAGTGGCAGAAGGAAGGGATGGCGAACTGTGAGCACTGGTCTGACAGGTGTGTAGAGGTGCCAATCATGGTGAAGGCAGCTGCGGGGAAAAGAGACTCCTGTGAGCGGTAGCGCAGCCCCGCCCCTGCCCGAGGCCTTTGATCAGCCATGCCACCTGGTCTCTGATCTGTCCCATCCCTAACACAAACCCTCAAGCCCCTACCCTTGGTACTTGATCCTCTCCACCCTCTCAACTGCACCCCCCCCCATCCAAGATAGCCCCCACTCAGTCCCCACCTCTGGGTTCCCGGACACCTGCTTGACTTCTGCCTGGACTCCCGCAACCCATCATGGAGCTGCAACCCCTAACCTGGGTGCCCATCTTGAAACACTGCTCCGCACCCCCATTATCCTATTCCAGACACATACACTTTCTGACAAACTCTGATGTACACCTGTGCCCTAACAGAATCATCACTCTAAATCAACCAATAGCCTTTAAGATACCGGCCCACTTTGGGCGTGGTCTCTGGATTTGGTCTTAGTTCCCAGTGCAAGCAGAGGACTGAGGATCGCAACTCTTTCTTTGAGTTTATCCCCAAATAAATAAACCTTTGTTATACTCCATTCTGGGCTATCGTGGAACTCTTTTGTATGCCAACACCTCTAAGCTTTGCCCAAACCACAACCTTAGCACCCTCGGTGACCCGCTCTACAATCCTGAACCCCACCCCCCACCTCTCACTTCTTTGGCGACTCTGAGCACTGGACAACATGACCTTCACCTAATTCCAGCCCTGGAGCCTTGGCCTCACCCCACCTAACACCCAGCTCTAGGATTTATCTCCTGAGCATCTAGTATGGGTGTGGGCTACAGCGCAGGCTACAGAGCCTACGGCTGTAGAACAAAGCACAGGAAGAAGCAGGGCTCTAAGCAAGAGGTCTTCTGGGGTAAACCACGCTCACCACAGAGGCCCAGGCACAGAGCATCAGAGGTGGGGATTAGGTATGCAGAAGAAGTGGGGAACTGAAGCAGTAGGGTTCCTCCACTGGGGCGCTCAGGCCTCTAGTCCACATTTGTGTGTACTATCAGATATGGCCAGCAGGTGGCGCTGCTGCCGCTCCTTTATTCCCAGGATACAGGCCCAGGCCCCAGTAGCAGCTGGTGAGTCTGGTTCCAGCCCATTCTCATTTACTGTTTTCAAGTGACAGTTGGTCCCTCCATCCTTTGTGGACCTGTTTCTTTATTTGTAAGGTGATTAGGTGAAACCACACACATTAAACAAACTTCACATAGTACCTAAAAGACGGGTGGGATCCAGCTCTAGGCAGGGAGGGCGCTTCCACAGCCCCTGCCCTCACCTTTGCCCAGTCTGAATGCCATCCATTGGCCAAGCTCCACACAGGATACAGCCATGCAAATGTGGCTGGATAGTTTTACATCAACTTGACACAGGCTAAAGCTATCTCAGAGGAGGGACCCCCGAGTAAGAAAACACCTCCATGAGATCAGGCTGTAGGCAAGCCTGTAGGACATTTTTTAAATTAGTGATTAATGGGGAGGGGCCTAGCCCATTGTGGGTGGTGCCATCCCGGGGCTGGTGACCTTGGTTCTATAAGAAAGCAAGCTGCACAGGCCGTGGGGAGCAAGAAAGCAAGCAGCACCCTCCAGGGCCTCTGCATCAGCTCCGCCTCCAGGCTCCTGCCCTGTGTGAGTTCCCGCCTCACAGTTTTGGATGATGAACAGTGCTGTGGAACCCTTTCCTCCACGAGTGGCTTTTGGAGTTTCATCACAGCAACAGTAACCACGACTAAGACATGTGGTCTACACAGTTGTGTCCTCGGAAGTCAGCCAATCTAGAGTGACATCACAGTTCTGTGTGTCAGGCTGGGGGTAGCGCCAGCGTTAAAGCGCTTGTTCAGCAGAAGCCAGGCCCTTCAGATCATCAGAACAGCCAAAAGTCTGTCCCCCGATAAAAAGCCACACATTTAGAAACTCCTTATTCTACACCCTCCTCTGCCATCCAGAAAGGCTCCAGAGTTCGGCCTAGCCTCAGTCTCTTGATCTTCCTGCCTCAGCCTCCCAAGAGCTGAAAGCGCCGGCCTCCACCTCCAATGGCTCACTTGACCCCTTTTCAGAGCAGCTGTGAAGCCAGGCTGCATGGCTATCCCAGTTTTCTGGTCCTCTCTCTGATCTTGTAAGCAAAGAGGAAGAGATAATGGCATGCAGGTCAGTCGTAGGCCTAGCTAGGCTCAGCGTTTGCCAATTAGGAGAATGTCAAATTCATCGGGAGTCTAAGGGTATCGTTTTGAAAACTAACTCAAGGATGTCAGGGCACGTGGCTTCTCTCACGGGTACTTAAAGGTTTTCAATGAAGCAAACCTGAGGAGGCAAATTCGAGTGTGCTGATCTATGAAGGTGAATGCTGCGTCCCCAAACCCACCAGCTCTGTGAAAGAGCCTGGGAGTATTTTTGCTTAGGGACACACCCAGATTCTAAAATGTGTGCATATGCTTAGTGAGATCTCTGGTGGGGAAACCAGACTCAATACGGAATTTACTTGTTTCCCATCGGCCTCTTGTGCACCGTCTGAGGTGATTTTATATCACATTTTTAATAGATTTCTGCCTGAAAGAGCCCGTGCCTGCTGAACCAGCAAAGCCAGTGGGGAACAAGCTCGGCGGCGTCATGCTGGTTCTGGAGCTAATGATTCAAAGCCCACTGGAATCTGCGTCTGCGGAGCAGATGGGCCCTGCCTATGCGGAGTCATAAGCATGAAGCAATCTGTCACCAAACCCCGAGGCTTCACTGTTGCTTGAGATGCCATTCGAACATGTTTCTGGTAAGAGCGCCAACACTTCCTTCACAGAGTTTTCTCACCTACATGGCTTACACAGGTCATGTAGGCTCTGTGGGGACCATGGACTCAGCCTCTGAGTCAACAAGGGCGTTTTTCCACCTTAAGCTTCATGCCACCCCATGCTACTGCCAGGGCAGGGCTCTGCCGTCCTCTCTCCAAGCAACCTCGGCACCAGACCTCATCCCTGGTTCTAACATGAAGCCTGGTCAATAACTCCACAGAAAGCATCCAACTAAAGAGGGGAGATGGGTACCTGTGCCCCTCCCCCACAGCTTTGCTCCCTCAGAGTCTGAGGAGGAAGAAGGCATCCCCCTTGGAGCATGGCGAAGAAAAGGGAGCAGGGCTGCGGGATTCCATCTGACTCATTTTCTTTCTAGAGCTTCTTCTGACCAAGACCCCACCAAGGGACCCAAGGAGGATGCAGAGATCTCACAGCAGTCAGTTGGCAAGGTCCTCAAGACACTGAGAAGCACAGCTTCGCTTCCTGTCTGACCTATTCCACCATACAGACCCAGAACCAGGTCTCCGGAATCCTGTCTTTGTTCTCTGGAGCTAAGGCCTGCGGCTTCGCTCGCTCACTGCCTCATCTCCTCTGCCCATCACTGTCTCCTTTCCCAAGTAGCTGGTACCAGACTGCGTACCTGTGGACCAGACATGGCACAGCTGCTGATGCAGGAATCCAGGAAAATCCAGAGCGACATTCAAGCAGATTGAAAGTGACCATGACGTCAGTGCCCCTGATACCCCTGGCCCGGTCGGGTTGTGAATGTGTGTGCATTCCAAACAATCTGTATTTGTTTACTGTGGTTTATGTTGTAATCAGCTGGCCTGGGTACCCTGCCCCTTTAAGAGACAAGCTCCACCTACTCCCAACCCCTCCCTTCAGCCAAGGCAAGAGGATCTCCCCCCCCTCCTCTGAAGTCCCCCCTCCTTCTCTCTCTCTGTCTCTCCTCTTATTCTGGAGAGGCAGCTTCTGCCTCTCTCTTCTCCTCCTCTCCCCTTCCCTTCTCCATCCATAACCCACTAAATAAACTCTCTACCCCAGCTCTCTCTACATGGCACGTCTGTCTTTCTCCCCTGTAGGCCACTCAACAGGGGACCAACTGCAGCCCCTTGTGGGAGCCTCGGCTCCCACCACAATGGCTCCCACTGTGATGTGAAGAAGCCAGGGAACCTCAACAGGCTGGTGCCATGTAGCTTGGGACCTCAGTCTTGAAGCTGAGAACCAAAGAAGTGGCAGGAATTAATGCTGGCCTGCACCAGAGGGTTAGCGAGTCACCCTTGCTAGCCATGAACTCCTGCTGGATTACACCTGCCCTGGCTCCGGAGTTTTCACCCAGCCCCTAGGGCTTCCTTTGTGTTACAAATACCTTTTGTTGCCCTATGTGAATCTTGAGAGTTTCCCATGGATACAAAGTCCATGCTAAACTTGATTTAGGGGAAACCTGGAAAACCTAGCACCACCTGAACCAAGTCTTTGCACCTGGCATTGTATCCTTGGACGATTCAGACAAGTTTGTTTTGAGATGTGGAAATCTACTAGCTAAAGTGTAAATACAGGAAAAAATAAAGATGCCAAGAGCAAGGGAAGGAAAGGCACTGTGCCCCCTACAGAGGCAGAGGGGTTCATTCTCATTGTGTCTGAGTCTTCATGTCACCAACCCGTGTGAACCCACATACCAGTGACGGGTTACACGTGACACAAAGAAACATTTCTTTATGAAGTGTTTAGTTCTGAGGGAAACGAAACTAACATGCTAACGTAAACACATGAGCTGGGGGTATTTTAGGGCAAAACCCGTTAGCAAGTGCAACCGTTTCTACGAAAGACCTTCTATTTCCTACTGCAAGAGACATCATAAAACAGGAGAGTGGCGACCAACTGTGCACACGCATGGGTGCCTGCATAGGTGTTAGCCGTGTCCTGAGGGAACTGTGTGCTCCGTACCTGTGATTCGGTTTTCAATTTCCCCCTGCATCTGGAGAGAGTCCACGTAAATAGTCCGGTTCCCGATGAAACGCGCACAGGCGATCCCCCGGTAGGGCTGGCAGAAGCCATCTTCCTGATAGTCATCCCTGGGAAGAATCACACCTCTCTAAGTGACTGCAGAGGATGAATAGTCCACAAAGCATTTTTAACTCAGAATTTTACAAGCCATTAATTTTTGCTTTATTTTGATTTGTCTGTTTCTTTCTATGACAGGGCCTTTCTGTTTAGTCCAGGCTAATTCTGAACTCACTCTTGTGGTCCATGCTGGCTATGAACTCTCAGGGGCTGTCCTGCCTCAGCATCCCAAGGGCTGGGATTACATAGTAGGTCAGCAATTTTTTACTTGGTCCAAATATTCCATCAGCACGAAAAACAGCACACAGTGGCCTGGTGCCCACTGCGTGGCTAACACGGGTGATGCTGACACACACGAGGGGCTGAGGAGGGCAAATCTTTGTCCTCCACCTTTTTCAGAACTGGGTGTCTGCTGCTCGCTACTGTATATGCCAGGCTAGCTGACCTATCAGCTTCAGAGACTCTCCTAGCCCCTCCTTCCATCTCATAAAAACAATGGATTGCAGATGCACACACTACCACGTCCAGGTTTTGCATGGGTTCTGGGGATTTGAACTCAGGCTCTCATGGTTGCATAGCTAGCATTTTTATCCACAGGGCCATCTCCCTAGCCCATGAGTTATGCTTCCTATGATAGCAAGGCGCTGTATGTTAAAAATTGAGACCAGTGCCCCTCCTCCATGCTCCACGTGAGGCTGAGTTGAGCTTCTGAGGACTGCTGGTCTAGGATCCTTTGCTGAGCATGCCCCTTACAATAAATCAGCCTGGCGTCTGAAGTCATCTGTAGCCACCGGCTTGTCAGTGCGACTTAAATTGTTTTTAAGCGTGTTATTTTTTTCCTGTAATTAGGATAAAGTCTGAACTAGACTTAAGAACATTCTCCTGAAAAAGCAGCAGGAGAACTGGGGTACAAGTCAATGGTGCTCGGCTTAGACACACTGGTGCACCTGACTGAGCCAGGCGCAGGGAGACAGACACTCATTATTCGACTGAGGTCCCAGGTCTGCAGACCACCGGGTAAGCTAGACTTGGGAATGAGGATTCTGGGGCCACAAGCATGCTGCTGGAGAAGAGGGGGGCAGTCTTAGATATGCTTAGTATCCAAATAAGTCAGGAAATAGTAGGGCTTAGGACATGGCTCTGATGGTGACTTTCAAAGTACCGAGAACTAGCTTAGTTTACTTTTGAACCATTCAAAAGCATAAGGCACTTTCTCGAAGCAGTGTGACTCACACACCCATGCCCTTCAAGGTTGGCAGAGGACAACAGAATGAGGATGGGGCTCTAACGCTGAGGCTCCAGGGAGCCTCACTGCTGCCCACCTTAATTATTCGTGGTCTGAGGGTATATGGGCTGATTATAATGAACACGAGCCACCGCTAAGTTAACACAGCGTAAACAAAATCAAGCCCACGTAGGAAATGTCAGGCATTCATGATCCCCTGGGCATCATCCCAACTATACCTGCGTAAGCCTACAGGAAAGGAAGGCGCCACCCTTTCTAAAGTTTTTATTACCAACACACACCTTCCTCACCACCAACTGAAGGCACACAGAAGGGTGGCAAATCCCTCAACCACCTAGGATACCCACCTGTCTTGCGCTGCACAGCCGCAGAAGCCGCAGGCTGCCAGTACCAACATGTGCTCTGAGGACAGAAGGCAGGGAGGGAGCATGGGACAGCCAGTCACCTTCCTGTGTAAGGACCAACAACAGCTCCCCCCATATCACCCTCTGGCAGGATGAACTCAGCCTCCCTTGTCAGTCACTGTCCTGCCTTCTACACCTACAGGACAGACCAACCGACCCGAGGGCAGCCAGGAAGACTATGTGTCTGTCAAGGAAACAGACCCACAAAGGAGCCACTTAGCAGGACAGACTGGTCACTTCTAGAACACATAAAGAACCAAGGGATTATTTACTGTAGTAAGTTCACCATTTTGCTTTTCATTTTGCTGAATTGCTGGAGAAATGGTTACAAAGGTTAGTATAAGACTGTCAAAATCAATAGGAAAGCCGGGCAGTGGTGGCGCATGCCTTTAATCCCCACACTTGGGAGGCAGAGGCAGGTGGATCTCTGTGCGTTCGAGGCCAGCCTGGTCTACAAGAGCTAGTTCCAGGACAGGCTCCAAAGCTACAGAGAAACCCTGTCTAGAAAAAACAAACAAACAAACAAATCAATAGGAAGAACGAAGTCATGGCCACAGAAAGGGCCACCATCTCAGTGACAGGGATACAATCAAAGACAGTTCTCTGTCCACTTATGGCAGCCACCAGAGACTGGAGTTAACAACTTGAGGGAATGCTGATGATAGCATGAAAGATTTCAATTAGGCATGACAATAACCTAGACCAAGCAACCTATTTACAATATGATGAGTATAGTTAAGAACAATGTATAATTAAGAATTGCTAACAGATTTTACCTGTTCGTGTCACACACACACACACACACGGTAATTATGTGAGATAATGCATATACTAACTGGCCCGATTAGGTCATTCTACAACATGTAAATATATCAAGACATCATGCTGTAGTCTGTAAACACATGTAAGTTTTTGGTGCTGGGGTCTGACCCCAGTGTGTTTTGCATGCTAAAACTTCTACTGTCAATCAAGCTACACTCTTAGACAAATTTTAGTGTTTATTCTATTTATTCATTATTTTGTGTGGTGTATCTGGAATCGAACCTAAGGCCTAAGAATGCTAGGCAAGGGCTCTGGTCGTTTTGTTTTAAGTACAAAGTCTCACAAAATTGCCCAGGCTAGCCCTAAATTCCTTCTGAAACCCAGGCTAGCCTTGAACTCTCCTCCTGCCTCAGCTTCCCACATAGCAGGTATTACAACCCTGTACCAAGAGGCCTGGCTGTACACGTTTTCATTTGGCAATTTAAGAATGAATTAATTACATTCAAAGTCAGATTGACTCAGCACTAAGTTAAGAGAATAACTAGCTCACCCTAATATTCTAAATCTGTGACGTCATCCCACAACAGGAAATCTGTTCTGGAGCAGAATGTTGCCATTGTGAAAGCTACAGTCACCTTTGTATCTGTATTGCTAGCTGTAAACACTATAGAGGGTAAACACTGTAGGTATCCACATCAAAGTGTTTCGGGACAGGTGTGAAGCTATCTGCAACACACTGTGAAGTAAGGAAGAAATCGGATGGATGGATGGATGGATGGATGGATGGATGGTGGTAGAAAGATACAATAAAGCCAGCAGATTTGTGAGGGCTTGGTTGTGGCTGGTAGTGCCTGCATGCTTGCTCTAAAACTCCCCCAACACTTCGTGTTTGACATATTTCATCATAAAACATTGGGGATACTTTAGAGCAAGGCAGGAGGGAGTGGTTCTGAGAGGAAAACTCACTTCTCACCCATTGCTCTGTGAATTCACTATTAGTGCAACCTAAACAGAGATTAATCAGAGTAGATCAAGGAAACTGGGATATTCCGTAAAAACACACAACACGAAAAGCCCAGGAATTCTTCATAAACAAGGAAAATGTTTATTGCCACCTAGGGGTTGGCTAAATGGCTCAGTGAGTAGAGAGACCTGCCCAAGTCTGAGTTCTAATCCCTAGGATCCCTAGGATGGAAGAAGAGAACTAACTCCTCCAAGTCACACTGTGACCTCAACATGTTCATCACCTGGTGGGTCCCAAGGCCATGTGGAAATGGGAACCAGTGAACAAGTTCTGCTCAGAGATCTGAAGGGCCTTATGGGGAAGAATGATTGCCACTCAGGCAATGGAAAGAGTAACTCTCCAGGCAGAGAAAAACCTAGAGAGCCACAGTGTAGAGACATTCCCAAGTGGTTGGGCTGCGGAGGAGTGGTGTTTTACAGGGAAATGAAAGGCCCAAATTCAAGGCCAGAATCCATCAAGAACTCCCTAAAGACCCATGAGCCTCAGACTCCTCCTTAAGACGGATGTGAGAACCTGCTACAGAGGGGTCCTAAGGCTCAGGGCACACCTATAAACTGCAGGCGCACGGGGGGGGGGGGCGGGGGTGAGGGGGGGGTGGTAGGGATACAGATCA
Organism: Microtus oregoni; assembly: GCF_018167655.1. NCBI lineage: Eukaryota > Metazoa > Chordata > Mammalia > Rodentia > Cricetidae > Microtus > Microtus oregoni. The sequence goes on along the minus strand of NW_024543070.1, from coordinate 53,098,060 downwards.
ACAGCAGAGCCTGTGCAAGACCCTGGGTTCAATCTTTAATCCCAGAAAAAAAAATACAGGAACTGCAGATTGTGGTGCTAGATTGCAAAATGAGAATGAATTCCACGTCCACAAACACCCCCGTGGGAATCTGGTTAGCAGGTTTAGAGATCCCATTCCATTGCTCTGTACAATCACGGTAGCTAAAAGCAATTCACATCTGTTTTTACGATACTGTAAGTTTCCCAACACCAATTAAACGCCCATTTATCTGAGTTCCGAGCCAGCTTCCAGCAAACTCAGGAATATAGGCACAGCCATTGTAGGGTTCTCACCCTAGATTCTCATGTTAAGAGAAATGCTCAGGATGTCAGTCGAGTGTCCAGAGATAGATACTTACTGGAAATTGTGGTTCGGGCTGTGTGTCGGACCTAAAACGTCAAACAAAACAACAAGTTATTCACATGGCCAGTGATAAACACGGGCAGCCCAGCAGCTCCTCTGTGGCCAGCTGTTCTGAGGCTTTGGACTCTCCTTCCACTCATGAGGACATGCCAGACACCCTAGAAACAGAACTTTCTGTATATGAGCACAAGTGGGCAGTTTTCCTGTCCCTGCTCGTTCCTCATCTAAACTTTAACCACAAAAATCTGTTCCACTCCTTAGAGCTGGCTCTAATGTGAGCCCAGATGACAGGCCCAAGACATTCATTGCTGGATCAAAGAGGGATCGTTTACTGCTGCCATTTTATCCTATTGCTCCATGTGTATATGTGTCCTATATTCCTGCCCAGGGGAGCCAGCTTTATCCATGTGTGACGGGTGTGCACTTGGGAAAGAACCACAGAAAAAGCAGCAGGCGAGCCCTGGCCAGTGCAGTGGAGTCGTTGCGGTCTTAGGCTCTGGCCTCTGCAGTCTGTGGCATTGTCACCAAAATCCTGCGGCCTGGTGTCCGGCCGCGTGGCCTTGCTAAACTCATCCCTGCTCACCTTGTGTGTCTGGGGTGCTTTCCTGCGGCCTGTGTTTACACACTGCTCCATTTGGGATCATTCTCCTTTCCTACCATAGACAGGCTCAGGAGCTCCTGAGCTCCACACGGGAGGCCCCTGGGGTGTTTTCCTGGATTTCTGCTGACCTGTGCATGCTCAGCTACAAAATTCAAACACATCCCGTGCTCCGCACTGACGATGCTACCTGCTAGCATCCACCTCTGCTGTTCCCACTCACCGAGCCGCACATACAGAACTCCGGTGGCCGTGATGGTCTTCAGCCCATTGGTAGCCACGCACTGGTAGTAGCCTGTGTCTGTCGTGTCCAGGTCTTGGATCCGCAGCCTCGAGCCATATTCTGTCTTCCGGATGATGACTCTGCGTGGCTCTTGCACAACCGGGGCATCGTTCTTCAGCCACCGCACGTTGGGGGGTGGGTTTCCCGCCACCTTGCAGTGCAAGATGGCCGTCTGGCCCTGGACAATGGTGATATTGTTGACTGGCTCCAGAAAATTCAGGAAGTAACCTGCAGGGGATGGGGTCACAGAGTGCAAACACGGTAAGGTCAGGAAGAAGGGCCTGGGCTCCTGCGAAAGATCGTTGAGGGGGACAGTGTCCATTCTCATTTGCATACGGCACTTGCTTAAAATACTGCTTGGAACACCGAGTCAGTGAACTCAAGTGATGGCTTCTGCGGACACACGGTCTGGTTTGAGGGCCGCTGGTCACACTTTGCCATCCTATTTGCGCATGGCAATCTTAGACGTGATCTGGCCTTCTGTATTTTGCTTATGACTGTTTCTCTGACAGGTCTCACACTAGCCCAAGCTGGCCTGGAACTCATTATGTAGCTTAGGCTGGCCTCTAACTCACAGCAATCCTCCTGCCTCAGCCTCCCAAGTGCTGGCTGGAATACAGGTTTTGGCATGAATGGCAAGTGGTTCTGTTTTAGAAGACTTGATTGAATGCATATAACTGAGACATTTATGTTCATGTCCTGGCCACAGCCCTGAGACGCATGCCTGGACAAAGCCTCTCTGATACACACCTTCGCTCTGGAGGGCACACTGTAGCCCTTCCATACTGTCTAAGGTCTTTTGGGTTTTATTTTATTATCATTATTATTTTTTTTTTTGAGACAGGGTCTCATGTAGCCCAGGCTGGGCATGAACCTTCTGTCTCAAACTCCAGAGCACTGGGATTACAGCTGTTTGCTGTCATACCTGGCTGGGGACCCTTATAAGTGTGAAAATCACTGACAAAACCCACAGCATTAACTAGACCCATGGTGTGGCTCCTCGGAAGGTGTTCCCTGACTGCTGTCTCTCTGTAAAAGGAGCTCTATCATGCCCCTCCACCTTCCTAGTGCCCATTACAACATCACGGCACATCTGTTAAGTCACAATGAGGCATGCACATGTTGACCTCAATAGTGACAGCTGCTACTTTGGTGGCATTTTCTCTTAAATTAAATTCTGAACCACCTTATTACGTTCCTTGCAGACATCCGATCTCTAATGGAGAAAGGCCTGTGGTGTGGGTGCAGGTCGGGCTAAGTTCTGGAAGGCACTGGAGCAGTGCAGTCCCAGTTCCTACTTTGGACCTCATCCGCAGAAGAGAGTTCTAACTTTCTTCACACAGACCTTCCTGTTTTACTTTTCAGGTCGATCACCAGCCACTCTGTAATTTTCCTTAGTGAGGTGCGTCATTTTTATTCCGATCGTGTTTTGGCCACATGGTGAAAGGTTTGTAAGAAAACAGCAATCTTCTTCGACATACACTGATTTCCTAGAACCACTCTTAACAGACGTCTAAAACATCACGGTATAAAACAGCACACGTTTGTTACTGCACACACAGGAGGGACACAAAGGCAAAACTCAGGGTCTTGGTGGGGCTGCTTCTGTCCTGAGGGTCTGAGTGTGAATCTGTTTGTGTTTGCTCCTCACCGGGGACCACCCTTACTCCTTGGCTCAAGACTCCTTCTTTAACTTCGTCGTCATCCCACACCTACTGTGGTCTCTTGTCCTTCTGCCTCCCTTTTGTAAGGGCTCTGGGTTACCCTGGGGTCACCTGTAAACCCAAGGTGATCTCCCCATCTACAAACCTTACTGACGCCTACAAAGGCCTTTGCTGTGCAAGCAGACACAGTGGCAGGACACAAACATTAGGGCATCATGAACTCCGAGGGTGCCATTACGGTGCTGTCCTCTTGGTCACAGGAGCTTCGGAGCCGTTGTCTTGGATTTTTACATAGCTTCACTAACAATACAGCCTTTTGTTGTGAATTCCCACCCCTCTCCTGCCTTTTCGTCAATTGCTTGGTCCATTATTTGGGTAGATTAAAAGCCAATAAAAGTTGAAATACTACAGCACACAGAAATCAAAGCTAGACATATCTCCACAAACAACATAAAAAATTGACGGCTACCTTTTGCCATACTTGACCTAGAACATTTAAGGTTTCTGGGATACAATGGAAAGTCTCTGGACCCTTACTTTTCCCTCGAGGGAATGACCATCCATCATCCCGTTTGTATTATTTTATAGATTCAGGAACTTTCTCTCAACAGGCCACCTCCTCCAGTTGCCTGCTTTCACTCAAACTGGTTTATGTTGGTACCGTTCCTTAATTACTGTGTAACAGTCCACTATATAAACAAATCACAGCTTTGTTACTCATTTCCCCGCAGAGGGGCAGTGAGCCGTTTCCACATTTGGGTTTCGAAGGGTCTACTGACTGCGTGCACAGCTGGTCCTGTGTGTGTTCAAAAGTCCCTCAAAGGTACCTGCAGGAGGTGGAGGTCCAAGTCCTGGGAGCTATGGCGTCTCCGAGTCTCTGCAGATGGGTACCCTATGCATACCCGAGTTAAGGTGCCCCCCACCACGACTTTGACAGCACTGGTCTTGGGGGTCTTCGCGGTGCTTGTCATTCAGCTGCGTGTGACGAAGCACCACACTGCTGTGTGCAGGAATCAGTGTGTGCAGGAAGTGGTTTTAGAAGTCCTCGCAAGCACCAGGTCTTCCAGAATGTTTCTTGGACACTGAGTGTCTTTTTAGGAATGGTCTATTCGTCGTCTTCTGTTCTTATTTCCCGTTTTCTACAGTTAATTCCTTCCCTATTAACAACAAGGTGTCAAAGCTGAAATCACCCTTCAAGTCTCTCTCTAGCCCCATAGTAAATCACTTTAATCTTCCTATATTTGGTCAGACTCAAGTGGCTTGTAATTCACTTTAAGGCTTTTTATTTTAACCTATGAATTTCTAAAGGTATGCCTTTTCACATCTGCTAATTTATTTACATGCATGTGCACATGGGAACACTGGCCACCACATGCATGTGGACGTTAGAGGAAGCAGACAGTTCTTTCTTCTTTCTCCATCTGGGTTCCAGGGACCAAATTAATAACTTCTGACTAGGCCATTTAACCAGCTCTAAAGGTTTTGTGGGCTTTTTGTTGTTGTTGCTTTGTTTGTTTTTAAGAAAAATGAATTTTAGAGACCAGCAGGATGGCTCAGGGGATAAAGGTGCTTGCCACCAATCCTGATGATCTGAGTTTAATACCAAGGACACACACACCATGTACACATGCACACATTAAATAAGAGAGAGAGGGGATGGGGAAGAGAAAGAAAGTGAGTTGGAAAATTTTGAATGCTGGAGAATCCTGAGCACTGGCTGCTCTTCTAGAGGACCCAACTCCAATCCCCAGCACAAGCATGGCAGCTCACAACCATCTGTGATTCCGGTTCCAAGGCATTCAATGTCCTCTTCTAGCTTCCACGAGCACCAGGCGTACACGTACCAGACAGAGAGACAGGAAGGCAAAACACCCACAAACATTAAAGGGGGAGGGGGGACGACAAAAACACCAAAGACAACATATGTTTTTCTTTGAAAAAAAAAAAAACATCTTTTACATAATGATGATTCTTTGAGGCGAACAAGGTTCACTCTACAAGATTCAAGCTGGATTGGTTCTTGTAGACAGTTCACATATATTGGGCAGCGATGCGTTTCCTCGGCCTGACTGTCACAGGAGTCTGTAGGTGCCTGTTCAGTCAAGCTTTGCCTGCTTGCTGTTGACAATTTTTCTGGGTTTCAGTTGTTTCAATGAGGTATTTGCTCACTGATTCTCTGTCAAATAGCTGTCCACAATTCTCTTGATTTCCGCTTAACTACTAGAAACCTTGTGACTTGGGGCATCAAACTCTGCGTTTACTGTATCATTTGGTCCTTAGGTCACCGCGGGATGCATCGTCTAGAAGAACACTTTATGATTCATCAAAGGCAACTCAAGGTTCTTCTGGCTAAAGCTCTACTTTCATCTGCTTAATAGTCTACCATTTTTATGATAATGCATTGTTTATGAACCTTATGAATTATATATAATTTAACACTTGAACTTACTAATGTTTTAATATATGAATTTTAAATTCGTTTTGATGCTTTCATTTTGCCTCTTAAATCTCGGTTACTTTATTTTAAAATGAATCTTTAAAAAACTCTCCATTTTTCCTCTTAACTACTTTGACAGCTATAGTTTATTAATTAGTTTAACTGATTTTAATCTGCATCAGGCCTCATCTGACAATGCTTCCCAAACACAAGAACCTTTAAATGCTGAAATACAAAGCTCCCACTTCTTGGGAGTGCTGCAGGACAGGAGCTCTTAGCTTTGCTTGAGAGCCTTGCACACAATGCCTTAGGGCTGTGGACCCTGTGGGCTGGTTCATTTTAATGGCTTCGTAGTAAGACTCAAAACTCTTGACGAAGCTGGAGCAGTGTAACTGTCTCCATAGTTGGAAGAAGATTTCTCAGGCCTGACATGAAAATTTCTTTAGTTTATTAAAAGTTCACTTGATTTTTAGCCTGACCCATCACGTCTCTTTGAAAGTAAACTTACAAGATCCAGATCCAAATGAATCAGAAACATTACTGCACTTATTCTCATCAGGACCTTCTAATCCTGTGTGCTCTTCCCAATCACCACAACATGTACCTTCTGGAGCTCCTCCACCCCACAGCTTTGGCTCTGACACACATAGCTGCTCTTTGGCCAGGGCACCTATGTCTTATCAGCATCTATTTTCTGAAGTCTATAGACAGGTCAAGTCTGCAGCACGGCCACAGGCTACCCCATTCTTCACCATGTGCCCAACCATGTGACAGCATTAGAATCTATTTTCCTGTCACAGGTCACTTAAACTAGAGGGCCCGGGAAAACCAGGTTGTTCTCCAAGGCTGCAAATGTGGAGAGCTGCTTAGAGCTGGCAGACCTGGGCTCTTGCTTTTAATCCTCTCTCTTTCTGGTGCCTGGGCACAGCTCCATCTTGCTTGTACGTTTGCCAAAGCATTTACACCGTTTCCTAACATTTTACCAAGCACGTGTGTCGCTGACCTGAGTGTGCTGCCAAGTTAGCTTGGCCCCCCAGTCTCCCCATCATCAATTCTCCTGAGGCCAGAAGTGAAAGCGAGAGAGCAGGCTCCCTGCAGACTGAGTACAATATCCCTTCCCCTCGGGCTTGAGTTTGCAGCCGGCTAGCTAACCTCTCAGCTTCATTTCTCTGACAGCTAAAATACGAGGCTTGCACTAATTGTTTTCTAAGCCCTCCATCAGCTCGCAGACGTTCCTGTGAGCATCCCCAAACCTCTCTAGAGGACTGATCAGGCTATGAGGAGCCAGGCAGCACTGACACAGAATTTCCCTGACATGGACCCGTCTAGCATAGTGCACCATTAGGAATAGAACCCCCACCCCACCCCTCTTCCGTTCATGCAGAAGAGTTTCCATTCTGTGCCGAGGCATCCTTAACTGCTATGCAAAGGGCCTCCTCTCTGCAGTGGCCTGGCCAGCCCTGTGCAGGGACAGAGACCAAGTGTTAAAAGACCCCAGAGGCTACAAGAGAATTACATCACTAGGCAGCCGCTCCCTTCTGCCCAGAGGCTACAGGAGAATTCCATCACTAGGTAGCCGCTCTCTTCTGCCCAATCGCACACAGATCAATAATGGTTTTTATAACCCAACCAACTGCCCAGATAGTCACCAATGTTGTCAGATGTCTTAGGAGCCGGGGGATTGGCTTCCTGACCAGGACAATCTGGAGTAGGAAGGAAATAAAGAAAGCCCCCTGTGCCTGGGGTCACAAGGTCACAGGGCTTCGATTGGTGGCAAACAAAACAGACAATTTCCTGGAGGGGTGAGTGAAAAGGAGACCCAGAAGGCCACAGGAGGGATGGAAAGCTGCCAACCCTGGAGGAAAATATTTACAGGTCAATAAACCAGCCAGAGGCCAGAGCAGGGGCCTGGGTTCAGGCTTCTCTGATTGAGTCATCCAGCCCAGACTCACTAATGGGGGAAACAGGAGGGAAGCAGAGGCACTGGGGAAAGTAAGAAAACAAAGGGTAGGTGGGGGAGGGGGGCTTGAGAGAGCTCAGCCGGGGAAGTGCTGAAGGGAAGCGTGAGGCAAACCCCAAACCCCAAAATACCAGCTGTGGTGATATGTGCTTGTGACCCCAGCACTGGGGAGGTGGAAGCTGTGATTCCTGGGGCTCACTGCCCAGCCAGCCGGCCAAGCCAGTGAGATCCAGGAGAAAGGGAGAGACTGTCCAAAAATCAAGGTAAACAAATGGAGTCCAGGGAACGAACACTGGGGTTTTCCTCTGGACTCTACATGTGCGCATACATGTAAACGTATAACCTCCTGGGCTTTGCACGCATATACATACATGGGCATATATAACCTCCCACAAGTGCACCTGCACACACACGAATGTGAAAACTCAAACACACACTGTGCGGGGAGGGGGAACCTCCTGAGAGATAAAAACAAATGATCATACTGTTTGAACTCTAAGGAGTGATCGATGTCCCTTAATGGTGTTTGCTGTTGTTATTTATTCATTCATTCATTGTGGGAGGCTGGGGGATGAGTCTCTATCAGGCTGAGGGTGAATCATTTATGTAGCTAAAAATAACCTTGAATTTCTGCTCCTCTTGCTTCTTCCTTCCGAGTGCTGGGATTACAGGCATGGGCCTCCCTGTCCAATCTATGCAATTCTGGAGGTCAAACCCAGGACTCAGTGCATGTTGGGAACCACTCTTCATCTGAGCCCACTCCCCAAATCTTATGTTAAGCTCTGACCCCAGGTAAGCGTGGGTGCAGTCGTATCTAGATTGGGGGTCACTGGGGATGCCCTCAATTTAAGACAAGCAGACTCTGAAGCAATGACCGGGTCCTGTTAAGCCATGGTGGAGCTGGACACAAACACAGAGCAAAGGAGACAGAAGGTGGAACACCGCTTCCCCAAGAGGAGCAGTACCAAGGAATGCTGAAGGTCGCCTGCAACTCCGAAAGCTCAGAGAGACAAGGAACAGTGTCAGAGACTAACAAGCAGAGGGCAAATTCTGTAACGTAAACTGGATCTTGGTACTGGGGAGATGCTCGGTTGGAAGGTATCTGCTGGAAAAGCACAAGGACCCGAGTCCTACCTCCCAGCACCCACATACAAAGTCGGACACAGCAGCACACAGCTGTAACCCCCCAGCACCCACATACAAAGCCTGGCAGAGCAGCAGCACACAGCTGTAACTCCCGCTCTGGAGAAGTGACAAAAGCCAACCTCTGGGGCTATCTGGCCAGCCAGCCTAGCCCCATTTGCTGCCTCCAGGATCTGAGGGACACTGCTTCTCAAACATCAAGATGGACAGCCATGGAGGAGTGGAGGCTGCCCGCCAGCCTCCATGAACAGCTGCACACAAAAGTTTGCACACACAGGTGGACACCATATACGGTACACTCACACACAGAAAGAACCTGGGGTCTGGACAGTCTCAGCAACCACTCAGGCAGTTCTGTAGGTGCAGTTCCCATGTCCTACCACAGAGCTGAATGTGGAGTCTGTGTTCGCAGTGGTTACACACAGGCTGGAACGTGGAGTCTGTGTTCTCGGTGGCCACACACAAGCTGCTTCTGCTTGTAGTCAGAATCCCATTTTCTTTGTCACCTGATTAGAATTGGGGACCTAGGCTTCATGCAAAAACCTAACAATATATACACGGACCTGCACAAATCTCACAAGGCCCAAAAGCAATCAGAAACAGACTCAATACATTTGCACGTGGATCCACACGACCTACAAGAACCAGGAAAGAAAGGCTCGGCGAACAGAGAGCAGCGAGCATCATCTCCATGGTAACCCATATATTCACGGCTAAAGTGTGATGGCAAACAGCTATCCTCATGCTGGAACTCTTCCTCCATCTGAGCCTCTGTGGCTACGGAGGACAGACGGAGGATAGGTGGCACCGCCTGTCCTGCCCGCTCTCCAGGCTTCTTTCTGGTGTTTCGAGACACGCTGTGTTAATAAACGTGCTGTCTGGCAGGTTCAAGCTTCTGCCTGGCTACTGGATGTGGACCAGATGGAAACCAGTATCAGCAGAAACGCTAAGTACTACATTCCTTAAAAGGTCACAGCTCATCCCCAAGCTACCAGTGAGACTTCTCGTGGGCTGAATAAAACTTTTCCCCACTTGCCCAGTTATAAAACACTTAGTGCTAAAGAATGAAGAATTCCACATGGAAATGCAGAGCTTCCAGGTCTTCTCTGGGTCTCTACAAGTCATTCCGTGAGGCGTGGTGTCCCTTCTCTCTAAATCGCTGCAGCACTCACACTTGGTGACACCTATTCTCTCTTACCCATCCCAGTGTTCTCCACTGTTGTATTCTCTCCATGTCCCCACATGGAACGGCTTCAGCTTGGGTCATGGAGCACATGGACCTTCTGTGGTAGTTTGACTATATCTGGTCCCCAAACGCTCCTAAGGAGTGGTTCTATTAGGAGGTGTGGCCTTGCTGGAGGAACTGTGATCTTGTTGAGGGCTGGAAGACCTTGAGGCTAAAGGGCATACCTTTAATCTAGGCCACACCTTCGGTTGAAAGTGTGTCACTATGGGGGTGGGCTTTAAGCTCTTTTTCTCAAGCTTCACTCCGTGTGACAGTCAGTTGACTGTTGCTTGCAAGATGTAGGGCACTTGGTTATGTCTCCAGCACCATGCCTGCCTGCATATCGCCATGCTCCGCGCCATGATGGGCTGAACCTCTGAACTGTAAATGTTTCCTATATAATAGTTACTGTGGTCATGGTGTCTCTTTACAACAATAAAAACCTAACTAAGACCCCTTCCTGCCGGGCAGTGGTGTCGCACGCCTTTAATCCCAGCACTCGGGAGGCAGAGGCAAGGCGGATCTCTGGGAGTTTGAGGCCAGCCTGGTCTACAAGAGCTAGTTCCAGGACAGGCACCAAAAGCTACAGAGAAACCCTGTCTCAAAAAACAAAAAAACAAAACAAAAAAACAAACAAACAAAAAAAAAGACCCCTTCCTTATCAAAATGAGAGGCATCAAAGGATTCAACAAAGCAGAATGGATGGGTAAGTGCAATGTGCCAGGTGGTGTCGGGGTCTGGTTAAGCTACAGTGACCAAGATGCTATCTTATTCAGAAACCAGACAAGGCTGAGGGTGCATTTTGGCAGTAAAGCACACACTAAACATGCATGGGGCTCTAACTCAGTTCTCTGAGCACATGTGGACATTAGTTAGGGTGTTCCTACGTGTGCTCATACGAACACACACACACACATACACACTGGGAGGCAGGCCTTCCCAGTGATGTCAGGGTGATTCTCAAGAGCCTTTAGCAAAAGGAGCTGTTTCAGAGTCTGGGACCAGCTCTTGCGAGAAATAACTTTGTTACTTCAACCTGGAGCAGGGTTGGACTCAGCACAGAAAACAAGAATAGGGCTGAGTAGACACTGTTCATGATTCACAGACTCTTCAGAGCTGAGAAGAGTGCATGGCTACATCAGGAGAGAAAAACAGCGCACACACACACACACACACACACACACACACACACACGTATGCAGAGCCTGCAGAGCTGTGTGCTGGGGGTGGAGGGTGAGGAGCTGCACTGTCCTGTGAGGAAAGTCAAAGGAGGAGGGGTTAAGACTCATCATGTGATTGGTTTGTCATTTTTTGCTTTGGTGCTGGTGACCAAACACAAGACTGCACGTGCCACGCACACACTCTATCACCGAATCCCACCCTCTCTGCACGCGCCACGCACACGCTCTATCACTGAATCACACCCTCTCTGCACGCGCCACGCACACGCTCTATCACCGAATCCCACCCTCTCTGCACGCGCCACGCACACGATCTATCACTGAATCACACCCTCTCTGCACGCGCCACGCACACGCTCTAGCACTGAATCCCACCCTCTCTGCACGTGCCACGCACACACTCTATCACTGAATCACACCCTCTCTGCAAGTTTTGTTTAAGGTTGTTTGGAAACATGCTTCTTAGACTTGCCTCAAACTCCTGGCTCAAGCAATCCTCCCACCTCATCCTCCAAACTGAGACCACAGCCACATGCTGTTTCACCCACAAAAGTCCTCTTAGGGTTGCTTTTAAAATTTATACGTGTGGGTGTTCTGCTGCACGTAATCTGTGCACCCCTTGCATGCAGTGCACACAGAGGCCAGAAGAGGGCGTTAGAACCCCCTGGAACCGGAGTCCTCAGGAAGAGCAGCCAGTGGCTCTCAGCCACTAAGCCACCTCTCCAGCCACAACAACTCTTCTTTTAATAGAAATTTTATATCAGGCCTCATTCCTTGAAATGCTTAATCTTTTAATTTCCCCTACAGAATCTTCTTTTCTTTTATTAGTGCTGGTAATCAAACTCAGGCCTAACAGTCTAGACACATGCTTTACCACAAACCTATATGCCCAGCCTTAACCTTTCCTTCTTGGCACTCAGAACTATGAGCAAATGAATGTCTGGCATCGTGCCTGCCCTGGCTGTGGGATTCTGGCATGGTAGCCACAGTGACAAAGACACAACGAATACATGGTGAGAATACATCAATTAAAAAAGCTGTCATTCCCCCTCTTCTGACTTACCCTTCCAAGGGATAACTAACTTGAAGACTGTTTGGAGAAGGCATATGGAAACCTACTATTCTATAACATATATAAACATACTTTTTTTCCATAAAGAAGAGCTTAATTGGATTATGCTCACCCCAGAAGCCACAGGTTGTTTGTCAAACAAAAAGGCCAGTGCCAGGTTTGGGACATCTCCCTTTAAGTTGTTGGTGACAAATCCTAGAGATTCCCCCAAACAATACAAGCTTCTCCCCTTGCTCTTTGTTGCCCACAAGAACTTGATAGCAAGACCATCTTGCTTAAGACTCCACATACACGGGGCACACAGAGAACTTGAGAAATTAAGTGGACACTGTCCAGGAAGCTTCTTCCCTCCTGGCCATCTTTCTCAGTACCGAAAGGTGCTGTGCAGGCTGGTGAGGGGAAAGGGAGTCAGTCTTCAACCGACTTACCCGGCTGTGAACTCTGTGAACTGCAGTAACATCTGCACGGCAAGATATACCCATGGGCACAATAGCGGCACAAAGGTTATAGGTGCAGCCAACCGCTTTGCGCTTGGATTTAAGACCTGCTGCACAGGAGGAAACACATGCCTCGTACTGCAAGTCTGGCCAAGAACCCATGGCTGGGGCACTCACGGGCCTCAGCAGGGAACCTACTACAATTTGCTGATTTGACATTGTATCAAACTGCCCTCTAAGTTCCTACCTCTGTACCCTGATTAGCGCAGCTCTCAGACCCCAGCAGAAGAAAGTCTTTGTGCAGTGGGTGGTGGTCAACAAAGGACTCACAGCTGGTCACAGTGCAGAGAACAGGTGACGTGGGACACAAATGAAACATCCACATCGCACCTGGATGGCTATTCTTGGTTGTCAACTCGACTATGTCTAAAATGAACTACAATCCAAGTAGATGGGTAGGCCTGGAGGATTGCTCTTGAACTGAACCACTGAAGTAGGAAGACCCACTCTAAATCTGGATCTTTTGAGATGGGAAGACCCACTTTTAAACTGGGCCATACTTTCTCGTGGCAGCCTATATAAAGGACATGGAAGAAGGAAACTCTTACTTATTATTAGAATTGTCAGACCATAAACAAATCAGTGTTGTTTCTCTGGGGAACCCCGACTAACACAACACTCCTCTATAAGGCTCAGGGACCATGGCAGAAGAGGGAGGTAGAAAGACTCTTAAGAGCCAGGAGTCAGGGCGGCCAGAGTAAAGCTGTGCCTTCTGGATACAGCAGGGCTGCTGTGCTCATGGGCAGCTGTGGTGACCTGCACAGGAACAAGCTGGTCAACATCCCGGTACAGAGTGGGGAGGGGTCTGTGAGCCTCAGCTCCTGAGGAGCTATGAGACGGCTGGTGGCTGCTGGGAGAGAGCCAGTTTTCTTGAAGGATGCGGCTCCTATTTGGTCAACCATGTTCCACTGGTTAGCCCACATCCTAAGCGCCCGGACGGCACACATTGGAGCTGACGGATTATTTAAGGAAAGAAAAGCTATTGCTTCTTCAAGAAGTAGACCATGCTGCTCTCCTTGCTCTGCCAATAAGACCATGGTGCCCACAGCAAACTTCCATGGAGGACGGAAGCCCCCACAAAGGAACACAGCATCCTCTTTCAGATGGCAGCACAGAAGAGTGCCACCCTCTGAGATACCACCACGTGGCTGTTTCACTGAGTAAAGCAAATGGGGAGGAGAGACGGTTGTTTGCAGCTACTTAACAAATGGTCAAGATGGGAGGCCAGCCTCTGAGTCCCTGCTCAGAACCTCTGAGCACCCTAAGGCCCCTTCCTCCCAGTCAGCTATATTTCCTGCAGCTTCACCTGTGGGCCTACCAGCCTCATCAGCCCCCAAAGCCTTTCCTGGGGGTAAAAAAAGACTTCAGGTAGGGATCTCACCTGACCAGCAATGGAGCAGCCCCAGCAGGGGACACCACCTTCTGCTTAATCAGGCAGGTCTAGCCCCCAGTGACAAGGGCAAAGCAGACACCCCGTGATATTCTATACCCACAGCAAGGACAGCTAGCTGACTTTCTATCTTACCTTTCAGAGTGGGAAGTGGGCTGTCCGGTCCATCAAGTTGTCCCAAGGTGTCAATTGCATCTGAATCCTCCACTTCACCTGGGAGAAGAGCACACACACACACACACATGAGACGCGGCTTCCCACCAGGGCAGACACTGTGAGTGCCAGTCTGCCCAGCAGCAGCAAATGCAGGCAAAGAAATGCCATGGCACTTTCTATTGGCTTTCATATAATCATATTTCTTGCCATTATAGAAGTGGTTTTTATAGGGTGGTGGTGGTGCATGTCTTTAATCCCAGCACTAGGAAGGCACAGGCAGGTGGATCTCTGTAAGTTCGAGGCCAGCCTGGTCTACAGAGAGAGTTCCAGGACAGCCAGAATACACAGAGAAACCTTGTTTCAAAAACCAAAAAATAAAGAAAGAAAAAGAAAAAAAAGTGGTTTTTAATTTAATCCCAACAACAACCACAGAGCAATAGGACTTGGAAGAAGCCTCTGTGCCACCAGGGGGAAAGAACAAGTAAGAAGACAAAGAAAGGCAGGGCTGGTTATTAAAATAAAGGATTCTGAATTAGTCTGCATGGACGGTCCAGGTAATTAAGATTCAGAGCCTTCCCTTCTTTATGTCATCCTGGGCCTCAAACTCACTAGAAAGCCAAAAAGGCAGCCTGGAACTCTTGATTTTCCTGCATCTACCTCCCAGGTGCTAGGATGACAGGTGTGTGTGTGTGTGTGTGTGTGTGTGTGTGTGTCCCCCAGGCCCTGAGAATTTAAAAATTTAAGCAACTCATCCCTTCAACATCCCCGGACCAAGTGTGACGTTCTTAAAACTGTAAATGACAGGAACGTGTTTCTCTTTATAAGGGCGGTTGAACACCACCTCCGACAGGACAACTATCCACCCCAGGAAGCACAGAGCGAGCTTGTTGGCAGAGCTGCCCAACTCGCTTGAACACTAAGGACAGTGTGGATTCGGTTTGTTTGGATTGACTTCTCACCTCCAAACACAAATAGGAAGAGGCTCAGTGCTACTCAGCCAGGGGGAGGGGCAGGTGCACTACCAAACCAGGAAGTCACAAGAAATTCTCAATAGCTCCCCAATTCCCAACTGCCCCACCAACCCATCGTGTTCACTTCCAGCCTTTACCCCGAGGACTCAACAGCGTCCTGGTGGCTCAGGGTAAAGTACGGTGAGGCTTGGGGTGACGAGCACTTTCTATTCAGACCTGGATTAAAAGCATCAAAGACTACAGCAGATGGGCTGTGACCCAGGGTGTTGTAGGGGGACCTTTGAGGACACTGCTGTTAAGTTGGACAGGCCAGGCACAAAAGGAGGAATCCAGTGTGGTTGCACTCATGTGAGCCCCTAGTCATGGAAGCCAGAAAAAACGGCAGATGCCAGGTTCTGGGATTACAGAAATGGGGAGCCAGTATTTCCCCAGAATGGGGAGCATGATTTCAGTTTAGGGAGAAGAAAATCATTCTGGAGAGAGATGGAGATGGCTGCATGACACCAGATATGGTGAATGCTACTGCCCGGCAGTATGGATGGTGAAAATGGTTCCCATCACTTTATGTATACTGACCGTAACTCAAGAGAGCCTCTCTGGCATGCTTTGAGCGATCAGTCCCCCATAGGCTCAGCAGCGGAACGCTTGGTCTCCAGCAGGTGGTGCTATTTGGGAAAGTTATGGAAACTTGGTGGGGGGCAGCCTTGCTAAAGGAAAGAGAGTTTATAGCTTGTTCCACTTCCAGTTTGCTTTATATGCTTCCCATTTGTGGTTAAAGTGATTGCACTGCTTCCTGCTCTAGCCACCTGACATGCCTTCCTCCCCTCCCCCACCTCCTTGCCATTATGGACTCTCCTTCTGGAACCATGAGCCAAAATCAACTCTTTCTCCCACACAGCAATAAAAAGTAATTGTGTTACAATGTCAAAGCTTATAATTTGGTGTTGGGTGACTGACTTCGGGTTAGCCAAGAACTGTATAAGTAACTTCACTTCCAAGACCTTGTAGGAGGAAGCTTTGCCTGGTGGAATAAAGGTCTGGCTGTGATTGAGGCAGAGCCGAGGGACCAAATTCTTCAGTTTGTTGTACCAAGGAGATGCTGGCTCACTTACTCTTGAATGCACACGTCTCTAAGCTGCTTCTTTCATCTCTCCATTGGGATGATGGCTTTCACAGCACAGGGCTTCCAAAATCCATGGCAAACTCTGGTGCCTGTGGCCTAGTCTCCTTCCCACCCGCATGGCAGACTGGTGTCTGACCAGCCTTACCCTAATCGTCTTCCCAGCATCCCTGGTTAAAGTCACCTACACCATTTTTCATAAAATATCTCCAGCCCACTGTTGGGAACTAATGTCTTTATTCTTTAAACCTGCCCTCAAAACCCTACACATCCCTTGGAGACAATCAGGCCTCCCTGGACCAACAGCAGGCATGCTGATCTCACAACAGCTAGAGCCCAGCGGCTGCTGAGATAGGGAGAAAGAACCTGTAGTGTTACCATTAAAACCAAGATGGGGCAGCTGGAGAGATGTACCCTTAATTGAGATGAATTTGATCCCCAGAATCCACACTTAATACTTAAAAAAAAAAATTCACAGAAGCCCATGATCCATGTCTACTGCACCTATGTAACAAGTAATTGATATACTTATATAAAAGAAAGAAAGGAAGGAAGGAAGAGAAAGAAAGAGAGAGAGAGAGGGAGAGAGAGAGAGAAAAAAAGAAAGAAAGAAAGGAAGGAAGGAAGGAAGGAAGGAAGAAAGAAAGAAAGAAAGAAAGAAAGAAAAGAAAAGAAAAGAGGCTTGGTAGAGCACTTGCAAGCCCAGTGCCGGAGCAATGGAGACAGGCAGGTCCCTGGGGCTCGCTCGCCTGCTACCTTCGCTTATTTACTGAGTTCCAGGACAGTGAGAGAGCCTGTCACAAGCATCAAGGTCGGGGGCACCTGAGGAGCGAGTGATGGTCAAGGTTTGTTCACCGGCTTCTACACGCATGCACTCACACACACGCACGCATTAACGCACACGTAATTCTTAAAAAAGGCAACCGTGGAAACTGCATAGGGCTGTCAACAGACACCTCCTGAGAACTGCACTTCAGCTCCAAGGTTCAAAGTGGTGCACTCTGCTAGCTGTCACTCAGCACGGCTTAAAGGTCAAGAGACCGCACGAGATCAAACACGCCGACACTGTGCACACATACAACGCAAGAGGCAGAGAAGGTATCAGCTTCTTGGAAACCCACAAATGGTGTGAAACGGTCAAATGGATATCCACCCTGGCACAAAATAAGAGCTGGCATCCATTCCACTGGTGGGGGTGGGGCAGCCCAGCTTCAGCTTGGTCAGCTTTGGAAGGGGACACAGAGGTGTGCTCCTGAGTGGGTGCCACCTGCAAAGTAGTGGCATACAGTGCGAGTCACAGTGGATACTCAAGGCTGGCATCCCTGGGACTGTTTTGCCCTTCACTTGCACACTGAGATTTGGCTCTTGTCCCTTCTGACCTCACATGCTATGCCAATGAGGACATCTAAGCAAATAAAAGTAGTACTCACATAATTAGAAAACTAGGTGCTGGATATGGCATGATGAATATGGACACCCCTTCCCTGCAACACACAAAGCTCCGGGACTCAGATATGAGAGGATCCAGGGGTTCGGTTTCCTCTGTAAATTACGGGTAGCTATATTTCGGGGTGATGAGACCCTAGAATCCTCATACCATCCATTTCAGCAGAAATGGACTCTTCTATTATTTTCTAATGGAATAAAAAAAAAGGTAGGCACTCCATATTTTGAAAATTAAAAGTCACATAATATTCAGGCCTGGAGAAATGTCCCCACTTCAGGCACTATGGCCTCCTGAAAATGATAAGTAAACTGGGACAGGGAAGGAGATTAAACTGGAAGATGGGGAGAAGTGTGGTCAGGGCCCAAGAAGGCCTTTCCTGGCCTTGAAAGGGGGCTAAGTGTAATATGAAGGAAACCCGGAAAGAACAGATAAAAACAGCACCCACACCTAGAGTAGTACTGAGCTGGCTGGTGTTGTTGCCAGTTCAAATTATCATGATCAAATTCCAGAACTTTCATCACCTGCTCACACCATCACCAAGCGACCTTGTTCCCGTCAGCAGTCACCCTGATCCCACCCCCTCCTGATCATCACTGAGCCTTCTACACTTTCCCTACGCTGGACACTCTGATTATAAACCAGGTGTGTCTCTTCAAGCCTGTAGAAGCAAAACGGAAAAAAGGGGGGAGGAGAGGTATTTAAATGAGGCCCACCGTCCTGCATGGTTGGGAAACGGCTCAACTGGTAGGTCAGAAATGTCCATACACAAAAGGCATGGGAGGGGTGGGAGACACTCCAGATGGCTCCAGGATGGGAAGCACAAGGTGACTAGGTGATCACTGGTGCACGGTGGGTGAGGCTAGGAACAGATGGGCTCCTGTGGTGGACAAGCCCAACACAGCCACACTCCTGCTGCTAGAGTTGGGAAACTGGTGGACAGGAGGCTGGATTTCCCAACAGCATGATGGGGGTCGCCCAGCTCCTGTAACTCGAAGAACACACGTCAGCTGTACCTCTTCCTCCCCTGTCCCTCCACCCCATGACCACACAACAGTCAGTCTCTGCTCATGGCCGAATGGCTTTCTATCAACTCCACACAATGACCCACATTAGTACCTATTGCTGGCCCAGGTTAGCTGGTGGTTGGTCCTTGTGCCCAGAAAGTGTTCCCAGGTGCCATCCTGAGTACAACAGTCTCCCTCTGTTTCCAGTTTTGAGCTCTACAGTGTCTGAGTCACCTATAGTCAACCAGTACAAAAATATTGCCCAAGCATTCCCCACATAAATACTTCATACGTTTTGAATTGTGTGCAGCTGTGGCCAGTGTGATACCATCTTGAGCTATCACAAAGAAATCGTCTGTGTGTCCACACGGTATGACCTCCCTGCCATCTGTTAGTCATGGAGGAATTAGTTACCATACTGTCTGCCTTTGTGTGCCTACGTCACAATGCCTTCCTCGTTCCCCTCACTGCATCTCACCATGGAGACATACCACCTCATATCAACACCAAAGCAGTGAGTACGGTACAGTGAGATAAGGCGTGAGAAGAGAGACCCTTCATACAGCTCTATGACGCTACAGTAACCATTATAGCTGCCCATCTTAATACCAGTTGCCGGTATTAATCTCTCACTGTACCTAGTTTATAGAGTGAAGGCTTTTACAAGTATATGTGCGTGGGAGCAAACACGTTCTACAGAAGAGCCTGGTACTCATTTGTAGTCTCAGGCATCTCTTGGGGTCTTGGAGGATATCCTCCTCGGATAAGGGAGATGTGTACAAGAGAAACCGGTTGGTCTTTACAGCAAAAGCCATGTGGGTTTATGCTGTGCAAAGACTCGGTCCCCAGCCAGCTGGCAAGGCTGTGAAGCATGCCTGTGCCCCTGTTACTTGGGTGGACATACTTGGGGTGATGGATTGGTTCAGTCATTGACTGTTGAAACAAAAATGCTAATTTAAAACAACGTAAGGGGAAAAGGGTTTACTTTTAGTTCAGTTTGGAAGTGCAGTCCACCATGGAAGAGGAAGGGATGGTGGCAGAACCCTGGTCCAGCTAATCTCATGGCGGCAGTTTTGAAGACAGTAAGAGGTAAACATTGGTGTTCATCTTTTTATTCAAGACAGAAACACAGGCCATGGGATGGTACCACTCACACGCAGGATGCATCTTCACACCTCAGTTAACCGAGTCCGAAAACTCTCACACATTGGAACCAGAGAGATGCTCAGAAGGTAAGAGTACTTGTTCCTCTTACAGAAAACCCAGGTTCAATTCCCAGCACCCCCACGGTGGCTCACAGCTGTCTGTCATGCAGTTCCAGGATACCCGACACTCTTCTAACCTCAGGCATCAGGCACACACTTGGCACATATGCAGAGGATCCACCAGGCTCTTCTGGCTTCTGAGGGAACCTGCTCTCATGTTTACATACCCCCCACATGGGAACACACACACATAGACACATAATTTAAGACCTTTTCTTTCTTCTTTCTAACTTTTTTTTTAAAGAGTACTATTTCAGCCAGGCACCGTGACTCACGTCTGTAATCCCAGCACTTTGGAGGCTGAGACAAGGCAACGAGGCAGTCTAGGCCAGAGGAGGTTGAGACCCCATCTTAAAAGAAGCCCTAAACCCAACCAACCAAATAGAACAACATATCCATACTGGGTGACAAATGACCCATGCTAATATAAATGCCAACCAATAGGGGACAGGGAGGGACAGGTGTGCGAGATGCGGGTGTACTGTCCGGCTAGTTACACTCTCCCTCGCCATTCCATCCTTGCAGATCACAAAGAGCTGTCTAAAGCATTCTGCCTCCCAACATCTTATATGTTCCATGACAGTATCCCGGGAAAATGATCCAAGCATGACCCCAATAAGCAGAACATGACCCAGACGTGTGGGTTTCATGTGTTACTGGCTGATTCACAGGGCATTTCAACAAAAACGCTGACACAAAATAGCCAGGGGACTGCTGAGGGTTTTAATTGAACCCCACTGTAGCTGCCCTTGGCTAGGTGGCACCAGTTTTCCAGAACCAACCTGTGGCATATTCTGGAAACACATTAGCAGTGTATGTCCTTTGTAGTCAGGGTTGGACAAACCACTATCTCTGCAACAACCAACGGGAATAGTAGGCTCTGTGTCGCCACGGAGGACGCATGTAGCAGGCATGTCACACGGGGGCACGCAGTTGCCGGGAGCCCTGCTCAGATGCGTGTGAATGTTGAATGAATGACCCGCCTTCTAGTCAAGCAGCGCTGGCCTGCAGGCCCTCCTTCAGCGTGGCCTCTCGTGCGACACTCTGAGTGACAGCATCCAGGAGAGATTCTTGGGCTCCTTTCATCATAGCCTCTAGCTCTCATTAAGAGCAGAGACAGAATTAGGCAAGAATTCGCTAATGAAGTTCAGCCTGTACTGTTGGACTTGAATCCACGGTGCCAGGCTAGCTCTGATTGGCGCTTCTTTTTGGGCACATTTTGTCGTCAGCCCTTTCATCTGTGACTCTTCACCTGGTGATGTGAGTCAGCATGCTCCCCGCGATGTGATTAGAGGCCGGATTCAGAGGACCGTGCACACTTCAAAGCCTCCTCCTTTTAATTAGTGAGGGGTTTATTCTCCAAGGCTTGACGCTCTTGGAGATGGTCCCCATGAAAAGATAATTTCCAAGATGTGAGGAAAGAGTCGGTACAGACACTGGAGTGTGTTACGCCAGCAAGCCTTCCGGAGAGCAAGGATAGGTCTTATGATGAGCAGGCTGTGTGGAAATTCAGACAATGTAGCCACCTGCCAACCCATGACAGAAACACTGGTTGTGTGTGGCAAAATGGCACTATCTCAATAACAAAATCAGCAATCCAAGAATATGCACATTGCTGGAAGCATAAGAGTTCAGAGGAGAGAAATTACTACCTAGAATGAGCAAGGTCCAAAGTCTTGAGACGGTGGGTGGCTAGGGACCGTCTTTCCAGGAACACTTATTAAGTGTGACACCGTGAGTTTTCCCTGCCAGCGGGAAGCCCATACAGCACTGGCGGGTGGGCTGTCAGTATCTAATCGGTAATGGTCTTAACGGTTTGTAAGGCTTTATTTTCATTATGTCTAACTTTAAGTCGAGTAAATATTAGCCCCTGGTTCTATATTCCTTAAAGGGTTGCTTAACTCTGCTTTAGAAATATGATATAAAATTCAGCATCCTGAAGATAGAATAACCACTGTCTCTTGCCGGCCTGACCTTGGCTTTGATCCCACTTCTACAGCAAACATACTAAACTCCCAACAAGTCCACACACCGGCTCAAATCCCTTGAATCTGCTTTCATAAAGCTTTTTCTACCTTCTGCCTCTCACCGCCCTGAGCCCCCCAACAAAAGCCTACTGTCAGGAGCCCAGCGAATATTTGGCTGAAGGGAGAGAGGCCCCGAGAGCTGCTGAATTGGGGCCTTTCATGAACTTTCTCTTTCTGACACTATGGTTTCTGGCAGTTAGAGGCAGGGGGATTGCCAGGCATGCCCTACCATATACTTGGGGGAGGTGGGACTCCACCCTTCACAGGGACACGGGCTCTGGGGCTTGCTTTCTGGATGGTGGTGTTCTACACCAGACTGAGCAGGAATAGGGCAAACAGGAATGCCGGCAGAATAGTCCCAGCTCCTGTGTTTTCTCACTTGGTTTTCACAGAAGAGTCTTTTGAAAGTGAGTCACTGCCATCAACTGCCCACTTTGAATCTGTGAGAATTTTAATTAGAGGTGGAGAAAGGCATTTGGAAACAAAAGTCTGAAAAGCAAGTCACAAAACTGCCTTTTCCCATGGAAAAACACTCCTTCGTTTACTTTATAGAGTCTTTAGGATCAGGTAACAGGTGGGCTCCTGCCAGGGTCAGTTGAGGGCATAAGGCGTGGCATGGCTCCACTAGGGATCTGTGGATGCCTTGTAGGGAGATGGCACCTTTGTCCCCAGAGTCTTCAGCCTATTCGGGATGAAAGGTCTCTGACAACTATGACCTGATTCTAGAAACACTCAAGGGGTGAACATCTGACACCATCAAAGGCAGAAGTTTCAATTTTTAAAATTATTTTATTGTTGCTATTATTATTATTATCACTGAGACAAAGTTACACTATGTATCCCAGATGGGTCTGGAACTTGGTAAATAGACTGGTAGACCAGAATGGCCTCCAACTCAGAGATCCAGCTACCTGTGCCTCCCAAGACCTGGGACCAAAGACATGTTTTATACATTCAACAGCAATAACTTTTAAAAGTAGTTCTTGTTGGGGCTGGAGAGATGGTTCAGCAGTTAAGAGCATGTACTGCTCTTGTGGAAAATCCAAGCTTGGTTCTCACCACCCACACGGGGTGGCTTACAATGGCCTGTACCTCCAGCTCCATGGGCTGTGATGCCCTCTCCTGGCCACTCTGGGCACCTGCACTCACATGCACAGACACACAAAAGATGCGTAATTCCCCTCTGTATGCTATGAATATGTTTTATTACCACTGGTTAATAAAAGAAGCTGCTTTGGCCTATGGCAGGGCAGAAAATAGCTAGGCAGAAAAACTAAATTGATTGCAGGGAGAAAGAAGGCAGAGTCAGGCTGACATCATGTAGCCACCCAAGCAGCAAGAGGTAACAAACCACGAGTCTCGTAGTAAAATATAAGTAATGGAAGTGGGTTAATATGAGATGTAAGAGTTAGTAAATAAGAAGCCTGAGCTAATAGACCAAAGAGTATGTAATTAATATTAAACCTCAGAATGGTTATTTCATAAGTGGCTACAGGAGCTAGTGAGTGGAACCTGGTGGGTGGAGAGAAACTAGTCCAGGGAAACCAGCAGAACAGAGAATATCTGTAGCTATACACATATACATAATTAAAGATAAAATAATTATTCTAAAAGTGGCTTCCATATTACCTTCCCATAAAGCTATAGCAAAGGCCACATTCTGGTGACTCTCTTGCTTGTTGTTTGTTTCTAAGGCAAGATGTCACTAAGTAACTCAGGCTAGCCTGGAATTCCCAACCCTCCTGTTCCTGCCTCCCAGATGCTGGGATTACAGCATGTACCCCCATATCTGGCTAAGACTAATGGCTTAAACCACCGAAACTGGTTTTCTCATGGCTCTGCAGGCCCTGACTTCAAGATCAAGGTACGGGTGGGTTTGTTCGCTCTGAGGGTCCCGGGTTGCCTGCTCCAGGACACTCTTTGGCTTGCAGGTGTCTCTCTTTACCTTTGGACTAACCACATCATCTTTCCTCGACCTCAGTCCATCTCTGTGCCCACATTCCTCCTTCTTAAAGGACACATAGTGATAGGGGAGGAGTGTCCCCAAGGACCTCATTTTAGCTTAGTCACATATGCAAAGACCCTATCTCCAAATCTGAGGTCAAGTTCAGAATCCCAGAGGTGAGGATCCACCAACACAGACATTGCAAGCTGATGCTATTCAGACTGTAATGGGCACTGTTATTTATCCCCACTACATCACTGGGATGAGTTCTTGGACCCAGAATTGTCAGGACCAAGACAAGACCCAAAGGCTTTACTTAGGGCAATCCACTTAAGCTACATCTCTACAAAGCTTTGATCGAGCAAAGCCAGCCGGGTAGGCAACTCTCCACACAGGAACAAGGGCACCTTATATGGGAAGAATTCCCACTCCATGTTATCTCAAGCAAACTAGGCATTCAACCATGCAGAGGTCAGGTCCTTAACGCTTCAGTTCTGAGTTCAGTTGGGGGCAGCGCCTGCTCAGCTTACGATTCTCAGGGTCTGGCAGAGTCTCTAGAGCTGGCCCCAACTCGACCCTGACTGGCATCCACGTGAGGAGGGCCGCTGAGGTTCTAATTCCGGCTTGCACGTGAGCCATCAACTCCCACTTAGGTCCTTGTTTGGAGCTGCCGTGGGGGAAGGAAACAGGTGTGACTCCTGTGGGGCCCCTTTCAACGCCATCATTTGATTCCCCTCTGAGGTGGTACCAACTGTCTCAAAGGTGGTCTTTATATTAATGTTGGCTTCAAGTGACTTAATGACGAACATGCTTGGGTGGACAGAAAAGCCTCCATGTCCTGAGAGGCAGAGCAGTCCTGGCAACTGATTGTCTCACTCGCCGCCAGCACCTGCTGGGGACAGAAACACCTTCACCCCATCTTTGGATGCCAGCTCCTTATGGAGGTATGTCACTGCCAGAAAGCCCAGCCCCACCAGCCAGCAGTTGGAGCAGGTGTGACCCCAAGCTCCTCCCTTGGCATTTCCAGCAGTAGCTGGACATAGCCACTTGCCCCCATTTTGTGCCAGATAAATTTCTCATTTCTTTTTCTCAGAGTATTTATATGACTGCCATTTCACTCTGAGGAGCAGTATGTCAGGCCCATGGGCACTGTGTGGGGCCCAGTCTGGCATGGCCACCATGGCCATGTTTGATAATGGTCTTGTTGGATACTCGTACAGTTGATGCTTCTCCATTTATGCACAGGCCTTCTTCATGGCCTCCTGTACAGACCTGCCTCAGTCTCTCTCCCCGTTCTCCTCCTCCCCAGTCCTCTACATAGACAAGTTTCCCTTCTCCAGCCTTGACCCTTGGATGACTCACTTTAGTGACACTGAGATGCCGCAATCCCCAAAGTTAACTTTATAGGCTGAACTGCTCCCCGCAAAGGCAGCCAATTCTCATAGCCCGCTCCCTCCTTCACGTGCATGTCTGAGAGATAAGTCCACACACGAATCTGGCCTCCTCCCCAAGTCTGCTCCCCAGCAGCTCTGTGGCTTCCGAGACCTGATCCCCGCTCTGTTCCCCACTAAAGCCCCAGACACTGAAGTTATCTCCGATTCCCTTACCCTCAGCTGTACCAGAGCAGCACCCAGTGTCTTTAGCTCTGCTTCCCAGACACTCCCAGAGCTCAGCATTTACTCTGATAGCACCAGGCTCCAGCTACTCTCCTTTCTGCGTGACTTCACAAAAACTGCCTCCAACAAGGCCTCTGGACTGAACCTCTAAACCAACACCCAGTTGGGGTCCTTCAAACATGCAAGGCATCAAATGCCAAGGCCAAAGTTTCAAAGCCAGGGTAAGAGAGTGCATTCCCATACCCAGTAGGGCTACAGTCCACTCACACTCAGGCCTCACATTCAGGCCCAGGCAGGGGGAAGTCTCTCAAGAGGTCTCCGGAGCGTGTCCCACAGGGGGCTCTTGTCTGGATAGAATCCTGAGGAAACTTCCCTTCTTTAGGAGCTGCTGGAGTGGCTGGTAACTAGGTGAGAGTGCACACTATGCTAACACCCCATAATATACAATTGGCACTTAGGAACCTTTGAATATATAAACAATAGTATGTACAATGCATAACTAATTTTAAAATGGCTCACAAGGCCACTTCCTCAAGCAAAGCCCAGGTCCTACCAAAACACCCAACCCTCTTCTCATGGACATATCCTAACAACTCTAGCGACCTCCCTGCTTTATCCCATTCCTTGATATTTCCTATTCTTCGTTCTGGGACAGACCATTTGTCAGGGTAGCCTCAAAATCACTAAGGAGCCAAAGATAATGACCTTGAACTTCTGGTCCCCCTCCCCTTACCTCCCCAGCGCTGGAATTATAGGTGTGGACCACCACACCCAGTTCATGTGGTTCATTTTACCAACTGAGCCAGAGCCCTAGCCCTTCCTTGACACTCTGGAAAGGGGCTATTTATCTGCTTAGCTCCCGACTCCCCTTCGAAATAAGTATAAGAGCGTCGGTGTGTTTGTTTGCTCATCACCTGGCCCAGAACCTGGGGCATGGCTCCGTGGGTGCCCCTTAGACGAACGGATGGCTGAGTGAAAAACATGGACTCAAAGTCTTCCAGCATCTTCTCATCTACATGAGACTTAAAGCCAAAGCCCCGAACTCGCATGCGTGTGCGTGCACACCCCCCCCCAACAGAGTCCTGTACACACGCAAACATACATACACACAGAGAAAGAGACAGACAGACAGAAACAGGCCAGTTACCTCTGCCCTGGCCCTGGCCATATACTCCTCAGTCTCTCAGCTCCAGCCGCCCCCTCCTCTTGAACTCTGCAGCCACTCTTCATTCTGCCTAAGAGACTTCTGATATCCAAGAGGACGCCAGGCATCCATAGTCTCCTCCTTCCTTCTTCATCTTAGCTCATTCTGGTCACGTCATTTCTTATGATTTGGCCTGGTCACAGCTTTACTGACATTGTGTGTGTGTGTGTGTGTGTGTGTGTGTGTGTGTGTGTGCAGGGTGTGTTGTACATGAGTGCACAGAACATGCACCCGTTTGCCTCTGTCTTACATTAGATAAAGCTAAGCTTTAAAGGGCAGTGTTTAGTCACTATGTGGTGTGTGAACTGGGAACTGACCCCAGTCACTGGGACAACAGCTAGCTGACAGACAAGCTTGCCTTGGTGATGATGGGTCCCATCACAGCAATTGCAGAAGTCTCTGAGTTGGGGCCAGAGAGAGACTTTAGCAGATAAAAGCACTGTGTGAGACCTGAGTTCAGTCCCCAGAACCGATGTGGAAGCCGGATGTGCAGACCCACATTGGACACGGTGGTTTGGCCTGTGATCCCAGCGTGCTGACTGCAAGATGGGAGGCAGAGAAAGGATCCTCTGCACGCTCACGAGACAGCCAGCCAGCCCAGAGTGTGCAGTGAAGAGCTGCAGTGGAAATAATGCGAGAGACCCTGCATCAACCAGGTGGAAGACAAGATGTCCCAAAGTCATTCCCAGACCACTACACTTACTGCCTGGCGCATAGCTGCCCTCAATACATGTATTAAATAGATGAATAAAGAGGTAGACTTTAAAAAAAGCAATGGGTACCAGTGAGATGGCTCAGCAGGTAAAGGGAGCTGTCACCTGTAAATGTTTCCTGGCCGCCCAGATCCAAATAATAAGACAGAAACGATATTAATAACAACACTGTTTAGCCTATTAGCTCAGGCTTCTTATTAACTAACTCTTACATCTTAAATTAACCCATTTCTATTAATCTATGTATCACCATGAGGCTGTGGCCTACTGATAAGGTCTGGCATCCTTCTCCTTCGGCAGCTACATGGCATCTTCCTGACTCTGCCTACTCTCTTTATATCTCTGTTTGGATCTCCCGCCTGGCTTTATTTTGCCCTGCCTTAGGCCGAAGCAGCTTCTTTATTAAACCAATGGTAATAACACATTTTCACAGCGTACAGAGGGGAATCCCACATCAGCCACTAAGCCTGACAACCTAAGTTTGACCCCCAGGAACCACATGGTGAAGGTGTCACTATAAAGGGCCCCCATCCAGCTTTATTCATTTTCTCTAACAACTGAGCGATTAAAAGGGAGGAAAGCTCTCAAACACAACAGCAAGCAAGCAACAAGTAAAAACCTTTATCAAAAGAGACAGGCATGAGTGTGAGCGTGCGCACACACAGAGACAGACAAAGACAAAGACACCGCACAAAGTGAGAAGGGGATCCAGAAACCAAAATCCAAATTTCTCAGGAGAGCCTAAGACATCTGAGTGTTTTGGTAGCCGAGGGCAGGTCCCCTTCCCCTAATTTTGGATCAATTAACTTGAGTGAAGAAAGGGCAGCAGATAGTAGGTAGACAGCCTCAGGTAAACACGCACATGACCAACCTTGTATATCTGACAATCTGGACTAGTTGTTCGAAAGAAGCCTCGCTGATGAGAAAGAAAACCTCCCCAGGCCTTTGTCCCTGGTCAGGAAGGTGAAGAAGTTGCAGATTTGACATCGTTTTTATTTACCACTGGCCCCTTCACGTGTGTGTGTGCGCCTGCCAGGGATCTGTCCAGTTCCTGGTCTCTCAGACACAGAACCAACTGCCGTGAGTCCACTGACTTCAACAACCACACATTCTCTCTCAACCTCACCTGCACACTAAGAGAGTAAACAGTGGTTTTTGGTTTGTTTTCAGCTTGTTTGTTTTTTAATTAAACCACTACTCCCACCAACAAAAAGTTTCTGAGGCTCTACCCAGAGTGCACACCAAAAGTGGAGTAGCGCCTACCAGCTGTGTCCCCTCCTCCTCCCAGGAGCAAAGCAATCGTCTTTCTGCCACGCATCACTCAGTCCTTGTGTCTGCTGAAGGCATTCACGTGCGCCCTGCCCTCGGGCCTGTGGTCCCCGACACCCCAGCTCCTCAGCGGCCCTGCCTGCTGAGGCACTGAGGTCTCTCTGAAGAGTCCTCCTTTACAATCTGCACCCAGACCTCCCACCACATAGAACTGCAAATGGGTAAGAAGGAACGTTACCACTTTAGACTCTGCCAGATCCCCCTCAACCGTGGAGCATGTCCAGCACCTCTGAGGCAGACACCACATGCCAGCGGCAGCCTGCTGCCGACGGCTTCCAGCACAGAGGGAGGACAGGATGACCTTACTCCCTGCTGCAGCAACAAAAACAACGAAAAAACAATTTTATACCTCAGAGCCCCAGAGGCAGAAAATTCCCACTCCGAGAGAACCCTTTGCATTTCAGCAGGCTAGCTGGTGTGTATGGCTCGACATAGCAGATGCCACCCATCCTGCGCACAAACAGCCACGAGGCCTGAGGCTCATCTACCACTCTCTACGGCATCCCTCATTTCATGGTTTCTGGGCTCTCTCTAGATCTGACAATCTGGGGCACTTGGGAGTAGCCTGAAAGAATGGGTGGCATTTGCCAAAAAAATAACTTGAGGGCTAACCTCAGGGCCCAATGCTGTGCCTCTAGATGCAGGAGAGATGAGCTTGGTCCAGAATTTAAAGGAAAAGCTGAAGAATTTGGTAAGGGGACACTGGCTCATCGAGCATGTGCTCTGGCAGGCCTTGCCCTTCTTTCCCTTCCCCTGGCCTCGCTAGCTAGATTGCATTCCTGAACCTAGCCCCCAGAGTCTATTCCCTTATTTGGCCAATCCCTCCTCCTGAGGCTTACTACCAAGGTCCAGCTATCAAAGTATTAAAGTCCAGCAATCAAAAGCCCCTTTTGGTTCACTTAATTAACACGCCCAATTAAAATTAAGCATCCTAACATGGGGCTTCCTAATTTACCTTTATAAACCGCCGTTTTTCATGTGCCACGTTCGTCTAGATCCAGAGGCAGCCAGTCCTTTGTCTGGGACAAATGCCTCTGCTTCATTTTCTTGTTCCCTTCCCCTTTGCCCTTGTCCTCTATCTCCTGTCTTTGTCCTTATCCCTGCCCTCTGTCCCTCTGGAGCAGATAAATCCCCTTTGTGCTGAGAACTCGATCTTGGGGGGTGTCTTAAGCTGACTTCGGGTTTCCCTACATTTAGGAGATGTGAAGAACACCAAAAACTCTAACATTTGTGGGACAGGAGAGGCTGATAGCAAGCTCTATTGGCCTGAGCAGCAGAGACCTAGGCGAGAAACAGACCCTCAGCTCTGGTGACCTTTGGCCCTTGCTGCATCAGCAGGAATTGAGATCTGAGGCTGTCCTGTAACCTGCAGGTCCCCCAAGACTCAAGGCCTGTGAAGAAATCTGATCAACGGATGTGGGAGGTATGCTGTGAATTTCATGTTTTATTGCTATTGGTTAATAAAGAAGTTGCTTTCGGCCAATGGCTTAACAGAGTAATGCTAGGCTGGAAGAGATATAGAGAGAGAGTGGGAAGAGTCAGAGAGAAGCCATGTAGCTGCCCACAGAAGACAGACGCCTCCACCGGATCCCACCAAGACCTTGCCGGTAAGCCACAGCCACGTGGTGATGCACAGATTAATAGAAGTAGGTTAATTTAAGATATAAGAGTTAGCCAGAAATACTCTTAAGCTATTGGTCAAATAGTATTGCAAATAATATAGTTTCTGGGTGATTATTTTGGGTCTGAGCAGCTAGGAACAAATGAGCAGCCTGCAGCCTCCGTCTACAATCAATGACTGGCTAACCAGACAGTGACACAGATTCAGATATGGCCCTGAGGAATTAAGGCTTAAAAATAAAAAGAACTTGAAAAAGTGTACAGCAAGCATCTCGGCAGTCATACATTAGTCAGTACAGAAACCACAAGACTAGGGAAGGAAAGACGCTAAAAATGAAATGTGGTAAGAAAAGGCAGGCCTTGCAAAGACAGAAAACAAGCAAAAGCAAAAGCAGGATCAGCTGCAAACTTTGAAGAACAAGAAGGCTTCCTGCCAAACTGCTGCAAAGCAATGTCTTCAGGCCAACTTCAAGTAAACAGTGTACCAGGAGGGAGGAGAGAGGGAGGGGAGGAGAGAGAAAGGGGAGGAGGGAGGGGGAGGGAGGGAAGGGAGGAGGGAAGGAAGGAGGGAAGAAAGGAGGGGAGAAGGGAGGGAGGGGAGGAGAGAGAAAAGGAGAGGGAAGGGAGGAAGAGAGAGGGAGGAGAGGAGGAGAGAGGGAGCAGAGGAGGGAGTGAAGGGAGGAGGGAGAGGAGGAGGGATGAAGGAAGGGTGCAACAGGATTGGGGAGAAGAAGGGACAAAAAAGCTAATCAGAAGAAAGTATCACTGAGTAAGCCAAGACTTTGGACTAAGAAAGACTGGAAGTCACTGAATATATCTGTTTGAAGGACACCTAAGAAGCCATAGGCGACACAACAGGCCTTTCTTCCCAGATGGAGGCTATGTCAAAGGAAGTGAATAAATCATAGGAAAGTCCTCAATATACAGAATCTGAACCTTAACAACTAAGACAATGACAGACAGAAGAAAGAACTGGAGAACATGTCAGGTAGAGATTGCCCAGTGGGAGGAAAAGAAAGCAAAAGGATGAAGAAGCTGAGGCTGGAGCACTGCGTGAATGTAAGCCTAGCCAGGGCTGAATAGCAAGACTGAAAACAACTTCTATTTTTAAGAAGTAATGAGCAGAGACTCACCAAGTTTGATACATTCTGATTTCCACATTTAAGGAACTCTAAAGAGCTCTGTGTGGTATACATTAACTGTGCATTCACAGTTAACGCCATCATGGTCTACTGAAAGACCAAGAAAAGCAACTCAGAAAAGCAGCAAAAGATGTGACTCGTGCCGCACAAGGGACAGGGGTACTGTAAGGAACTCGGTCTCCTTCAGAGCCCAGAGGGACAGAGCCCTGAACAAGCTGGAAAGACCGAGATTATCAACACAGAATTCCGCAGCCGGTAAACTTTTCTTCAGAAATGTAAAGGGTGGGACATTTCTGAACAAACTGAAAATTAGGAATACTTGTCATTAGCAGGCGGCCCTCCAAGAAAGATCAAAGACCCCTCTGAGATGAAAGGACACGGAATAAAGGAAATAAAGAGCATCATTAAAAAGAATTGTGTGGCTGAGCTGCTGGGGATGGGGAGCCATTTTTCTTTGGGGGCATAGCCATTTTTTAGAAGGCTGTCATGCTTGGCGAATGCCCTACACTGATTTACAAATAAGCAGCACCAATTATATCCAGTGGATTATAAAGAAGAAGGAGGAGGGGAGAAGGAGGAGGAAGGAAAGGAAAAGGAGAAAGAAGAGGAGGAAGTCACAAAGGCCTTGAAAGAAAGCAGATTGAAGATATATTGGAGTAGAAGTTTTGTATACTAATTACATTTGATTAATGCTAAATATTAATTATATACAGGTATATACCAGTCAGCAAAAGAGAAGCAAAATCTACTGTATTGATAATTAAATCAAGTGTAAGTGGTTTTAAGAAAGCAAATCAAAACACAAGAACCAGCAGACTAAATTCCCTAAAAGCATTGCCCAAGCACATGAGAGCTGCAAAGATCCACTTCAGAATCAAAACACAAACAAGCTGGAAAGTTACATCCTAGAATAACCACCATGAGAATTTTAGAGTGGCCACCCCAGGTGGCAGACAGAAATAAATTATGAGCGGAAAAGTCATTACAATAAAAAGGAAGTGTTTTACAGTAAGAGCCATACATCTATAAACACGTATGCACATAGCAGAAGAAGCAACAACAGCAACAAAAATCTGAAAATTTAAAGGGAGGAAGAGACAATTTGACGACAGCACCAAAAACATCGATACCCACTTACAGTAACAGGCCGGGAGCTGATCGACACATTTGGGCATCACAAATGAGCTCAGCAAACACTACGGGAATACTCCTCCCCACGGCAGACATACATCTACAGCCCACACAGAACATGCTTCCATATGCAAGACTATAAAATGAGATGCAATAAATATGAGTGGACTAAAAATCATAAGATAATCTCACCCATCAGAGCGGAATGTGTAAACACGCACAACCAAAGAAAACCTAGGAAATTGGCCAACATGCAGAAAAGAAACAGGACATCTCCAAGTAATTGGGGGGGGGGGGAGGTCACAGGACACCTTGGGGAGCAGCTGAGGCAGAGCTTGGGGAGTAACTTATAGCTTTACATTTTAGTCTATATTGAATTAGATGATGTCAAACTGACAAACTTTATGCCTCAAGAATTAGAAAAAGCTCCGCAAATTACCTCACTACCTCGTGACACAGTGATCCGCCCATGTGAAGAAATTGCTGTTCCTCGTGGTTTGTGGCACAAGCTCATTGGCGTGTGAGGTACCGAACCTGGGCTGAGGGGGATCGCGAGCAATGACAGTAAGAGGAGAAGCCAGGATTGTGGTTTATCCCCACTGGCAGACACGCACAGCATCTGTTTGCTGACCGAGAGCTCCATAAGAAAAGAATAGGGCAGAGGCCAAGGTCAGCGGCCGCTGCGTCAGGATAACTGCAGCTTATTAAACATCTCTCCTTTTGAAAAAAGATTAATTTATTTATGTGTATGATGAGGGTTTGCCCGCATCTGTTTATATACACCACATGCCTGCAATTGCCTACCGAGGCCAGAAGCGGGTGTTGGAGTCCCAGAACTGAGTATGGATGCTGGGAATAGCACTCAGGTTCCCTGCAGGAACAGCAAGTGCTCTTTAACAGCTGAGCCATTTCTCCAGCCCAGGCATCTCCTTGTCAAGTAAAAGAAAAACATCTTCCTTAACTGTTTAAACAGGAAGTCATGCCGAGTACTTCCTGTTGGATGCTGTCTAACGAGATGACCTCTGCTTTTGAGCATACTAAAACGTCAAGGACATGACTCAAAACATCGACGACACAAAAATGACAGCCTGCTACACTTAGACGCACAGCCCCACCCTGCAGTGGGACACCAGGAGGACAGACCTGGGTCCCAGCCCCCGAACAACCCCCACAGAGTGTATATCATTGCTTCAGGAATGCTGCCCCATTTCTGCAGCATGGACAACAAGGACTGGTCGCCGACAACGTAAGCGCTTGCGTTTTATAGTGGCAGCGTGGTGTGGTTAAAGCTGACATATGACAGCAACCTAAGCCACCGCTGGTTAGTGGTCACTGTAAAAACGCACGTTGCTGCCAAGTATGTGTGTTCTTTGAATGGATGTCGGTGTCACCTCTAAACTTCTCCTTTTAAAGGAAAAGAATTCATCAACAGATCTGAGCTAGAAGTCACGCTGCTGGCCACTACTTACTTCCAACGGCCTAAATGAAAAAGGTGGGAAGTGGAGAGATAACTGGCCATGCGATGTTTTGCTCTAGACTTGAAAACTCGCAAATCAGGGCGGGGGCCATGTTTATTTTCTTTGCTGCTTTTTTTTTTCTGCTCTTCTTTTCACAGCCAGAAGCACTAAGCGAATCGGCTCAAGATCTGCTTTATGGGTGCCTGCGGCTGGCTCTGTAGGTGGACGTCCTGCTCGGCAGGCAAAAGCACTTTGGCCTTTAAAGTCAAATGGCACCAAGGAGTCTGTTATTATTTCAAAAACATGTCTACCTGGGGGGCGGGGGCGCGTCCAGGGGAAACAGTACACTCTTGGAGTTGTGGTTGCGTTCAGAGGCAAAGCGGTGCTCCTGAGAAGAACCTCTATGGCTGTCTTCACACGTCACAGGGAGCCTGGGCTCCCCAGCAAGGGTCCATGGAGAATCTCTGGTTGACAGGCCATCTGAACCTCCTCTAAAGTGCACCGCCAGGTCTCCAGCAGTTCCCGTCCACATTCTTAAGAGCATGGGTCAGCCTTTCTACACTCTGTATTCTCCCAGAACAACACCCAGAGGTGCCTGTAACAGGTTTCACTTGCACAACTCAAAGCCCGGAGGCAACCATAACCTGGCTGGATATGGAAGTTGGCGACATTAGTGGGGAGGGTGGAATGGGGGAAAGGGGGTCTTAGTGTCTTTGTCCTTATTTATTTTATTTTTTATTTTTAATATTTCTTGATATTTCGAGACAGGGTTTCACTGTGTATATCGGGCTATCCTGGAACTAGCTCTGTAGACCAGGTTGGCCTCAAACTCACAGAGATACACCTGTCTCTGCCTCCCAAATGCTGAGATTAAAGGTGTGCACCACCACCCCTGGTAGTGTCTTTGTCTCCAAGCACTAAGTTCTGTTCCCCTCAAAGCAATCTCAGACAGCATGAACCCAGAGGAAGTCCTGTTTCTGTCACAGGCTGCATTATCTAGGTAGGAGTCTACCTGGTGGACCACAGGAGTCAGAGCAAGAGAGTGGTTTCCTGGCCACATGAGGATGCGGGGAGGGAGTCCCGACCAGTCAGGTTCTGTTTTCTGTTTCCCGCTCCAGGTTTTTCTAGGGACTCTGTCTGCCCCCAGACACATGTGGCAATGTCTGCAATCCTCTGAGTTTGTAAAGGGAAAGAAAGTCAAGGATGTGATAGAATGTGCTCCACACAGAAGGTGCCCCAGCCTAGAGGGTAAGGCCTCAGATGCTCTGGTGTACCAGACTACCTGAGCCTGGGCATAGAAATTACAATGGAATAGACTCTCTGGTACTGAGGCTGAGCCCGGAGATGTCCTGGTGTGTCAGAAAAGCCCAGTCAGATGAACTCTTGTGCAAATCCTGTCTCTGTCTGCTTTGAGCTCTGAACCAGGAAGGAGTCTGGGAAGTTCAATGCCAACAAACCTTCTCAGCCCTGCTTCACAGTCCTTTGGAGACCAAACGGGCTTAGGGCTCTTTCTTCTTCACCTGTCCCTCCAGTTCTGATTTAACCCATCTCTCAACTCTTTTGCGAGACAAGTCAGATGCCATCAATGCCCTAGGGCCATGGTGACCTTTTTGCTTTCCAGGATGTGACTACAACGACCTCAGGGGACCACCTGCACGCTATACCTAGAGCCCAGCCAGCCCAGGGAATGGGATTTGACGCCTAACACCTGACATGGAAGGACTGTTGCTAAGAGAAGGATAATTAAGACTTTGCCTTTTTTGGCAGGATTCTATTATCTTCGTCTCTCCCACCCACTGAGGAAGAGGAAACGGTACATGCTGGGACAAAGCATTACTGTTGTATTTAACTTTTGTTTCTATTTTGAAACTCTAAAACTTTTCATTTTCCTGTTTGCCCATCTGGTCAGAAGATGGCTTTTGGGAACAGGTTCCAGGGCTGGAACTCGGGTCGCCAGACTTGCATAGTGTGGTGGTTTGGATGGGGTTATGGACCCCATAAGTTCATAGGGGGTGGCACTATTAGAGGTGTGGCCTTGTTGGAGTAGGTGTGGCCTTGTTGGAGGAAGGGTTTGAAGTCTTCTTGGCTCAAGCTATGCTCAGTATGGTAGACAGTTCACTTCCTGTTGCCTGTGTATCAAGATATAGGACTCTCAGCTCCTTCTCCAGCACCATGTCTTCCTGCATGCCACCATGTCCTGCAATGATAATAATGGACTAAACCTCTGAACTCTGTAAGCCACCCCAATTAAATGGTTTCCTTTATAAGAGTTGCCATGCTAATAGTGTCTTTTCATAGCAACAGAAACCCTCACTAAGACACATAGCAAATACTTGTACCCACTAAACCATCTGAAGAGGCCCCGTTTCTTTGTGTTTTGTTTTACTCTGCTTTTAGGGGTGGGGATTGTTTCATTTATTTATTTATTTTGAGGCAGGGTCTCACCATGTCTGGCTGGTCTGGAACTCATGTACACCAGGATAACCTTGAATCTGAGGAAATCCTCCCACCTCAGCTTCCTGAGTGCTAGAATTACCAGCCTTTGTGTTTGTTTCTTTGGGTCACTGAATTCACAGAGAACAGCACTGTGCATGCATCCCCATCCCCAGTATCCGGGGGTCCTTAGCTTAAGGTGACTCAGCTCACACTGCTCAGCTCTATGGCGGTGCTAGTAGAGAATGGATGTGTAAGAACTGGACTTCTCATTTTAACTGCGACCCCTCTCTGAATGGCAATGAGCAGTTTGAGCCTCTGTCACGCTGGGGACAGCAACAAGCTGTAGCATCCTATCAGCTCCATGATCATGAGGAGAAATGGCTGACACCAGTTTTCAGTACAGCTCAGCCAGCATGCTCTACAGGTTAGCTACAGTTGATGCGGTTTTCAACTCAGTGGGTTTAACGCCTTCCATATCTGTAATACAATTTCTGAGCCCAGCCTATCTTGTTCAGAGGTGGGAGGAACATGCTAGCTAGCTCAAGAGAGTTCAGGACACCAAAAATGCTATTTAAGGAAACACTTGACCTGCAGGATGAAGGATGCGACTTCTTCGCAGCCTTCCCTTTAAGAGTTGTCATGTGTAGCTATTTACGCCAGACTGAAATATTCCCTCCTGGAGTGAGGCAATTTAAGACTCGGGAAGTAAAATTTACAAGTCTCAGGAAGTTCCTGAAATTACAAGATTAGTGAGGCTACTACCCAACTAAGGAGTAATGACTGCTAGGGTTGAGGAGTCCCCCAGCCTTACTGTAAGCTACACAGGGAGCTCCAGGGATATGGTTTTCATGGCTGTCACCCATACTGGGGTGAGCTTTCTGGTAATTCATCTGCCTTTGAGTCATCCATACTGTGGTATAATGTTCTCATACACTGTAAAGATTTGTCACTCATATTGGTTTAATAAAATGCTGAT
Organism: Microtus oregoni; assembly: GCF_018167655.1. NCBI lineage: Eukaryota > Metazoa > Chordata > Mammalia > Rodentia > Cricetidae > Microtus > Microtus oregoni. The sequence continues at coordinate 53,060,667 of NW_024543070.1, read as the reverse complement.
TGGCCAGTAGCTGGACAGCAAGTATAGGGGAGGCGACCAGAGTGGGAGAATTCTGGGAAGAGGAAAGGGAGATGCAGAGGAAGCAAGATGAGAATACCTTACTGAGAAAAGTACCCAGCAACATAACTAAATATAGATAAGAATTATGGGTTAATTTAAGTTGTAAGAGCTAGTTAGTAGTAAGCCTGAAGCAATAGACCAAACAGTTTACAATTAATATTAAGCCTCAGAGTAGTTATTTGGGAACCAGTGGGCAGGAGAGAAACCTCCAATTTTACACTCATGCTCCTGGAAGTGGTCCCAGTAAGCTTACTCTTTTGCCAAGCCAGACTTGGGTGGAATAAATTTATTGGATTGCCGCAGGTACCCTATCTAGGGTAAACAGGCATTTGTTCAGCTCCCTAGGAAAAAGTCACACAATAGTCTGAGCTTAGCAGTAATAAACCGAATGCACTGTGGGTACCCAGCTTTAATCTCAGCCCTCAGGAGGCACAGGCAGGTGGATCGTTGTAAGTTTTAACCAAGGTTACACAGTGAGACCCTGTCTCAGAGATTCGGAGCACTTGATTTTCTTAAGAGGACCTGGGTTCAGTTCCTAGCACTCACATGGCAGTTCACAGCCATCGGTAACCCCAGTTCCAGGGGATCCTGTGTTTCCTTCTATCCTCCCGCAGGCACCAGGAATGGCACACAGGTAGTGCTCATATATACATGCAGGCAAAAGGCACAAACATAAAATAAAAATAAATCCTTTTCTAAAACAGCAAATAGAACAGAAGACCAGAGGGATAGGAACGGCGCCTGGGTCAGGAAGAAAGAGAAGCAGGACGGACCAGAAGCTCACAGCCCTTCAACAGCTCCCCTACCACAGCAAAGAACACAGCTGCATTTCCAAAGAGGCTCATTATTTATGCAAACAAGCCCTCCTCCATAAGCACCAGTTCCAAGACAGCAAGGTACCCTTAGCTGGTCACAGCCCCATTTAAAATATTTACCTAAATGGATGCCAAGTCTAGCACCATGTAAAGTGGATGAGGGAAGAGGCCTGAAACATTTTCTTCCTGGAGGGCAGAATCATGCTGACAGAGAGAGCAAGGATAGCAGTCACAGGAGGCCTCCCGCCTCTCTCCATGGGCAAGACAAGCCCAGCATCTACCCCAGTTTGTGCTTTCCCACCAGACAGTATTTTTACCTATCAATAATAATAACAATAACAGACCATGGCCTATCAGGGAACCTGGCTCTGTCTTCACAACACAGCTTAGCTACCACCTTGTCTTCTCTCTCCTCATTTCTCCACGGAGACTATCACTTTGATTTTTCACTACTCTCTTTGAGTTTAATTGCCCCCTTCTCCATAGCTACCTGCCCAGGCCCAAACCCGTGTCCTCCTATAAGTGTGTAGTCTCCAACACTTTGTTCACCCCAGCATATAAGACCTAGGCTCAAACTGCTTTCAGTCACCGTTTTCTTATAAGAGATTGTGTGTCTGTGTAAAAGTGAGGCACTAATGTGTTCTCTCTGTCTTCCCAGAAGTTAGTGGAACAAGTAGGCCCAGTCAGACACTCTAGGAAGCAGAGAGGAAAAGATGTGTCTACACAAGGTACTGCCATCTGGGACAAGTCTACTGACACAGGTGTGTCCCATAAGAAACAGAACACTTCTGGGTTCCTTGGAACCGATCCTCTGACTAGATGCTTCCAGTTAGAATCGCCCAGACTCGAGTTTGCAGGGCCGGTTTAACCCACATGGCTGGTTAGGTCATCACAGACTGGGGGTGATTCGAGGTGGTCTATGATCAACAGGATGCACGGATTCACAGTTTTGGAGACGATGCTCCGAACTCAGGTCATTTCGTCGGATCTGTGACATGAGGACCTGAGTCTGATCTCCAGGGGCCACAGCAAGTGTGGATGTGAAGGGCCACACTTAACAACCCACCCCAGCACTGGAGACAGAAAGACCCTTGGGGCTACCGGCCTGACAACCAAGCGTTCTTGTTAAGTTCTGGGTCAACGAGAAACCCCATCACAAAAAGCAACTTTTTACCACACAAAATAATACCAGTTTGTGCCCCAGACTGCAGATCTGTGGGCCTACCTACGGGTTCTGTGTGCAATAAATGACTGAGTTTTCAGTGTTCAAGCATGGAGATGTACGAAGCAGGTTAAAATAGAGCCCTGCTCCCCGACCCGCAAAAAGGAAGACAATGACTCAGCAAGCAAAGGGCTTGCTTCCCTCTAGAATCCCAATACCTCAATCCTATGCTACTGTGTCAAACAAGCTGGCCTTGGGGCACGTTGTATGTTTTCTGGAACGGCCTCTTCTCTAGTAAAAACAGTTGAATTTTATTTGAATTTACTTGACCTCAGAATCACCAGACACACTCATTTCTTCAACCTTCGACATCAGGAAGGCTCCTGGTGGCTCAGATGGGGTTAGCCGTACCGTCTACCCCTTAAAAATACTTAGCCCTGGCACGGGGTCACATGGTGCTTGAGATCCGTCCTGGATTCCAGCCAAGGCTGGCAGCAGCAATCAAATACGTAAGAACTGGGGGGAAGGGGACCTGCAGTGCCCAGCCAGCACATGTGAGGCCCTGAGCACATCTCTGGCACGTGGAAAGCTCCTATCTTCTTGTGTGCCTCGTGTTCACTGCCTTGGGCTTTCTCTCTCTGAGAGGGCAGCTCTTTTCTGAGAATACTAACCTTATTCACAGAGCTCCATAGGCTCAGTCTCATGACTTTATGGCTTCCTAAAGATCTACCTTCTGATGCTATCACATTATGGGCCAGAATGTCAATGTAAGAACTTGGGGAGACACAAACAGCCAACCCCCATCATGGGGCAGCTGGAAAATTTTTAAAAAGGAAAGCCATAAATTGAGAAGTGCCGTGGGAATCACCTCTCTGTTGCTCTGACAGAATACTGGCGATAATCAACCTAAAATGTAGAAGGGTCTATCTGTGCTCAGGGTTTCTAGGGTTTAGTTCATGGTCACATGACCTGCAGCAACACAGCGCATCATGGTGAGAGTTTACCGCTTGTGACCAGGAGCAAGGAAAGACACATGGATGGACTACAGTTCCATATCCCAGCGACCGAACTTCTTTTCACTCGGCTCAGCTTCTCAAGGGTTCACCCCTCCCGTCAATCAGTACTACATACTGGCAACTTCAAGATCCAAAGTAGAGCGCAGGTGACCAATTCTCAGCTATCTGCCAGGTGATACCAGAGACTTGTGTGATGGGTACTACAGACAACACCGTGAATGGTAGGCTGTGCTCCCACACCAGCTTGTTCCTGTTGTGTATCTGTTACTATAATTGTTACATAGCTTCCGTGACAAAATGTGACATCAAAGACTAAGAAGAGAGTTCTTTCTACAAAAACTAAGTGCCAGGCTCCAGCCTGAGCTCAGGGTCAGGTCCTGAGACAGGGAAGGAGCGTCGGTGCAAGGAAAAATTCTGACCACTAGGTAGATTGTACTCAAGCGGCCCAAATAGCTTGAGCTGTCTTTATTTACACTTTAATCAAGTTTTTTTTTTCCTTCCAGGCTTACACGAACAACTTTAATATTGGTTCCTGCTTTTGACTTTTAAGAAATAAACCATAATCATTATAAAAGCCCCATTGTTCCTCTTCATGTTTCCCCAAATATATTTTCCTACTCCTTATATAACCTTATTCTAGACATAGAGGTCAGCATTTTTGCAGGTTTAACTAAATATCAAGGCAGATACATTCTGCTCTCACAGCGCTAATGCCAGCTAGGAACTACTTACTTGTGGTTACAAAGTTAAAAAGTAGTGGACATGGGGACAATTCTTTTAAGGACAACATTTAAACCCAAACAATTCTTTCATGTCTGCAAGATATGCTTTTATACAGTTCCCTTTTCTACAAGAGGGTCCATGTCTCCGTCTCTCTGTAAAGGCAGACTTTGATAAGGCGCTCTTTTCCCATCCACTAGACCATACTTCTCCCGCCAATATAAAAAGATGGACCTGTCCATCCCATATTTTACATTGCATTTTTCCCATTGGATCATTCTAGATCCTATCATTGTTCTATATGCTTAGTGACCATGGAACTTACTGTCAACAGTTGGCATTGTGTGTATTCCTGAGGCTTTTTCCCCTATTCTGTATGTGTCTTACTCTCCTTTCCGGAACTGTGAAACATGGCTAATATTCTCACAGTTCTATTGAGTCAGAAAAGTTGCTAGGCTTAGGCATTGCAGTTAGTAATTCCAGGTAAGATTTTTGAGAAACATTAGCCCCCTGCTGAATCTTAGGGGGGAAATATTTGAGACAGAACAGAATTTCCAGGGGAAATTACAGCTGTTGCGTGTGTGACTGACAAGATAAAACTAAAAAGTGCCCAAAGAATCAACAATATAACGAGAGAGAAAGGAGCCTGCAAGATGCACAAATTTTGTAAATTCCTAAACCATCCTGTGATCTACTGATCCTTGCCAAGTAAGAATCCTTTTCCACGGGTGTCTTGCCCCGAGGAAACAATTGGACAGGTGGTCAGATGCTGATCCAAGACCAGACTGCAAGGCTCCCAACTACTGAGCTTGAGGGTTAGGTAAGCAGGGAAAGTGACAATTCAGTATTGCATGTGACGCTTGGGAAGTAAAAGGAACAAGAGTCTATGCAGACCCAGGATTTTCTCCCAGTGCTTAGCATGTTTACAGCAGTCAAAGCCCAGCCCTACAAGTCACTGGCTATACCCACACACGGCAGTCCTTGCCATGTCACACACCACGGCTTTCCCAGTGCCGGTAGGAACCACCAAGCCGCTTCTTTGCTGGCTGTTTCAGTTGGAATATAGGCCTTCGGCCTGCAGCTGTCGGAAGTGCAAAACTGGTGAGCTGGCTCGGTGGTATGCGTGGGCCTCTGTGTGCAGACGCAAATGACTGTGTATTACAGGACGTAATGCCAGGAAAGCATCTGCTCGAGCAGAAGGCAAAACCACACCTGTCAATCCTGTAGGCGCTTCAGGCTTCAAACTCGCTTCTCAGAAGATGTGTGCTGACGGCTTTTCGTGTTTGCCTCCTAAATCCTCTCTCAGGATTGCTCTAGGCCACAGTTGGCTTTCACCGTGAAACAGATGATATGGCTGTGAAAACTCTTCCCAGAAGCCACACCAGCAGCCCTGTTGAACCTCAGGAAGCTCACCTCCAGTCTGTTATCATCGCAGCCTGGGGCATGATGGGAAGCTGCTTAGTCCGCAGCAGAGGGAGGTGCTGGACCAAATTGGCCATACAGAGAATTGCTGAGAATGGGGTTGAAGCGAAGGGCCACCTGTGTGCTGCCCCTCTCCTGCTGAGCAGGAGCCTGCCAGAGGTAGGAAAGGTCAGGCCTCAAAGGAGCCTCCACGAGCACCCGAGTTCACAGAGAGCAAGAGGGAAACATGTGGCTGGGGGTGTCTGGGAGAAGGGGGTGACTCTGTTCAGCCCACTGTAGAAACTGGCTCGTTCCCAGGGTCCTCAGCCTCTTCCAGCCAGGTCCCCCTGAGGAAGAGGGACATTATGTAGTGTGATAGTCTTTGTTTTTCTGAAAGTTGTCATCTGCTGCCTTGCTGACCCTAGAGAGACAGCCTAGCCCAAGGCTGGTCAGTTCACAGAGACAGCAAACAATGGCTTGCTTACAAGAGTGGCTTAACACTCAAGTTGACCCTCTCCTTCATTCCAGGCCAGTGTTCCCGGCCCTAGCTACTTCCCAGCCAGGGAGTGGACAACTGGGACAACTCAAGGCTCATGGAGCCACTGGAATCATTCCAATGAGCCAACCCCAAAAACGCTTTGTTTATTTGTGGGCCTTGATCTTTCGCTTCCTCAGAGCTACAATCAAGGGGATCACGCAGGCCTTCTTCCCTTTTCCCTCCTCACTCCCAGGCTTCCTGCGTCTTGAGTTTGCAAACATGAAAACTTCTTTTGTGACAATAATATTCATATCTGCATACCTCATCACCCTTGATTCAAGCAAATGCTGGTCACATGTGGTAGTTCACACTCTACTCCTAGGACTTGGTAAACTGAGGCAAGGGGCTTCAAGGGATTCAAGACTAGCCAGGGCAGCTTAAGGAACACCATGTCTCAAAATAAAATTGAAAGAGGGCCAGTTCAAGTGCTAGAACTCATTTAGCATACACAAAGTCAAGGGTTCAATTCTCAGGAGTGTTTAATACACACACACACACACACACACACACACACACACACACGGAGTAAAAGAGGGAGGTAGGAAGGTAAAAGGAGGGAGAGAAGGAGGGAGGGAGGGAGGGAGGGAGAGAGAAAGAGAGAGGGAGGAAGTGGGGGGAGAGACAGTAGAACTGGACATATTTTATACATTTTTAAAACTCCCATTGCAGGGAGAATTCTCCTGATATTCCAAGAGCCCTGACTCCCCCTTTGCTTTGGGGTGCCGTTCTTCATTTCTGCTACCACCTATACAATGCCTCCAGCTCCGTTTGCCCGTATTCATGTGAAACACCCAAATCCAGTCTCTGGAAATGAAAATGTAGACGAAGATGAGCAGGTGGAGTGAATTACTGGTTGGCAGCACCCAAACCTCACACTTCCGCCATAGGTAACCTCAAAGCTCCCGAGCCAGGCACCTGGGAAGGGGAGACCTCAGACACCAACCAATCCAGAGTCAAAGTGAGTGGGAAAATCAACACTGAATGTTACTTCCAAATACAAGGTGGGATCATCACCTGGGGGCATGGGGGCGGGGTCAGGTGTGTGTGTGTGTGTGTGTGTGTGTGTGTGTGTTGTGTGTGTGGTCTTGCACACTGGGAGCTCATAAAGGGCACTTGGCTTGGAGCTGGCTGTGTGTGAGAATGATCAAGAGAAAAACTCAGTGACAGGTTACATCTGTAGTTCTCTGCCGAGCGAGTCCCTTTCACCTATAAAGGAAAAGGCTCCCTGTTCAGGTCTCCTGACCAAGATAAAAAAGCAAGTATCTTTCCTGCGACTTTCTCAGCAGCAGGAAAGCAGCTGGGGACTGCGCCCATGTCTAAAGCTCCACTTCTTCAGCTCTGAATGCAGAGCAGCATCGGCTCAATTTCTGCCGTCAGCCTGGCGCTCTGGTGTCAATTCCCTTTTCCTGCTTGATTCTCCTTAATCGCAGAACCGAGGCTCATCCTGAGTTATGATGTCACCAACTGCAGCCCTTAGTACACAATCTCCTGTAACTCCAAACATAGGGAATCTGCTGCCTTCTTCTGGCCTCTCCAAGTCCCTGCGCTTGAGTGCACACTCCCGTCCAATCCCATGAATACACATATTTTTATAGTTTTATAATAAAAAGTGAAAATATTTTTTGGCAAGTGGTACCCCCTAAAGGTGAACTCACAGAGAAGGAAACAGAACAAACCTCAGGATACACACCGAGAAAACGCTGACTTTCACCGTTTACATCACTCACGCCCATGGGAGCACGAGCACGAGAAATCACAGCTGTCGGAGCTTTCGCTAACCTAAACTTCACTCCACAGAGCTCCTGCTTGTCCGAATGAATTTATGCTCTCAGGCACAGAGGGCTCATTACATCCATGGACTGTTTAACTGGTACCCTGACTGTTTCCGGATGTTGGATCTGGGCTGGGGAAGGTTTGCCATTGTTGGAATAGCCCGCAGAACCCACAGAGTGAAAGAAGTCGAGCAAAGACTGAGGGCGAGACCAATACACAAGAGACTGTAAACAGGCCCACCAGCAAGACTTGCTCTTGGGATTCAAGAGGCGCCTCTCAACAATGGAGTGTCAAGGAAACCAATCTAAAGCCTAGAGCACCCTTCAGAAAGACTCCATCAGTACCTGTCAGTGTGGATTCTAGGCCAGCTCTTACAGATCTCAGAGGCTTTTCTGACTCTCCCTTGTGCAAATGAACCATCAGAATCGCACAGTTCTCAGAGACTGGCTCGAGTAAATGCAGGAATCCCCAAGCAAGAGCAGCCCTTGGATGCCAGGAAGGAGCAAAAGCCACCAGGAAAGCTCAGTGTGGCAGAAAGCCAAGAGCCAGCCAAGTACAGCACGGGTGCTAAATTCTCACCGTGAATCACATGATATGTTCTCTCCCAAAGGAGAAGCCGTGAACTAAAAATGTCTCATAAAATGGCGCCGTACAAAGAATGAGGGCAGGGGTTTGCAGTCCTGGCACTGACATTAAAAAGCCAAGGGGGTAGCACACATCTGTAATCCGAGCATTGGAGAGGCGAAGACAAGAGCATCTCTGCAGCTCACTGACCAGTTAGCCTAGCCAGATGGGTAAGACCCACTTTTAGTGAGAGACCCTGTCTCAAAAACAATATGGAGGCAATCACAGTAGACAGTGCTGAACTCTGGTCTTTGTATGCATGCTTGCATGTGTGTATTTCACCTTCACAAATGTGCAGGGACATACAATACACATACAATAAATAAATGTTACACTCTGACTTATTTCTGGTACTGGAAAATATCTTCCCCCAGTAGAGTGGAACAGCCAGGCTTTACTGTCATCCCGGAAAGAACTCTGGCCCTGTCCTTAGCCCATATATGTGTGCTGTGGGGACAGAGGTAACCATAGACTGCAGCATAGAGACTCTGGGAACCAGGGCAGGACGATGGCTTTCTCACAGGCCAGTGACTGACAATGACAGCTAGCCATGTCCTAAGAACAGAAAACAGGAAAAACTTTCACAGTAACCAACGGTGAAATCCATCCGGCTGCTCAGTGCACACTTTGGAAGAAATCCACAAATTTAAAAGAAAAGCCAAACTCCAGCTCCCTAAGGTTTTCAGACTCCCCCTGCCATTCAAACTATGACATGACCACATTGTGCTCCTGACTTCTCACAAGCAAAAATAAAAAATAAAGATAAAATCCCAGTTTCTCTCTTGCAAGGGTTAGGATGATGTGAAGACAACAGACTCTGGAGAGAGGAAGGCGATGAGGCCTAAGCTAGCGCAATACAATCTGGGTGTCTGGGATTCAATAAACTGCAGCTTCAAAATGGGGGAGATAACACCGGTCCTATGAGTGCAATGCAGCTAGCCCTATAACGGTCGAATCTGTACTAAACACTCACAGACCATCTTCCTTGTTGTTATTGCGTAATTAACACAGCTGTGGTGGTTAGCAGGACCTAGGATCACCCAAGAGCCACACCTCAGGTCCTACCTGCAGAGGATGACCTAGATTAGGTCAGCTGAGGTGGGAGGACCTCCCCACCCTACCACTTCCACCTGTGAGAGGCGTAGTCCCACGGGTTACAGTCCTGGACACAAAACCAAGGAAAAGTCAGCTGAGTCCCCTCCCCCCCCCCAATCCGTCTCTCTGCTTCCTGTCCACTGCAATGGGACCAGCTGTCTCCTGCTCCTGCTGCCATGCCTGCCCTGCCATGATGGACTGCAACCTCAACCAGGAGCAGAAACAAACCCTTCCTTCCTTAAGCTGGTTTGCAAAAAGGTAACTCAACAAACTACGCAACTGTGTGTTCACACTCACGCTGTATCAGGTCCTGCGAGTGTTAAGTTGGACTGCTTGATCTAGAGATGACCTCTTAAGTTTGACCTAAGGGATTTCCCACCTAGTGAACTACAATCTGACTTGATGGACAGACTTTAACCCACAACGATGGCCAGCAGTGGAGTCTTAAAAGATAAGCGGCCAACTAGTCCAGACAGGAAATGTAAATAATTAGACTGTCTCTCCACTGCTTCGTTCCCGACGTCTTCTGGACAGCATTTCCTCTTCTCAAACTGTACACACAGGGCTGCCCACCTGGTGCGTGGGGTATGTGGACACATTTTTGTTTTGGTTGCTGTTAGATCCTAAAATGGAAATGTAGCCCTATTACAAGGCCGAGGGGGAGCTCGGCCACAGAGTACTTACTCTGAGCTGTACCAGGGCCTACGGCCAATCCACACTGAAAATAAACCCATAAAAAACCTAGCTGGTGTAGTTTTTGCTTTTGGCATGAATAACTGAGGATGAGCGAAAGCATAGGAAACAGGAACGTGTGTGCAGGCAAGGTGCAAGCATGACATTTTTGTTGCTTTGAGACGGGGTCTCTCTGTGTCTCTCTGGAACTCAATATGTAGACCACATTGACTTCAAACTCACAGAGACCCACTTTTCTCTGGGATTAAAGGTATATACCACACACCCTGTGTTTTATACAAGGGACTTGGGCCCGTATCTAGAGCACTTTGGCAGGCACAGGGAGAGGGAGCGAACACGCAGAACTAAAGCCCTCTGGACACGGAGGGGGCAGTTCCCACTCAACATGGCTGTGAGACAGGAAGCTTTAGAATATAAAATGGAAAACAAAGAACTCAGTCCCAGCTCTGTCTATCTCCCTGGCTCAGCTAAAGTCCTCTGTCACTTCCAAAGACAACCTTGCAAAGCACCCAGCCAAATCACCGCCAGTAGCTTAGAAGCATCCTCACATCTGCTCAGAAAACGGGGCACAGAAACACGGTAACTGCACCAGAGGCGGGATCAGTGGATGCAAGCAGCTTGTTCCAGAGAAGTGGGAAGGTCTGCTCACACCATGCGCTTAAGAGAAAGTACAGGAACAAACTCCAACAACATCAGCTACCCTCTCCGTGGTCATTATCTGCAGCACACTTTTAAATGACTGGCGGCCTCTGACCAGGCCATGTGGAAGGCGACTTTCCTCCGATGAGCAATCGTTACAGAGCCACACAGCTTCTCTCAGGAGCAAAGAAACTGCAGGCTTTTCCATCCATAATAAAGAAAGGAAGCGACAAAATCCCATTTAACTTCCCTCTTGAAAGAACATCTCTGTGAGGAGGTTGTATGAGGCGGTGTGAGCCTGGGGGGGACCAGGGGTAAAGTTCAGCAAGGGTGGTGGGATCTGCTGTTAGGGTTGTGGACAGGGAAGAGAGAAGAGACTGGGTTCTAGTGTCTTCTGGGAAGAGGACTGAGGACAGATGCACGGACCACAGGAAATCAGGGGGCAGGGGACAAAAAATTAATGGAAACAAATTCTGTTTGAAATTTCTGCAACGAAACCTAATACACTACATGTTAATAAAACAAACAGAACCCACGGTTCAGGCATGATGCTAAACAGAGCAATCAATATTTGCAGGTGAAGTGGGAGAACTAGACAGAGGCATTAACTTGACTCTTGCTTTCGACAGGCTCGGGGTGAATCACCAGGATTTTCACTAATCTTCAGATAAACACTGTAAATACTGTTCCTGCCGAAGACATCAGCTGCCTGCTAGCAAGGGATCTTCTTGCTGAAGAACGGACAGCACCCCATCCATCAGCCTTAGAGAGGAGACAGTCTTCCAGAGAGATCCTCCCAGGAGCAAAAACTCTAACGGCAGCTGAGGAAACCCAGGGCTGTGCACTGCAGAGCACCCCCAGCCCCACCTTCATTCGGCACTCCAGTGCGTCACATGACCCAGCAACAGGCAGATGTCTGCAGACTGAGATGCTTCCAAAACCCAAGAGCTATACAGAAACAGCCAGCACCCTCAGAGGTGGCATGCATATGTAAAAGGGACACCCTACACACACACAAAGGGGGACACTGATATGGAAGGTGCCACCTGGGGGCTATCTTCACGAGCCCTGGTTTCCAGGATCATCGTTAAGACTGCTTGTCGACATGGTGACCAGTCTAAGAACCTCCTGTTTTAGCAAATTTTCCAGTGAGCTTGCTAAGTAGCACCTTCAGTCCGCACTTCTGGGCAGTTGCTAGGCCATCTCACTCCCCTTCCTGATTTCCTGTGGTCCATGCATCTGTCCTCAGTCCTCTTCCCAGAAGATACTAGAACCCAGTCTCTTCTCTCTTCCCTGTCCACAACCCTAACAGCAGATCCCACCACCCTCCTTGCACTTTATCCCTGGTCCCCCCCAGGTCCACACCGCCTCACGCAACCTCCCAACAGAGATGTTCTTTCAAGAGGGAAGTTAAATGGGATTTTGTCACGTTCTTTCTTAAAACCCTCCAAATCGCCTCCTAGCCACTCCAACCCAAGCTTCAGATCCTCCCCAGAGCTGCAGAAAGCTGGCCTCCACTGGAGACAGCCGCATCTTTTCCACCATGGAGCCACTCGACCAGCCTGCTGGACTAGGTGAAGCGTGTTTTCGTCTAAGATGTGCATATGTGTATTTTATTATGCCTTGGGCGTGGTCTGAGGTAATAGTGGGGACTGATAGGCGCAGACAGGAAGCATGCTTGCTCTCTTGAGTGGTAGTCGAAGGAGTTCTGTTCAGTTTCCTGCACCCCCAAGGCAGAGGACCCCTGCAACTCTCTACCTTTACTGTGAGTGTTCCCCAAATAAATATTTGTTATCCTTTATTCCAGGCTTTCATGGACTTCCTTATGCCTACAGTTTTGGTACTGGGACTCCATCAGCCTCTTCTACCCCTGCTTACTGGCATCTGCGATCCCCTATCTGTTTGTTGCTTTACTGTCGGCAGCCCCAACTAGGCTGATTGTTTCCAAGGAAATGGCATGGCGGATTCCTATGATTTACAGGTGGCTTATCCCCTCCAAACTGATACTGAGCCTTGATCCCCTGTGTAACAGCAGTGAGAGGGGGCAGCCCTTTAAAAGGTAACGAGGGGGTCAGGGAGATGGCTCACTGGGTAAGGTGCTGAGGGTGAGCTCCAGAACCCATGGATAGGTGGAAGAGGAGAACCAGCTCCACAAAGATGTCCTCTGACCTCACACATACGCTGTGGCTCATGCTCATCTATACTCCCCGCAACACACACTACACATTCACACATACATACAGGAATAATAATAAGTAAAAATCTTTTCTCTTTCTTTCTTTCTTTCTTTCTGTTGTTGTTTCTTGAGACAGTATTTCTCTTTGTAGCCCTTGCTGTTCTGGAACTCGTTCTATAGACCAGGCTGGTCTCAGACTGTGTCACTAAGATCCACCTGCCTCTGCCTCCTGAGTGCACCGCCACTGCCACCGCCACCGCCACCACCACCACCCGGCAATAAATAAAAATCCTAAAGGTGACTAGGCCATTAAAAGGGACCAATGTAGCCTGGTGTGGTGGTGCAGGTCTTTAATCCTAGCACTTGGGAGGCAGAGGCAGGCAGATCCATATGAGTTCAAGGTCAGCGTTGTTTAAATAGTGCGTTTCAGGACAGCCAGAACTGTGCAGTGAGACCCTGGAGAGAGACAAGGGTGCAGGGAGGCAGAAAGACAGAGGGGGAAATATCAATGCATTTCTTCAGGGACTGAATTGACCACCTCAAGAGTGGGCCCGTAACAAACTATGTCTATTCCTGACTCCACTCCATCCCAGCCCAGAAAACCTGCCGTGACACTTTTGGAGACAAGGTGGATAGCGCAAGGGCCCCAACAGAAGTCACATGGCTACTGTGCTATGCTCCTGGACTTCCCAGGCCTCTTTTTCTTAAGGCAGGGATCTCTTGTGTTCTAAGGCGGGACCAGAACACCATGCACAGAGGGTGGAAGTAAGTGAAAGAAGCATGGGTGTGGAGAGCGGGGGCTTTCTGTCAGCGGCTGAGAGGACCCCAAGGAGACCTGCACAAGGTAAAGCCCATTAACTTTTGGGATGAGGGAGAAGCACTCCTGAGGCCCTCCCTGCATTTCAAGGATTTATAGGCTGTTAACAGTTACAGGGGGAGGGTTTATGAGGGCACACCCCTTCCCAAGATATATAGGCCATGATCAGTCATGGGGGGAAAAGAATGTTTTGTCTTTGGCTGTCTAGCCACTCACAAGTTGTGCACTCTTCTCTAAGGAACCCTAGTTAAAGTCACTGGGTCACCAATCTGCCCTGGGGTAGAATTGTTACATTGTTCCTGTCTGGGTACCCTACCTGGGGTGAGGGGACATTCATTTCTCCTTGGGGGCAGAAAAAGTCATGCAACAGGACAAAGACCTTTAAGGGCTAATTATCACTGCTCTTGAGCCTAATTTTTCTTAAAAATTAAGACAAGAGGAAATTCAGAGGCACTCGTGAGCAAACTGAACTACTGTGAGTCTGTTCTCTTACATCTAACCCTGTGACAAGGCCTTGAAACGTGTGTATCCACTGACATAAATGCTTTCAAGTTACTGTGGAGACAGGAACACATCTGAGGGAAAATACAGGACTGGGGGCTGAGGATGTGGCTCAGCTGACCAAGGGCTTGCTCAGTTAGCAGGCTTGGAAGCCTGGCTTTGGTCCCCAGCACTTTACTTTTTTTTTTCTTTTTTTTCTTTTTTTTTTTAAGATTCTTTTTTTTTAATATTTATTTATTGATTATGTATACAATATTCTTTCTGCGTGTATGCCTGAAGGCCAGAAGAGGGCACCAGACCTCATTTCAGATGGTTGTGAGCCACCATGTGGTTGCTGGGAATTGAACTCAAGACCTTTGGAAGAGCAGGCAATGCTCTTAACCGCTGAGCCATCTCTCCAGCCCCCCCCCCCCCCCAGCACTTTACAAAGTGCATGCGGGTTCACCCTGTAATCCGAGCACTAAGAGAGATGGAAGCAGGAGGACCAGAAGTACAAGGTCTTCTTCCTATCAAGAGGGAGTTCAAGGCTAACCTTGGCTACCAAGAATTTCCAGGGGGTATAACACTGGGCGGGGGATCTGCTTGTCACCTGGACAATGCCCTCTTTCCCGCCACAGGGCCTAGAGCAGCAAGTTGGACAAAGTCAGCATCTGCTTTCAAAAATGACACAAGCTTGTCATGCTCCTCCAGGGTCTTGGGACTAGTGACGGGCTTAGCCTCCTTTCTAATACAGTCGACACTCACGGGAAAGGACGATGGTGATGTAGCGTATCAGACATCCCTGTCTCAGACAACAGTAATAGACCTTCACCAGGCATCCCTGTCTCAGACAACAGTAACAGACCTTCACCAGAAGCCCAGGAAGAGGTTCTGGAAAGCCACCACGATCAAAATGGCCTACATCAGCGCTGTCAACCAACACAGCTGGGTCCAGCAAGTCAGGACAAGCTTACTACTGGATGTATTTGTGTCTTAGAAGAGACTGTCATTAACACAAGGGGCCAAGCCCTGGAGGACCAAGGAGCAGCACATTCCACTCCAGGGAGTTGGGGTTCATGTGGGCCACTGTGATCCAGGCAGTGGACACCAGGACCAACCTGTTCAGAAACCAACCACGGCCACCAGTTCAGAAAGCAAACACCTTGTCCAGCACCCACGAATGAACAGTCCCAAGGCCATCTCCCAAAGATGAGGCCCTCATCTGGTATCCATGGCAATGTGAAGAGAGTCAAGGCTGGGTTTAAGGATCTTGATTGAGATTTACTTGGCCAGTGAGAGCCGAAGGAGAACAATGGCTCAGAGAGCTGTTAAGGAGTGAAGGAGGAAGGGGAGGGGCCTCCGGTTATTTGAGTGTCTCCAGGTTTTGTTTATAACTGTCCCAGACTAAAATCCTCAGGTGGGGGTGGGGGGAGCCTCACAGCCTCCAGCCCCTGGGTACCACTGACAAAGCATTTCCTCTTCTCCAAGGCCAGGGCAGGATCACAAGAGCCTCTGCTGTTCTCAACCCGTGTTTGTTTTTGTAGTTTCTGCCAAGTGAAATCAATCCCGCTTGCGGCCACGTTCAAAAATCACGACTCTCTGGAACGGCCCCGGTCTTTGACTTCTTTCCAAGAGCAGAGAGCAATGTTCACATAGGTTTCCCATGGCCGGCGATCAAATCCTCTAATTACTCAAATCGGTGTCACAGAACTGCACATTAGCCACTTGTGAGATGACAGATTGCCATTATCTGATACGCATGGCTAACGTTCTTCCTTTCACTCAAAGGGAGCTTTGCTCGCGACTGCACAACCCTGACGTCTGCCACATACACCCTGAAGCTACAGTCTGGGCCTCCACCCACGGCTACAACCCGCCTTGTACCAGCCTCGTCTCTCTCTAAGGCCCGGCCATCTCCCGAACCCAAGTTCTGGCTGAAACACTTAAGGTCCAGTGGCGTGATTACAACAAAATCATTCCTACCAGGATCTCCTGGAGGGGGGCAAAGAAAGAGAAGCCCCGTGGTTCTCTGTAGAACGAATGAGTGCCAAAGTGAGAGTTGGCAAGGGGGCTTAACGATGCATCTATGAGAAAACAGAGGCTTAGGGATTCAGCTATTAGCCCATGGGTTAGAAACAAAACTGCAAATACCAAGATGGCTTTGGCGCCTATGATGGCTAATATCCTCAATTTGATGGGATTGAGAATCATCTGGGATAAAAGCCTATTTATATTAGGTTACTATTTATATTATTTATATTAGGTTACTAAATTGAGATGCTCTATCCACTGTGGGTGGCACCATACTGTGGGCTATGGTCTTAGTAAAGAGGAGAAAGTGAGTTGAGCATCATCATCTATCTGCTTCCTGATACTATGTGACCAGCTGCATCCTCATGATCCTGCTACTATTCCCACCACCACCACAATGGACTGGACCGGATGGGACTGTGAGTCCAAAATCGACCCACCCTTTTTTAACTAGCAACTGTCAGGCATTTGCCATAGCAACAAAGCAAGTAACTATACAGCATCTAAGTGCTTGCCCTGCTGGCCTCCTAGCTGCACGGCTGTAATCAGTCTCTCCCTGTGGTGAAGTCTCACATGGACACACAGAGCCCTGGGCAAGGTCTACCTTAGCATCCCCACAAAGCCAGGGAGCCTGTGCCTTTCAGTTCCGCTCTTCTCCTCTGCTTTCCAGGACTATCTCTGACCCTGGGGTGTAACCCCCATCCCAAGTGGGGGCGTAGCCCAGTGAGAAGAGGACTTTCCTGGGACTGATCCCTGGCTCAGGAAAGCAATCAAATTACAAATCATGCCTCCCACTCATCAATTTCTTAGGGAGCCTGGCTCTGGGAAGCATGGCTGGAACTGGAACCGTGGTCCAGGGAAAAGGAGGGTATAAGGGATGCCAGCAGAGCTGGGGGAATATGATGACATTAGAGCAAGCAAAACTTCAATAACAGGACCTCCCTGTCCCCCATGCCTGTGCATGCGCCTGCACTGGGCTACTGTCAGCGTCTCTGTAGAACTGCCCCTGCACAGTGAGATCCTGTTTCTCAGATCTCTCTCACAAGGGGCATCTGTGTCTATGACTATGTATGTGACTCTCTGTTTGTGTGTTTTTGTGTCTCTGAGTGAGTCTGTCTGCATACCTGTGTCTGTGTCTTTCAGTGTGTATGTACACAAATCTGTGCCTATGAAGGAAACAGGGACAGGCAAAGTGTGTGTGGGGGGGGGTGTAAGGTTTACAACATGAAGTACCCAGCTGCAGCATACAGTGTTTGGGTCACAGGCTTTCAAACATCCAATCTAAGCAGGAACAGAGATGCAAGTATAAGACCATGCAGGCAGCAGCCAGGCCCACTCGGAGAGCAGAACTTCTATGGGAAACTGCCCTGTGGCCTTCAGCATGTCAGTGCTGGGCTAGGGAGATGGCTCACTCCATAAAGCGCTTGCCTTGCAAGCATGAGGACTTGATTTTGAGTCTCAGAACCCGTGAAAAACACCTGGTGCAGTGGCGTGCACTTGCATGCAATCCCAGCATTGGGAAGACAGAGCCAAGGGGATCTCTGGGGCTTACCGGTTACCAGTCTAGCTCACCCTGCCAAAAACAAAAACCAAGGTGGACAGCCCGTTATTCTCTGGCCTACACACCCCCCCACAGCTCCCACCCACACACGGGGTCGGGTGAGTTAGAAGGACAAGGACACAGGGAGGGGCTCCATCGGTAACCAATAGTCGTACAGATTGGCAAGGGTTGCTGGGGAGGAGGAGGCCATGAAACACTTCCAAAAAGGAACTGAAGGAATGTTAGTACCGAGCAGCCATTGGGGGCTACGACAGGGCAGTCATTAACTTCTCTCTGTAGGACGGGTTATGCGGCCATGGAGAAGGGAGTCGTCCTCCTTGGGAGACGCCTGCACACTGTGGGGTGAGGGAAGCCAAGATGTCAAGACTCAAATGGCTCAGCAAACTTTTATCAACTGTGTGCATAAGAGGCAGAAAACCCTGAGATCCAGAATCAGACGATCGGCATGGAAGCGGAACGTGAGCTTTGACATACTGTTTCCCAGCTTGTTAGAGCCCTTAAAAATTCCATAATCAAAAGCCAGAGGGAGCTGAGTGCAGAGGGATGCACAGAGTCCCAGCACCTGGGACACGGTGGCAGGAGGTCATCATTGACTGGTGTTTTGTTTGGCATAGGAAATGCATGTGTGTGCTCACGCTTGTGGAGGCCCACCGTTAATGTTGAATGACTCTCCGCTACTCTTCCGTCTCATTCATGGAGGCAAGAACTCTCAATCAAACCCAGAACTCACCAGCATGGATAATCCCATTAGCAAGTTGCTCTGGGGTTCTCCTTTCTCTACTTTCCAGGGCTGGATTACGAACCAGCATTTAAGAATGTAATTTTTGCCATCAGATTGGCCTGTAGCCGTGTCTACGGGGCATTTTCTTGACTAATTGATGTCATACCACGGTGGGCCTAAGCAGGTAGATTTGGGCTACACAAGAAAGGTAGCTGAACAAGAGCTGGGAGACAAGCCAGCAAGCAGCACCCTTCCAGGACCCTGCTACAAGCTCCTGCCCTATTGGCATCTCTGCTCTGATTTCCCTCGATAGTGAACTATAACCTGTAATAGGAAACAAACTGTCTCCTCCGCAGGTTGTTTGGGGTCATGGTATTTTGAAGTTTTGTTTGTTTGTTGTGTATATTTGTTTGTGTGCCAAGTGCATGCCCAGTGCCCTTGGAGGCCGGAAGAGGGTGTCCAATCCCCTAGAACTAGAGATACAGAAGGATGTAAGCCACCAGGTGGGAGCTGGGAGCCCCCTGCAAGGACAGCCACTGCTTGTAATTGCTGAGCTGCAACTACAGTCCTGGGCATGGTGTTTATCATGGAGACAAAGCAAACTCAGACATGTGGGTTCTGGGAATCCAAACTCCTGCCCTCGTGCTTACACAATCAGCTCGCCAATCCCACTCTTGACTGTTAGCACATACTAAGCCAAAGCTAGCCTGGGCTATCTGAAGGCCTGTTTCAGAACAACCAAACACATAAGCTCAGGTCTTTTGGACAAGCAAGCCTATTAGATTCCCCTGACACACTCATCATGGCTTTGAAAGTGGTAGTGTCCCTCTCTCCTGGAGATTCAGAGGCCAGAAGGTGGCAAGGCCCTGGCCAGTCCAGCAGGGGAAAGTGAACAGGCTTCTCTCGGGAGTGGGGAGGAACACACATGCGCAATGTGAAAGGCCTCCCCTGTGCAAGACAGCACATTCAGAGGTCTGTAATCACAAACACATTGTCAGGAGAAGAGGGAAGAGGAGAGAGATTTCAAAGGCCTTCCCCATGAGTGCTGCAGGAAATGGAGGAAGACAAAATGCAAGCAAATGCTACAGCTCCCCACCTGAGGCAGCTGTCCTCTGACCCTGGTATATGACACCCCAGTTTCCTTGACGAAAAACAGGACACCAGGGGTGGGATGCACACAGCCCTCATCAGGCGCCCTCAGAAGGAGACTAGCCCATGTGTTTGCAATTAGGAAGTTGCAGGCAGCGGGGAGGGGCTGTGGTGCCCTGCCAGGCCCTGTTTCTTCCAGAAAAACAAGACCCCCTTTCCCCAAAGAACGGCAGAATCCTCTGGGCTCACAAAACGAAAAGATAGCACCAGGCTTCAGTCATGTCCCAGTGTCAAGCAATACAGCTGGAACCCTAGGCGACTCTGTGGCTTCAGACACAGGGGCCAAAAAGAAAATTACATACTATTGCTAACACTGGCAACACAATACACAGAAGCCCTACGCGCTAAAGAGGTGTTCAGGAATAGAAGAATGTTAGCCCTAAGCAACAGAAGAACGTTAGCCCTAAGCAACAGAGTAAAATTTCCGGGCTCAAGAATATCGTGTAAGGAGAGATGGTTTTTGGAAACGGGGACAGGAATGTGGCTGTTCTTCACCTGGATTCTAGGGATCCCTAGGTGAAAATCTGTAGGGTGGACACTTCCAGCTTCCCGTGGGGAAAACACACAACAGCATGGAACAAACTTATAGGGCCCTGAGCATACGTGATGGCTGCTAGACCGGTAAGATGGACACAGTTCTTTTTTTTTTTCTATGTAGACCAGGCTGGCCTGGAATAGAGACCCACCTGTCTCTGCTCCTAAGTGCTGGGATTATATATGAGCACCACCATGGCTGGCCACATTTAGAGAGTCTGTTTGTTTTTTGAGCATCATGCCTTTCAGCCTGGGACCTGGGGAGAGCAGGAAGTCAGCTGGCAGCAAATGGTTGACTTCAGGTTTCTTACTAATTTTGTTAGTTTTTTGGTTTAGTTGTCTGCTGGTTTTGTTTGTGATAGGATTTCCCGTATCCCAACACATTCACTACATAACCCAGGATGACCTTGTGCTTCAGACCCTGGGTCTGGATGTGCGCACTCCTGTGATGTGCACTCCTGTGCAGGATTCTGGGTGTGTGCACTCCTGTGCTGAGTATTATGTTAATTTGACACTAGACAGAGTCATTAGGAAGAAGAAACTTGGACTGAGAAAATGCCCCCCACGAGACTGGCGTACAGGCAAGCCTGTGGGATATTTTCTTTATTGATGATTGGACCAAGCTCACTGTGAATAGTGGTCCTGGCTTCTAGAAGAAAGCAGCTGAGCAAGTCATTGGGAGCAAGCCAGTAAGCAGCACCCTTCTAGTTCCCGCCTCCAGGTGTGTGTTTTAAGTTCCTACCCAGACCTCCTAGGATGCCAGATGGAGCCAGCCGAGTGTTACAAGTTAAAGTAAACCCTTTGCTCGCCAAGTCACTTTTGGTCATGGTGTTTTATCAGCAATGAGAACTCCAAAGACAACAACCATCCCGTTTTATGTGATGTTGGGCAAAAAATCCCAGGATGTTTCCATGCACTTTTAGGTGAGCACTCTACCAACGCAGCCACATCCATCTCCCACAGCTCAAGTATTTTGGAACATCCTGCGGGAAGAGGGCACCCACTATGGTATGGGACGTGAAGCCAGCGCCACAGTCCTTAAGTCACAGAACATCTGAATCAGCTCGCCTTGGGATTCCCTCCCCAAGGAGGACAGAGGACAATTCCTAAACAGAGAGCAAGGAGGGCTCCCATATGCTGGAAAATGAGGGAAAGGAGACTTCAGTCACACCAGAGAAGCCTCTGACTTCATTGTCATAGACTGCTGCTTGCTACAAGGACAAAAGAGACACCTAAGCTGGCATGGAGATTTACATGTGGCTACTGAGCTCTGGTCCAGAAGGACCTGCTCCCCAGAGGCTTCCTGACCTGCACTGATCACACAGCTGTGCTTTGGGAAGGAGGAGTGCCCAACCATGTCTATTGTATGTGTAGCACTGTCTTGTGGCAGATAGCCCAGACTCCCTGGGTTTAAATCCAAGCTCACCCATTCCAAGAAATATGAAGCCCCAGGCCTCAGTGTTCTCATCTGTAGAATAGGAGGATGGAGCCTTGCCAGCTTGCAGTCTAAAGTATAGTCAGCTTTTATAAAAATAAACATTTCTCAGCTGGGCAGTGGTGGCACACACCTTTAATCCCAGCACTCCAGAGGCAGAGGCAGGTGGATCCTGGTAAGTTCGAGGCTGTTAGGTTTCAAACCTGGGACAAAAGGCTGAGGTGTCTATTTAGCATATGGAAGCGGATACTGGCCACCAGGTTCTCCTGCATCCTTCAGTCCCTACTTTTACAGGGCCCTCCTGTCTGGCATACTCCATCCCTACTCTAAACTTCTCCAGCCAGGGGGCTGGGCTGCCCTTCCCCCAGCTGTGTTCCCTATATAATCCAATCATTTTTGTTTATTCTCTTTGGGCCTCCTGGCTGCTGCACCTGGTTCTCCTGTTCCCCACCCTCCCATCTCCTCACACAGCCCAGGGTCATTTCACTCTGGACTCTCCCAGATGGCCCTGCCTCTGGCTGTGCTCTTCTCCACCATACCTAGGACTTGTCACCCTCTGCTCCTTTTCATTTCTTTTTGTCATTCAGAGGCCAGCCTGGCCTACAGAGTGAGTTCCAGAACAGCCAAAGCTACATGGAGAGGCCCTGTCTCAAAACAAAACAAAACAAAAACAACAAAATCAAAAGTAGAAGACAGCAAAATGAAAGAAAACTTCCCTGTGGTCCTTTTAAAAGATCCCACATACCCGATACACTCACACATCCTAAAACAAATCCACACCCCCAAAACATACACACACACACACACACACACACTCACTCACAAAACAGATCCACACACACCACACCTCCAAAACACACCCCCAAAACACAACACACACACACACACACACACACACACACACACACACACACAAAATTTTCATGCTTTTCTTTCTGGTTTCCCAAAATACATTATATACTCCACATACTGGTACAAACACTTTAAGATTAGAGTCTTTTGACAAAGTGAAGTCCTCATTGTTGACAATAATAACATATTAACATCATCACACCCCCTCAGGACTGTTTCTCACAGGCAATTCTTGTGTACACTCAATACACCCCCATCGGCCTAGTGCACTGCCTTGTGGGTAAACACACCTCCAGTGTATTAACTGACAAGTTTAACAGTGTATCGTACAAACATTGCTGTATCTCTATGAATGAGTATTAATAGACAAGTTTAACAGAGTATTGTGCAAACATTGCTGTATCTCTATGAATGAGTATGATACTAAAGATTCTTGGCTGTATCAAATTTTTTTCTAATTTGGTGTTTTATGTGTGGCTACATCTTTTTGTCACTGCCACAGTTAGTTTCGGTCGTCAATCTGACCCACTTGGGAAGAAGGAACCTCAGTTGTGGAAATTGCCTCCATTAGATTGGCCTGTGGGCATGCTAACTAACGGAGGAGGGTCCAGCCCACTGTGGCAGGTGCTGTCACTGGGCAGATGGGCCTGGGCGGAGGGACATCATCATGCAGGTCTTGTTCTCCTTTCTGGGGACAGGCGTCCTAATAGGTAAACGATGTAAAACAGAGCTCAAGTGTAGTCCTGAGTTCAATTTCCAGCAACCACATGGTGGCTCACAACCATCTGCAAGGAGATCTGAAGACAGACATGCAGGAAGACATGCAGACAGAACACTGTATACGTAATAAATAAACCTTTAAAAAGAAAACTAGCTTTTAAAAAATTATCAAAAGATAAAATAAATGTAAAAAAGCATTTAAAAAAAAGACAAAAGCTAGCTAAGCAAGTGAATAGTCAGCTCCATGGTCTCTGCTTGGGTTCCTGCCTCCAGATTCCGAGCCCTTGCTGCTTCCCTCCCTGATGGACTGAAAGCTGTAAGCTAAAATAAGCCCTTCCCTCTCCAAGTTGCCTGGGTCACGGTGTTCTCATAGCCACAGAGAACACAGCACGACAGCCACTTACCAAGTATACTCAGCTATCCCCCTGCTCCTGAACAGTCTGCTGTGCCAGGTGGAGCCAGGGTCAGCACCAGGTTCATAAACAGTTTCTGTTTTTCCAGAACAGGTTTCTAGAATTGGAATCACTACACCGAGACGGAGAGGTGGGCTTTGGATGCGCTGCCTGCAATGGTCTCCAAACGGATGAACCCCACTTAGACATCTGCAGCCAATGCATGAGAACCCTGTTCTTCCCTATTTTCGCAAGTGTCACAAAAACCTGTGCCATAAGAAAGATCGGTTTCTGCGGGCTGCAGGACCACTTAGCCCGAGACTACGATGGTCACGCACAAGCCAGCTGCTCACCTCTTGCAGGCACGAAGATACTTTGAAAGTTGACTATGCTGGAAAAATTGGCATCTTTTAAAACATTCAGTCTCCTGGAGCATGAATTATTAAATTCTATTATTTTTCCTTTTGCTAACACATCTTCATACTGACTGGCAAAGCTTTGGGCTACTTCACCAACACTTGCATGCATTGATGGTACAGCGGTGCAGCTTATGGTGGTTTTGCTTTTTGGAATAGAACATTCCATCTATACATTCCCCTATCACAAAACGTGCTTTCCAGTACATTTTATCCAAATTTATTAATGAATTTACAAAAAGTTTTGAGTTCATCGTCTTAGCACCAGACTTACAGGGCATCTCACAGAAGGAATTTTAACTGGCTTTGATGTTAACAGCAAAACAGAGGT
The DNA here is from genome assembly GCF_018167655.1 of Microtus oregoni. Taxonomy (NCBI): domain Eukaryota; kingdom Metazoa; phylum Chordata; class Mammalia; order Rodentia; family Cricetidae; genus Microtus; species Microtus oregoni. The sequence goes on along the minus strand of NW_024543070.1, from coordinate 53,036,516 downwards.
TATATGACTGATGTCTGAGTTTGGTACATGAATATTAAATAACAACAGAACAAGCTATCCTTTCATTTTTTTTTTTTTTTAGTTACTTAAATTTCTTTGAAATCATAATGGGTGTTTCAAAGCCTTGGGATCAGTTTGGAGAGATGACTCTACAGTTAAGAGCATTTCCCAAAGATCTGTGTTCCTCCCCCAGCATCCCCTCCAGGTCCTCACAATTGCCTGTAACTCAAACATATAGATTAGGTAATTAAGTTATAGGCCCTCTTCTGGCCTCTGTGGGCACCCACACATATGTGACATACAAACATACACATAAAAGGAAACAAAGATAAATCATTTTTCTTTTTTTTAATAAAAGCCTTGAGGTGTCCCCCAATCACCCCATTTTAAGTGTCTGAATGGTTACAGCCATCAGAAGGTCAACAAAAGGGAGATTTCCATCTTCATATGACCTCAGAGGGCATTAAAAAAACATCACACCACACTGTCTTAATACTGAACAAACTGAACTGCAGGCTGGTCACTCCATGGAGCACAGCCCATGAGGCAGGAAAGAACACTATACCGTCATGACAGCTCTTTGGACACGTGTATCTCTAAGTGCCACAGACACCCACAGGAGGCAGCAGCCCCAGGTATAGCGAGTGATCTCCCCCATTACCTGAGGCCAGTGAGAGACAGTAACTCACTAGACAGGGACAAGGAAATGAGCACCCAGCCCACTCATTGGAGTAGTCCATACCTTCTGGTCAAGGGACTGGGGTTCACAGGTGGGGAGCATTAGCGGAGACAAAGCGGGGCTGAGAACCACAAAACCTGAGGCACAGCTACAGCAAAAAACTCATAATCTCTGGAAACATCGCTGGACCATAATTTATCTGCTGATGTAGAGCCCAGCACCCCAACCCTTCTCTAAGTTAAAGAAAAAAAAGCCTACTGACTGCTGTTTGCATTACTTTCTCCATAAATCACTTATATTTTATCATCCACTTCCTGCCTTGGTTTTCTTAACAGTGAAGTGTTTAAACACACCTACGAGTCTGAATACAAACCCCGATCAATCTGCCTTAGAACTCAGACTTAGGTCAACAGAAACTGTTTAAACAAGTTTTCCACATTTTCTATTTTCAAAGCCTTCACTTCGAGCATTTCCTTTCTTCTGGTCCACTGGACTTATGGATTATGTGATTAAGTTATATCTTACAATGCGAGCACAGTTCCCAGAAGCAAGTCTGGGAACACACAGCGCTAACACCACACAGCCCGCTGCTCTGTGGATACACTAGGGGCGAGCCCACCATCCTCCTGAAACTGGGGGCCAGTGGTTTATTTACAGAGAAAACAGGGGTCTTATTATTATTATAGTATATCTAGCTGCTGACAGACAGACACGCTGCAATATTAAGAGGAAAAAATGAATCTGTAACCATCAATGTAAAGATTTTATGGGGCGGGGGAAGGTGTATGTGTAGAAACTCCAGGTTGGAAAACGAGGTATCAAACTGCTACAGTAATTATACTGGGTGGATAAGCAGAAAGGGATTCAGCCAAACACACTTCCTTAAAACGCTTCTAGAACATTACTCTCACATAACATACATTTGTTACAGGTTCTAAGAACAAGAACCCAGGCAGAAACTCGTGCATGGAGAGAGGTTGAATCGAAGGAAGAAGTTATTGGGAGGAGGCAAGGAGTTCTTCTGGCTACTTTTTCTTAAACACGCCCGTGATTGTTTTTGATCTGTTTAGTTGAGACGGGATCTCAGGTAGCCTAGGCTGGCTTCAAACACGGAAGGTAGTAGAGGCTGGCCTTGAACTCCCGATTCTCAGCCCCTACCTTCCAAGAGCTTGGATCACAGGTGGGAACTATCACACCCAGCTTTGAAATACACCTCTGGGTGTGAGCCTGAAACCTTGGTCACTTTCCCAGGCTCATACTAGGTCAACAGAAACGTTTCAACAGTACCAGGCTGTGTGCTTTGTGTGAAGAGGTGAAAGTCTGTTCACATCACAGCAGGTGTGGTACATTCCCCGCCCCTGAAGATTGTCTGTAAGACCAAATGAGAAATGCAAAGTTTCTGACCCAAGAACGGGAAAACCCAAAACAGAAAGCCCCAGGCTGAAGATACCTTGGGCAGGATGGGCCACAAGCTGGCCTCCCATCCCACTTGGACTTGCATGCTGACCTCTGGTGACCTTGACTGTGCAGAAACCACTACAGGGCTAACTGAGTAGACCTGGGCCAAGAACAGAGGCTCCCTGAGCAAATCTCTCCCAGAGCCTGGGATAGACCACGGCTCAGCAACACCAGCAATGTTACTGATCTTCCAAGGGTGTGTTGACATTGGTAGGTTTCCCCAGTTTTAAATTTATGGTGAGAGAGGACTTCCCTACAGAAGGCCTTGGTTCCATCTCCTCCATATGTGGCGTGCGTGCGTGCGTGTGTGTGTGTGTGAGGTGTCCATACACAAAATTCCTGTTTTACCTTCAAACGACTTCAGGCGCATGAATACCCAGAGCTCTCTTTCATGCATGAAATTGATCCATACACCTGGCACAGCAACTCCCTTTCTTTGGAGAAAAAATTCAAGCCCTAAGGCAGCTTGCAGAGGGGAGCTAGCCAACCCCGGTGAGCATCAGCTGTCCTGTTGGGTCTTCCCCTGGCTCCAAGGGGACCCTGAAATCCTCCAAGGGGACCCTGAAGTCCTCCAAGGGGACCCTGAAGTCCTCTATACCCTGTGAGGCCAAAGCAGAGCCACTCCTGAGCCTTGTGGGGAGGGTCATTGTGATTTAACTTAGATGATTGTTCCCTAATGTGAATTTAACTATAGCATCTTGGAATGCAGGAGACAGCTCAGTCAGTACAGCGCTTGCCTCATTCAATCCCTAGAACCCACATAAAAGTGCTGGGCATGGTAGTGCAGGCTAGTAATTCGAGAGGCGGAAACGGGGATTCTGGGACTAGCTAGCCAGTCTGCTTGCCTACTTGGAAAATTACAGGCCCAGGAAAGAACTTATCTCAAGATGCCATGAGGATAGCTCCTAAGATACAACACACACACACACACACACACACACACACTCCCGCCTCGGCTTCCACAGCAGCATACATACTCATGCCACACACGCATGCATTAATATATACCCATGCCACACATGCGTGCATTAATATATACCCATGCCACACACACACATTAATACATACTCATGCCACACACACATGCATTAATATATACCCATGCCACACATGCGTGCATTAATATATACCCATGCCACACACACACATTAATACATACTCATGCCACACACACATGCATTAATATATACCCATGCCACACACACACATTAATACATACTCATGCCACACACGCATGCATTAATATATACCCATGCCACACATGCGTGCATTTAAAAAAAAAACAAACAAAAAAACATTTTTTTTTGTAACAACCAGGCTGTCCTCAGTACAATTCTTCAGAAAATACATCACAACCGGGCGGTGGTACCTCACACTTTTAATCCCAGCACTTGGAAGACAGAGGCAGGCAGATCTCTGTGAGTTCAAGGCCAGCCTGGTTTGAACTCATAAACACAGAGCTATTTCCAGGACAGGCTCCAAAGCTACAGAGAAACCTTGTCTCGAAAAAACAATGCAAAACAAAACAGAAAATGCATCACAAGAACAAGCAGTGTGATGGCCTCTTCCTGTGGCCTTGCCCCCAGCCTTAGGTGGCCATCTCCTAAAACCAAAGGGACCCATCTCAGAGATGGGCTGTTTGGCCTAGCTGATGGGTACAGAATAAAAATGGGTCTCATTCCAAAGCACACTGGTCACCATGGAAATGCCCTGTAAATCTCAGGACTGGGAGAGAATAGCACGGAGGAGCTTGTGGGGTTGGGGGGCGGGGGGACAAGACAAGGAGCTCTGAGCTACAGGAACCCACAGCTGCGTCTTGAGCTGTTTCTAGCACACCCACTTTGCTCTGAATCTGCTTGGAGCCCCATCCCTATGCTTCACCTCCTCATTTCCTGATCCCTGTGGACACCCCAAGGCCAGCTGCCCACCGCTCACACACTGGTCAACCAATAGCTCTGAAAGCCAGTCCCGTTTAAGGTTTGAGTACCTTATGACCAATTTCTGTTTCCCTAGGCAGAAGCCACACTCTCAAGGACTAAGACATAGCACAGTAAGAACAAAATGTCCCTGAGAGTCATAAGAGTCACAAGAAGCAACAACACTGGACCCAAGCTCAAGTATGGCCTGGATAACAGAATTTTTTCTATTACAATCCCTGGGATTCCAAGGGAAACCTGCAAGACCTTCTCAGAGGGGATGAGAATCCTTTGAACAGAACTTCCTATCACTGCCTGGGAAAGTGAAGGAGGTGTGGTCCACGGTACATATGCGGGTCCCCTGAAAAGTTCCATTTGCTGCGGCTGTGGACTCCCATGGGGCCCAAGACAAGCACAGCCCCAATAAAACTCCACAGCACAGGCTCTGTTCACGGGAGACCACTTTACAACAGGACCATGCTCTCTGCCAGGAAATGACTGCTTTTCCAGTCTGGCCCAGGAATGTGTCCTGCCTTATGTCTCTGGGAAAAAAAAATTAATAATAATAAAAATAAATAAAATTTAAAAAATCACTGTGAGTGTGTGGGCAGAAGGAAGAGGGGGCTTGAAAGCCGGAGGGATCTGTCATACAACACAAGAAGAAATGAAAGTTCTCAAGGAGAGCCCCCAGGGTCTTCAGGGACCCCTTCCTTGTGGGACACAGCAGAAATAGAGGTCTCGCTGTTATCAATCACTTCAGCGGTTCTCATTTCCCAGAGTTCTCCATCAACCCAGTGGGGCCAGAGGAAAGGCATTTGTTAACACATTTGTTGTGCCTCGATCCTCAGACATGCTATGCACCCTCAAGGCAGCTTACGCAGCTTAAAGCACCCGAGCCAGTGGCTTCTTTGGGAAGACTCTCACTTCTACTGCAGTGCTGGGGGGAGAGGTTCCATGGCCCATTTCCTTCACACACTGCCCGATCCTCACCCACGGCCTGAGAACAAAGCCAAATCTGCAACTAGAGGCACGTGGGCACTGCACTTGCCTGGAAACCCTTCACCCCCCCCCCACACACACACACACACGCACGCACGCACAAAGATGGTATTCTCAGTCAAGCCCAGGAGCCCTCAGTCAGCACCAGCACTCCTGGTAAGATCTGAAAAACAACGTGGCATCTCCCTAGTGGGTTAGCAGGGGCGGAGAGGTGGTGAGGAGGCTGCAGGCAATGGGCTGTGTGACATCCTACAAATTAACAGGGGGTTGGGAGCATGGGACTCATTGGCCTGGGAGGGCTAGTCAACACTTTCTGTGGGTGCTGTGACAAACATATTCTCATGGCCACCTCCCCCTGCACGGCTCTTTTCCCCTCTCAAACTACCCAACCTTTAAATTTGTCAAAAACACAATGGTGATTTATTGCTGACCTAATTATGACTTTCCTAATTACTCCTGTGTGTGCGCACGCGAGTGTGCGTCCATGTATGTCTTTATATGTGAAGGTGTACATATATGTGCATGTGTGTGTGAGAGTGTGCTTCCATAAATGTCTTTATATGTGAAGGTGTACATATATGTGCATGTGTGTCGAGGCCAGAGGACATCCTTGGGTGTTCCTTCTCACACACTCTCCACCTTCTGTTTGAGACAGGGTCTCTCACTGGCCTGGAGCTTGCTAACTAGGCTAGGCTGGGATTCCATGGATAGAATCGTTTCATTTAAATCGGGGGAACTGAATGACACTGTTTAGGGAGAAATGGAAAGGAAAGGAAAGCTGGGGAGACAGTTTGCTCCATAAAGTACTTGCCTTTCAAATATGAGGACTTGAGTATGATCCTCAGAACCCACATAAGAAAGCTCCTAGAGCGTGGCACGCGCTGTAATCCCAGCACTGGGAAGGTAAAGGCAGGCGGTCCCCTGGGGCTCACTAGCCAGCCAGCTAGCCTATCTGGGGGACTTCAGGCCAGTCTGAAACCCTAGCCAACAAAAAGAAAAAAGAAAAAAGGAAAGAAAGGGGGAGGGGGAAGATGGGGCACCTGGGGAACAATACCCAACATTGTCATCTGGCCTACACACAGAGAGTGAGACACACAGACACTGACAGATACACACGGGGGGAGGTGGAGGGGGGGAGTTTGCTCTCTCTCCCTCCCTCCCTCCCTCTCTCCCTCACCCCACCCCCATCACTAAGCAATAGAGCCTCTGAGCACATGGGCCCACATGTGAGCATTCCTGAATGGTTACCATGAGCATTAGTGTCGGGTACCGGGTACTGTGTGGCCTAAAATTCTGTGTGGCTTTAAGTTCTCTGTCCCCTGCCCATCTTCAGATGATGAAGCTGCTCTGAAACAAAGGATGAGGTGGGACGGATGTCTTTGCCAGTTCACAGACCTAGAGAATGAGCTAGCAGACTCCACTTCCTGTCTGGAAATTGACGCCTTTCCCAGCCTAGTTAACCAGGCAAGAGGACAAAGTAACCTCTACCAGCCCGGGAGTTAGACAAGGGCCCCCTTAAAGGGAACAGCCACCATCCAGAGGGTCTCCATCTGCAACACTGTATCAGAGCCTGCAGCACTGTCAGCGTTAGGAGAAGCTGTCTGCAACTTTGGTCAACCGCATCCAGGATGTTTCTAGAGGGGAAAAACCATCAATGATTTAAGACTATTGATTTGTGAGTCATCAGAGAGAATTCATGACACCTTTCTTTTTAAAACTAACCTCTAAAATTTTTAAAAATTATATATATGGGGGCTGGGGAGACGGCTCAGCAGTTCAGTGTACTTTCTGTTCCAGAAGATCTGGGTTCCGTTTATAGCACCCACATCGTGGCTCTCAACCATCTGTGACTACAGTGTCAGACAATCCCATGCTCTCGTTTGACCTCTGTGGGCACCAGGCATACATGCGGTGCACTGGCACACGTGTAGGCAAAACACTCACATAGATACAGTAGAATTTTAAATGTGGTCTTAAAACAAAACCCACGTAATGAGAGCACACCATATCCACTGTAAAGAAACCAGAAGTTGTGAGAATACATGAAAATTATGAAACAACCTATAAGACAAAAGTTAACTGCTGCAGAGAGAAGGGGAAGGGAAGCCCCCCAGAGCACGGCAGCCCTCCACCTCAGTGCTTTACTAACACGGTAGAGAGTAAGAGTCCTTGAGGGGTTCAGGCACAGGGGCCAATCAATTAAGGGGTCAGCCGTTACTCTCAAAACTATCTCATAAATTGTTTCCATTTCCCTGATGTCTCATTTTCAAAATTTCAAAACTGCTTGAAAAAAGAGGGAAAAAGTTCACACAGAGTAAATATATATATATATATATATATATATAAACCACCGCTGCAGCCTCGATTTACTTTCCCCATTCCTTGCATTTAAACAAGGCAAAGTAAAACAAGAGACATCAATTAAAGCGCCACGTGCTCACACATTCTAACTGCAACACATAAAAGGGAAAAACCCCAAATTATAGTTTGTCGCCTCTTTAAATGCATATTGGGGGGGGGCAGAATTACCCATACTCCCTTTCTCCTCACAAAACTGTTTTCATCTTTGCATGCTGACATGTAGATTTTTACTTCTTGTCCAGGAGCTTATTTTGAGATTTATACTTTATTGGGCAGTTAAAATCACCACTATTCACCATATACCTGTGCCTCCAACTCTCGCTTTGGATCTTAGAAATACGCCAACAGCGGTTGGGGGAAGAAGAGAGGAGCTACTTCTCTAGATGGTTTGCTGAGATGATCTGCACCAGGCAGCTTCCTAGAACAGAACAAGCCACCAACCATCACGGTGGACCTGAAGGTCCTAGAGGCAGGACAGCGCTGAGCGCTGGCTGGCTCCCCTCAGTTCGCAGTCCCGCATACCCACTCTGTGGCGCTTAGCTGGTGGGCCACCTGATAGCTGGTCTGGCTGGAAAAGCTCTCCTGGGCCTTAGGGCAAGTACAAGACAGACTTGGGATGAGACTGATGTCAAACCCAGAGGCCCCCCTGTATAAAACCTGTATTTTATACTTCAAATCTTTATTGTTTTAGTCTACAGTGCTCAAAATGAAGCCAGGGCCCCAGGCATGCAGGAGCAAGTCCCTTTCCCGGCCTAAGCCAAATCCCAAGTCCTTCATTCCCTGTGGGTCTGTCTGCTCAGGGCTAGGAAGCAAGTGATGCCCCCAAACTAGGTCTGTCTCCTCCAGAGGAGTTAGACCCCCAGCACACACATCAGGGTACACTGCCAAGCAGGAGATCCCACTGCAGGGGGGGATCTTTCCTACGGAGGCATAGAATGAGCACCGTAGGCATGATGCTTCTACTTCTGTCTAAATGTTGGAGTGCCTGTGAGAGAGACCCAGCATTCACACAAGCAAGCACCCCCCACCCCCAAGCAAGTTTTAAATAGGGAGCACAGAAGAGAAAATCCTTTTCCAGTACGCAGGGGCAGCTCACCTCAGCAAAAACAGAAGTGTGCTCTTTGAACTCGAAGGGAGAATTGAACAAACTTTAGTTCGTTGGAAAGGAAAAACCCTAAGATGCATCCTAAGCAGAGTCAGGGGCGACACTATTGCAAACCACCACGAGGCATGCCCTGCACAAAGGCTCAGGGCCCTGGGTGCCTCCTGCCACAGGGCAACAAAACAGGCAGCTGATAGCCCAGGGATGGAGTCACAGGCAGAGACAATGACAGATATGTGACAATGGTTTATGTGGATTAACTGCTTTTTATCTTAGATGGCTGAGTGGGTTCTGTTTTCCTAAGATGGCCAAGGGGCAGGTATGGTAGTGCAGGGGTGGGACACACAGCTTCATTTATTTTTCATTATTAAACATCCCCTACCCCAGAATCTGGCAACAGCCATTCCTAGTGTTGTTAGATAGAGAAGTGGGTATATGTGTGCCTGTGTGTACCCTGAATATGCAGTGTACTGTACACGGTGTGAATGTGTATGTGTTAGTGCGTGTTGTCGAGATGTGTATGTATATCACATGAGCATGGGGCTTGTGCTATACATATGGATCTGATTTGTGTAGTATATTAGTATGGCAAGGCATGTGCATGTGAATGGTTTCTCTAAGCATGTGATGTGATATGTACGTGTGGTGTGTGAAGGTATGTGGTGCACATAAGTGTGCCGTATATGTGTGTGAAGCAGATGTATGAAAGTATGTAGTGTGTCAAACAAGTACAAATTTTATGCCATGTGTGGTGTGTGCAGCAAGCACACATGGTTTGTGTGTGGTGTATAGTGCAGACATTTCTATAGTGTCTGAGTGTGGTAGCTACGGCATATCTGTAAGTGAGTGTGTGTGGTATGAGCATGGCTGCGCATGTGAGTGTAGTTCATGCATGGGCCTGTGGGTGTGCATATGACTATGTGTGGTCTATCCATGGGTGAGTCTTTGTGTGTGTGTAGTGTGTGTGTGGACGAACGCGGTGCGTATAGTGAGAGCATGGTAGCGTTTGGATGAGCATAGTCCATAGTGTGCCTGCAGGTATGGGCGTGACAGAGTGTGTGTGTGTGTGATGTCGGTGGATGAGTGTGGTGTATCTACTTGAGTGTGGTAGTATTGCAACTGAACGTATGGTCCATGTTGTGTCTATGGGTGTGAGCATAGTAATATGTAGTGCTGTCTATCTAGTGGGAGCAAGAGAATCAGCCACACTCCTCGGCCAAGGCCACAAGGCCACCTGGCGGCCAGCGCATTTGCAGGGTCTTGTCTTTGTCGCCTACCTTTAATGTAGTATGTGGCACTAATGTGCATCTCTCTTGCAGAAATGCCTAGTGAGTTGACCGCAACCCTACGGTGGTGCCCAAGGCACCCATCAGCACTCTGCCATGTGACTGACTGCTCTGTCTTCCTGCAGTACGATGCAGCAATCCCTACTGAAGACACCAGGTCCCCAAGGCTCTGAGCGGTTCCCTAACCATACCACGTGGGTCCAGTTGTCTTAGCTGGCAGACCTGGGAGCAGGTAGCAGGTAATAAAATAATGGGTCTTGCATGGGTGCCTTAAACACATCAAGGAGGATGTGAATAATTAGAACAAAAGCAACCAGCTGCTCAGGGTTATCGTGTGTGACCTCATTAAAATGCCACAAGGACCCAAGGTCGCATTATCACATCTTCCGCGTGCTAGTCCTCTGCTTTTATGGCTGAGGAAAGCCAGAGTTCTGCAGCCCACTGGAAGGCCCCAGCTTACAGGAGGCAGACCCATGACAGACAGCTGTTGCATGTGCTGCCACATCGGCTTGTGTCCAGGAGTTCCCTGTTCACTCAAGGCCACTCTGTCTCTAGGGTTCCCCTTCCAGCTGTTAGCTCAATCTGCTCCCCTCCTCCAGGCAGGGAGCCTCCCAGAAAGTCCTGGGTGAGGGCCTGCTCAGGATCTGAGGAGCCCAGCCAGCAGCCAGCACGTTCCCTGGCTCCCACTGGCACCTGCCCTCTGCTCTTGGCAGTCAGAATTGGCTACACACACAGTGAGAAGGAGAGAAAGGCAAACACTTCATCACCCGCTGTCCAGGAAGTCACAAGTGGAACCAATGACAGCTTGGGTCTTTTCTCAGCTTTTCCCCAGAACTCCACATGCCTAAGTGAGATGCCAGAAACACAGTACCTAAGCCCATATCGGGGAGGCACAGCCCCAGAGGGGTTCCTGCCACACTCACAGACTCTTCATTGCACACATATTCTGCTATAACAACAGGCTCTGGGGATTGGCAAGGAAAACCCTGTGTCCAAGTGTTAAAGACAAGTTCAGAATATCCAAGTTACAAATAAGGTAACAGCAAGTGGTGTGGGCCCACAGGCAAGCCGGGCTGAAGGGCGGGTTCTCTGGTCCAGCCTCACCTGAACACAGGTAGGTCAGGGACCAAGATGGCCATCCACTCCATCTGTCCCCACACCGTTTGCCATCACTGGAAGTCCTGAAGCACACACAAAATTCCCTTTGTCCTTCCCTGCAAGGCAGGCAGATCTGCACAGGTGACCTGAGGCCCCACGGGCACTTCTTAGTCCCTGAGAAAAACAGCTAATTATCACACTCAGTCCCTCTCTTCCGGTCCACACAGAAGGTATTTTCTGGAATGTTATCAAGACTCTTGACTTACAGTAGTCCCCACCACCACCACCACCAAAAAGAGCGACTTATTCCTATTTTTGCCACATCGGCACTTTAAATGCCTTCCCAGGAAGTGAGTTTTGATTGGCTCCCTAGGTCCTAGGATGTGGCATAGTCTGTTCGCTGACAGCCCCTACGTTCACAGGTACAGTTGTAGCTGGAACACATGGACAGGGCTGAAGCTGTGGAAGATACTACCTTTTAAACTGCCCTAAGTTTGAGGGGTTGAAGAGGTACCCCAGCAGTTAAGAACACCATTGCGCTTCAGAAGACCTGGGATCAATTTCCAGCACCCACAGGTGGCTCATGACTGTCTGTAACTCCAGGTCCAGGGGATATGATGCCCTCTTCTGACCTCCAAGGGCCAGAAAGTACATGGTATAGACATACATGCAAAGCCATATGCACACATAAAATAAAAATCTATATTCAAAAGGTTATTTAAAACTATGTTCTTTAAGAGAAACACTAATTGTTAAATTAATTCTAAAGCTTCATTGCTTTATCTGAAGTGATAAAATTTAAAAATCTCACCACTGAACTACTTCTAAATGAGCTTCTGTAAGGAGTAAAACTCGGGTGCTCGGGTTCTCCCAGAACCACACAAAAGCTATCACGGTAGCACGTGCCACTAAGCCACATCTCCACACATACATCAAAGCTGAGCAGTAGCAGGTCACCGTGGGAACTCTGTGGGGTCGGAAGAGCATGAAGAATCCTTGCTATCTGTCTGCTTCCATCAACGCCTCCCTAGGTTCTGACCTCCTGCCCCATCACCCAACCACCACAACCCTGGAACCAGGGACTAGGGATGCCATTCTGTTCCAGAGGCTGAAGTCACCAAGGATGGATCTCAGCGAGGGAAAGGAGAGTGATACCCTGCACCAAGGACAGGGGCACAGGATTGGGGTGGGGAGGGTGTTCTTGTTTACCACACCCACGCCATTCGCTCACCCAGTGGCAACAAAGGTCACTTCAGCATCCAGTCCCAAACTCACACAACTCCTAGGAAGGAAGTCCCCCGTGGAAGAAAGCCGGCAGTAGAAGGTGGATATAAGAGTCCATGTTCTAGGGCCCTAGGCATGTCACTCTGTATGTACAGACCACATATATGTCTCTTGGAGGAAGGGCAGTCTTAAAACTATGCCCAAGCTGAGGCTGAGAGTCAGAGGCATAGAGCACAGTGTTTCCGAGAGTCTCGATCAAGAAGCTGAGGAGATGGCTCAGCTGGTGAAGTGCTCACAGCGCAAGCTTAAGGACCTGAATCTAACCCCTAGAGCCTGTGCCCTAGCCCCAAAAGTGCCACACACACACTCCACATACAAGCACAGACCAAAACATCTCAGTTCAAATCCCAACCCATCCAGAGGGTAGTTCCCGCTGCTGCAGAGCCCGGCTACAGGGCCAGCCAGTCTGCACAGCTTGTCCCAGTCGCGACTTCCCTGCAGACCCAGGCCTTTCAACAGCCACTCTCCGGCCCTGGAGGCCTTCCACAAGCTTTCCTTCTCTAAGCCTTTTTCATCCAGCAACTGGTGGACAGGCAGAAAGGCGGGGCCGTCATAACTCTGAGTTCCACGTTTCAACAGGCTGCCCTGGCCAACAGCATAAATCAGGACGTGTTTTAGTGTTTCGGGCCAGAGGAAATGGTTCTCCAGCTAGGTTCCCTACTGTTTCTTAAAGTGATTATTTTGATTTAAACCGCTGCCTGGTGGCAAGTCTGCTAGCTACCAGCTCCAGTTCATTTGTCCTGGGAGCTCAGAGCACAAAGAAACCCTGTTTGCTGGTTTCCGAAGAGACCTCCTCTAGGCCACTCGAGGTGGGCTTTGGGTACTCACTCCCCCAGTCAGGAGAACTGGTGCCTCACCAGAGGAACCGCCAACCCCGAAGACAACGTGTGCTTACTGCCAATGGCTGTCAACTGAGCTGTTTCCCTGCAGACCTTTGGACTATCTTCAGCACATCAGGACTCTTCGTGTCTGTAATTCATGAAGGGAGAGGCGGGCCCTGACCATGTCCACAGCAGTCCAGCATCTGCAGGCCTTCTTAGTCTAAATGAGGAGACAAGCTGATCTTGTTTAGCCATCCACATGGGAATCCCAGCAGGCCGTAGTTGGGCCCCACATCTACCTGTAAGCCTGGTAAGACGCTGTGGTTCGCCTTCCAGGGCCTTCACAGCTCTTCAGGCTGGAAAGGAAGGAAGAAGCCAGGTGAGTTCTCTAGGCAGAAGGCTGTACACAGAGGGGGTTGCCTCAGGTTTCCGCGTGTTCTTATGGGAAGAGCTTGGAGGCAAAGGGGAAGAAATCCTTGCTCATTCTCTACGCATCTGTCCTAATTTAAAGCCGACATTTCACGGTTTGCAAAATGTTGCTAAATAAAGCAAAATACATTCGTGACACAGTTCAAAATTATGAATCTAATAAAAAAAATAAGGCTAGAGCCTATCCTCGGGGGAGGTCCTGACTCACTCAGAATGTATCTTCTAGAGCTTTCCAGCCAGGGCTGCAAAGCCAGGCTTTATCCAAAATCCTAGACTCCCAGGTCATCCTGCGGGGTGAACCCCAAATCACAGGTTATTTCACAGATGTGTGTGCCTGAGCGGGCCATCAGCATACAATTCTTACCCCAAACTGACTTATTCTATTCAATACACAAGAATGAAGTCAGACAGCACCAAATGTCCCCAGTTGGTTCCCTTCTAGCTGTGAGCCCACTCACACCAATGCAGCCACGGTCACAATCCCCAGAGGGCAACAAATAGAAGAGAAACGTCACAGGGAGTTGTTGTCTAGGCAGGGGACGGCTGGAGCAAAGGACACGACCCTCTGGGGATGCTGCCCCGTGGGCTATTACGACGATCATCTGTGTGGTGGGGAGACGCAGACCCCTAGAGGGCTGCTGTTTCCACCTGGATCCCAGTAAAGAACTAGGCCTCAATCTCCTCATCTTAAAGCTGGGAATGCCAGTCTGTAGTTATGGCTGCTCGGTGGTCAAATGCTCACTGGTGTGCCAGAGACCCTGGGTTCTGGGCCCAGTATGGGGGGGGGGGGGAGAAGAAGAACTAAGAATGTTGGCCAGGGTGATAGCTCAGATGTTAGCATAAAGACCTCCCTTGAAACCACCAGAATTTATGATTTAAAAAAAAAAAATTAAGCCAGGCATGGTGACTTGTGCTTCTAATCCCAGCTCCAGGAGGGTGGCCATGACAGAATCTTTGGGGTTGGCTGACAAACACAACCTACTTATTGAGTTCCAGACCAATGAGAGACCTGTCTCAAAAAGTAATTTGAAGGACCTGAGTAAGGACTATCTTCTGGTCTCTCTATACACACACATACACAAACACACACGCACGCACCCACAAGCTAACAACACTGGATGGTGGGTTTTAAAAGTTTAACCATGTCTGCAGTTGCGTTCCCCAAAATAGAATGAAGCCCAAAGTTCAATGTGACTACATCTGATGACAGAATCTGTATGCAGGCGGCAACTGTAAGATCTAAGGGGAGGGGGTCTAACCCCAGGCCTCTTGCCCTTATGAGGAGAAGCACTGAGCTCTCTAGCCCTCCAATGAGGACGCGTTAAGACAGCTGCAGTTAGCAAGCCTGGATGAGCATCCCCAAAAGGAATTGAGCCAGTTGGTACCTGGACCTCGGGCTAGCAGCTTCTAGACTGTGGGCGATGAGCACATTTGTGTACTTCAGCTGCTCAGTCTGTGGCTCTCTTACATGGCTACCCAGGCTGATAATGGCAGGCTAAGTGAAGAAGCAAAGGTTTCCTAGGAAATCTCGGGTGACGGCTTATCCCCCAAATGTCAGAGAGCCAGCTATTCGAGTGTACAAAGGACTGAAGGTTTCGGACCTGCCTGTCCCTGTGGCTCTCCCACAAGCAGCCTCTGCTTAGAACGCTGGAAAGCCAGTGGGCTAAAGAATGTCTATCCACTGACTGGTCCAATCCCTCCTAAGGGATAGGACATCCAAATACCCAAGGCTTTTCCCAAAATTAGCTGTATTGGTCAGAAAGATGTGCTGAGGAAAGCAGCCCTGTAGATGCCAGGATAACCACCAGACGCAGTGTGGAGGTACCAGTGAGCAGGGCTGAGGAAACTGAACAAAAGATGAGGAAACAGTTGGGTCACGGGGAAGACAGAAGCTAATCCAGGGAGATTCAGGACATTCTCAATACACACTCCAACGGGGAGAGTATAGGTATTGGTAGCAGTCAGTTCTGCAAACTGCTGGGAGCCAGGAGAGCGGTGACTTCACAGGAGCTGGCCACCCGCCAGCAGAATACCTGATGCCTCAGGGCTGGCAAGATGGCTCATTGGGTAAAAGTACGTGCTACCAAACCTGACATCCTAAGTTCGATCCCCAGGACTCACATGGCAGAAGGCTAGAACTACAAACTCCTGAAAACTGTCCCCTGAGCCCCACATGTGTGCCAAGGCACATGCATGGGTGTGTACACATGCACATGTAAATTGAATAAGTGTATTTTTTTAAATATGTTAAAATAATACTTGATCATCTGTCGAGTCAGTGACTCACTCTGTGGCCTCACACTGTCCTAAGAACCAGAGGCCTGACCTGTCTCCTGACCTATAGAGGTAGGCAGTCTTTTGAACACAAGATCTGTCACAGATCTAAATGGAATATGCATCCCCCAATAGGAGGTAGTTTGTATTTGCAAACCCCACAAGCCCTCTACTAGAAAGGGCTCCCACACTAAACTGGCCCCCATTTTCCACAGAGACTGGAGGATGCCAGGAGACAGTTGGGTCAGTTTCCACTCTGCCTGTTCCTCAAAGCCAAGCTGAACCACCATGCTCCATGGCAGGTCTTCCCAGGGCTGTTTTTCTCATTTCCAGATGGAGCATGCCACAGGCTAGGGTAGGAGATGGGGGTGCGGGGAACCGCCCACCCAACACAGGCTCGGGACCCTGCTCCTCTTTGCCAGGGTGCTGCAGACAGAAAGACTTCCTTCGTGTCTCCAGTGCCACCCAACTTGCCGGTCCCTGGAGTTCAAGTTCCTGCCTTGGGCTGGGCTGGAGTGTGTCTTTGATCTCAGAAGCAACACCCACTAGATTCCCTGTCCAGGGCAGAATAGTGCAGGCTCTGGCTCTGCAGAAACCCCAGACCAGCCAGCATCCCTCCAGTCTGCACCCCTCCCCCGCCCCACATGGTCAAAACCACCTCGAAATGGAAAACAGATGAGCCCGCTGCAGGAAAAGTTATTTATATTATGGGATACTTCAGAGCAAGTAGAGACGAGAGGAGGTTTATCACCTGGGGCAGGAGACTAATGATAGTTGAGTCTTCTCACACCAAAGGGGCGGATGTGTTTTATGGAGAATGGAGAGGAGGAAATGCATTGGTTTGATCTTATTTCTTGATCTCTATTTCTAATGGCCTGTATGTCGGGCAATTCTGAGCCATCAAATAGAGATAACACTCAACTCAAGGAGCCGCCAGAGAACTCTCTTCCTGGGAACCCAGGGAAAAGTCAAGCCTGAGAAGTGTAGAATGGGTGGAAGCTGTACCTAAACTGCTCATTTTCTGGGTAGGAGGGTCTAGACTGCAGATATGGATGCGACAGGCTCTGAGCCCTGTCATTCATTTTCAACTACTGTGGCAAAGTTTTGTTTTCGTGTGTGTGTGTGTGTGTGTGTGTGTGTGTGTGTGTGGTGTTGTTGTTTTGTTTTGTTTTGTTTTTTTGGTTTGTTTTGGTTTTTCGAGATAGGGTTTCTCAGTAACTATGAAGCCAGTCCTGGAACTCCTTCTGTAGAACAGGCTGGCCTTGAATTTACAGAGATCTGATAGCCTCTGCCTCCAGAGTGCTGGGATTAAAGGCATGTACCACTACCGCCTATAAAATGTCTGTTGCCTAAGCTGTCCTATGTGCGGATCTTGGTGTGGCAGCTGTAGAACACTAATAGAGGCTCTGCCTCTAAACAGACAGCCACACCAACATTTGGCAAGGGCCCCAATCACCAACAGAATTCAGCTGGTAAAGTGCTTGCCTGGCACACACATGCCCCTAGGTTCGAGCCTCAGCCCTACATAAACCCAGCCTGCAACCCCAGTGTTTGGAAGGTAGAGGCAGGAGGATCAGACTTCAAAGTCATCCTCTGGCTACACTTGAGTTCCAGGCTAGCATGGGATACACAAGACTTTATGCACTGGGAACAGCTTTTGTACGCACAACAGACAGAAGAGAATTTCAGCTGGCTTCTTTCGTGTGTTAATCTTGATGTTTCAGCCTGTAGTCGCCATCCCCTGCCTCCTTATGTGACCCTGGAAGTGCCAAGATGCAAGCTAACTCCTAGCCTAGAAGCGCCCCCACCTCAGGGGACTCGGTGCACACTGTATGTGGTGTGGCCAAGAGAGCAGCAGACTGCAGTATTTGAACCCACCGTCACTCCCTGGAGGTCCACCCACCCCTCTTGTGTACAGCTTCGCAGGGTCCAGCAGTTTTTAAATCCCAGCCTGTCCTAGAAAGTGTGGCAGGAGAATGGTGACTACAGGCCACCATCAAGATTAACGCAAAGAAGACTCTCCAGCTGGCTGGGAACGACGGGAAACCTTTCCCCTACCTGGGCTTCATCTAACCAACAGAGTGTGCATGAGAAAAACCCCAGAGACACAGCCCTGAAAAATGGAGGTGCTATGAAAAAGTCCTATAAAGAGCTACATATCTCCTGGTCCAGCGCTTTGGGGGACTCCTTCCTCAGCTCACTGTCCCCCTTCTAGTTTTGGGAGAGCTTTCTCTTTCCTTTTTTTGTAATTTATTCTTATTAGTTTAAATTAAGTGCATGTGTCCATCTGTGATTGTGTGCATGTATCCGTCTGTGGGTGTGCATGTGTCTGTCTATGGGTGTGTTCATGTGTCTGTCTATGGGTGTGTTCATGTGTCTGTCTATGGGTGTGTGCATGTGTCCATCTGTGGGTATGTGCATGTGTCTGTCTATGGGTGTGTGCATGTATCCGTCTGTGGGTGTGCATGTGTCTGTCTATGGGTGTGTTCATGTGTCTGTCTATGGGTGTGTTCATGTGTCTGTCTATGGGTGTGTGCATGTGTCCATCTGTGGGTATGTGCATGTGTCTGTCTATGGGTGTGTGCATGTGTGTCTATGGATGTATGTGTGTGTCTGTCTGCGGTTGTGTGCTGTGTCCATCTGTGAGTGTGTGCATGTGTCTGTCTATGGGTGTGTGCATGTGTCTGTCTATGGGTGTGTGCATGTGTCTGTCTATGGGTGTGTTCATGTGTCTGTCTATGGGTGTGTTCATGTGTCTGTCTATGGGTGTGTGCATGTGTCCATCTGTGGGTATGTGCATGTGTGTGTCTGCGGTTGTGTGCATGTGTCCATCTGTGATTGTGTACATGTATCCGTCTGTGGGTGTGTGCATGTGTCTGTCTATGGGTGTGTGCATGTGTCTGTCTATGGGTGTGTGCATGTGTGCCTCTGTGATTGTATGCATGTGTGTGTCTGTGGGTGTGTGCATGTGTCCGTCTGTGAGTGTGTGCATGTGTCTGTCTATGGGTGTGTGCATGTGTCCATCTGTGAGTGTGTGCATGTGTCTGTCTATGGATGTATGTGTGTGTCTGTCTGCGGTTGTGTGCATGTGTCTGTCTGCGGTTGTGTGCATGTGTCTGTCTATGGGTGTGTGCATGTGTCCATCTGTGAGTGTGTGCATGTGTCTGTCTATGGGTGTGTGCATGTGTCTGTCTATGGGTGTGTGCATGTGTCCATCTGTGGGTATGTGCATGTGTGTGTCTATGGGTGTGTGCATGTGTCCATCTGTGAGTGTGTGCATGTGTCTGTCTATGGGTGTGTGCATGTGTCTGTCTATGGGTGTGTGCATGTGTCTGTCTATGGGTGTGTGCATGTGTCTGTCTATGGGTGTGTGCATGTGTCTGTCTATGGGTGTGTTCATGTGTCTGTCTATGGGTGTGTTCATGTGTCTGTCTATGGGTGTGTGCATGTGTCCATCTGTGGGTATGTGCATGTGTCTGTCTATGGGTGTGTGCATGTGTCTGTCTATGGGTGTGTGCATGTGTCTGTCTATGGGTGTGTGCATGTGTCCATCTGTGAGTGTGTGCATGTGTCTGTCTATGGATGTATGTGTGTGTCTGTCTGCGGTTGTGTGCATGTGTCTGTCTGCGGTTGTGTGCATGTGTCTGTCTATGGGTGTGTGCATGTGTCCATCTGTGAGTGTGTGCATGTGTCTGTCTATGGGTGTGTGCATGTGTCTGTCTATGGGTGTGTGCATGTGTCCATCTGTGGGTATGTGCATGTGTGTGTCTATGGGTGTGTGCATGTGTCCATCTGTGAGTGTGTGCATGTGTCTGTCTATGGGTGTGTGCATGTGTCTGTCTATGGGTGTGTGCATGTGTCTGTCTATGGGTGTGTGCATGTGTCTGTCTATGGGTGTGTGCATGTGTCTGTCTATGGGTGTGTTCATGTGTCTGTCTATGGGTGTGTTCATGTGTCTGTCTATGGGTGTGTGCATGTATCCATCTGTGGGTATGTGCATGTGTCTGTCTATGGGTGTGTGCATGTGTGTCTATGGATGTATGTGTGTGTCTGTCTGCGGTTGTGTGCATGTGTCTGTCTGCGGTTGTGTGCATGTGTCTGTCTATGGGTGTGTGCATGTGTCTGTCTATGGGTGTGTGCATGTGTCTGTCTATGGGTGTGTGCATGTGTCTGTCTATGGGTGTGTGCATGTGTCTGTCTATGGGTGTGTGCATGTGTCTGTCTATGGGTGTGTGCATGTGTCTGTCTATGGGTGTGTGCATGTGTCTGTCTATGGGTGTGTGCATGTGTCTGTCTATGGGTGTGTGCATGTGTCTATGGGTGTGTGCATGTGTCCATCTGTGGGTATGTGCATGTGTCTGTCTATGGGTGTGTGCATGTGTGCCTCTGTGATTGTATGCATGTGTCTGTCTGCGGGTGTGTGCATGTGTCTGTCTATGGGTGTGTGCATGTGTCTGTCTATGGGTGTGTGCATGTGTCTGTCTATGGGTGTGTGCATGTGTCTGTCTATGGGTGTGTGCATGTGTCTGTCTATGGGTGTGTGCATGTGTCTGTCTATGGGTGTGTGCATGTGTCTGTCTATGGGTGTGTGCATGTGTCTGTCTGTGATTGTGTGCATGTGTCTGTCTGCGGTTATGTGCATGTGTCCGTCTGTGAATGTGTACATGTGAGAGCTGTTGCCGGGGATGTCAAACCTCCCTGAAGCTGGAGTTACAGGTGGTTGTGAGCCACGTGATGTGGGTATTTGGAATTGTACTTGGATCCTCTGGAAGATCAAGCTTTGCTCTTAACCACTGAGCCATGTCTCTTTCTTAATGAACTGTCTCTATTTATATTTCTAGCCATTCGTCCATGTCCATGGTGCATGCAGGAGAAGCTGGAACCAGGTGCCCTCTCATCTCAGGCCCTTGCCAAGCTTTAAACATGCTTTTTCCTCCTCCTCTCCCTGGCCCCTCTCTCTCCCCAAAAGCCTAAGCATGTTTTCTCTAACATGCTGGGCTTTCTTTGGTTCTCAGCCTTGGTGCTTAACTTGAAAGGCCATGGCTTTTGTGCCATCGCCCCTCCTCCTGGCAGCTGCCCATGTTGCTTCTGTTGCTTCACACTGGGCTAAGACTGTCCTTGGTCTTCCTTCGGAGTCCGTTTTTAAACTCTTTTCTTGCTGAAACTAAGAACCTCGGTTTCCTAAGTAAGAAAACCATGTCAGAAGCAACAGCAAGGCCATCTTCCCTTCAGCACAGAGACCACGCCACAGCCAACGTTGACCAAGGCATTCTGACCCCAAGAGCAGCCACTGCGGTATCACACAGCCTTGCCTTTATGAGGCTGCTAACCTGTGCAAGAGGGTACAAGAGCCAAACCAATTCCCAAACCGATTCCCAACACACTTATAGAAAACACTCCAGCTGTATCTGAAAAGGCTCAGAGGCTTTCCTAAGAAAGGGCCTTCACAGACTGAGGCCTGCAGTCATTCCCTGAGCAGAAGGTGACCCTGCCCGGCTCTCAGGAGGATGCAGGCCAAGGGATGACATGCCTGGGCAGGGTCACTGTCTCCTGCCACCTTCTGAGAAGTCAGGCAGGGAAAAAGACTTCCCCTTTGAGAGCTTAGGTTGCCTCCTCTCTGTGCCCAGGGGAGGAGACTCCCGGGGCGGGGCTGGGAGCAACAGGGCGGCCCTTGTTTCCCTGCAGGTTCAACAATCTGGTTTTCATTGAACACGGTCCTCGCTGCTCACCCGCCACATTTTTCTTTAATTATGATAAAAGAGGGTAACTTAATCAAGCATAAATCCTGTTGAAATGAACAGGAGAAAATAAGGGGGTTAACGTGATGGTGAGGGGGAGGGTGGAAACTTCACCCACAGATCCTCCTCTGGATTTCGGAGGGAGCCTGCGTGAGGCCGCACAGCCCAGTCAATAAAAATGCAGGCTGGTTCCCACCCAGAATCCAGTCCTGATCCTGCCCTGGGAAGAAGAAAGGAAGGCCAGGCACAACCTGCTCTCTTGATTGAGACACCTGAGAACAAAGACCATAGTTCACCTGGCAGGACCCAAGGATAAGACCCGAGTTCCTAAGGCCACCAACCCAAGCTCCTTGTCTCACACCAGGGCTAACCAGGAGAGTGGCACCGATTGTTGGTGACTTACCTACAGGTATATATGCACAAAGTACATGTACGTTCACAGGAATGCATACAACACTAACAGGCACGTGTCATGCTTATAAGAACACAAACAGTGGCTCTCCAGACATCTAACGGCCAGCAGCCACAACAGCTGCAGCCCCTAAGAGGTCTCTGGTGGAGCAGTGAACTAACCTACCCCATACCTACAGAATCAAACCCTCTCTGGTGGGGATGGGGAAGGGCTAGCCAGGGTTCTAGACTGAGGACCCAGGCTAACATCGAGGACCCATGGATACTTAAGAGTGCAGGGCTTCCACACACAGAAGCGTCCTGATTGAAAACAAGGGAGAAAAATCACATTAATTCACACAAAGGACTCCTACAAAGAACACTCAGCTCTCAGGGTTTCCACATGCCGCAGGAAATCCTCATTATAGATGCTATTCACCTGACCATGCTTCCAGATGAGGAAGGGTTACACAGAAGGGTTCAGTCAAACCAGGTACAGGAACAGGGATCAGAACTGTGTGCTGCTCCCTGTCGCCACTCAACCCGCCACCTGCCAGCAACACACACACCTAAGCAGCACACACAACGCCAAGGTGTCACACAGGACTCCAGGTAACCAAGAAAATCATCCCTTCCAGGGAGTGGCCTCAGAGAAGGAAGCCAAGCAGCCTGGATTCGGAGTAGCACAAGGTCCTGGTGGTCGTCCGTGGGAACTTGGGAGGTCCCTCTAGAGAGGATGACACCATTGCAAAGGGTCTGAGTAGGGTCTCAGCTCTGCTCAGGAGTGTTTGAAGGTGTGTCTCCGGCACACACTTGGAAGACTGGAACATTTTCTGGAGTCTTTGATTCTAGAAAGAAGATCTTAAGACATCTTTCCAGTGGATAGGAATGGGTGGGTGCTGGAGTCACTGAAGGGGGCATGCCTCAGCCTGGAGCGATTAGAGTTAGGAAAATCATATAAGGTCTCCCCCAAGCCTATCCTGTGGGCCACAACAATATAAGCAGTCGACAAGGCCAGACCCTTCTGCTCCAGAAGGGTCCGAGAATCGTTCTCTGGAATGACTGGAAAAAGGAACAGCCTCATGGAGGTAATTAGGGACTCTGAATAGGGGTGGTGTGAATAAGGCTTGGGGGAAGAAAACAAAACAAAAAACAAGACAGCCTGAAGGGCTTGGCTTCTGGGTTGACAGAAAAGGAGAGATGCTGAGTAGCTCAGGGAGGCTTCTAGTCTCTGAGAGCCCCTTCTCCTCACATGAGGGGGAGGCTGTGGGGTCCCAAGGACAGATGGACTTGTCATGGGAGCCTTCTGCAGCACTCAGTGACTCCTGTATGTGAAAGAAGTCAGCATTCAGAGCTGCCCTCTGCCCTCTAGACAAACAAGACACTGAAACCCAGGAGTGGGGACAAACAGCTGCCTGGGAAGGAGGAATCGCTCTATCTGGGAACAGGCACTATCTGGGAACAGGCAGTTGACGGAACATACAGAGGGGAGACAGCTTGATCAGCAGACCTGAGTTGCAGCCCCAGAACCCTCATTAAAAACAAAACAGGTGTGGTGTATGGTGGCATATGTTTGTAATTCTAGCACTGGAAGGTGGAGAAAGGCAAGTCCCTGGGGATCAGTGCAATCAGTCCCTGCTCAGGAAGTTCCAGGTCGGTGAGACACAGAATAGAGAGAGAGAGAGAGAGAGAGAGAGAGAGAGAGAGAGAGAGAGATCGATCCTCTGGCTTCACACATGCACTTACATAAATATCCTCTCCCTCATACACACACACACACACACACACATAAAGAGAGAGAGACACACACACACACACACACACACACAGAGAGAGAGAGAGAGAGAGAGAACACTACAAAGAAGTGTGTCTGCACTTCCCCTAAATTCATGCTGACTCTCTAACTACCTTAATGGTATTTAATGGTGTAGCATGGGAATCGATTAGGCTGACCCTGAAGCCACTTGGGTGTGGCCCTGACATGGAATTAACTGCAAGACTAAGTGGAGAGTTTGCTGCTTTCTGTACCATAACAACCACAGCAGAGGGGGGCTGATTTTACTGACTGCACATAAGCTCAAAGCCTCCCTCCGAAAGGGCCAGATGTGAATTTCTGTTGTTTAAGACAACTTGATCAAATACAGCGAAAAGATCTAAGTAGCAATTCTTCCTCCCATAAAGCACAAATGACCAAGAAATGCTCACAGAGATGCTCAGTGCTGGTAGCCGCCCACAAAGCACAATTTCGAACTACTAGGAAATATCACTTCCCACCTAGGATAGGTTAGTCTTCACTGTCAACTCGAAATAATACCGAATTGCCAGAGAAGGGATGCTCTGTGAGGTGACCGTCCAGATTAGGTGGACTATGGGGGGGGGGACTGTTTTGACTGGGGTAAGGTGGAAGACTCAGCCTAAAGGGGGTGGCACTGTTCCCTGGGTTTGGGTCCTGGCTGTGTTCATAGAGAAGGCAAGCCGAGCACTAGCATGCATGTTCCACCGCTCTCTGTTCTAGGCTGTGAATGGGATGGGATTCTTCGGGTCCTGCAGGGTCCTGCTGCCCTGACGCCCCTGCTATGACAGAGGGCTGCACATTGAGCAGCAGCCAAACCAAGCCCTTTCTCTCAGAAGTTGCTTTTGTCGGGCGATTTATCACAGAGACAGGAAATGGAAAGAAAATAGATGTTTCTAAAGTAGAAAGGGGATCGATGGGAATCAAAGAGGAATAAGAGAGAGTAATGGACACTGAAAATCATCAAAATATGACATACACATATGTAAAATATAGTGAAACCCATTACTGGGTTTAATCAGCATATTCTAGTAAAACACTGATTGCTTTTAAAAGACCAATTTAGAGATGTTGGAAACGGAAGTGAAGGAGAACAAACCCAGACAACTACAAAGCTAGAAGAAAATGGGGTGGAAGGCGGGGGGCAGGCAAGGAAACACAGTGGCCAATGAGGGAAATGAGGAGAAGCTGGAGGTTAGCAGCTGTGAGCTCCCAATACCTAGGCAAACCACACAGAGAACAAACACTGCCTCTCAGCCTGACCCTCAGCCAGAGCTGAAGTGAGCTGTGGCATTACCTTGGGCTGTAGCAGCACAGCACAGCATGGGCGAGCGCATGGTTTAGAATTCTTCACCTCATGGCAGTCAGGAAGAAGAAGACAGGGAGACAGGGAGAGTCTGAAGGTGCAGTATCCCTAAGGACACACTATCAATGATGTAACTTCCTCCCACTAGAACCCACCTCTGAAAGCTCCCCACTACTTACCAACATCACTACAGACTAGGAGCCTTCAATATCTGGGTTTTGGGCAGACATTCCTGACCCAAAACATAGCAGTAGAGTTTGGGGACTGGGTGCCCAGGTCCCTTGAACATATGAGGCTCTCATCCTGGTCACATGAGATGAAAAATCCTTTCCTTCCATAACACACAGCTTGGATTATCTAGGTGATGGGACACTTTGCCCTGAAACAGTATAAAATAAACCTTGCAGTTCTGACTGGCGTTTAGCCAGAATACGTCTGGTTCCTACAATGGAGAAGGCACTGGAGGCTAGAGGTATAGCTTGGTGGCAGAGTGCTTAGAACAAAACCAGAAACCATAGGCATTTGGACAGCTTCTTTAAGTAGCTTCATCTCCCAGCCCATGAGCACACCATGTGTCTCTAATGCCCCATCCGAGGATGCTGGGAACATAGCCATGGGCATCTCTAGAGAGAGATGATCAGGGAAATAGGACCAGTGTCAACGTGCACAGAGGAGGGGCAGGAAGTCGAGTCTTGTATTTAAGAGCTGCGCTCTCAATTATGCCTTATGTGTTATAAATTCCCCTGCCAAAGTTTGCAGGAAAACGTTGCCATAGATCAAAGTGTGTGAAGGGGACTTGGCCTGGACTGTGAAAGTCACATGAATCAGACGTCTGTGGCAAGCCAGCCACCTTGCCAAGACAGTCTCAGGTCTAGCTTCCTCCTCCAAGCAGAAGTCCTGTGAACCATTCCCCACGTCCCCGAGGGCTTGCCAAGACACTGATGAGGATGGAATGTCTTCAGGCCATGCTCATTGCAGACAACTTACTTAAAAGACAAAGAAAAGACCAGATAAATCACATCTGGACCATCCTCGGGGGCCATATGTTTTATTTATGCTGCTGTTACGCACCCCATTCTGTCTTCCCCTTGTCTGCTCCAAAGGGGAAGTGGGGAGGGTCATGAAGATAAAATTCTTTAACAGTGACTTAACCCCACAAGCTTTGTAAATGTAGGTAAGTTCAAGGGCATGGGAGTCCCAGTAATGGGAAGCATACAGCTCCTTGCAAAATGCTCTTCCCAGAAGCCAACCCTTCCGTGGAATTCTCTGTAGTAGGCAGAATCTCCAGCGTGCAGGCTAAGGAAGGCTAAAACTTTTTCAGTATGAATTTCAGATACAGTGATTCTACATGGAGACAATGGGACCACCGTAAGGACACTCTCCTGAGTCCTTTCAAAGGATAAAGGGGGAAACAACATGAAGGCCATCACCCCCTTCTCCACCATGGCCTTTAAGCCATGAGCTGGCAGATTACAAACCTGCTACCTGTAAGAGGTGTCCTGAGTCTCCAGGCTAGGGAGCCAAGGAATCAAAAGATTCAATGGCAAAACTCATTTTTACATTTTCGCCCAAATTAAATTAAAAAAAATTACATGTTTTTGTGGTATGGTTGGTGCAACTGCCCCCTGTGATAAAGGGTTGTCCTGAGCCTTGGGCATTACTGGGAGGTGGTGACTTCCTGACAGCCACGAGGCAAACATATCTCCACTGGAAGCTCCCATGAGCTCTGAGCCCCAGAGTCAAGGCAGCAGACCATTGAGTGAGATGTGGAAGGATGGGACACAATAAACCCTCTCCCTCTTACTTTAATATGTGTGGTATGCAGATGTGCATGTGTATTCACGTGTGTGGGCATGAGTATGTATGCAGATACATGTGCACATGTGTGCATACATGTGTGTAGAGGTCCAAGGTGAGGCTGACAGCCAGTCTTCTCCAGTCGCTCTCCAGAGTATTCACTGAGGCAGATGACCCCAGGACTCACCTGCACAGGCTAGCTAGCTAGCATGTTCCACCTTCAGAGCATTGAAATTACAGGTGGCTGCCATGTCTGCCTGGCAGTGACCCGGGTTCTGGAAATCCAGAAGCCAGTCCTACAGCAAGCAGTTCATCTATCGAGCCATCTCCCCAGCTTGACCTTTTCTCTTTATAAATTGACAACCACGGGCATTTTGTCATAATCACGGGAAGCTAAATTTGCTAACACCTTCCCGCTTTTCAGAGACTCAGGTCCCAGGATGATGGTTTGGTAATCATAGATAAATAATGGGTAAGAAGGCAGATACCAGAGCCACAGTGGCAGCGTGGAACAAGGCAGAAGGACAGGAACGATATTCACCGAAGTCTCAGACTAGGGAATACATTTCAGTTCTGCATGATGACCACAGTTAAGATGTTCAAGAGGATTCTTGTGTTCCCAACACATATACACACACACACACACCATCAACCTGGTGACAGAATCTTCCTCTAATACATGCATAAATGAAAGCACACACTCTATGTTATAAGTATACAATTATATCAACCAATAAATGTTTGTAGACATCAAATAAGGAAGGAAAG
Source organism: Microtus oregoni (assembly GCF_018167655.1). Lineage (NCBI taxonomy): Eukaryota > Metazoa > Chordata > Mammalia > Rodentia > Cricetidae > Microtus > Microtus oregoni. The sequence goes on along the minus strand of NW_024543070.1, from coordinate 53,009,018 downwards.
GGAGTCATTCCACCTTCCCACTAGCAGGGTCAGCTGTTGCTCTGTAGCCCAGGCTGGCCTTAAACTCCCAGTCCTCCTACAACAGGAGAGGGACTGAGAGATGCTACAGAAGATAACACGGAGCATTTGCTTCTCTTCCAGAGGACCAGATTCGGTTCCCAGAACTCACATGGTGGCCCACAACCACCTCTAACTCCAGTTCTAGGCGATCTGTTTCCTTCAGGCTTCATTGAGTATCAGGTATGGGTATGAGGTGCATATACATATATGCAAAGAATCACTGATATACATTAAAAAAGCATAAGTCAGTCTCTTAAAAGGATCATCATGTGGAATAAGGCAGTTTGGAGGACTGGCAGCCAGTCCTCACCAGGCAGTAGCTGACAAACTGAGCACGTGTGACGCAAAGCCCAAGGGATCAGGTACCACGACGGACGCTTCTGAAGGCTCCTCCTCGGCTCACCTAAGCTCTCTGTTTCTACTTGTGCCTGATGTTAGAGATATGACTTTCCCTCCAACTCTTCCTAGGGAAGGCCTGGATTTTCACCAAATCTGCATCGTGTTTTTTCTCTTAAACTCTAAAAAATTGTCCTTCCAGGCTCCTTCAGAGTCCACTAAATACTTTTATGAATGAGTCTAAGAACCCCCCAAAAGACTTTCCCCAGTAACACGCCTGCTTCAGGCTCCTAAATCCTAGGATTTCAGAAGGATCCCACCACATCTGGCTCATTCCATCTGGCTCATTCCTGCTGCTGCTGCTGCTGCTGCTGCTCCACTTCTTGAGACAAGGTTTCTCTTCGTTAAGAGCTCTGGCTGTCCTGAAAACTGGCTTTGTAGACCAGGCTGGCCTTGAACTCACAATCTGCCTGCCTCTGCCTCCTGAGTGCTGGGATTAAAAGTGTGTCACCACCAGCTCATCACATCATTTTAAAAGGGGCATCCTGTAACCAAGGTGATTATGTAACTGTTGTCATCTAAGCAAGAAAGAAAATCAACTGTCTACAGATGAATCCTTCCCACTGCTTAAGACTAAACAAGGAAACCAGCATGGTGGCTCACAATGCAATCCCAGAACTCAGGAGGCTGAGGCAATATTGCCACAAATTGGAGGCCAGTCTGGTCTGCAGAATGAGTTTTAGACCAGCCTGCGCTACAAAGTGGGACCTAGTCTCAAAAGAAACTAGACAAGAGCAAGGTGACATTATATTTTCAAAATGTGGGCCCCTGGCATTAGCTCCCCGGAACCTGTGAACCAGCTAAACCCCGGTTGCCAGGGTTCTCTAACCAGGTCCTGCCCCCTCCCAAACTGAGCCACAACAGATATTTCCTTCCAGCTGCTGCCTCTGGGGCATGTGCCATCCAAACGTACTGGCACACACGGAAGAAAGAGCCCTGTCTCACTTTACCTGAGTCAAGCACTCCAGTGCCTTTAGGTACAATGGTGATGACAGCGGAAAGGCTTTCTGGTGGATGGGCAAGGGATTAAACACATCTGCTCTTCCACCTCACACACGCGCGCACACACACACACACACACACACACACACACGCATGTCTGCACACATGCACGCACGCACACACACCTGCCTGCTGTCTGTTTACAGAGCCGTTTTCCACAGCAGAACAATGCTGCCCTGGAGCCGGAACCACTGGGCACATGGGGGCTATGAAATGTTAAATGTTTACATTTAACTTTACAACGTTAAATTAACCTTTTTAGAAAACAGGCATTAGGGGCTGGAGCGAGGGCTCAGTCGGTAAAGTGCTTGCCCTATGGGTATGACGAACGGGTTCAGATCCCCAGAAAACATGTAAAAGCTAGAGGGCCTCCTAACTGTCATCTCGGCCCCTGAGAGGCAGAGACAGTGAGTCCCTGGAGCAAGCTGGCCAAACACACTAGCCAAAACAGTAGATGAGCTTTGGGATCAGTGGGAGACATTGCCTCATATGGTGGAGAGGATCCAGGACGACACTTCAAATCAATCTCCTGAGAGTACAAAAACACATATACAAACATACATGCATGTACACGTCCAACTGTACATACACATAAACACACATACGTGCGCCAAAAGAAAATAATAAGCATTAGGAGACAAGAGAGATGACTTGTCAATTAAGTGTCTGCCGTGCAAGCTTGAGAAATTTAGGACCAGACACCACATGAACAGCCAAATATAGTGACCTATGCCTGTAACCCCAATGCCGATGGGGATGGAGGGAGGTAGATCCTGCACCTCGTTAGCTAGCTACTCTAACCAAAATGAAAAGCTTCATATTCACTGAAAGATCCTGCCCCTTGAAAGAAAAAATAAGGAGAGAAAGAGAGGTGGAGAGCAGCTACACACATTCAATATCTCCCTTTGACCCTCTGACCTCTCTATGCACACAGGTACACAGATGTGCACATACCCACACCAACACACAACACATTCGAACTTGCATAGAAACAAAACCAATTTGGCATCAGACCATTCATGCAGCCATAACTGCACAAACTGCTACCGAATTCTAATTTATAAAGAACAGGGATTTAATTCTTATACATCTAAAAACCAGAAATTCCGAGGCCAAGAGTCCCTCACATGGAGACAGCCTTCTAACGCCATCTACCGTGGAAGAAGGCAAAGGGGCAGGAGAAGATGGAGAGGGTAAAGGGGGCATAAGGAAGAGGAGGGGAGGTAAGGAAGGGCAGAAAGAGGAGAACACAGGGAATATTGCAGGTTTGAGGATATAAGTTTTAATTTTTATTTCATTGTATTTTTCTCCTTTTTCCTATTTTCCTCTGGCTTCCACACCGTACTACAGGCATGATGGCGGTAGGGCAGGGTGGGCAGGCAATTAAGTGGCTTCACACTCAGAGAAGAACCCACTTGTGCACACAGAGGACCTGGGATTCAAGGTGTGCCCAAAACCCAAGTTGTTCTCTTTATCTCCCTATCCTCCACCTACGTGGTCCCAGACATGGGTGCGATACAGGTGAGCAAGGCAGCTAAAGTCTGAAGCTTGGGGCTGTAGGATGGGAAGGGACCCCAGGAGACTCCAAGAACCAGGGACATGATAAAGAGGAAAACACTGAAAACCCCAGCCCCTTGGGTTGTTTATAGACTCCACTGACCACCCATGGGCTACACATGCCAAGCACAGGTCTGCAGCCCAGCACCACCCTGGTCTGGGACTCCCGCGGGTGTGCTGTGTGCAATGTAGATCCGCTGCTCTGCACACAAAGGCTTGGAAAGCAGCACACACAAGAGGTACAGATACAGAGCCCTGCTGGGAACCTGTAGCTCAACCCCACACATCTCTGTGGACTCTGTTAGAACAGTCTGAATAAAAGGAAGACACCGACTCTCAGCCTGAGAACCAAAACATAATTTTAAACTCCCCATGACACGATCCAAAAATTCTCAACACAAAAAGACCCAAGAACGTCTCAAATGACCAGCATACATTAACAATTTGTTGCAGGCATTGCAGACAACCAGCAAAGACTTCAATAATACTACGAGTAAAATCCCCCACAAGTAAGGGCAACTTCAGAAACAAACAGAAAGAACATTTGAAAAGACATAAAAGTTATTTTGAAAGAAAAATAGAATTTGAGAATAAAAACTTCTCATAACAAAAACAAAACCTCCATGGATCATCCAAAGTCAATACAGAGAAATGTCAATAAAAATTGTAGAACCTATGAGGCTGGGGTCAAGAGCACATACTGCTCATCCAGGGGGCCTGAGTTTGATTCCCAGCACCCAAGTCAGGCAGCTTACGACCTTTGATCACTTCAGCTCTAAGGGATCCAAGACCTCTAGTCTTTGTGGGCACTTACACACATGCATCTATCCACCCACATGCAAGCACACAAATAAACACATACCTACTAAAATAAACCTTTTAAAAAATATAAAACACATACAAATATTTAAAATGTGACAAGAGCATAAAAGACCATGGGACATCATGAAATGCCTGGCATTCTTACTGTCAAGAGGCTTAGAAAGCGAGGGAAAGAATCAGACACACAAAATAAACTGGGTGAGCTAAAAAAAAAAAAAAAAGACAAAATAAAACAAGCAAGCAAACAAAAAACAATGGGCACCAACCCTCTGAAAACTGCAGACAAGTGGATAAAACTCTTAAAGAGACATCAGAGAGAAAGAGATTACAGACAGAGAACAAACCAAGATCTGTCAATCTGAACGGGGCCTACCATGTCTTTTTTTTTTTTTTTTCTTTTTTCGAGACAGGGTTTCTCTGTGGTTTTGGAGCCTGTCCTGGAACTAGCTCTTGTAGACCAGGCTGGTCTTGAACTCACAGAGATCCGCCTGCCTCTGCCTCCCAAGTGCTGGGATTAAAGGCGTGCGCCACCACTGCCCAGCTCCTACCATGTCTTATAACAGACAAACAGCCTAGTGACAGCAGATTTCTTACTGGAAACAATGGAGGCTGGACGGACATGGAATGGAGGATTAGAGGGTCACTAAGACAGGAAAACCACAAGCACTGCTCTTAGGAGCATGGGCTCTCACAGGGCCAGCAATCCACGCCTCCACATTTACCATGCAGAAAGAAAATCCCACAACCATATTTATAAAATACTGTGTCCTGGGAGGATCACACAACCACGACAGCATTCCTACAGGAATGAGACTGTCACATTCCTACTGTCTCCAGGGGTTCTCACACCATAGCTTAGTGAGGGAGGCAGTCTGCCCAGAAAACCCCAGCCATGGGCAACCTGGTCTTCCCTGGAAAAGGCTTGCCAATTGCCAATTTAAGCCAGCATTTGGGTACTTCAGTAATTAAAGAAGAAAATGGTATTTTGTTTGATTGACACAACTGTCCAAACAGTCACACACTCGTCTGCTCCAAGGCCATTGTTTTAAAACCAAGGAAATTTGTTGAGAACAGAGCAGAAAAGTTCTGGTATGTGGGCTGTCCAAGATACCGGTTCTGAGGACACAGATCACCACAGCTAGTCTCCATAGTGATGCTACCCTGGTGGTGCTGTTCACCCCTCATTGATTCCCATGACTATTGTGAGGACCGCTAGTCTTCCCACTTCCTCAGCATGCATATTCCTATCATGTGGAAAGAATTAAAGATTGAAAGCAAATCGTGGTAATATGTTGTTTGTGCTCTAACAAATAAAGCTTGCCTGAAGATCAGAGTGCAGAGCTAGCCACTAGTTAGACACAGAGTCTAGGCAGTGGTGGTGCACACCTTTAATCCCAGAACACTCAGGAAGCAGAGGTAGGTGGAGCTCTTTGAGTTCAAGGTCACCCTGGGGCTACATTCTCACACCTTTAATTCCAGTCCTTGGGAATTACAGGCCTTTAATCCCAGCACTAGAGAGGTGGAGACAGGAAGGAATATGGCTGGGCGGAGAGAGGAGTATAAGGTGAGAGGAGACAGGAGCTCAGGGCACTCAATCTGAGGATTTGTACAGAAAGGATCTTGCCCCCTTTTGTCTGAAAATTTCGTAGAGGTAAGAACTAGTGGCTGGCTGCTTTACTTCTCTGAGCTTTCAGCTTTCACCCCATAACATCTGACTCAGGGTTTTTATTATTAAGACCAGTTAGAATATATGCTATAGCAATTTCTAAATATTTAATAAAACACTAAAAGCTGAAAACATAAATGACAAAGGAAAAAAGAAGCCTCCCTTTTCCATCTGACTCACTGCTCCCACAGCCTGCAGACAACCCCAGACACCACAAGGATGTTGGACTGCACATGGCTATCACACCGCACAGGGCTGCTGCTGTACTACACAAGGACATTATCACACCGCACAGGGACATCACACTGCACAGGGACATCACATTGTATAGAACTGTAGTTACACCACACAGTGGCATCACAGTGCACAGGACTGTCGTTACACCGCACAGTGACATTACACCACACAGTGACATCACACCACAGTGACATCACACTGCACAGGACTGTCATTACACCACACAATGACATTATACCACACAATGACATTATACCGCAGTGACATCACACTATACAGGGCTGTCACACAACACAGTGACATCACACTGCACAGGACTGTCATTACACCACACAGCGACATTACACCACACAGTGACATCACACCACAGTGACACACTGTACAGGGCTGTCACACAACAGTGACATCACACTGCATAGGGCTGTCATTACACTGCACAGTGACATCACACCACATAGTGACATCACACTGCACAGGGAGGGCTTCAGCAAGGCCAGCATGAGCAGTGCTGCATACCTGTGGAAAATACTTACCCCGTGGCACCTGTGGGATCAGAAAAGCCCCACATGAGCACATCTTCCATGTCTGAGATGCTATTAGCAGAGTTCCCAACACAGCCTGAGACCTGGTGACATAAACATGGAGAACAGCCGCTTCCTACAGGTCACCAACAACTCCTGACTTGAAAGCAGCCACTCTGAGCAGGTGCCTGTGCCCATGTTAAAGGCTTCTGCCACCCAGAGCTGGCCTTGCCTGCTTTGACAACTTCTCTGGGGCTCAGAAAGAACAGCGTGGGGTGGGCTACCACCCTGTGTCATCCAACAGCTCTCAGACAGCCCTGCTCTGATGCCTTTCACTGGGACATTAACATTTCCTCTGTGTACACATTAGTCTCCATCGTGTGTAGAGAAGATAAATACATATGTATATACACTCACACATATAGATGAAACCAGGCATATTGCATGTATGCATGAAGAATAAACAAGATACTGTGTGTATATATATATATATAATAAATCACATAGATTACATATATACATTTGCACACACTACATATACAAAAACCTCACTCTCTTTGTCTTTCTCCATCTAAACCTTTACTCATCTCGAACTCTTTTTATCCATCTACCTCATCTTGTCACTTATTGGTCACAAGGCCACGCAACAGGTACCAGCTAAAAGTGGTCTGAATAATGAATGAACCCACTCACAAAGCTGAAGACGGTGTGTGTTCACAGTCTATAACACGGAAGTGGAAATACCCATTCCAAAGTGATTTGATATTCAACTCTGACCTTCCCACCTGACACACTGCGCTTTCCCGGAGAAGGCTGCATCAGTGTTTCATACTTACAAGTTGTTCTGCAAGGTGACTCTGGCTTACCCTGGTCAGGAGCAATTTCTCCATGAATCCCAGCAGGCCCTGGGATTGCTGTGAGCCACCATGTGGAAAGGAAGTGGCCTTTGACAGTTCAGAATGGAGTCCAACTGTTCAGATTCACTTCTTCCTATTATAAAAACACTCTTGGGAGAATCCTTCCTGGAACCTGGTTGCTAAACTATGAAGAAGCCAAACACAAGAGCCTGCCTTGGAGTTCTCGGGTGAAGGAAGCCTACCCTCAATTCTGACACATCAAGCCAGAAGCCGCCAACTCACAACTATGTGGTACAAAACATTATCACTTTCAGGACTGGGGAGAAGGCTCAATGAGTGAAGCATTTGATGTGTTAGCATGAGGACCTGAGCTCTGATCCCCAACACCCACATAAAGCCCGCCATGGTTGTTTAGGTGAGTCACCCTGAGCTGGAAATGGGAGGAGACAGGGAATCCCCAGAGCTCGAGGATCAGCAAATCTAGGCAGTCAGTGAGCTATAAGTTCAGTGAGACTCTGTCTTTAAAAATAGTGTAGGCAGAACTTGCAAGACAGCTCGATGCTTAAGAGCACTTGTTCTTGCAGAGGACCTAGGTTCAATTCCCAGCACCCACATAGTAGTTCACAACCATCTGTAACCCCAGTTCCAAAGGATCTGGCCCCCTCTTCTGACCTCCATGGATATTAGACATGCACATGGTGTAGATATAAACACGCAAGCAAAACAGCTATGTGCATAAAATAAATAAATCTAAACAAGATTCCATTAAAAAACTTAAGGTAGACAGTGACAGAGGACGACATTTGATATCACCTCTTGGCCTGCACCCTTGCACACATGAGGGTGCACACCTTCCACAAGCATACAACACACATACACACAAAACCACTGTTTTTAGAGCACCCCTAAATTATAGCGTGGTGTTGTCACACAGCGACAGACAGAATGCCTACCTATGGGGAGTTCATAGCTCCTTAAACTCTCAACAGTTGCCCACTCACCATTCACTCATTTATGCCCGGTTGGTTTGCTCTCATCATTCGCTTTGAAGATGTCTGTGTAAGAAGAGATTTTCCACTAACTCGAGCCCATGGTCTGTGGGAGGCTCTCCAGCTGTGGACTCTCACATAAGTGACTGTACAGCTCCTGTGTCGACTTAGCGCTGTCCATCACAGAAGACCCCCTGTCATTTCAGCAAAGGGTAAGGAGCTGAACTCTGAGATTCCCAACGCCCCTAGTTCCTTCCTGAATGTGAGCCTCGAGGAGGTAGTTCTAGACCCAGGTCTATGCCCATCAGCAGGCTGGCGGCACCTACGATTCTTCAGCTCCTCGACTGGTCCCTCATCACTCTACCTGGTGCAACCTCTCTGTCAACCACAGGGAGCTAGCTCTCTCTGGGAAGCACTGCAAATGTCACAACGGAAAGTTAAGGTGCAGCAGGGTCTGCTCTGCTGGGGTCCTAGGCATGGGTCAGGGAGGTGTGGAATCCAGGGTAGACACACATCCCTCTTTACAGGGGCACGGTGTGACTGGCCAGGCAATACCCTGGGGCTGCGTTGACAGCCTGTAATCCACCCACTGCTAAGCACTGGGGTCCAGAGCTGACTCCCACAGATGCCTTCGGGGGAGCTCTCCTCCGTGAAAATGCAAGCTGTAAATACCTTCTGACAAATTAACTCTCCCTTCTCCCTTGAGAGAGAAATTTGAAGAGGAGGAGGGGTTCCACCTGAGCACTTCTGGTGGTCTTGTCAGAGCTGTAGGAAGGGGTGGGTGTATTTGGCTTGACAAAGACTTAGTGTCTGTAATTCTGTCTCTACCTGGTGAAAATCAAGTTGTGACATGGAACAGTGATTGCTGACACCTGGAAGGCAGCTGACAAAGTCACCTGCCCAGGGAAGGCCCCCAGCCCTCATTACAGTTGAACTCACTCAAGGAAGAGAGAAATTCCTTCATCACCACTCTGAGGTCAGGAAATGAAACCCCTGGTTCAGAGCAGGAATAATGCTGAATAGCTCTCTACCCCCAGACACAACACCTCAGATCCATCAACTTAAAAGAAGAGGTTGTTTGGGGGTCACAGTTTCAGACTTGGGTGCACGAGCAATTGGCCCAGTTGCTTCATTCAAGTTCGGGATAAAGAATTACATCATGGCCAAACACGTGAAAAGCAAAGATACTCACTGTATGGCAGCCAGAACCCCAAAACAAAACAAAAAGAGGAGGCTGGGGTTCCAGCGTCCCTTCCCACAGCACACTCACAATGACCTGACCTCATCGGTGAGGAAGCTGCCAATGACAAAGACTGGCTGGTGGGGTTCAAGGAAGACAGTTATATCCGAACATAAAAGGTACAACACAAAGCAGTGGGTAGAAGCTGAAGAAATCATCTAGGATACCAAGCAAGGGTCGTGGATGAAGCCAGCTATATCAAGCCACACTTTTCAGTGTTGACAAAACAGATCTACGTTGGAAGAAGTCATCTGGGAATTTGATTTCATATCTACAGAGGAGAAGCCGGCGACTGGTTTTTAAGCTTTAAAGCACAGGCCAACTTTTAACTTTACTGTGGCTGTGTTCTGTAAGAGGAAACAAGGCCAGGTGGCAGCACACGGTGGTATACTAAGTATTGCAGCCTCACTGCCAAGACCTGCTGCTCAAAAGGGGGGGGGGGATGAATTTCCTTCCAAAGTATGACTGATCACTGAGAATGTAGATAGCCCTGAGCGCGCTAGTGGACATGTGTGGGGAGGGTTCACGGCCTTTAACACTGTATTCATTCAATATGAACTGAACCAAGGAGTCTGTGTTGATTAATTCTGATTATAAAGTTGACAGGACTCAGATTTACTGAAGACACAATCTCTGGGCATGGCTATGGGGGTATTATCTAGCTTAGGTTAATTGAGGAGAGAAGACCCATCCTGAATGTGGGCAGTGCCATCCCATGGACTGGGCTTTTAGACTGAAAAAAAAAGGAGAAAGAAAGAAAGAAAGAAAGAAAGCTGAACATCAAAGATTCATCTCTCTCTGCTTCTTAATTGTAAGTGAAATATGACCACTGCCTAACACTTCTATGGCCATGACTGTGCTATCTAACCGTGGACCAAACATGACTTGTCCACCATGACAGTGACTGTGCCATCTAACCGTGGACCAAACATGACTTGTCCACCATGATAACTGTACCATCTAACCATGGACCAAACACGATCGTTCTGAATTTTCATCTTTGTCAAAGCATATTCTGTATGGCATTGTAACTGCCATCAAGGGTGATTCTTCTGAGGGACCTGGGCAGGAGCCAATGAAACCCTTCTGGACAGGATTCATCCTCATTTGGAAGCCCATCCGTGATGTACAGGAGCAGCACTGACGAGAGTTTGGAAGACATAGCCTCCAGTATCCTCCAATCCTTATGGAGGAGTTGGAGGAGGACTCCAGCGAAGGAGTGCCTACAGACAGGAAGGAGAGAGCAAGGAGGAACATGGGGACCACATGTGAGGCGCTGCTTGTTACATGAACAAAGAAACTAGTTGCCTGATATGGAGTCTATTCCGAGGGAAGAGGCTGGGGTGTGGTTGAAATGACAACAAAAGGATTTACACTATCGTATGGACTTGGGGTTGGAAGATGGCTCAATCAGTAAAGCGCTTGCTGCACAAGTCTAAGGACCAGAGTTCAATCCCTAGAAGCCACATTAAAAGCCAGGCGTGGTACTGTACACCTTTATTTCCAGCACTCGGGAGGCAGAGGCAGGGGCAGATGGAGCTCTGTGAGTTCGAGGCTAGCCTGGCCTACATAGTGAGAGACCCTGTCTTAAAAATAATGATAAAAATATTATATTAAAAAGGCAGACATGGTGGTGTAAATGTAATACCAGTACTAGGAAGAAGGAAGCAGAGGGATCCCTGGGACTCCCCTGGCCTAATGGGTATGCTCCATTAATGAGATCTTGTCATGTTAAAAAAGAAAGGGTGGACAGAACCTGAAGAAGGAGACTGGCCCAGCATTGCCCACCGGCCCCTTCCTCAGCACACAAGCTACCACCCCCACATATGCATGTACACAAACACACAAAAGAACATGGCAGAAACTCAGCTGACAAGTGGCTGAGGATCTAAGGACTGGCTTCTGTCTGGAATGCCAGATTCTGGTGGTAAAAACACTATCAGACATTGTCCCAAGCTACGGAGAAATCGTTCACAAAGCGAGGAGCCCAAGGATGCAGCACACTGTCTTATTTTAAGAAACTGCCATCACCACCCAGCAACCACCACCCTGCTGAGTCAGCAGCCATCGGCACCGAGGCAAGACGCCCCACCAGAACAAAGATTATGACTCGCTACTCTTGGCTCAGACGAGCACAGCATTTTTTTTTTTAAAGCAATAAAGAACTTAATTACAGTTTGCTCATTTCTTTTAGCCATAAGTCTATTTCACTCTTAATAGACCCGAGTGTAGTATCAACATACCTTTCACATTACACTGAGAAATCAGAAACTTGTGTGTGACTTGCTATACGGGGACAGTCACTTCTCTGTACCGGTCTGGCCCCAAACCCACATTGTCACCAAAGCTTACCTATATGCCTGGTTCCTGTCTCTTCCGCTGACAGACTTAGACAAGCCTCTGTGTCTCTCAGAGTTAGAGCGATGCTGAGCCAGAAGGAAGGGCCATGGAGCCGAGGTACCTGGCCCGGCCTTGGGGCAACACTGACAGGGCTGTAATTAGATTGAACTTGCAAACTGCTCCTGAGCTCAGAGGAAAGGCTATAAATACCTCCAGGGATTATGAACCCCAAAGATAATCAATTATTTTCTCATCAAAAGGAGGCCAACAAAGAGGCTGTAGGGTGGAGAACCCATAATTTACTTAAGCCTGGAGCTTTAAGAGGGCTTCCATAGTGTTTAGAATGCCACAGGGTCCTAGTACTAACCCTGCCTTTCTCCAACAAAAGGCCTGATAAGTCCTTTAATAGCTATGGAAAAAATACCAGAGTAACACTTTAATGACACACATTCGCTAAATGCACACACGGGCAGGGGAAGGAAGAGAATGAGTGAATGAACCTTGCCCAAGACACCACAAAGGCCACACTACCTGAGGGCTCTTGAGTCTTAAGACTGTTCCGACTCCTGGGGCCACCCCTACCCTTCTCCGTGGGTGAGCAGATGGCCTCACAGAGGCCAGCATTTCTCTCTTAGCTTCTTAAAAGAACTCCACACCAACCAACCTTAGCACATCCCCAAATAGGCAAGCTTGCTACCTACCAAATGTGTGTGCCTTGGGCAACACCTAGATACGTCCACCGTCTGGGATTCTAGAGGCTCCCGATCACACCTGGCTGGCCTCCTACAAGACACTCGGAGCACATGCCGGAACTGTACCCGTGGCCCCCAGCCTTGTTTAGGAGGCACATGCAGAAGGAACGACCTTCACTCTCCATGGACGACAGTTAAACACCAGCTACACCAGCTACAGTGTCAGACTCCTCCAGGAAACTCCTAGCTCTGGTTTTCAGGAAAGAGGAGGTGGCTCAGTTTGGGAGGGGCTTGCAGGCAGACAAGCATGAGGGACTCAGTTTGGATCCTCAGTGACCACATGAAAGGCCAGGTATGGCAGTGTGCACTTGTAACATACGTGCTGAACATGTATAATACATGGGCTGGGCAAAGGCAGAGGAAAGTGGGTCCCTGCAGCTCACTGGCCAGTCTGGCTGAAAGATAAGCTCCAAACACTGTGAGAGATCTTGTCTCAAAGAAACAAGGTAGAGAGGAATTGAGGAAGGCCCTTATTAATCCTGAGATTGTCAGAACTAAAAATAAAATAGAAATAGAAATAAAAAAACCAGCTCCACCATTTGGGGCCAAATTTGAAGCAAGTTTTATTTAAATATTAAATACTGACCAAGATGGTCTTCAGTCAGGGTACTCTCTGGAACTTCCAGCTGAGTGGCCCCTGAGACACACCTTGCAAGAGCTGTTTAAGGAAAACCTATGCGGCCACTGTACTTTCCCTTGTGGCTTTGGTGTTATTTTTCAAGAACTACAACTCCCATCATCCCAGAAAGTTACTTACAGGTTAATTTTGGGCCTTACACACCCTGCTTTTTACCTGTGGCCTCCAACACACACTCACTGTGAAGACATACAGCACAGAACATGCACAGATGCACACACTCTCTATGGACATACAGAGCACAGCACACACTCACTGTGAACACGTGCACTACACAGAGCACACACAAATGCACACACTCACTGTGAGGACATACAGCACACAGAGCACACACTCACTGTGAGGACATACAGCACACACAGATGCACACACTCTCTATGAAGACATACAGAGCACAGCACATAGCACACAGAGCACACACAGATGCACACACTCTCTATGGACATACAGAGCACAGCACACAGAGCACACACAGATGCACACACTCACTGTGAGGACATACAGCACACAGAGCAAACACAAATGCAAACACTCACTGTGAGGACATACAGCACACACAGATGCACACACTCTCTATGAAGACATACAGAGCACAGCACACAGCACACAGAGCACACACAGATGCACACACTCACCGTGAGGACATACAGCACACAGAGCACACACAGATGCACACACTCACTGTGAGGACATACAGCACACACAGATGCACACTCTATGAAGACATACAGAGCACAGCACATAGAGCACGCACAGATGCACACATTCACCGTGAAGACATACAGCACACACAGATGCACACATTCACTGTGAAGACATACAGCACACACAGATGCACACATTCACTGTGAGGACATACAGCACACACAGATGCACACATTCACTGTGAAGACATACAGCACACACAGATGCACACATTCACTGTGAGGACATACAGCACACACAGATGCACACACTCACTGTGAGGACATACGGCACACAGAGCACACACAGATGCACACACTCACTGTGAGGACATACGGCACACAGAGCACGCACAGATGCACACACTCACTGTGAGGACATACGGCACACAGAATGAAAACACATTGTCCTTTACCAGACAGAGATGAACCTTCCCCAAAGGCCATGAAAACTGACTGGCAGGAAAGCAGCACGGCTGGCAGCACTGACAACACAGAGGATCTTGGGCCCTGTACCTGTAGGAGAGATGAGTGGCACACTGGCCACTCTGCCACACAGGGTGCCATCCCACAACAAGAGGTGACAGCACCCTTCTAAAGTTTGCTGGCAGGGGACAGGCAAAGAGAGGGAACACCCGTTTAAAACTGTGTTCTACTTTCTTTTTTCTAAGTTATATTTATCTTTCTAACACAGACCACACACACACACACACAGAGTGAGAGATGGACTCAGGAGTCACGGGAGACTGAAGAGTAATGCTCTCCTCCACCTTCCTCCCTGTCCAGTCACACCCTGCCTCCCCAGCAGAAGTAATGATGCCAGCTCTCTTTATTCCACAAACCTTGAATACTTCCAGCATATGCACACACTTGTGCCAGAAGTCAAAGAGCTGTGCTCTCCAGAACCTCTCCATCCCTCCACATAAGACAAACCAGGCACCATCATATGCACGGCCAAGCAAGCCCCAGAAGTGTGGGGTCTTATGGGATCCGGCCCCAGAACTGAAAAAGGTCTACACCTCGCAGGTCCTGCTCTTACAGCCAAAGCTTCATTACCTCGTTCTGTTTTTCTGAAACAGATTCTTTTTCTGACTAGTTCCCTGGCTCCAACACCTGCATGCTGGCAGATGCTGTGACCCAGCAGATTCTTCCAGGAAGGACTGGGGAAGGACACTGTGGTGTTGGCCTAACTGTCCCCCTGAAGGGTCACCCTTGATCACTTTTCATAAAGAAAAGGGAAAGCAGGTCTTCTAGAGACAGAGTTGGTGTTTCATGGTCTCTATCCTCCACACCTGCTTCTGCTTTATTATTATTTTTGTGAATGTATGTGTGCGCGTGCACGTGTGCAGAGGCGCCACAGAGGCCAAAAGGAAAGGCTTTGGAAAAGCTGCCTTGAGGTGGAACTACAGATGGGTGCTGGGATCCAAACCCCAGTCCTCTGAGAAATCAATAAGTGTTCTTAACCACTGAGCCTGACACCCCCTTTTCTGAGACAGTTTGAGGGTTCTTTGCAGTGCTGGAGTTGGAGTCCAGGCCTGCCACACACTGAGCTGCATGCCAGTCTCGAAGACAGTTTTAACACTGCCTGCATGGCACTGCTGAAGGGCCTCCCTGAATCACACCCCTCCATCTGACTGCATCTGTCAGCATCCGGCAGATCTAAGGAACTGGTTCCTCTCTCGGCTTTTTTGGCTGGAGCCTGCGGAGTCCTGGTACTGTTGATCCCAGCCAAGGCCGCTCCCACCATGGAAGGGAACACTCTTTCACTTCCAGTCTGGCAAAACGTGGGCTTTCTCTTTTTCTTTCTTTTTTACTTTTTCCCCCATAAGTGAGCGTCAGGACTTAATCAGCTGGAAATTTGCATGTACTGAGTTAAGTCTGGAAAGACTTCGGGCCCTTTTAACTCACATTTTCTAAATTGAGCTACAGCTTCCCGTACTGAGAGGTGATTAATGGGTTGGGAGCCAGTTTTACTGCCTCCGCTGGGTAGTTTTTGTGTTGCCAGGGAAGGCTCACTAAGACTTCTAACAGAACAAGCTAACAAGACTTGGAACCCAGGAAGCCGACCAAGTCGTTCCCAGTGGCCCTGCTCCCACCTTCTGCAGAAAATTCCCAAGAACAAGCTAGGCAGCTTCTTTCACCCATTTGTCAGTGCCCCCACCCCCACCCAGGCAGCCTTCCCCTTGGCTTCCCTGGAACAAAGGCAGAAGGAGAACAAAGGGGTCAAAAAGGTTAACAAAGATGCCTCAGCGAGGAGGTGGGTGGCAGGGATGAGGCTCAGTGACATCAACAGCTACTCTTCCAGCACCCTGCCTTGAACAAAGCCTGCCTTCTCAATAGGTCTTCATCTCTCCCAGGGGTAAGGTGGCAGAGACAAGGTGGGGGAGGTGGGCCCAAGAGCGTCCCCCCACTGGGCAGCCTGTGTCTCCAGCCACCTGGTCCTGGGCCACTGCACAGGGGTGTCACAAAGGAGAGGGCCAAATGCCTGGGTGAGAGAGGTTCTGAAAAGACTGGAGCCCTCACCAAAATGCGAGGTGGGGACAGCCATTATCACTGGAACTGGGAGGGTCCACCACCTCCCACCACTTCTGCAGGGTGTGGCGGTGCCTAAGGAAAGTGTCCAATCCGTTCTCACCCCCTTGCAGTCTCAAGAGACTCCAAACAAGACCAGAGTAGCCTGGGCTGAAGCCCATGGACATGGATCATTCACATCTATCTACACAGCTGGTTCCACACCAAACTGTCTGCTGTGTGACTCTCTACATGGTAGGCTCTGTTTGGACCACGATCGCACTCCCAGGGACATTCCCCAAGAACGACTATATTCCCAGTTCCGTCGTAATCTCCAAGTTACCCTCTCATCCTCCCCCACGCTGGGTGGAAGCCTCTTTCTGGTTCCATTGCCTTTCCTCAGGGCTGTGCAGGAGGGTTAGGAAGTGCCTCTGAGCCAGCAGCTTCTCTGGAAATACAAACCTAACTCCATCCTGGGATGAAGTTTCTCTCATTTCAAAAACAAAACAAAACAAAAAAAACTTGGGTTCCCCATCTGGGGGATGATGGGAAGGGTGTAATTGCAGGGCTCAGGGTGAGCTGCCCCAAGCAGGGAAATTAAACAGATGAAAGGTACAGATAGCTTTACCTGGTGGGCATCTTTCTTCTCTCCACCAGTCACGAACTCATTACTTAACATTTAAAAGCCCCACAAGGAGCCCTGGGAATACTAAAAACTTATTCCAGCAGCTCCCTGGAAGGAGAGACTGCCTGTGTTCCTTTAATCCAGGATGGTCAGGAAATTCAAACCCTTTCACAATCCCCAGGAAGGCCGTTTTTAATGTCCCTGGCTCGACAGCCGACCCACAGAGGAAAGAAAGGCCTAGAAGGACCCTCCCCAGGGACAGGGCTTAGCGGCTATCCTGAGTAGGGGTTGGCTGTACTGGCGAGAAGAAAGAAGAGCCCTTAGCAGTCCATTTTCTGAAGTTGGGGAAGCCTCTTGCTCCTCGGGTTGGGTTATTTTAATTTAGTACATAATATTTCAGAGGGAATGAACCCAAGAACTGGTGAAGGTCCGCTCCTCCTCTCTCCGAAGGCGCCCCCGACTCTAACTTTATATTGACAGCAATCCCATGTCATTATTACCCGAAGGTGACACAGAGCATCACTTCACCTGGATTAGGCCTCTATGTCGTTAAACTGAAGCTGGGTATACACTTTGCCCAGTGTGCAGCGATCTCTCCGAACTGAAGGCAACGGTGCAGTCAGGAGAAAAACCAGGTTTTTCCCCTCTAGGAAACATTTGGGCTATTTGCTTTTTCTCAAATCCCTACAAAGTTATGAGCATTGCCATAGCAGCACCATCCTGTCTTGGGGATGGGTGGGTGGGGTCCACCACCTGGCTTGGGTGGACAGGCTCATTCTCCCGGCTCCAAGGACCGTTCACACCTCTGACTGTCTACATCACCCCCTTGTATCACCTCTGGGCCTCCACACTTCCCCTTCCATGCTGGGTTGACGCTTCCTTTCTGGATGGATATTCTACTGCTCCAGAAGCTGGTAAATTGACCCAAAGCCCTGGGAGACTGGGCATCTCCTCTGGACACATCTTGTCGGTACTTGGTATTTATTGTCAGGCCTCTCTGCATTTTTGTGCATCTGAGGGAGATAAAGTGCTACTTCCCGGGGATCTCATTTCTTGACTTGGGGATCTCCCCAAGGTCACCCCTCGCCAGTTGCTTTTTATGCTTTTAAGTCCACTTGTTCCACTTCTCCGTGATTGTGGGTTTAAGGGAACAGACTTTAAGTACAAACCACTGGCCTGCAGGAAGGATTCATCTGTTACCCTGGGTGCCATCTTCCAATGAAACTCAATGGCTACATTTTAGCACTACCCCTCAGGGAGACACCCTCTGTCCTGTGCAGGCAAGTGGGCTGGCAAGGAGGGAGGGGAGGCAGAAAAGATGTTCATTACCTCCTCAGAGAGGACATGACAAACCTTACATGTCTCTGTGTATAGGAGATGAGGCAATCCAGCAAAATGACTAGGGAGAAACCAGAAGCCATAGGGGCGCCCAGGACGTCAGGGTGTGCTCTGCTTAGGAAGCAGTCCTTTCTTCACCAAAGAAAACGCGCTGGCGGAGAGGGTGGGACAAGTCCAGGCAGCTTGGTGGTGGGTGTTCTTTCCCCACTTTTAATGTTTATAGCTCCATCCGCTTTCTTTCCCCTCATTGGCTCTGACCAACAAGGCTCTCCCTGTGACCAAAGGAATCACTTTAGTTGGAAGAGAGACCGTAAGAAAACAGAGATGTGGGCCTGGTCCCCAACACCTACCTCACCAGTAAAAGGGAAACTGGCAGACGGCTCAGAGGCCCCAGGAAACTCAGAGGAGTAACACTTGGTCCTAAGCAATCTGCCAAGTGCTGGCTCCACTCCCATTGCTGAGCAAAGCAGAGAAGAGAAGGGGTGACAGGTTGGGGTGACAGCCTTTCTGGGGCTGCTAAACAGGTCAGTCAAACCTGCGAGAGGACGCTCTGAGAAGGCCCCTGTCTGGAATTTGTTCTGCCGCCCGTTGCTTATGGGTACTGTCAAGAAAGGACCACACTCACAGCTGGTGGCCACATGGTTCAGTAAACAGTGGAAGAAGTCGGGGGAATGTATCTCTTTTGTCAGGTAACCTGAGCTCAGGGCCTGCTGGTCCTCCCACTGAAGACATGGACAGAAACCACCTCCAACATCCTCCCCACAGCTCTGTGACTCCTGGCAAAGCCACCTACAACTAGGGTGGTCCAGAAGATGTCAGTAGATCCTTCAGCCAATAAAACATCCCATCAGCATATGAAACACAAAAGCCATGGCTGGGGATATAACTCCATGTGTAGAGAGTTTGTCTAACATGAAGGAGGCCCTGGGTTTGATTGCCAACACCAAATAAACCAGGACTAGGGCACACCTATGATCCCAGCGCTGGGCAAGCTGGAGTGGGGAAGATCAGATGTCGGACGTCAACCCTTTCTAAATAGTGAGTTGGAAGACAGTCTCGGCGGAGACCCTGTCTCAAAACCAAACACCAACGGTGGCATCAGCCTCAAAGTCAGCCCAGAGCACACTGTGTGTCTAAAACTGGGCTCTGGAAAGACTGATGGGATTTTGTGAGATCTGATCAAAGAAGCACCTAATTTGTGGTCTGCAAACTTTTGTGTGCCCTCCTCTTTTAGGGGCCTCCAGAATGAGAGAAGGGAAGTTGTTATGTGTAGCTGGCACATACAGGAACATTCCCCTTTCCCCTGGCACTGTCCTGGGGGATGCTGTGACCGAGCTGACCTGGAACACACAGGGCGTTGGGTGTCCATGCTATTCACTAGCCCTCTGGTTGCAGGCTGAAGCTCCAGGGGAAGGGGAGAAAAGGACTCTAGCAGAGACAGCTGCCAGCCAAGCTCAGCAGCAAGTCAGAAAAGCTAGAACCTCTTTCCCTCAGTTTCTGGGAAGGTCCAAAAAGAAAATCAAGAATAGAACAGATCCCAAAGGCTCCTGTGGGGTACCTCACATGACAGCAGGACCAAGTGTTGGGTTTCCAAAGATCCAAGGTGTCAGCCCCAGGCTAGGATGTGTTAACCTCAGCTTCTTGCAACAGTCACCACTTCCCACAGGACCAAGCAAAAAACCTAATAGCCTGATGTTGTGGGACCAAGGTGTCATCATTTCTGTCCCCAGAGCAGCCACGTCCCACCCACTCCCAGCCAGCCCAACTTCCACTCCGTGGCTACAGTTCTCTCTGGGCTCCTGGGGAGCACACACAGCTACTTCTGCTCACCCCAAATCATGGGCTGACAGTGATTACAACTCCGAGAACACTCGGCTGGGCTTCAAAGGGATGAAGACCCTGCACAGGAACGAACGTCATGTAAAGAGAAAGGGCCACACAGTGATTAAGGCGATGGCACGGGTCTTCCAACTGGAAGGGGAGCCCCTCTATCTCACGGGCCATTTTCCTTGCCTGTTTTGGGGTGAACATCACAATTCTATGCCTGACACAGATTCATTTGAAATGATATCTCTAGAAGAAACACGGGTCGGGGTATCCAGCCCGTAGACATAGCTGGGTTGTAGCTGGTAGGTCAGATACAAAACACAAAGCTCTGGCCTCCAAGCTCCGGGGGCCCCACTGAAGCAGAAAAATAGACCACTGAGCTACGTCCCTAAGTGGGAAATCTTCTCTAGGAAATAAAAGAAATACAAATCATTCACTTCAAGAGGTTGCCTGTCTCAAGCTACACAATGCCCTGTGCTTCTCCTGGGGTCTGCCGAGTGTCACCTACTTCCAATTACCTCACTAAAAATGACTGCCACATTTGAACATCTCATCTTTCAAAGCCACAAGCCCGGTACACCTTTATTCTTAAGAAATTACCTGCCCTCCCCCACCTCCTCAAAAAAGGACAAGTAAAAGAGAGTTCAGGAGTAGGGGTACACACTTTTAATCCCAGCACTCAAGAGACAGAGGCAGGTGGAGCTCTGTGAGTTCAAGGCCAGCCTGGTCTACAGAGCGAGTTCCAGGACAGCCAAGATTCTCAAAATCAAAATAAAATAAAATTGACCTATCTATAGGGCCCCATTGTAGCAACAGGAAATGGACTAAGACAGGCATGCTTTGATATCTAGGAAGACGCTCTCATCTTTACGGATGTTAATTTTCCACAGAGCCTTGAGGTCACTTTTTTAGCATCTATTTCTGCGAGGGGTGGGGTGTAGTCCACACGACAGCGCATGTGTGAAAAC
Source organism: Microtus oregoni (assembly GCF_018167655.1). Taxonomy (NCBI): domain Eukaryota; kingdom Metazoa; phylum Chordata; class Mammalia; order Rodentia; family Cricetidae; genus Microtus; species Microtus oregoni. The sequence continues at coordinate 52,987,990 of NW_024543070.1, read as the reverse complement.
CGGAAAACAACCTGCTGTCTCCAGCAGGGTCCTGGGAAATCAAGCTCACGTCACCAGGCTGGGGAACAAGCGCCTTTACCTGCAGAGGCATCTTGACAGCCTGGCCTGGACATTTTTAGTCTTTACGTTGCCACATGCGTCTTTGAGTCAACTTGTGGAGGATACGAACTAACAAGGAGGGCTCTGTAGGTGAGGAGACAGGAAGTGACGTTTTCCCCAACTTAGAGGGTACCATCTTCACTTAGGGCTCTTAAAGTGGACAATTCATGTGGTGGCATTTTTTCTGCATCTCTGTCTGTGTTAAGGTGCCAGATCCCCTGGAACTGGAGTTACAGACAGTTGTGAGTGGCCATGTGGGTGCTGGGACTTGACCTTGGGACCTCTGGAAGAGCAGCCAGTGCTTTTAACTGCTGAGCTATCTCTTCAGCCCAGACAACTTTTTCTTTTTTTTTTTTTAAAGATTTATTTATTTATTTATTTATTTTACAGTATTCTCAGTATTCTGTCTGCATGTATGCCTGCAGGCCAGAAGAGGGCACCAGATCTCACTATAGATGGCTGTGAGCCACCATGTGGTTGCTGGGAATTGAACTCAGGACCTTCGGGAGAACAAGCAGTGCTCCTAACCACTGAGCCATCTCTCCAGCCCCCCAGACAACTTTTTCTAATAGACATGACATATTTCGTACTAGACTGGCTCCTAGGCATTTTGTGATTTTTTTTCTTTTTCAGCATTTCTCTTGATGGATGGTAATTCGCAGTCACCTCGCCTCCCCAGAGCTCCTGATTCTCAACTGCTTCCTTTGAATTTTTCAGAGCAACCCCACTCTGCACCACTGATGACAAATTCCTCAAATCATCTCTAAGTCTCAGTGCCTTGGACTTCCACAACACAGCACAAGATCAGAAGCAAACATTTGCATTTTTGTACTTTCAATGATCTATTTCAAAACGTAACACTCACCATGGAGTCTAGAAGATTCTCTTTATTAAAGAACTGGGACTATTTTGCCTCCATCCTCCCCTGCAAAGAATTCTGAAATTTAATAAGCATTTCCAGCAGTCACTGAGTTTATTCTTTCTTCAGATCTGTTCCTTCGAATGTGGAATTTTAAGATACTGAGCCAGGGCTGAGATGCTGTGCATGCCTGTTTGGAAACTCAGAACCTAGAGAAATGCCAGATGCATCAGTGCATGGATGTGTCTGCAAACCCAGCACACTTATGAGGAGATGAGAGCTGGAGGCGGGAGAAGCCCTGGGAGCTCGAGGACCAGCTAAGTTGGTCTATGCAGCAGTGGACACCAGAATTCCTGCATCTGGAATAAGGTGAAAGTTGAGAACTGACATCAGAGGAGGCTGTCCTCTGATCTGTACACACCACATGTACACATCATACATGCACACACGTCATACACTCACGGATTTTCTAATTGCTGGATTATCTTTGGATTTCTAGAGAAACATTTCATTGTTATCCCTTTAATGCATTCCCATGTTCTGCTTGCTGAATTCTATATAGGATGTTTACATCTGTGTTTTCAAGTGTTCAGTCTTTCGGCATTCTGCTGCTTCATAGCAAACATCACCACACAGCAAGCAGCTTAAAATATTGGCAGCTGATTAAAGGAGGGTTCTGTGGGTGAGAAATTCCATATCTGAACTTAGTTCCTTTGGAGTGGAGGACAAATGTCCCCGCCAGTCAGCACCAGGCACCTCCTACAGATGATCCACATCCTTAATTTTGTGAGGCCCAGGCCCCTCAAATCGCTCTCACAGACTGAACCTTTGATTTCCGATCTCAGTCACAAGGTAGAGATTTACAGAACTCTGCCCAATGAGAAGAGGGAAAGGAACCCTTATTCCATTCCTGGGAAGCATACCATGACACAGTGTGCTCAAACTCTGCCTGCATCTGCATCCGCCCAAGGATGCAGCCCACCCACCGCTTGCCACGGTTGGCTGTGACCTTGGACAGCCCCTTTCTCTTGCCTACGCCTCTGTTTCCTTGTGTGTCAACCCTAAATGACAAAGGTTGCCAAAGGAACCAAATGCATTATTATACATGGTGCTCAGAGTGGCATCAGGCACTTGGTAGGCACAGGCTGGCACTGGCTTGAAGTGTGATGCCTTTCCTCCCACACCTCCCTCATGAGGGCCTTTCGTACCCATCTGTAGTGTAGAGTAGACTGATAAATGAGTAGTGGACTGATCAACGGAGACAATAGACTAATCAATGAATCTGCAACTGCTATGGATTTCCCCAGCACCATGGGACACACTGCTCAGCTCTGCCAACCCAAGGAAGAAATCTCTTAGAAGTCACTTTCAGGCAGACAAGATCTAACACTGCGCATGTGTAATACAAGATATCTACATCTGAGAACCCTCCCAGCTGCCTGCCTGCTGTTCTGCCTTCAAAACATATCCCAATCCCCCAGGGACCAACTGCCCCACCCAATCACATTCAGAGATTCTCTTCCACCTAAAATTGTGGTCAAGATCTACACAACACAAAAGAGACCACTTTTCAAGTGCACAGTCCTGGGATTTTAAGCCCTACTTCGGTTTGAATCTGATGTTCTCCACAGACTTACATTCTCCACATTTAGTGCCCCGCTGTGTTTAGCTTGAAAGGTTGTGGAGTCTTCAGGAGGAGGGGCCTGGCTGGAAGAAGTAGATCCCAGCGCGTGGACTTTTGAAGGATATAACTCTGCCTGGTTCCAACTATGTTCTCTCTTCCCGTCAACAGGAGCAGCCTCTGCCCCATGCTCCTGCCACCTTAGCCCAACTTGGCGAAGCAAGAACTTTACGACTGCTAAGAGGAAGTGTGAATGGGGGTCAGTTTCAGGTGTGTGGGGGACTGAACGGCAGCTGTATTGCTGAAATCCCGGTCAGCACAGATGATGGCCCCAAGCTAGAACTAGGTGCTTTGGAATAACTTGCAGGCAGCTCCACAGGGTAGAGTCTCTCCTATCCTCAGCCATTTTTATTGCTTATATAACCTCAGAGAGGGAGGGGTGTTCTGTAAGTTTCAGGGACTTCCTGAGACTTCTGAGTTGTTTGCTTCCTGAGTGGTAAGGAGTCTCTAGCACCTTATGTGGTTTCTATGCAGGATGGAATATCCTGACACCAAGGAAAATGCTATCTAACAGCATTAAAATGGATCAAGGGTTAGAGAGACAACTTTGGTAAAGAGTTTGCCACATGAACATAAAGAGTTTAATATCCAGAAGGCATATGAACTCTTGTAATTCTAGCACTAGGGAGGCTTGCTACTTGGGGCTTGGTGACCTGCTGGGCTACCAGAATTGGGGAATTCTAGGTAGAAGTGAGAGTTCCAAGGGAGACTGCCTGAAGGGAAACGGATGCCCATTGCTGACCTCTGACCTCCATACACATTGCACATATATGCACATACATACACACCCACACACATACACAAACACACACTTTTTAAAAATCTAACCATCAAAGTACATATGTGTAAATGGAGAAATAAGACATCCCCTCCCCTTAGTCTATGGACCAGTTGTTCGGCAACAGAATCTCAGGTCCCTTCCACCCCAGCACCAGCGCCTCCTAACAAACATGTGAGAACTGGAATTGTTTAAGCATTATTAACACATGTCAAAAATCTCCAAGTCACCCAAGAATATTCAGCCTCCACTTTGGGCAAATACCAATGTTTAATGTTTCCAGGAAGGATAAAACCCACAGGGCTCCAGAGAACCTAGGACCCTGCCTGGGAAGGCCTTCCCAGCTGTCTCCTTGCCCGTCTGCCACCTTCCCACAGCTCACTTCCTGTGCACAGACAGAGCCGCACCCCACTGGGACCATGGCACCTCACACTGTCCTAGTTAGTGCCACTGAGTTAGCATGGCCACAGCCTCACTCTGTATCTCCTGCGTCTTTTCAGACGCACCTCTGACCATGTTTCTCCACAGTTCCATCCCCGGCTACTTTCTCCCCAGAAACACCAAGACAATAAAAGCCTCACTTTCTTCAGATGCCTGGATCCTTTTACAGTGATCCAATCCCAGGTATTCCCTTTCCTCCTCTAGGGAGACCTAGCCCTTCCCAGACTCTGTGCAGCCAAAAGAAGAAGCCATCGTGACTTGAGTCTCCTTCCCCAGCGGGAGCCTGCCCACACCAACACACTCCCCGCTCAATTTCTCCTACTTCTGGATCCCATTAGAGAAATTGCCTCATCGGACATGAGGAATAGAGAGAGGGACTCACCTACCCCCTACCCTTTAAATGTTAAGCTCATAAACTGGACAAAAGAAATGTTCAGATGTATATCGTAATCCCTATAAAAGATACTTCCAAGGGTACTTCACTTTTTTTTTTCTTTTGGGCTTAGAACTGATTAAACAAAACAATGTTCTGTCCAAACCTGCATTTTTCTTATTACTTTCTAATCATTTTACCACCAGCATAAAGGCCTGCTCTTTTCCAACACTGGGCTCTTTAATCATCGCTGACAGGCCTCAGTTCTCTGCTTGGCAGGCACCCAGCAAACACCATTGGGCTCCAGCGCTCTCCGCGGCCTCCTCACATCCTCTCCTCTGGGTAACACAGCTCATTGAAAGAGCGAGTGCCTGAAGAGGGAGGGGAGGGCCTCTGTGCCTCACAAAAGCCGCTCTTCCGTGTAGCGCTGGGAGCTAGGGTGCATTCAGGTGACTGCTGTACTGGAGGTGTGCGTGTTATGGGGGAGCTCCTGTATCCCAGCAGGAACCGAGGTCAAAATAAACTCACACCCCCACTAAGTAAGAGGAGTGCTAAGACTATTCAGCCTCCATTGCATCTCACAGTCAAGCAATCTAATGAACATATATATATATATATATATATATATATATATATATATATATATATATACACACACACACACATATATATATTACACTATTCTATTAAATCTTCTTTGTACATTCAAATCAGTTTCTTCTTTGAAGTCAAAATAACCTTGCGAGAGATGCAGGGCAGATTTTCTCATACCCCTTATGTAGAGGAAAGAAGGTGAATGAGGTTTTCTGGAACATTTTCTTCTTCTAAGACACCATCAATGGTTATTAGGCTAGTAAAAAGGATAAGTCACCCTGAAGAAGGAGCGATAAATTCAGTGCAAAGTTCTGTCTCTGCAGGGAGATTTCAACAGATCAGAACTACAATGGCATCCAGCGGTACCCTGAGCAAGCAGGACTTAGAAGCTGGGAGAGGAGCCACCTGGCCAAACATGTATGGACTGGATGGATATAGGGTGACCCTGAGCCTCCTGTGGGCAGATGACAGGCTGCCAGAGCTTTGAAGTGAAGTGTAGCCGAGCAGACACATGCCTGGCAGGAAGTCTGGGGTGCAGCGTCTCTCAGAAACTCACTCTTCCAAAGGCAAACACTAGAGGCCTCGGAAGGTCCACACCACAGCTCTATGAGGGAGGTCGGGACAGAAGCTGACTGAGAAGCCAGTGAGGGGACCCAACTTTCCTCTTGTGAGGTCCGCCTATGAGGGAGCCTCTGGGTCATTCCATCCCTGTGAGGACCAGTGCTGAGGAAGGTGGATTTGTGCGCAGAGGGGCAGCCCTGTGCCTGGAGCTCAGAGGACAGGGGGAGGATGCCTGAAAAGTGAGACAGGACCACACAGCGAGCTCAGTCCAGGCCAGGCCACAGAGAGACTCACACACACCCATGCCCCGTTGAGTGGCACCATCAGGTCTCCCTGGCTTACGAGGCCACTGAACCACGTGTAATCTCAGAGTTCTGAAAGGCCAAAACAGCCTTGTCTGCTCAGTGAAGCAGCTCATATCCCGTTCATTCTTTACAAATGGTGTCTAGAGCCCCAAGAACAGCATCCACGCCACACTTGTAACAGAAGAAAAGTCACCTGGTGACAAACGAAGGCCAAATGCCAGAGGCACCCATGACCCAAAATCCCCAGAGAACAGCACCTCATTTTACACACAGATTGAAGCCATCTTCCTGCTCTCCGCCCCGTCACCCCCTGTGCTCACGAAGCTATTGCTGAAGCAGCTTCAGCATAGGTGAGCAGCGGGGAGGGCAGCCCAGCTTCAGCACAGCATGAAGACAATCAATGACAGATGTAGGGTCCAGCGGAGTCTGTTCCCTAATCGTCAGCCTCTACAAAAGCCCAAGCAAAGGTGGAGCTTGACATGAACGCATGAGGGGGCAGAGGGAAAGGAATATATGTCTTGAAGTAAGTGCACGTGAATTAATCAGCAAATTAATAGAGTGCCCTGCGCGCTGGCAGCCTCGCAAAGGGCAACTGTGGACACAAGCACTGTAGAGAAAACAGGGCCAGCGAAGACGTTTCCTTAAATATTTGTAGAGAGGCAATAAAGGCAGGACCTTCGGGTCCAAGTATGTACTCTGTGTGAGACCCCAAAAGAGCAGCCTGCACCCTTCTCTACCAAAGGGAAGGCCTGGGAACTCTACATGTTGGCATCATGTGGATGTCACCCTATTTGTTCCCAGGGGCCACAGGAGTGCACAAGGAGTAAGGCAATGTCATTGTCAGATGGTCAGGGAAAGCAGGTCTTCTATGGACTAGGGCAGCCAGCAGTCTGCACAGCTGCAGGACACAGCAGACCCCTCCTCTCTGTCATGTGCAGAGCTGCAGGACACAGCAGACCCCTCCTCTCTGTCATGTGCACAGCTGCAGGACACAGCAGGATCCCTCCCCTCTATCATGGAGAAATGGGCAAGGCAAGGACAGGCAAGGAAACTGCCCCTGGTTCTTCAGAGTTCTCCATATTGTCTTCTCCCTAATACCAGGAAACCATACATAAACATACATGCACATCCAAAATGCAAACCTGTGTTCCTATATAATACATACCACATACCATGTGCACACACTCATAAATACATACAGACCAAAAAAATACTCATAAAGATAGACACGCAAACACTACACAAATAAATGTATTATACCACATACAATAAGCACATTGTAAGCATGCATACCTCAGGAAATCACAAGTGCACATACTTGCACTTGTGTGCATGCACGTATATGTCCACACAGCAAACACGTAGCACTGATTGCATGTACATACACACATGCACAAACAGACCATCAAACTACATACACACATTCAGACATACAAGCACGTAAGTGCATACAAGTAGCACGTGGAAAGAGAACAGAAGTACAATATTTAGGTACCTGCGGACGCAACCTTGATAATTTGGTAAAACATTAATCTCTAAGTACCTAGAGACCAAAAGATCCCACTGCCTTTACTCCGGAGTTGAGTGGCTCTTGAGATAAGGCACAGTTTGCCGCACAGGGTCTCACAAAGAGCCCTGCCCCACACCCACTGCAGCACACCCTGGGGCCAACACAGACAAGTGGCTCCTAGAAGACCAGTAAGCAACAAGGCTGGACTACCTGAGCACAGGTGTTGTGGAAGAGTCAATGATCCTGCACTGTGTGCAAGCTGCCTTCCCAGGCAGGAGGGAGCCAGAGCTGGCCAACTGACACCGTGGGGAAGGCAGGTTGTAAACGCCTGGCAATCCTCTTCTAGGAACAGCTTGGGAGAGGTCTGGAGGCTTGGGAGAGGTCTGGAGGGGCTAGAGAATGCCATCTGCACGTGGCTGTTGCAAACACGAAGAAATGAAACGGCACTGCAGACGAGGGCAACTGGGGGCATGGGTTCTTCCAAATGACCACCGCACTAAAATCTGTTAGGCGGCCAAGGAAAAATTAAAAACAGCAGCATCCAGGAACAGAAAGGCTATCAAGGATAAACAGAAGAGGGCCTGGGGAGATGGCTCAGTTGGTACAGTACGTGCTCTTCAAGCACTATGACCTGAGTTCAAATGACCAGGACCCACAGAGAAGCTGTGCATCTCAGTAGCCCAGCACTGGGTGACAGAGATGGCAAATAGTGGAGCCCTATGGCAAGCCAGCCTAGCTCAGATGGCAAGTTCAGTGCAACCTTATCCAAGAGAGATAGAGGAAGATACCTGGAATCCTTCTCTGACATGAACATGCATGCAGCCATACACACGCATGCACGCACGCACACACACACACACACACACACATACACGCATATGCATGCACACAGGAAAGGAAAGAATAAACAAAAAGGGCGCATGTGGCAACTACTCCTGGAATATCAGCACTTGGGAGCCTGAGACAGGAGGATTCCAAAGAATTTGAGGTCAGCCTGGGCTACAATTCTAGGCCAACCTGAGCAAAAGTTTGAACCTAAAGAGAACCTACCAGAAAGTCATGCTGGGAGGTCAGAATCGCCAAATGCAAAGCAGAGGCAAAGGTCCTGCCTTCTCTCCTGTGCCACAGACTCAGAGACAAAATGCGAAAGCCTCCAAAACTGTCACAGCCTTTAGACTTTTCTTATCATCTATAAAAACAGGAATGTAAGTCCTTCCTTGGGAGTGGGAACAACCAAGCTCATAGCCCATATTTGATTGTAAGAAAGTGATTCTCATTATTGAATGACAATTAATTAAGAAGCAAACCTTTGGAAATAAAAAAATCACTGTTTAGTCAGTTAATTGATTACAAAATTCATTTTTAATGTGCACACGCATGCTGACCACATTGAATAACAGAGAAGGGTACCAAACCCACTTTCCATCTCCTAGGGCTCCCCTACCGCTGTTCTGATTCCTGGTGTTCCTCCACCTGAAGGGACTGTGACCCTTATCTCTTGACTGCAAAACTAATTACGTGTGTTCAGACTGTGTTCTGATGGGACAGTATAAACTGCATGGCTGTAGTGATTCATCTTGATTGTCTACGTGGTGGGACTTAGAATCCGCACGATGCGAACCTCTGGGCGTGTGTGAGGGGAGTTTCTACATTAGGTTAGCTGCCATGAGAGGACTCGCCCTACGTGTAGGGAGCACCGTCCCATGAGCTGGAACCCTAACTGCATACAAAGGAGAAAGGGAAAAGGACATCAGCTTCCTGACTTTGCCCCTCGCTCCTGCTGCCATCCTCCCCACCGTGATTGGCTGTCTCCTCAATCCTCGGCCAACACAAACCCTTCCTTCCTTTTAAAATAATTGTATTGAACTTACTCGTTATTGTGTGTGCATGTGAGTTTGGAGGTCAGAGGGCAACTTCCAGGTCAATTCTCTCTCTACCATGCTGGTCTCAGAGATCAAATTCAGGTGGCAAACGGCAAGCACCTTTACCCACGGAGCCCTCTCACCTGCCCCGCTTCCTTCCTAAGTTGCTTTTGTAGGGCATTTGTCACAAGGAAGAAAGTACCAACTACAACATTCACACACACACACACACACACACACACACACACGAGATCAGTTTCCAGGGCCTCACTGAGGCCCCTGAACTCCAAAGCTGCTCAGGTCCCTCAAATAAAATGGCGAAGGGTTTATTTACACTGAGCCTAAGAGTAGCCTCCCATATATACTTTGAAGATGCTCTAAATGATGAACACCTAACACAGTGCAGACACCGTGGGCTGCAGACACTGACCTGCTCAGGGAACAGTGTGAGAAACCTGTAGAGGTTTGCACAGATGTCACTCCGTCTACAACTGCACACAGAATGCAAACTACGGTCCATCGAGCTGCACCCATCCATCAGGAAGGCAGATCCACACAGAACGTTTGTACCCATGTTTCAGATGCCCTCCGGAAGTCATACCTCATGGGCCCCAGAAGAGTTGTATGTGGAATCACAAAAAACACCTGCTTTAGCCTAGGCCAATCCCTGTCCCAATTCAGAGCTAACCTTGTTCTCCCACTGGAGAAAAAGTCTAGTTCATGGCAAACGTTAGCTCTATGGCTTCCCTGCTTCCACAAAGCTTGAAGGCTGAAGTGCTCTGACCTTTCCAATCCTGCTAGAAGCTTTACTGTGTTTTTCCAGGACCCCTGTACCCACTAATAAGGTCTATCATGAAGGGGGTGGTTCCTAAAGTTTAGACAAACAAGAGAATTGAAAGCATCTGATTTTTGTTTGTTTTGTTTTGTTTTTTCGAGACAGGGTTTCTCTGTAGCTTTAAAGCCAGTCCTGGAACTAGCTCTTGTAGACCAGGCTGGCCTCAAACTCACAGAGATCTGCTTGTCTCTGCCTCCCAAAAGCTGCAATTAAAGACGTGCGCCACCACCGCTAGGCCTGAATTTCCTTTAAATACACAGATTAGTTCCTTGGACCCACTCAACAAACCCTCAGATTTAACACTGACTTTGAAACTGCAGAAACCAAGGCACCCACTGAGAAAGTCCAAAGCTTGCCTCCTCTTTCCCCAGTCTCTCAGACCACAACCAGCTGGCTTGAGATTCCTTCCAACCTCCCTGGGGTGGCGGGATGCAAGCTGACAGGCTTCTGAGAATCCCACGATAATTAGGCTGCAAACTGCCTCACCAAGCAGGACAGAAAGCAGCCAGGAACATGTAGAAGGCCGGCCTCGTGTTTTCCTACCTACCCCACATGGCAGAATATATCTCCTTCCAAGCCAAAGCAGAGTGTGTTGTTTTTTGACTGGAAGTCTCACTACACTAGGGAACTCCCCCACACCCTGGAAAGGTCCCTTCTTTGTTCTGCCTCTAGGAAAATCCGATCCAAAAGCCTGGAATTAGCCTCTAATACAACACTTTGGATTTGTCTGTCCTGGGCCTCTGAGCCACATGACTTAGGCTACAAACTCCTCCAGACTCCATGGTCCTCACTGGGACTCAGCCCAGTGTTAGGAATGGGTCTGGGGTCTCAAGAAAAAATCAAAAAAGATCAAAAATGACCACACAACTCAAAGTATCTCAGCAAAGCAAAAGTGTGACTTCTGCAGAAAGGTGCATGGTGATACACAAGGAGGCACAGGCATCCGGGGTGTACACAAGCAGGCACAGGCATCCGGGTGGTCCCACTCAAGGCAAAGGGGTCCATCAGTGGTTTAAGTGAGAAGCGTCCCCCATAGGTCACATATGTGAATACTTGGGCCACACCTAGTGGGGGTGATTGGGGAGGGGCGGCCTTGCTAGAAGTACATCACTGGGAGTGGGGTGAGAACTGACAACCTCACCCTGTAGTAATAAGGGCGGCGGGGCTGCGTCTCCAGCACCCCAGCCGCCCACACGGCTAGCTTTACCCGAAATAACAACACACAAACTGTATTCATTTAAACACTGCTTGGCCCTTTAGCTCTAGCCCTTACTGGCTAATTCTGATATACCAATCAACCCATCTCTAATAATCTGTGAGCACCTGTCTTACCGGGAAGATTCTAGGTCGGAGCTTCATCGCGTGTGTCTGCCCAGGAGCGGGGCATGGCGTCTCTCTGAGGTGTCTGCTCCCAAGAGGAGAGCTGTGGAGTCTGAGCTCACTTCCTCTTCCTTCCAGCGTTCTGTTCTGTTTACTCCTCCCACCTATCTTCTAACCAATAAAATGGGCCAAGGCAGTTCCTTTATTAGCCAATGACCTTCCTCCATCATCACCCCACTTCCAGTTCACTCTCTGAGTCCCCTGGGTGTGGTTGAAGATGCAATCTCGCAACTACCTGCTGCCAGGCCTCCCTGGACTGTGCCTCTGAAACCATATGTCAAAATAAACACTTTTTTTCATAAGTTACTTTGGATAATGGTGTTTTTATCAGCACAGCAGAAAAGCAGCTCATACAGGTCCTGGGCCTTGCTCTGAATAGACAGAGCAATGAATTGAGAAGCAAAGTGTAACTGTTTTGTTTGTTTGGTTGTTTGTTTGTTTGGTTGGTTGATTGGTTGGTTTGGTTTTGAGTTTTTCAAGACAATAATTTTTTTGTGTAGTCCTGGCTGTCCTGGAACTTGCTCTGTAGACCAGGCTGACCTCACAGAGATCCACCTGCTTCTGCCTCCATCTCCCAAGTGCTGGGAATGAAGGGCGTGTACCAGCACTGCCCAGCACAAAATGCAACTTTTTAAGAACAGGATGCGACCTTAAGCAAATACTTTGATCTTACAAAAATCCCAACATGGGGCATGGAAATCTTTGCTAAGATGATGGCAATCAGTTTGACACAAACCTGGGGTCACTAGGAAGAGAGAACCTCTACAGTAGAGTTGCCTTGATGAGACTGACCTGTGGCCATCCATGTCTGGGGGATGTTTTCCTGATTGCTAATTGATATGAGAGGGTCCAGCCCACTGTGGGCAGTGCCATCCTTAGGTAAGTGCTGAACAAACCACGAGGAGACAGCCAGTGAGCACCAGTCACTGATCCAGGGCCTCTGCTTCAGTTTCTGCCTTCAGCTCCTGCCCTGGCTTCACTCCGCAATAAGCTGTAACCTGGAAGATGAAATCAACCCTTTCCACTGCTGAGCTGGTTTTGGTCATAGCGTTTATCACAGCACCAGAAAGCAAGCTAAAGATGGAGCATCCTTTGTGTCCTTAAACTCTGTGGGAGAAAAGACGGAGGATCTCATTTACATTCCCCACAGCCTCCTGAATTTCCTTATCTCAAATGAGATAGTAATAAAAGAACTCTGGGCACAGAGGCGCAGCGGCGGCGGCGCCAGATGCGGCGCAGCGGCGGCCAGACCCAAGCGGCTGGGACAGGCGTGCAATAAGGAGAGCAGATCGCCCTACTACAATTGAATCAAAGAGGTAGGCCTTTGGTTGGCCAGGTCACTGGCACAAGGGGAGCCTGGTCCTGTCCTGAAGATCCTTCGGAGGGGTGAGAGGGTTCTTGGCCTGCAGCAGGAACCACGAAAGAGAGTGAGGGCATTTTGTAAGCGGAGCCCTTGGCCAGCAGGGAAACCTGATCCGGTTTCTAAAGGATCCATTGGATAGGATCAATAGGAGGAGATGGGCAGGCGCCAAGGCAAGAACTCACCCAATAATCCGAAAAACAACATGAAAACATCAGAACCCAATGATCTTACAACAGAAGTATTTGAACAACCTAACACAGAAGAAGTGGAAAAAATCGACTTTATGAAGATAATAGAGTCCCTTAAACAACATGTAAAAAATGCCCTTAGAGAAATGGATGAGAAGTATAACAAAAAGTTTGAAGAAATGAGTAAATACGTACATGATACCCTGGGAAACCAAGAAAAAACCATCAAACAGGTAATGGAAACAGTTCAAGAATTGAAAACTGAAATGAAGGCAAAGAAGAAAATACAAACTGAGGACCAGCTGGATATGGAAAATCTAGGCCAACGAGCAGAGTCTACAGAAACAAGCATAATCAATAGAATACAAGAGCTAGAAGAAAGACTCTCAGATGCTGAGGACACCATAGAGAAAATAAACGAACAGATCAAAGAAAACAGCAAAGCCAACAAATTCTCAACACAAAACATTCAGGAACTATGGGACACAATAAAAAAACCAAACCTAAGAATAATAGGAATAGAAGAAGGAGAAGAGTCACAGCTCAAAGGCTCAGAAAATATTTTCAACAAAATTATGGAAGAAAACTTTCCCAACTTAAAGAAAGATATTCATTTAAATATTCAAGAAGCATACAGAACACCAAACAGACTGGATCAAAGAAAAACATCTCCTCGCCATATAATAATCAAAACACAAAATATACAGGTTAAAGAAAGAATATTAAGAGCTGCAAAAGAAAAAGGGCAAGTAACTTATAAAGGTAAACCGATCAGACTTACACCTGACTTCTCGATGGAAACTATGAAAGCCAGAAGGTCCTGGATAGAGGTTCTGCAGAAGCTAAGAGACCATGGATGCAAACCCAAACTACTATACCCAGCCAAGCTATCGTTCACTATCAACGGAGAAAACAAGACATTCCAGGATAAGAACAAATTTAAACAATACGTAGCCACAAATCCAGCCCTACAGAAAGTAATAGAAGGAAAATCGCAACCCAAGGAATCCAACACTGCCAACACTGCCTACAATAACCCAGGCATCTAATGACCCTTCACGAGCACATCTCAAAGAAAGGAGACACACAATCTCTACTACCAAAAGCAATAAGAATAACCGGAGTAAACAACCACTGGTCATTAATATCACTTAATATTAATGGGCTCAATTCACCTATAAAAAGGCACAGGCTAAAAGATTGGATACGAAAACAGGATCCAACATTCTGCTGTTTGCAAGAAACACATCTCAACCACAAAGACAGGCACCTACTCAGAGTAAAGGGTTGGGAAAAGGTGTTTCAAGCAAATGGTCCTAAGAAAAAAGCAGGTGTGGCCATACTAATTTCTAACAAAACTGACTTCAAACTAAAATCAATCAGAAGAGACCGAGACGGTCACTTTATACTCATAACAGGAACAATTCATCAGGAGGACGTCTCAATCCTGAATATATACGCCCCCAATATAAAAGCACCTACTTATGTAAAAGAAATATTACTAGAACTCAAGGCAGACATCAAACCACACACACTAGTAGTAGGAGACTTCAACACACCTCTCTCTCCAAGGGACAGGTCAATCAGACAGAAACCTAATAGAGAATTAAGAGAATTATTGGAGGTAATGAAGCAAATGGACTTAACAGACATCTATAGAACATTCCACCCAAATAGGAAAGAATATACCTTCTTCTCTGCAGCTCATGGAACCTTCTCAAAAATTGACCACATACTCGGAAACAAAGGAAACCTCCACAGATACAAAAAAATATCAGTGTCCACCTGTGTCTTATCAGATCATCACGGATTAAAGTTAGAAGGCAACAACCACGCTGCCCCCAAAAAACCGACAAACTCATGGAAACTGAACAGTCAACTACTGAACCACACCTGGGTCAAGGAAGAAATCAAGAAAGAAATTAAAGTCTTCCTTGAATTTAATGAAAATAAAGGGACAACATACTCAAACCTATGGGACACAATGAAAGCAGTGCTAAGAGGAAAGTTCATAGCACTAAGTGCCCACTTAAAGAAAACGGAGAATGCATACATTGGGGACTTAAAAACACACCTGAAAGCTCTAGAAAAAAAAGAAGCAGACGCGCCCAGGAGAAGTAGAAGACTGGAAATAATAAAACTGAGGGCTGAAATCAACAAAATAGAAACACAGAAAACAGTCCAAAGAATCAATGAAACAAAAAGCTGGTTCTTGGAGAAAATCAACAAGATCGACAAACCCCTATCCAAACTAATTAAACGACAGAGAAAGAACACGCAAATAAATAAGATCAGAAATGAAAAGGGGGACATAACCACAGACACAGAGGAAATTCAGAGAATCATTAGATCTTACTACAAAAGCCTGTATGCCACAAAACTGGAAAATACAAAAGAAATGGACATTTTTTTAAATAAGTATCATATACCAAAGCTAAACCAAGACCAGGTGAATGATCTAAATAGACCGGTTTCTCGCGAAGAATTAGAAATGGTTATCAAAAATCTCCCTTCGAAAAAAAGCCCAGGACCAGATGGTTTCAATGCAGAATTCTACCAGAACTTCCAAGAAGAATTAATACCTATACTCCTTAAGGTATTTCACAATATAGAATCAGAAGAGTCATTGCCAAATTCCTTTTATGAAGCTACAGTTACCCTGATACCAAAACCACAAAAAGACCCAACCAAGAAAGAGAATTACAGACCGATCTCACTCATGAACATCGACGCAAAAATCTTCAATAAAATACTGGCAAACCGAATCCAAGAACACATAAGAAAAATTATCCATTATGATCAAGTAGGCTTCATCCCAGAGATGCAGGGCTGGTTCAACATACGCAAATCTATCAATGTAATCCACCATATAAATAAACTGAAAGAAAAAAACCATATGATCATTTCACTAGATGCGGAAAAAGCATTCGACAAAATTCAACACCCCTTTATGATAAAGGTCTTGGAGAGAATAGGGATACAAGGGTCCTACCTAAATATAATAAAAGCTATTTACAGCAAGCCAACAGCTAACATTAAATTAAACGGAGAAAAACTCAAAGCCATCCCACTAAAATCAGGAACACGACAAGGATGTCCACTCTCGCCATACCTCTTCAATATAGTGCTTGAAATTCTAGCAATAGCAATAAGACAACATAAGGAGATCAAGGGGATTCGTATTGGAAAGGAAGAAGTTAAGCTTTCGTTATTTGCAGATGATATGATAGTGTACATAAGCGACCCAAAAATTCTACCAAAGAACTCCTACAGCTGATAAACAGCTTTAGTAACGTGGCAGGATACAAGATCAACTCCAAAAAATCAGTTGCCTTCCTATACACCAAGGATAAGGAAGCAGAGAGGGAAATCAGAGAAGCATCACCTTTCACGATAGCCACAAATAGCATAAAATACCTTGGGGTAACCCTGATCAAGGAAGTGAAAGATCTACTTGACAAGAACTATAAGTCTTTGAAGAAAGAAATTGAAGAAGACACCAGAAAATGGAAAGACCTCCCTTGCTCTTGGATTGGGAGGACCAACATAGTAAAAATGGCAACTCTACCAAAAGCAATCTATAGATTCAATGCAATCCCCATCAAAATCCCATCAAAATTCTTCACAGATCTGGAGAAGACAATAATCAACTTTATATGGAAAAACAAAAAACCCAGGATAGCCAAAACAATCTTATACAATAAAGGTTTGTCTGGAGGCATTACCATCCCTGACTTCAAACTCTATTACAGAGCTACAGTATTGAAAACAGCTTGGTATTGGCATAAAAACAGAGAAGTCGACCAATGGAATCGAATAGAAGACCCTGACATTAACCCACAAACCTATGAACACCTGATCTTCGATAAAGGAGCTAAAAGTATACAATGGAAAAAAGAGAGCATCTTCAACAAATGGTGCTGGCAAAACTGGATGTCAATCTGTAGAAGAATGAAAATAGATCCATATCTATCACCATGCACAAAACTCAAATCCAAATGGATTAAAGACCTCAATATCAGTCCGAACACACTGAACCTGATAGAAGAGAAAGTGGGAAGTACTCTACAGCACATGGGCACAGGAGACCACTTCCTATGTATAACCCCAGCAGCACAGACACTAAGGGCATCATTGAATAAATGGGACTTCCTGAGGCTGAGAAGCTTCTGTAAAGCAAAGGACACTGTCACTAAGACAAACAGACAACCCACTGACTGGGAGAAGATCTTCACCAACCCTGCAACTGACAAAGGTTTGATCTCCAAAATATATAAAGAACTCAAGAAACTAGACCGTAAAAGGCTAATCAACCCAATTATAAAATGGGGCACTGATCTGAACAGAGAATTCTCAACAGAAGAACTTCAAATGGCCAAAAGACACTTAAGGTCATGCTCAACTTCCTTAGCGATCAGGGAAATGCAAATCAAGACAACTTTAAGATACCACCTTACACCTGTCAGAATGGCTAAAATAAAAAACACCAATGATAGCCTTTGCTGGAGAGGTTGTGGAGAAAGGGGTACACTCACCTATTGCTGGTGGGAATGCAAACTTGTGCAACCACTCTGGAAAGCAGTGTTTCGGTTTCTCAGGAAATTCGGGATCAACCTACCCCTGGATCCAGCAATACCACTCTTGGGAATATACCCAAGAGAGGCCCTATCATACAACAAAAGTATATGCTCAACTATGTTCATGGCAGCATTGTTTGTAATAGCCAGAACCTGGAAACAACCTAGATGCCCTTCAACGGAAGAATGGATGAAGAAAGTATGGAATATATACATATTAGAGTATTACTCAGCAGTAAAAAACAAGGACTTCTTGAATTTTGCATACAAATGGATGGAAATAGAAAACACTATCCTGAGTGAGGTAAGCCAGACCCAAAAAGAGGAACATGGGATGTACTCACTCATATTTGGTTTCTAGCCATAAATAAAGGACATTGAGCCTATAATTCATGTTCCTAGAGAAGCTAAATAAGGTGAATCCAAAGACAAACACATAGGCATCCTCAGGAATATTAACCTTCATCAGGCGATGAAAGGAGACAGAGACAGAGACCCACACGGGAGCACCGGACAGAAATCTCAAGGTCCAAATCAGGAGCAGAAGGAGACGGAGCACGAGCAAGGAACTCAGGACCACGAGGGGTGCACCCACACACTAAGACAATGGGGATGTTCTATTGGGATCTCACCAAGGCCAGCTGGCCTAGGTCTGAAAAAGCATGGGATAAATCCGGACTAGCTGAACATAGCGGACAATGAGGAATACTGAGAATTCAAGAACAATTGCAGTGGGTTTTTGATCCTACTGCACGTACTGGCTTTGTGGGAGCCTAGGCAGTTTGAATGCTCACCTTACGAGACCTGGATAGAGGTGGGCAGTCCTTGGGCTTCCCACAGGTCAGGGAACCCTGATTGCTCTTCGAGCAGATGGGGGGGGGACTTGATCGGGGGAGGGGGAGGGAAATGGGAAGCGGTTGTGGGGACGAGGCAGAAATCCTTAATAAATAAATAAATTTAAAAAAATAAATAAATAAAAGAACTCTGTAAACAGAGGCTGTTCATCTGTTTCCTGGCTGCCCAGACCCGAATAATCAATCAATCACACAGAAACTGGATTAATTCCAATGCTGTTGGGCCAATGGTTCATGCATATTTCTAGCTAGTTTATATATCTCAAATTAACCCATTTCTATTAATCTGTGTATCACCAAGAGGATACGGCCTACTGGTAAGGTTCCTGCTGGTGCAGTTCTTCTCCTTTGGCAGCTACATGGAGTCAGCAGCTAACTGGTGTCTCCTTGGCTCCGCCTACTCTCTTTCTATATCTCTGATCAGATTTCCCGCCTGGTTTTACTCTGCTAAACCACTGGCCGAAACAGCTTTATTCATTAACCAATAAAAGCAACACATATACAGAATTTTCTACAACAGAACTCACTGGGAGAGTACTTGCTCTGGGTCAAATCCCTAACACTTCCACCCGCTCCCCAAAAAATCAATTGACAAAAGTAGGGCTGGGCACACAGTTCAGCAACAGACCGTTTGCCTAGCATGCGCTAGACCCTGAGTTCAACCTACAGCACTGAAAACAAAACGGAAGAGTCCTGGAGAGATGGACCAAAGTGACTGCCACTTTTCAAACACTTGAGGACTCGAATTCAGATGTCCAGGACCCACGTGAGGTTGGGCACATCAGCACACATCTGGAATCCCAGCACTCTTTCAGTGAGATGGGAAATGGGGACAGGCACACCCCTGAAAGCTCAGGGTCACCTCATGGAAGCAATAAGAGATTGTCTCAAATAAAGTGGCAAGAAAGAACAGACACCCAAGATTGTCTGACCTCCTCCGAATGTGCACTGTGGCGGGCCAGGGCCATTGACACAAGTGTGGCACACGCTGCCATTCGGAAGAGTTAAGCCATTCTTCTAAGGGACAATAAACAACAAATACTTAAAAATCAGTTAAAATAAATAAGGCCAGTGAGGCGGCTCAGCTGATGACGGTATTACCACCAAACCTGACAACCTCAGTTCTGGCCCACATGCCAGAAGGAGAAAACTGACTCTCACAAGTTACTCTCTGATCTCTACACACATATAAATACACACACACACACACACACACACGCACGCACGCACGCACACACACAAACTTAAACATTAAAATAAATAATAAAGATTATTTTTAAAACCAATAAAAGACAGCAAGTTGTGGTGGTGCACACCTTCAATCCCAAAATTTGGTAGGGAGAGGCAGGTGGATCTCTGTGAGTTCAAGCCCAGACTGGTGTACATAGTGAGTTCCAGGACAGCCAGGACTATATAGAGAAGCCCTGTCTCAAACAAATGAACAAACAAACAAAACAAAAACCAGGAAAAGCACTGTTGACATGATCTGACATAGACCTGCTCAGACTGAGTTAGTGCGGGAACATTTTATCTGTACCGTGGAAGGAAATGAACCTTTGACACCAACAGTAGACTGCCTGCCTAGCACACTAAACTCTGGGCTCCATCCTTAGAACTATAAGAAACTAAAGCCATATACCCAGAAATGGAATTCTGGGACACGCTACAACATGGACAGACTCAGGGGGCACTGTAGCGTAAGACGGCCGGCGAGAACAAAGACCATAAGATACTTCCACTTCTCCCGCGAGGACCCTGGCATAGTGGAGTCATTGGCACAGAAGGAAATAGTGACTGCTGGCAGCTGGGGGCAGGGAACAGAAGCAGCATCCTCAAGGGACAGGGATTTCTGCTTCAACTGTGGAGCATTCTGGAGTTAGGCATTGATACCCAGGGATGGGAGGACATTGAATCCCACCAGAAGCGCAATGGAAAGTGTACAAGAGGGTAAATTTTACGTCGTGTGCATTTTACAACAAAAAAGACAGAGATGGACAAATTAAAAAACGTCTCTAATCCATGAATGCACGGAAAGCTAAAACTGCCACTTTAAGAAGGCTAAGAGTGTGGGCGCATGTCTTCAATCTCGGAAAACAGGGAGGTGAAGAAGAACAGGGTGGAGAGAAGGAAAGAGGGGAAGAAAAGAGGGGGAGCAAGGGGAAGAGACAAGCACAGGAAAATCTGGGGAGGAAAAGGGGAGAGGGATAAAGAAAGAGGGGACAGTGAGAGAGGGGGGAGAGAGAAAGGGAAAGAGCGAGGGAGTGGGGAGAGAGACAGACAGACAGACAGAGACTGACTCAGTAGCCTCAGACACCCACTGCCTGGTCTTCCTGCCCCAGCAAGCCCAGGAGCACAGCTAGTTACAGGCTCCCCCACAGAGTGTGCTCACCCACCCCCACCCCTTAACCACAGGCACTCTCTGGGCAGCCTGTGCCAATTCATTATGCAGTATTTTCTTCCAAAATGAAGCCCAGTTCCCAAGTCCCTAGATTTCTTCCCCGGGGTATTTTAAGGGCAGACACTGATTAAACTATTCTAAACCTACATAATTTCTGTAAAGGTAATACGAAAATTTCTCCTAACCCCAACACACGGGCTCATTCCATAGCCCAGGCCACATTCTCCACATCCCAGCACTTCCGGAGAACCTTCAAGCAACGCACAAACAAAGAGGAATTTTGAAAGCAAGCACAGTGAGTTTCTAGAACAGGCCTGCTAGGAGCTCATAAAAATACCTCAGCCCGGGGTCTCCCGAAGCGCACGGCAATAAAGCGCCCATGTTTGCTTCATGTCGTTAAATGGACACTGTTGTGTTCTTAGGCACAAAACCCAGTCTAGTTTCCAGGAAGTGGCAGTGGGTGGATGGGATAGTTATATTTTATTTTGTGTTCATGGATGTACATGTATGCACGAGGGGGTCAGAGGGCAACCTCAGGTGACTCAATCTTCAAACACCACCCAGTCTTTTGGTCTTTGTTTTTTTGAGACAAGGTCTCTCATTGTCCTGGGCCTCACACAGTTAGGCAATGCTGGCTGCCCTGCGAGCCCCAGGAATTCATAGCTCCTGCCTCCCCAATACTAGGGTTTAAAATGCCCAGCACTTTTTTTTTATTGTACATGGGTTTTGGGAATTGAACCCAGGTCCTCTTTACTGACTGAGCTGTCTCTCCAGCCCCAGATGAAACATTTAAAAAGAGAGACTTTGGATATTAAAGGAACACTTCAAGAGGGGTGAAGATCACCACCCTATGTGTCCCGTACATCGTTCTTTATACCCAGACTCAGAGAGCTAGCACCGAGGATGACAAAGGCTGTGAGGTGTGGTCCTCAGACCCAAACCTCACCTTCTACTAACCGCCTACTGTATCCTGCCTGGCCCTGGGACAGTTCCCCAGGACAGCACACAGCTCTCATAGCAGCCCACGTGTCTCAGGAAGGGGCTCAGGCCACAAAGAAGAGGCACAGGCCTACAAAGGTTACAGCATACAGCACAGTGTCCGGCCTCCCTCTGGAAGTGGGTGACAGTCCCTAGGCCAAAAGCCAGAGATGCCACAATCCTGGAGTCCAACCTTTCTCTCTCCCACTAGAGTGTCTGATACAGAAAGTGTGTGGCCCAGCCTAGAAGTGAGAATTACAATTCCCTGCTCACCCTAAACCTCATTCAACACATGGTTAGGCCAGTGGAGTGCCACCCACTGGAGGCTGCAGACAGCCCGGCACAGGGGGACCTGTCAGGGCCAACCACCTCTAGTGTCTTGAGTCACATAGCCCTGATTCTTCATACAGCTCCTCCTAGTCCTTAGGGAACTTCATGTCTGACACCTCCCAGGGCAGTGGGGCCTCCGGATCCAAATCAATGAGGGCCCAGAATGAAGTAAAGCAAACTGAATGTCCCTGGGTAACTTCTACTCAGCAGCCTACCTGGGGCTCAGCAGAAGTTCCCTACTGCGGCAGACACACAGCACACATGCTACAGCAACCACACAGCACACACCACACACGCCACAGCAACACAGCACACACGCCACAGCTACACAGCACACACACTGTACAACAGGCAAACACCACAGCGTACAGGGACGGTGTACCTACCCATGTATGTCACACAGCACACCCAACACACCAAACAAAGCACACATACACCACATACAAATCCCATGCATGTCACACAGCACATGCTCATGCCACACAGAATCTAAAAATCATCTCTTCCTGAATTTAAAGATCGCAAACCCTCTCATCACGGGGTTTCTGTGAGCGACAGGCGGGTAGGGGGAATGAATCATCATAGATCTGAGAAGTAAAAACGAAGAAAATTGAAGAAACTGAGGCAAACCTCCAAGAGGGAAGACAGGAGACAGATCAGCATGTTTTATTTTTCCCTTTTAAACCCAGTGGTGCTTTTCTGGGATATCCCAGATGCCCCGAGAAGACTCTCTATCAAAGGAAATATAGAAAATTACAGACTAGAGTATGAACATCTTGGAATTGCTGGTTCGAAGAAACTATTATTAATGAAGAAAGGATACACTGCCATTTGAAGAGAAGTTTGGGGTGGGGTGCGGAGTACTGATTGCTAAGCAGGCAAAACAAAGCTAAAACTCAAAACAAAGGATGTCTTGAACCACAGCAAACACCAGGACAGGTCAGCTAGTGAGGTTCAGTGACCTCTGCAGGAGATGGACAGGGAGAAGTGTTCACCCCAATACAGTGAGGCCCTTCCAGAGTACTGGCAAAGCTCACAAGTACCCACAAAATTGAACGTTTCTCTCGCTCTTTTTTTCCCGTGTGTGAAGCTGAGGTGTCTACAGCCCCGACCCACCGAGCCCCTGTAGGGCAGCCTTTGAGCAGAAACCCAGGAGACTGGCATGCAGCCTTCTGTCGAGCATGACTACAAAGTCCTCAAGGGCTCAGTCACTTACAGGGACAGTTCACCTTCAAGTAGGGGTCTTCTAGCTGGACCCAAGAGAGCCTGCAAGTCCCTGGCACTGCAGGAGCCACCTCTCCCAGCACAACCAACCACCTCCCTCATTGCAGAGCTTACAGATGCTGCTTTGAACTGTTTCAAGGGGACTTTTTGCCCTGGAGTTACAGTCGGTTGTCTTGCACTAGTAAGTAGATTTCATATCTTCTTTTATCCCTATTTGTCTATGAATCTTCTTATTGTATCCTGAAAAAACGGAAGGCAAGCTCTGGTTTGGCTTTGTTTCTTACCAATGACAGTTTGAAAATTACAAAGCAATGTCAAATGGCCTGGTTCCTGTCTGGAAGTCCCCTAGCCCAGGGCTGGGAATGAAGCTTGGCAGAAGGACAGTCAGTCTGACACAGAGGGGTCCCAGGTTCTAGTCCCAGGATCGCCCCCCAAAAGTACATGTCTGTAATTTGGTAGATGTAGCCCAGAAGCCCCTTTATCCTGTGGTGCTCTATAGGTACAGTTCCGTGGCACTGAGGACACTCTGTTCCATGAGCATTGCCACCATCCCTCTGTTCCCCTCCACAGCCTATAAAACTGAAGCTCCGCCTCCACTGAGCAACAACTCCCCACTGGAGTTGCTGTGGCTTTAAATCAAGGGCTTGAATACAGCAGCACAAGAAGTCCACAAAAGGCAAGCAATCTGTTCACCTGTCTTCAGATGTTCAACAGGAAGCCAGCTATTCCAAGCCAAACACCCCTGCCCCTTCACACGTGCAGTTAGTCCTCGAGCCCCCTCCTCACACCGGCAAATGGGCCAGCCCTGGTGCCCCAGGAGGCAATAGTCAGGAGATGCCCTTCCCAAACACACGTGGCTGGATCTAGGTGGCCGGCCTTTCCCAAGCCACTTCTACGTTTCTTTCCTTATTGGAAAGTCTAACTTTGTGCAATGAAAAACCAGAAAAACGGTGGAGATGGAATGGCCAGACGTCTTTCTGAGAAATGCATGCCTGAACAGCCCCGCATGCCTGAACAGCCCCGCTAGGACCCTGGGTGCTTCCCACCCAACATCTCAAACTGGGCAGAGGAGTCAGCTTTCCAAATCCCTGAGATCTCTCCACAAACCATTCCTTAAACAGCGGTCACCTTCTCAGAACAGGCAGCAGAACAGGCAGCAATTCCGGTCTAAACGGCCCAGAAAACAGTTCGATGTGCTGTGAGCCTCCTGCCTGTACTGGTTCTTCAAGATGCCACAGGGAACTAGGGCTGACCCACTCCAAGGCTCAGGGTGCATCCGGCTAGGCTAGCCACCCACACAGGCTGCCCCTAGGGGAGACTGGGAAGGGGCCAAACCATAGAGCCTGATCTTCATGCCACCACGGGGGCTTGTCACGAACTAGCTACAATAGGAACTTCCTTGCCGATGTCATAATGTAAAACCCCAGGACAAGTGAGATAAGACACAGAGCGGATCCAAAATTAGTCCAGAGGTACCGGTGACACGACTGGGTTGGGTGGGGGAGGACTGGAAGCAGCTTGCTGCTGTGGATCTTGGCTCTCCAGGTGAATGCTGTTTTCAGCTGCTGGAACTGAAACCACAGACTGGACAAATAGTAAGGAAAAAGGGGTTAATACAAAACCCAGCACTGCCCCCCTTTTCTGGCTAATGGGGACTCTGCAGAGTGACAAGGTGATGCAGGACATCAGAGCCTATCCTAGCCACAGTCCCCTTGGATTAGGCCCCCACTTACTGTCTCAGTTGGCCTTAATTACCTGTCAAACACTCCAAACACAAGTAAAGTTTCCACCTTCTTAAGACCTCACACCAGTCTTAATTTCTGTATGAAGGCTGGAGAGGTGGCTTAGCAGTTACTCTGCTTGCTCTTCTAGAGACCAGAGTTTGGTCCCCCAGCATCCATCTTGCTTCTCATCACTGCTTCTAACTCCAGCTACAGAGAATCCTATGCCTTCTTCTAATCTCTGTTGGCATTGCAAACACACAAACAAACTCTCTCTCTCTCTCTCTCTCTCTCTCTCTCACACACACACACACACACACACACACACACACGTGTACATGTGCAAAATATCTTTCTCAAAAAAATATATTAATCTGAGCTTTGATAGAGGGTGGTCAGAACACAGGGACACTACCCATGAGTGGACTTGAGTGTAAGGTTAGTTTTCATAGATTCAACCCTTGAGGTAGCTAGAGACATATCCTGTGCCTTCTTCAGTGGTAAATGATACAAAAAAAAAAAAAGCAAAACAACAACAACAAAACAACATTCAAAACATTTCTTAGGGCAATGATTCTCAACCTTTCCAATGTGAGGACCCTTTAATACAGTTCCTCATGTTGTAGTGACCTGAGGCACAAAATTATTCTCAGTGCTACTTCACAATTATCATTTTGCTACTGCTATGATTCATACTGTAAATATCTGTGTTTTCTGCGCTCTTAGATGACCCCTATGAATGGGTCCTTCAACCTCAATGGGGTCGTTACTCACAGGTTGAAAACTATTGTCCTAGGTGTTTGGGTAAAATACTATAGTTCTGGACTAGTGTGTGTGCGTGTGTGTCTGTGTGTGAGTGTGTGTGTGTGTCTGTGAGTGTGTGTCTGTGAGCGTGTGTGTCTGTGTCTGTGAGTGTGTGTGTGGTCTCAGGTTCAGTTTCTAGCACCAGGGAACAGATCTAACTGTGTGAACTAGGTGACCCTCAAAAGCATCATAAGAAAAATAGAACCTTTCAGTGACTTTTGAACGAGGAACACAAGCAGTCTTTCGAGAAATCATCTTAACAAATGCATACCACACTCTCTCAAAGCCAAGCCCTGGCCCTAAGAGCTTCTTAACAACTCATTTAATCCCGCAAAGCAAGCCTGCAGCAACACTCGCCCCAAATGTTTATACGAGATGTTTACAAGGTGCACAGCGTCACCATGGAGCGCGGTAATATTGGCCCATAAGAAAAATGTTGAAAGTAAACTCAGCATCTTACCTCTGTAATTTCAAAACTGATATTAATAACAAATAAAATTAATGGCATAGTTAAGAGATTACCCAAAATGAGCTCCGCTGAGATTTTCAAACATTCAATAGAGCCAAAAGAAACAGCGCTGAGATCTCACATGGAGGGTGCCAACTAGGAAAAGTGACTTGAATTCTTGAAATGTAAACACCTTATAACTTCATTATGAAAACCCATAAAACCTACACATCGGACAGTTAAAAAGCCTGGACAAGCCTGCCTTCCATATCACCCCAAATTAGTACATCACGGAAGATCCGGCTGTTGTCAGCAGCACGCCAGCAAGAGGAATTTTAAGAATAAACCACAATGAGCCTGAACCTTTTAAATTTATGGAACACCAGAGTCCACAGGGCCTAACGAAATCCACTGCTCTGCCAAAAATAACCTATAGAATTTCTCTCTGATGAGAAAATTAAAATTGCTTGCTAATTACTTTCCCCCTCTATAAAAGAAATGATCTGTCTCGGAATCACACGCTCAGCGCGCCAATCTGGAGGCCGGGTTAACGAGAGCAGGAGTGTGCACTCCGACACAAGGAGGCCTGCTTAAACCCCCTCGACTCGACCGCGTTCTCAAAGAACCCTTCAAAAGACGTGTGGACCAAACACATGTCTGGGTGATACAGGCTCATCAAATGCAAAGAACAGCACACACACCTGTCAAACCGTTTCGTTTCTACTCTTAAAAAGCCAAAGAAAGATTGGCAAGATGGGTCGGTCAAGAAAGCGTTGCCCACACAAGCGTGAGTACCTGAGTTTGACCCCTGGAACCCACAAAAAAGCCTGCACTTGCGATCCCAGTGCTGGGGAGCAGAGACAAGGTTAATAACAAACTCCAGGTCCCGGGTGTGAGAGAGAGGTGGGGGTAGGGAAGGAGAGAGTCAAGCAACTGCTCGTCCTATTAAAAACCACCCATCCCCTGCACCTAGAAAGCCAGGAATGAATGGCAAGCCGCCTCCCCTCCAAGGTTCCCAGGCTTAATGTCAGGAAAGAGCTGGCTTTGCCTCCACTCCATCTCTGGATTTTAATCCATTGAGAATCTACATTTCCTTCAAAAGGAAGGAAGTACTTGGCTTTTTCTGCAAATCATCTGTTCTTATTTTAAGTACAGTCATGCTTATTATTCTTGGCCATCGATATATCAGGAAGAAACAAAATGGCCGTGTCTGGCACTGGCAGCAGTGTGGCGGAAGAGCCAATCTCAGACCGCTCCGTGTAGAAGAGGGATCAATGACATGCAGCGGACGTCACCTGATCGGATCTGTCGGTTGCAAACATGCAAGACTGACTAGGAATATCTGCACCTCCAATTCTCTAAAGGATGTGCTGAGTCCACATATGGGAGCCTAGGCAGCAGTGATTCATCTGAGATTTACATTAAACACAGACAAACGCAACCCACATCATACCGAAGAGCCTGTACCCAGCAAACACCTGGCATCCAAAAGAGACAACTACAGTGGCCCAAGGCCTGCCTACAACAACCACGCCGCAGGAGAATACCGCTCAGGATGGCTGCATCAGGCAAACACGTTAGAAGGCTACCTCCCCGGGCATGCGCTCGGCTTCCCAGGAAGTACTACAAACCTCCAGTCGACGAGGGCTGGCGAGAGGGTACAATGGGTGGAGTGCTTGCAGCCTAAGTGTGAGGATGACCTGAGTTCAAAATTCAGAACACACATAAAGCTGGTCATGACAGGACATGTCTGTGATCTCGGCATTCCTAAAAAGAGACAGGAGACAGAGACAAGAATATCTCTCTCTCTCTCTCTCTCTCTCTCTCTCTCTCTCACACACACACACACACACACACACACACACACACACCCTCCCAGCAACCCACTTCCTCCAGCAAGACTCCACTTCCACAAGTCCCTACAACCTTCCACAGCCCCACCAGCTAGCGATCAAGTGTTCAAGTGCCTGTAGGAGACATTTCACTTCAAAACATTGCCCATATGGGGACCTCCTGAAACTGAGAAGCTGTGTAAAGCAAAGGACATGATCAACAAGACAAAATGGCAGCCTACCGAATGTGAAAAGATCTTCACCAAGCCCACATCGGACAAAGGGCTGATCTCCAAAATATACAAAGAACTCAAGAAATTGGTCATCAAAAGAACAAATAATCCAATTTAAAAAAAAGGGGGGGGGGTATAGACCTAAACAGAGAACGCTCAATAAAGGAATCTAAAATGACTGAAAGACACTGAAGGAAATGCTCAACATTCTTAGCCATCAGAGAAAAGCAAATCAAAACAACTCTGAGATTCCATCTTACATCTGTAAGAATAGCCAAGATCAAAAACACTGATGACAATTTATGCTGGAGAGGATGTGTGGTAAAGGGGAACACTTCTGTATTGCTGATGGGAGTGTAAACTGGTACAGCCGCTTTGTATATCAGTATGGCGATTTCTCAGAAAATTAGGAAACAACCTACCTCAAGACCCAGCAATACCACTTTTGGGTAAATACCCAAAGGATGCTTAATTATACCACAAGGACATGTGCTCATCTATGTTCACAGCAGCATTGTCTGTCATAGCCAGAACCTGGAAACAACCTAAATGCCCCTCAACCAAAGAATGGATAAGGAAAACGTGATACATTTACACAATGGAGTACTACACAGCAGAAAAATAATGACATTTTGAAATTTGTGGGCAAATGGATGGATCTAGAAAACATCATATTAGGTGAGGTGACCCAGACCCAGAAAGACAAATATATGTACTCACTCATAAGTGGCTTTTAGACATAAAAGAAAAACCAGCCTACAAATCACAATCCCAAAGAACCTAGACAACAATGAGGACACTAAGAGAGACATACATGAATCTAATGTGCAGGGAAGTAGAAAAAGACAAGATCTCCTGAGTAAATTGGGAGCATGGGGACCATGGGAGAAGGTGGAAGGGAAAAGAAAAAGGGAAGGGAAGGGAACAGAGAAAAATATATAGCTCAATAAAATCAATAAAAAAATTTAAAAAATAAAATTAAAATAAAAAATTTCTCATAAGACAGAGAAAGTAAAACAAGGTAGAGCAGTCTCTGCCTCACTGGGGATCATGGAAGAGACCTAAGGACAGCCCCCAATAACACCTACATACCTAATGTGCAGGAGTCACCCCTTCTAGAAGGAATTGGTCTCCTCTTACAGCCTCAGAGTTCAGTATGTCTCTCTCCATTTCCCCCGTGGAGAAGGAAGAAGTGTACAGAGAGCTGCCTGCCTAAATTCTCAAAGGACCAAGAATTGAACGTTGGGTAATTCCTAGCATTTCTTTCTTAATTCTACTACGGCATGGAACAGTGCCTCTGAGAACACCTTTAAAAGGACTTCATGAGGGGCTGGAGAGATGGCTCAGTGGTTAAGAGCACTGCCTGCTCTTCCAAAGGTCCTGAGTTCAATTCCCAGTAACCACATGGTGGCTCACAACCATCTGTAATGAGATCTGGCACCCTCTTCTGGCCTTCAGGCATACACACAGACAAAATATTGTATAAATAAATTTTTTTTTTTTTAAAAAAAGGACTTCAGGAAGCCAGCTGCTCCTGGGATCAGAATGAAATCACATCCTGGGTGCACTCAAAAGAGCCACAACCCAGAGGGAGGGAGAGTGGCTGTGGCTTGGGGCCAAGGATGGCCTGATCTAATCATGGAAATTTGTTTCCTCCCCACTAATCGTTTTGGCTCCAGGAATTTTTCCATGTTCTTGCCAGGAGTCCAAAACCCTGCATTAGGGCCTGGGATGTGGCTTGGTGGTAGAGCACTTCCCCAGGCTGGCTCTCCAACACCACAAGAACCAAAGAAACAAAGCCTGCAATAAAAAAGACAAATAGACTTGGGAAGCAGAGGCAGGAGAATCTTGCTGAGTTCAAGATCAGCCTGGATTATATAATGAATTCCAGGACAGCCAGGTCTACATAGGGAGACCCTATCAAAATAAAAAGACAAATGTATCATGTTTTCTCTTTTTTGGGATCTAGATCATACAAAATTATATATATGCATATGTATATTTATGACATATATATATATAAATAATATGGAATGTGGAAGGGTGACTATCTGAGAAGAAGGTAGGAACCAATGGGGAAGGGGGAAAAGGGAGGAAGAGGACAATAGGAGGTAAATGTGGATACACAATATACAACATGAAAGTTATCATAATGAAACCTGTTATTTTATATAGTGAACATACATTAATAAAAATACATTTTGCAATAAAATGAGACCCTAATCCTCTGGGCACACACTTCAAGGTTTTACTGAAGCATCCTCTCCACTGGGGTGTAACCCTGAGAAGATCCTGGGTCCTACCCACCATTTCCCCTAGGCCTCCTGCTCCACCCCAAATGCCAACTGAGCTCACACTCCTTCGGTCAAAGCCGAAAAGTCTGAGAATTTCTCAGCATCAGCCAGCCAATCCCATCTGTTTCCATGACGGTTCTTTTCTTCCCCATTCTGGTCACGTGGACATCAAGCTGCGCTTCCAAACACTGATGGCAGCTGTGTTGAGAGTGCTTGTCCTTGTCTCAGCACCGCGGTTCTCAGGGGCATTTCTATTTCCTAACTGGGAAATGGGATTGGGCAGGAACTCAGGATACGCAGCCTCACGAGTGAGGATAGACCACCACTGTCTCCCAAGAAATCAACGAGGAAGAAAAAGAAGATCCTCTGCAAAAATTCCTGAAAGGAACAGGCATTCTAAATGCTCAAGGAGTTCCATGCTCTGTGGAAAAGCTCTTAAGGCTGAGGCAACCAATGAGTCAACAGCCTCAGCTTCTCTTCTAGAGCCCTGGCTTTTTCCCTTCACAGTGGCTCCAAAATTAATCCCCTATGTTTACTCATGTGCCGCTTCTCTGTTTTCCATCCCCTTCCATTCACGGAAGGTCATTTGTTTCTCCATGACCCCTCTGCATTCTTCCCACTCTCTTCAACAGCTGGAGAGCAAACGGCAGCCCGGTCCTTGTGGCGCTGGCACAGATTTCTACCCCCACCACCAAACCTCAGGGGGGAATCTCTGTTCTGTCTCCCCTGCTGTCCTATGTCCCTTAACCCTCTTACTGACGCGCCTTCCATCTTGCTCGGTCAAGGTCACCTATCAGTCAGCTGAGGAGAAACAAAGAACAACAGCCGTGAGTAAGAAATGATTTGCAGAGAAATAATACCTCCCCCCCGCCCCAAAGGGCTGACGTCGATCAAGGCAGCACAATTCATGGACAGCCCGAGACCAGGGACACATGCATTATGCAAAAGGCAGAGAGGGCCAGGCGTCCTCACCAGGAATGGCCCTGTGGGCCACAGCCTTCCACGACAGAAGAAGCACTCCATGTTGAAAGTGGAAGGCATGAGTTATCGCGCAAACAAGAAACACCTTGGAAGACTCACTGAAGGTCCGAGGTTTGGCCACCAGTCTTGGGACTATTAGAAGAGGCAGGTTGAGTGGGACAAGTCAGATCGACGGGGACATTCTCTGGAAGGACATGGTGGAGCCCTATCCCTTCCTCTCCCTGCCTTTGCCTCCCAGCTGCCATGAGCAGCTTTCTCTAGCACATTCTCCCACCATGATTTTCTACCTCACTTCGAGTTCGAATGCAACAGAGCCAACAGCCCGTGACTGACCCTCCACACGTTCCTCCTTATAAACCTATCATCCTGGGTATTCTGACTTACGTGGCCAGCTGGAAACACTACCAAGGCTACCCTGGGACCTAGGTAGCAGCATCTGCCAACCCTCCCATATTGTTATTGCTGTTTATGTACTGGGAGGGAGGCAGCTAGGGGCCAGCTGGCGGGCCACCAGCATCATGGAAGTAGCCCTAGGACTCACAACTCACTGGAAGTGTAAGGAGGCCGTCTTCAGACGCTGGTCCCCCTTAATAACAGCAGAACCGAAAAGACAACACAACAAAAGTGTCAGTGTGGCTGTGGAGAAGCTGGGACAGAGCTGCAAGATAGCTCAGTGCGTAAAAGTACTACCAATAATGTGCTACACACATGCCACCACCCACACACACAGAGTAATATAGACCGGAACCCTCACACGTTAGTGGGAGTCACTCTGGAGACAGAAGGGCTGGCACACTGTGTTTGAGTGGGAACACCTTCCTTCAGTCACTGGAGCAGAGTCTGGCAATTGCCCTAAAATATTAAGCATGCAGCTCCTACAGGTCATGACAAGTCCACGGCTAGGCATCTACCCAAAATGATAACAAAGAAGCTGCAAAAATGACGGACACGGCATTCCTCAGAGCGTGTGCTTCACAGCCAATCAGAAGCAACCCAGGTGCCTGGCAACACGTGATTGACGAACTGTGGTCTAGTCCCACAACGAAAGATTATTCCATCGTAAGAAAGGAAGAGAGGAGATGGACTTCAACAGTAGCAATGACGATCTCCACGTCAGGTCCCCTTGGTGTGATATACTGAGGACGACAATACAAAGCCCTGTGTGTAGTGGTTTGAATGAGAATGGCCCCGTAAACTCACATACTTGAACTCTTCATGACCAGGGAGTCATTCCTTTAGGAATGACTATTTAGGAAGGATTAGGAGGTGTGGCCTTATTTGAGGAAGTGTGTCACTGGGAGTGAACTTGAGGTTCTAAAATCCCACACTGGGCCCAGCATATCTCTCTCTCTTTCTCTCTCTCTCTCCCTCCCTCCCTCCCTCCCTCCCTCTCTCTCTCTCTCTCTCTCTCTCTCTCTCCTGTGTATCAGGATGCAAAGTTCTTCACCCCGTGCCTGCCTGCCCACTTCAAGGCTCCCCATCATGATGCTAACATGATGAAAATGGACTAATCCTCTGAAACTGTAAGCCAGCCCCCAACCAAATGCTTTAATGTATCAAGAGTTGCCCGGATCATGCTGCTGCATTGCCGCACTGGAATAGTAACCAAGACACTGCGCATTTCCCCTCAGTCCATCATTTCCATCAAACCAGAAGGAAAACATCAGACCAACCCCAGCTATGGGGTGCTCTGCCAAACACTGACTGGCCCTTCAGAGCTGCCAGGGTCACCACACAAGTCAAGTGTGAGACACGGCCACAGTAAAGAGCAGCGGAAAGAGACAGAACAGCCAAACACAACATCATGGCCTGAGTGGACCCCTGGAAAGAAAAGGGACATCAGGTGAAACCAAAGACATGGGACTAAAGGGTAGACTACTGTCAACATGGTACAGCCGCATGGGTTCCCCAGTCTTGAGAAGGGCACACGGATGTTAGTAAGCAGGGAAGTGAGGTGTGGGCTATGGGCGTGCACGTGTGCGTATGTGTACTCATGTACATGCACATGCATGGTTTAGGTGTGCACATGGATGAGTAAACATGCATATGGAGGCTAAGCTAACTCCAGCTGTCATTCCTCAGTACAGTTCACCTTTGTGTGTGTGTATGTGTGTGTGTGTTTGCACATACATGCACAGGCATGTACAGATGGATGTACACACCTTTGTGTGCACACATGGAGGCCAGAAGCCTGCAAATCTGCATTAGATGTCTTTCTCTATTGGCCTCCACACTATTATTATTATTATTTATTACTATTATTATTATTAGGCAAGGCCTCTCACTGAACCCAGAACTCACTGACTCAGCAAGACCAGCTAGCCAGCAAGCTGCAAGGATCCTCCTGACTCCCTACCCTCCCAGTGCAAGGCCTACAGCCCCACACCATCGCGCCTGGCTGTTATGTCTGTGATGGAGATGTGAACTCAGGTTCTCATGCTTGTGTGCCACCACCTTACCAACCAAGCCATCTCTCTATCCTCCCACTTTTTTGACACGGGGTCTTTCACTGGCCCGGAACTTGACAATTTAACTATGCTTGCTGGCCAGTGAGCTCCAGGGATCCACCAGACTCTACCTCCCCAGCCCTGGGATGGTAAGTGCACACGACCATGAGCCACGTTCTCACACGGGCTCTGGGAATCAAACTCGGGTCTTTGCACATGACTGATTCAGCCGTCTCAGCCCTGGCTTTTAAGTTCTGTGAGTTTAAAACTATTCTAAAAAAAAAAAAAAAAAACTTGCCTTACTTCTGAAAGGAACAAAGTGCCGACACCCACAGGACATGAATGAACCTTGAAAACACTGTATTGCATGAAAGAAATCAACCACAGAAAGCCACATGTGGAAATGATTCTATTTATATGAAATATCAGAAAAAAATGAGCTCTCGGAGCCCAGAGCACACACAGCTGCCAGAGCCCTGGGAAAGCTATGACTGTAAGGGGTACACGGTTTCTTTAGGGGGCAATGACAACATTCTAAAATTGATTATGGTGTCAGTTTCAGGACTGCGAACACACTAGAGAAGAATGGGTTGTGTTCCTTACAGTGCTGTTTTCTGGCATGCGAACCACAGAAAGCTGTTATTAAAGTGGGAGCCCGACAGTGGAAAAGTTGAATCACACACTTCACACAAACATGGTCGTCAAGAATGCATTTCATCTGGGGAGCCCTTTGAGGGATGCCGAAAAGTAGCATGAGACTGTTACCACGTCTCCTATCTCCTACCTGGCTGTGCCTCAGTTTCCCCTTATTAGTCCTCAGGTATTAGCCTTCCGCATGTTATATCAGCAAACCAGTTATGGTGGTGAAGAGAGGCCCAAGCATCTATCTATATATCCCACTGCCAACCCCAGAAAGAGAATGATGCTGTCTTTTGTTTTTTAAGTAAATGAAACACTCTCAATAAGAATAATAAATAAATAAATAAATAAATAAATGAATGAATAAAAACTAGCTCAAGTAAAAGCTGGGTAAGGGACTAGGGCAACCATTCCTGGTTGGGCTTATACCTCAGTTGGTAGAATGCATGGCTGGCACGCACTAGGCCCAGAGTTCAATGTCCATAACTGCAACGAACAATATATACCAACCATCACCTGGGAAGATGCTCAGAGCACTAATTACCAGGAAAATGTAAATCATGACCATTGTGGTGCCACATCACACCAAGATGGCTGTTTACAAAGAATGTTGAAGCTGGTCAGCACCACACTGTGGGTCAAATGACCAGCTCCAGCAGCGCTGCCCAGGGCCCTTCTCCTTCAGCACACATCCGTCTGTGCGCATGTCACATCCCTGGGCTCTGCTGGCCACACCCTTTCTGGTCCCACTGAGCATCCTCCTGCCCAGCCCTGGTCCATCTGACTCTCATACCAAAGGTTTCTCCAGCGAAAAACAAAAGCATTATTAACAACAAAACAAGAAAGTAGAAAAAGAAGCGCTAAACAATCAGCTCTCAGGAAGGGAGCAGTTGCTCAGCAGAGAAGGAGCCTGAGGTTTCATGGCGTCAACGAAGCAGAGACACAAAGGTTCCTGTCACACAAGTGGTTGCAAAGAGGGGGCAAAGGCACAGAACCTGGGTGTCCATAAGAAATTGATGACAATGGAGGCTCCAGTGGGGTGGCCACCAGGCTCCTTGTTTGGTTGATACAACGGTGAGACACACTTTGTAATTTAATTACTTCTCTAAATTTTGATGAAACAGCCAGATTGTGGTGAACGGCTATCAACTAATTACACAGTGTAGCAACAGCAGTAAGCAAACCTTGGGCCTCTTGATACTTCATTCCAGAACCTTCCAAGATAAGAAAATTTGTCATTATTTAAATGAATTTTAATTGCCAAGCAAAACAGAGGTATGGCAAAGGACTAAAGAAATGTCCAAATATCTGAGTGACTAATTCTGCCTCAGAATGGCATGAGAAGCGTTAGAGACTTCAAGACTACCTCATGAGTTATGGTAATGTGACGGCTAGAGGAGCTTGTCAATAAGAAACCCCTCACACTGAGCCCATTCACTGGACTCTTTGGGGTGGGGGTCGTGAGGTGGAATAACACTTCAGATTTCAATGATGATGGGCACATGGGCAGAGAAGCCATCAAAAGAATCTTGGAGACAGTTATCGCCTCAGTATATAAATAACGTGTCTTCCATACACTACGGACAATCTCCTTTTTTCTTTTGAGAGAAAGAGGGAGAGAGAGAGTCATGTGTGTTCATGTTATGAAGGTACACACGTGTGGAAGCCAAAGGGCCACCTTGAGCGACATCCCAGGATATCATCCACCTCTTGAGCTGGAGTTCCTTGTTGGCCCAGAACTTCCCATTTGCGCTAGGCTAGGCTATCCAGAGAGCTCCAGCGATCCATGGGCTTTTCTGTCCCTGCCCAGCACTGCGATTACAAATATGAGCCACCATGCCCATCTTTTGTATTTAGTTTTTTATTTATTTATATCTTTGTTTTGATTTGTTGTTGTGGTGGTGGTGGTTTGTTTTATGTGGGTTGGTGGGAACTGGACCGAGTCTTCGACAAGGACTTTACTGACTAGACTATCTTCCCAACCTTGTTTTTCTGTCCTTGATACATAGCACGTGAGATTCCACTGACTATGGAGACCATCCCACCAAGCGCTGGAAAATCTTAGGGGCAGCCAAGGGATGGTTCATGGATCTTTCCAGGGGCACCAAAGCCCCGCCTTAAGCCATCTCCTGCACAAAATCCTACCAGAAAACATCTCTACCATCAAAACTCTGAAGCTAATCACCAGCAACCAGACAGCTGGAGACACCCAAGGTTTCCCAAGGTAACAGAACTACCCAGGCCAGTCTTCATTCTTTCCTACACCAAACTCTTAACCTCAACCGTAACCCCAACCCACACACTCTTCTAAACCACCTAACCCTAATCGCAACCCTAACTCTCCCCCACACCATCAAACCCTAACCCATCCCAAACTCTCCCCTACAAGACCTGACCTTCCTGAAGAAACCCAAGAACGGCTTTCCCCCTTGTTCTGTTCCCTTCCCCTTTCCCTGTTCCCCTCTGCTTGCTCAGTTATCCTCCCAAGCAAAGCTTGTTTCTTGGGCTGCCCTGGGTATCTCATTGGAGTGGTTCCCTTCTCACAAGCAATGCAAAGAATAAACTCTTTTCATGTAAGAGAAGCTGAGCGGGGCTGGAAGGATGATGGCTCAGCAGCTAACAGCACTTGTGGATCTTGCAGAAAACCCGGATTTGGTTCCCAGCATCACATGGCGACTCACAACTCTGTTAACTCCAGTTCTGGGGGATCCGAGGCACCAGGCACACATGCGGGGCACATACATATATATAAACACACAAAAAGTAAAAATAAGGAAATCATTTCTTTATTTTTAAATCACACGATCCTATGGCATACCATACAGCACAATGTGGGACTGAGCCCTGAGGGCCACACACAGAGAGAAAGATTCACATTCCTGTGAACACTCCCTCTCGCAGACGCTGGTGGGTAGAAAGACCCATTATCAGAAACCCAAACAGCCCCGCTGGATTTGGGTTCACCATTCAAATGTCCTGACTAAGCCACGCTAATGCATTCCACGGCCCCACCCCCTGGATGCCTGAAATCACGGACAGTAGCAAACCCTATAAATATTATTTTTTCCAGTACACACCTACCTGTGACAAAGTTTTATTTAGTGAGCAGGCAGAGTAAAATTAAAAATAACTAACAGTTGAAGAAATGGCTGAGAGGGAAGAAGCCTAGTGACTGAGAATTAGATTCAAGACCCATACAAAAGTGGAAGGAAACTGACTTTAGAATATTGTCCATTGACCTAAACACACTCCCGCCCCCTCCATCCATGCACATATACATATACAACAATAAAAAAATAAAATAACTGACAATAAAAGAGAAACGATAACACTGTAATAAAATTGCCAGCATTATTCCTCTTGTGTCTGGGGCATTATTAAGTAAAGTAAGGTTTAGTTGAATACAAACGCTGCGATATTACAAGAGTTGAGCTGATAACCAAGGGTCTGTGAATGGAATAACAGGAAGGGTAACGTACATGCTGTGGATACACTGGACAAAGATTCTGTGTGACACTGTGTCAGGGGAGACATGAATGTCCACTCGTCCCAAATAGAGAAACCATACAGACCTAAGCAATAGCAGCACCAAAGTCCAACTTGGTGAAACAATGAGTTTTACTGGGTTTACTTACAGGAGTATAGGTAAGGGGTACTTACGGGAGCAAGGGTGAGTCAAAGACAGCTGCATCACCAAAAAGCCCTTCCCAGCAAGGTGCTACTCATGAAAACAAGATCCCTAAAGTTCTCTACACAACTTAATGGCAGCTACACTAAGATTCTCCTCTCTGGAATCCTTACTGCTTATATAACCTTGGAGAAAGAAGGGCCTTGTGAATCTGGTCAGTTTCAGGGACTTCCTAAGACTTACAGGTTGCTTACTTTCTGAGTCTTAACTAGTCTTCTTTCGAACGTTCTGAGTTTTAAGGAACTTACTACCAGGAGAAAATGTTTGAAATCAGAAAAAACTGCTCTACAACAAAAGTGAAGGTGCCATAAAGGAAGAGGAGAGAGGGCACAGAATGGCGACACACCTCTTAGGGTGGTCGGCATGCAAGTCAGACAAGAATTCTTCACTTCCGGAATTTTTCATTTTAAATGTGGACCATGTTTACTTTCACATAACTGAAAGCAGGAAAAGTGAATTTGCACATCAAGGAGCTATTGTAATTCCTGATCTGGACAAGGGACCCACAAGAGCGCGCACACACATATGCATTCCAGGCCTACCCAGAAGGCCACCTGGCATTTATAGTCTAAAGAATACAGAGCTCACCTGAAATGACTCAAGAGATAGGAACTAATTCTGATTATAACCCAAAATATTAAGTGGAAATGTTATTAATCAACAACCCGTGTGTCTTACTCAGGCTCTACTTTATGTTGCTGTAGGGCTACAGGAGAAAAGCAGGGACAGTAGATGACAATGGTCTCTGCAGATTGCTGGCTTCATGCAACTTTAGTATGTTTGCACGCCGTAGCTCTGAGTGATCTGTGGGAGACTGGATCATCCTCTTGTGGTTTCTATAAATCCAGGAACAATAAACCTCCACACCCAAACTTCTTCTAACAGTTCTCAAAATAAAATCCCCCCTGGACTCCAATTTGGGAAACATGGTGTCAGAAAATACAAAGTAAGTCACTGTATGGCTTCATGCAAAGCTTCCTACACCTGACCACTCAGGAGCCAAGGAAGCAGTGCTCAGCCACTGCCATGGAAGAGTCACTAGTGCCACTCGTAGCCACGGCAGCTTCCCGTTGGTCAGTAAGCATTCTCTCAGATTACACTTTTCAGTGGGAGAGCACCTGAGGGCAGCTTCACAATGGCATGGCCAGTGGACAGAACGAATTCCACCCTGCAAAGCCAATCTCATGACTACCAAGATAAGGAAGGAACACCCACAGAATAAGAGACAATAAAAGACGCAGAAAATGGGCACCAGAGTTTTCTTTGAGTACCTGCTGTGGTTTGTATGAAAGTCCCCAGAGAGTCCACATGGGATGGTTTGGTCCCAAGAAATATGCTACTGAGGCAGGAGAGCTGCTGAGAAGAGGGGAACCATTGGGAGGTTTTATGTCATTGCTAGTGTGCACTAAACGAGGGCTGTGGACCCCAGCCTCTCAGTCACTCTCAGCTCTTGCTCCTAATGTGTGTTCACTCTAACGCACATTCCTGCTGTACTTTGCTGCCTTCACTAGGGAACCAAGAACAAAGCCAACCCTGCAGAACTGAGAGCCAAATGCTAGCACTTTCTCTACCTTTGAACTTGCCTGTGTTAGTTAGTATTTCATCATAATAGCACAAAACTGATACAGGTTCCGTGGGAATCCTCATTAAGTCAATTTGCAATCCCAAAACAATGCCCACCTAGGCAACTTCTGCAAAGACTTGCCACTCCACTCTCCTAGCTGGCATGCTCCATCTTTAAAAAGCCTGAAAGATTCAACTCTAAAATACGGAGAAAGGTGTGGCTAATCGGGTGACCACCAAAACCCAGCCAAAGAACCTCGGGAAGGAACCCAAAGTCACCTCTCGTGGCATCATCATGAAATGTCCCATCAATAAGTGGCTACTTCACAGATGCACAAAACACCAAGTGTCCCCAGGGACCTGATGCAGACTGCGCAAAAAAAACACCAGGGAGCTTTTCCATGGAACCCTGGAGCTCACTGCACAACTTTCAGGCAGCTCCACAGGCCGGAAGCTCCTCTCCTCTTACCATTCATTTAACCTTAGAGAGGGAGACTTTGTGAAACCATAAGGACTTCCTGAGACTTTTGAGTTAGCCAATTCCTGAGTCTTAAGGAGCTCTCTTGCAGGATGAGATGTTTCAACTCAGAAGAAACTGCTGTCCCACACTTTCTGGATGGGCAACTATCACATTATCAGCTATGAAAACTTCAATCCTACAGGCCCAGCACCCCTACTGGGAAGACCCAAACTTCAAAATGCTTCAAGATTCAGAACTTTTTGCACGTCAACATCTGCTGTGAGAAGCTTCTCAGGCTTTGTGTGCTCAGTGTGTACAAAACAGAGATGAGCCTCATGTTGAGACGCGACACCCCCATAAATATACACTACACATATGAAAATATTGCAAAATCTGAACAATTCTGAAATCTGAAACACTTGTGGTCCCAAATATTTTAGATAAGGACAAGGAAGACTGGGCCTGTAGTAACTTAGACAAAAGCATCTTACTTCCGGGAAGCAATTCCACAGGCACTCAAACAACTGCTGGGGAAAAAAGGAGAAGGAGGAGGAGGAGGAAGAGGAGGAAAAGGAGGAAGAAGAGGAAGAGGAGGAGGAGGAGGAGGAGGAGGAGGAGGAGGAAGAAGAAGAAGAAGAAGAAGAAGAAGAAGAAGAAGAAGAAGAAGAAGAAGAAGTAGTAGTAGTAGTCTGGTTGATATAAAGCTATTTCACATAATATTTAAGAATCAGAAGACCTGTGAAATAAATGATGCTTAAATGTGACACAAAAGTAAAAATGGGACTGTTGGGCCAAAGGGACCACAAGGACAGGGCAGGGGGATGTACAGGGTAGGAGGAACACAAAGAACAAAGTATGAAAGAAGATGCCCCAATGAAACCCATTATTTCGAATGCTAACTTAAAATTAATTAGAAATAAACCATGAATATACAAATGACAGATACTAGCAATGTTTTCTGTTTATTGTTTGCTTTTTAATGAAGAAGCTGGAACTATAGTAATATGGAAAGGGGCTTTAGGTTTGGTTTGGTTTGATTTGGTTGAGCTAGATCTCACTATCGGGGGTTAGTCTTGAACTGCGTACGCTCTCAAGAATGGCCTGGAACTCCTGACTGTCCTGGGCTTCACTCCCGAGTACTGAGCTGGCAAGGCAGCAGAACCTGCATACCATGGGAAGGCCTGCAGGAACTGTAACAATGAGAAGCCTCGCCGTGTGTGGTCTAAAGCGGCTGTGCTTGGAAACCAATATGAAAACCAGTGCTAAATGGAAGAAGCCAGTTTCAAAGGCCACAGGGTCCATCATTCCATTTAAATGAAATTTCCAGAACAGTCAAATCCTCAAGGACAGAGAGTAGATTAGTGCTTGCCAGGGCCTGGGAAAAGGGAGTTGGGAAGTGGAGACCAACTGCTAACAGGTGTGGGTGCTCCTCGGAGGGTGGGAAGGTTCCAAAACCGCACAGAGGAGACTGATGTTCTGACAGGCTCAACTGCCCACTGACACAGACTCACCTGGGAAGGGTGTCTCAATGGCACTCATAAAAGTTGCTCCAGGGCTGGGGAGATGGTTCAGGGGTTGAGGGTCTTGGCTACTCTTCCAGAGGGCCCAGGTTCAATCAATTCCCAGCTCCTAAAAGGCGGCTCACAAAGGTCTGTAACACCAGTTCCAGAAGTCTGACCCTCTCCCTGACCTCCATGAGCACACGGCATACAAATGCACAGCCATACATGCAGCCAAAACACTCAGGCACATTAAATGAATAAATGAATAAGTAAATAAATAAATCGTTAAAAATTAAGCAGTTGGTCCAAGCAAAGCTTGCCGACTCTCCATTCTCCATCCCTGTTTTGTTTTCTGAGTATACTTATAAAAGTTGGTCCAAGCCAAAGCTCACTCAACATCCCAACCCCCACTCCCAACACTTTCCCCCAAGTTCACTGCAGAATTCATTCTCTGATTGGGGGGAAAAAACGCAATGATGAAGAGAATTTTAAAACTTACTCTTCAACAGCTCCCTTTATGTTCCATGCTGGCCTTCACTCTCTCTGTATTTATTTCATCAGCCACAGCCTTTACGGCCTGTAGAAATACAGCCGAGTAGGAGAAATCTGACCCCTGCTTCTTCTTAGAAGTATACTCTCAGATGAGAAGACGGGTGCATGCAAAGTCTGGGATAAAGTGAACCCCATCTGAACTCTGAAAACACATCCAACCCTCCATTAACGAGAGGTAGGTAACTGGTGCAACACTCTGCCTTGCGAAACAATGGATTTTCCCATTGGAAGAAGGGGTGAGGGTGTTTTATGTTCAAAATGAAGCTTCCTAAAGAAAATGATAACACACTGAATATTGCAAACAGCTAGGGAAAACTGAAGCCCATCCAAGCCAGTTGACTCATGAGAGAAATTATATTCTTGGCAAAACTATTAACACCCTCAGAAGACAGAGCCCTTCCAAGTTGCATTCCTATCCTGAGTAGTCAGCAGGCTCCTTCTTAAAATCTATCTTCTCTCAAGTCCCCAGAGCCGCCAGGGTCGCCCTCAGTAACCTACTCCCGTGTACACAGCTCCCTGGGCATCTACCTCCAACACCCAGTGGTGTGCTGACTCAATGCTTCTCCCGGAGATGCTAATCAAGTACCCCTGCACCCTGCTGTCGTCACCCTGCCCGAGTCATCCCCTTCTTTCTGCTGCAGGAGGAACTGTCCCTCTGTTCAAAAGACAAGACAGTGCCTAGCTATACAAAGGACAAAAAGCACATCCTAGAACCCCTTCACTTCCTAGCTATTGTCACACACACACACACACACACACACACACCAGGGTCTCAGTCCCCAGAGGTGAAACCATCTGCTTCATACTTCAAAGGATTCCCGTGTGTCCATAAATCACAAGGGTTGACAGTCACATCCCAGCGGCAGTGAGGGTGTTTGTTTTTGTTGGCTTTTGCCTTTGCCCAGCCCTCTGTAAGGAAAACAAGGGCCAAAGGACAGTAGGGAGCTGGATGCCCTGGGCCTGGGCTTGGTTAGAGAAGTCCTTGGAGGATCCAGGCAGCCGTCCCCAGGGAGCCGCATGGTCCCTGGTCAACCTGGTCCACTCTGAAACCTGAGTGGGCCCTATGAAGGACTGCCTACCCCCATCAAAGCTTCAAATCTAATCATGGCCCTCCTCTCCTTAGGCAGCCACCCCGAGAGGACAGCGAGAAGGAAAGGCAGCTCACCCAAAAGCTCTGGGGTGCAGGCCTCTGCTGCAGAAGGTCCTGAAAAGATTGGACCCTTCATACCCTGTCATGGGGCAAAGCGGTCATAAAGTTCCCAGCAGGGCAGTAGTGCCCTGATCCTAGCTGACCTAAACTGTGCAGAGGCACTGGGTGACCCGCAATCCAAGCTGCTGAACACAGTAGAGAGAGCTACCTTCAACCACACTCACTCCAAGAGTGTGTCTCTGGCTCTCCATACTAACCCTGACCAGTGCTGGAGGCAGGGTCAATCAGCTCCCCGCCCTGGGGCCCAGGATCGGCAACACATTGCTGGCAGTGGAGGCCCCGTATCAGGTAAATTCTTGTGCCCCGACTCTGGCCACAGACTCAGCAGCCAGCAGCAGTAGACGGACACTTGCTCAAGGGTCTATGTCACTGTCTGGGGGCTTGAGTGTGCATCTCAGAAATTCACAGACTGAAAACTTAATCCTCAAACTTTACGGTAAATCATTTAGAGGTGGGGCCATTGGGAGAGAATTAGGGTTATGTGAGTTAATGGGGAGAGGGGTCCATCAAGGTATTGGTAGCTTTGTAAGAACAGAAGACCTCAGCTGGAATACTTGCTCTGTCTCTCCATGAGGCCCTAACCACACACCAGGACCAGATTCATGGACTGCCAGCCTCTATAGCCATAAGCCCAACATCTATTTATTT
The DNA here is from genome assembly GCF_018167655.1 of Microtus oregoni. Lineage (NCBI taxonomy): Eukaryota > Metazoa > Chordata > Mammalia > Rodentia > Cricetidae > Microtus > Microtus oregoni. The sequence continues at coordinate 52,943,778 of NW_024543070.1, read as the reverse complement.
CTGATTAGGGATCTACCATAGCAGCTAATAGGGATCTACCATAGCAGCTAATGGGCCTACACTAGCACTTCTCACAGACATAGTCATTAATGAGGCCCAACTGCTTCACTCTGCTAGAACTGCCTGAACAGGGCAAAATGCTGGGAAGAAGGGAAGTGAGCAGTCACCATGCCTCTCCTCTCTGAGATGGACACAGGTTAAGATCTTTCCTGGTAAGCCACCACCTCATGGTGCTACACACATTACTAAATATGGGTTAAAGCAAGATGTGAGAATTAGCCAATAAGAGGCTAAAACTAATGGGCCAAGCAGTGTTTAAATAAATACAATTTGTGTGTTATTATTTCAGGTGTAAAGCTAGCCATGCGGGAGCTGGGCGGGAATGCAGCCTGCCTCTCCTTCTACATCCCTTCAAAGGACTCCTGTGCGTACAAAAATCACCAGGGTTGACAATCACATCCCAGCAACAGTGAGGGTGTCCCTTCAAGCATTCCCTTTTGGTTTTGGTTATGTTTTTATTGTTTCAAAACAGGATTCCTCTGTGTAGCCCTCCCTGGCTGACCTGTAACTCATTCTATAGATCAGGCTGGTCTCAAACTCACAGAGATCCACCTGCCTGACTCCTGAGTGCTGGGATTAAAGGTGTGCACCACCACCATCCAGTCAACCTTCCCTTTAGTAACAACACTGTTCCTCAGCAATCAGACACACCCCAAAGACCTCAATATATCATCTCCTGAGACCCACTCTACAAAGGAAGGCCACAATTCAAAGAAACAAGAGTCAGGACCACAATGTAACTTCCTTTTTTGCAGAGGGAACCATTATTCAAGCTTACTAGTACAATATTCATGTTATTAAAAGTCAAAATGACCCTCATTTTAATACCCCTAAAATACTGGAAACTGGGGAATGGGAGATAGACCTGTGGGTAAAGAGTCGCACAAAACATGAGGACCTAACCTTTGATCTCCAGAACCCACGTGGAACCTACTTGTGATGGCTAGCACTGGCAGAGGGTCAGCCAGGTCCCAGGGGGCTCACTGTCTCCAGGTCATCAGCTCCAGGTCAGTGAGAGAATCTGACTCGAAAAACTATGGCGTGGCCTCCACACAAGCTCACACGGGCAAGCACACACATGTGTGCACACACACACTGGAAACGTGGGGCTGCAGAAATAGCCATATCCCTCAGATTCCCGTTCTTCTGGCCACTTATACAAGAAAGGGGATTTCTACAGTTCATGCTGTAATGTCCAGGATTTCATTCAAGCAGAGCTGACCAGGAAAACAGACTATCTGGGGAACACCAGGGGACACAATGGGCCTGAGCAGGGACAACTTACACAGCATTCCCATGAAATATGTCTAGAGTGGAATGAGCACCAAATGTTTTTAGAAAGCTCCAAGAACAACCCAAACCTCCCCCACTCCCCAAGAGCAGTCTGAAAACCCAGAGAAACAAGATGAAATTCCTTGTCTTAACCTCCACCCCTCTAATCGCTCACAGGATGCCCCAAAAGTCAAGCTGCACCAATAATGCCCTTAAGAATTGTTGGAATCAGGTATAGTGGCACTTGGGAGATAGGCAGGCAGATCTCTATGAGTTTGAGGCCAGCCTGGTCCACAGAGAGAGTTCCAGGACAATCAGAGCTATACTGAGAAACCCTGTCTCAAAAATTAAAAAAAAAAAATTGTAAAAAAATCAAACAAAACAAAAGAATCGTTGGAGTTGCTCACTAAGCTGACTCCCGCCCGCTTCCTTGCAAACTCTGGTTTTAGAAACAAGACGGCTGACAAGGAGGTGATGCACTCTTGATGTCAGCAGTCCCCGCTCCGTCCCTCTGCCCGGCCCACCCACAGTTTATTCCAGGACCCACAGGACACCAAAATCAAAAGAGAGGTAAGTCTCTCAGAGAAAAGAACTAAATACACTGACCTGTTCCGTTCTTCCCAGGTGAGAGCAATCATCCTGGCATTGCCTACAGTAACAAAGCACCCACAGGACCCCTTGTCCACATGGCCCACACAGCTCACACAACCCCTCGTCTACGCAGACCACGGGACACCTTGTCACCTAGAGCTCCCACATTACAAGCTTACATTTTGACTTTTGAAACTTTCCTCGATTTTGTTTCTTGAACATTTTCAATCTATAGTTGACTAAAAAGAGGTACAGCATATCAGTATAAAGATAGCTGCCTTCCACACCCCTTCATCTCAGCATTCGGGAGGCAGAGGCAGTGTGATCTCTGAGTTTGAGGCCAGCCTGCTCTACAGAGCAGGTTCCAGGACAGTCAGGGCTGATCCACAGAGAAACTCTGACAAACAAACAAAAAGCAAAAACAACAACAAAAAGATAGCTTCCTTCTTTCACTAGGGTCCTACAGGAAGGATGAAGGATAAGGTTCACTGGGGCTCCTGAATCCTGAACCACAGCAGAAGATAGCTTCTTTATTAGGATGAAGAAGAAAAGGAACAGCCTCATTAATGTACGACTCCCCTCTGCACCCTAAGAATTTACTTCAGGGATAGCCTGTCAAAAGCAGGATGGAGCAGAGTGGGAGGAGCAAGCGCACCAAGACAGTTTAAAGCACCGCACACAGGGCAAACCACTGCTGCTACAATCTTACCTTGGGCTAGCCAGAAAGATTTGGAAATCCCTCTTGGTATCCATAGAGCCCTGTGCTCATGTGTAGTCACTGTATCTGGTGTGCAACCCACATGGAGAAAGAACACTGAGTATTTAACTCACATGGTGCAGATGTTATGGTTTCTGTATACCAAAGCCTCATGTTCATTGCTCAGCAGACCACGGAGTACATGCCAGCAGGCAGCGCCAATCAGCTCTGAAAGTGGCAAATTGCACACCAAATGCCATACCCCTGCTCTGCTCTGACTCCCACCACTCAGTCTAGTTTGTACTGTCTTGATGAAGACATCAAACTCCTTTTGTATTTAGTGGCCTTTTCTGTTCATTGTTCTGCAGACTACCTACCTTACACAGCATTGACAGATAGCAATACAACACAGTTGTTCCAAATAGGAACCTCCTAAGCCTGCCAGTCTTGCTTTAGGACCCGATTCCTGTCCTTGGTTAGGCTCTTCATCGCCCAAGCTAGAAACATTGCTGGTCACAGTAGCTCTCTCTGACCTAGTTATTTCTTTTCCCCTTGCAGATAAGGAAAACCATCACTCAAAGTTCATGACCACTCAGAATTCGGATGTGATCCACACTGAAAAGCGCCGTTGTGGCCACAATAAGAAAATTGAGATGAACGCAGCCAGGATTCAAGGTGAACTCTAATCATGGCCGTCTGAACTGAAGGAGTCAGGCCACATGGGGACAGAACAGAGGTGAAGACAGACAAGTGTGCACATGGAAACCAGGAGCCACCAAGAAGCGGAAGACGGAAAGAAGGTTCTCCCGAACAGTTTCCAAACTGTGGACCTCACGGCTCACTGTCCATGTAATTCCACCTCCCAGGACTGTGGGACGATACATCTGTGTGACACCACATGTCCTACAAGACTCACATGTGGTTTTCAGACTTATTTTTGTCATAATTGAGTCACAGATTTCGACTCTGTCCATGCTTGTCTCATTGCCCCAGGTCTGACCACTGGGGAGCCTTCACTGGCCCCCGTGTGCTCTCAGCACACTGACTGTGTCAGGCCACTGAACCACTACCCCAAGACCATACCCCAGCTCAGCCTGACCTTCTCAACCATGGCATATCTTCAGCCATCGCCCCAAGACACTAGCTCCTCGTATGTGCAATGGGATTTAGTGGACTAAAGACTGGGAACTGGGAACACTCAGTGCTAATGAGGTGCTAAGCTGTTATAGAAAAAAAGAACATGGTTTAAAAACTATGGGTCTGCCACTAAATATGATGCATCGTGTGGTTATACAGGAGTCATGAGTCATACCTGTTGTTCTCTTGCAAGACTACAGCTCCCAGCGTTCCGCTGGACTCCAGCACACCAAGCGCGGGACACATTTCCCAGAAGCCTTTGCATTCCCCGTTAAAAAGCAGGGGCCGCCACGAGCCCCTCTCTCTCTCTTCTCCCTTCCAATGGAAATCTACGCTATCCAGGTGAAGGCCAGGTGTGTTTGCCGATGGTGTATGGCTTTCCCCATCAGCTGAGGCTACACAAGCAAAGCATCACTGACATGAACTAAGTGCCTCTCTCTTGGATCCCATGGGTGTCTTGTCACCATTTGTAATAACACTTGCTTACCCACTAGCATTCAGTTCTAGTTTCCTGGACCTTTTTGGGCCTTAACATTACATTTTCCAAAAGTACATATTTCTTTCATTTGAAACAGGGTCTCTCTACATAGTCCTGGTTATCCTCGAACTCAATTTGTAGTTAGGGCTAGCCTTGAACTCATAGAGATCCTGTCTCCCTGGTGTTGGGATTAAAGGTGTGCATCACTATACTGGACTTCAACATCACAGTTTCAATGAGTAGAGCTTCAACATGTTCCAAAAGACAAAGCATTGTTACAAAGGGTTCAAGAATACACTGAGAACAGAAGGAAAGTCTCCGAACGCAATAGAGGCTGAAAGGTTTCCCTCCAGGATCAGAACAAAACAGGGGTGTCCCCTTTGAACCCATGTTGAACACAGTGGTGGAAGTTCAAGACTGAGCAATTAGACTAAATAAATAAATGAGAAGTTTAATTGTCTGTCTGCAGTTAACTAACACGACCTTATACAGAGGCTGAGAGCCACAAAGTGCTAGCTGAGCAAATAAATTCTGTAAACCCACAGGGGAAAAAAAATCAGTCTGTATAAGTTAACTTCTATAAACTTACTAATAACAAATAACACACGTATAAAAAAAAGGAAATCAAGAAAGCAATTCAATTATCATAACACAAAAAAAGAGAGACGATACTTAGGCATTGTTAATTATGGAAGCAAAAGACTCGAAAGACTGAAGGCTATAACACACGGATGAGTGAAATGAAAGCCGTCAATATATCTGTGTTTATGAACTGAAGACAATACTGTAAAGAAACCAATACTACTGAACACAACCCACAGACTCACTGCAGTTCTTCACCAAATCCCAGCTGACCACATGTGGCTAAAGACACCCGCCATGTGCCCATTGGGGCAAAGGAAGTAAATGTATTTTTTAAAATAATTTTGACCTTAAATAGTCACATGTGCCTGGCAGCTCCCATATTCCACAGCATAAAAGTTACAGTAAGTTCAAGCCAAAATGTTTCTGTAATTTAACTGTATATCCGGTGAGCTATCCTTCCAGAAGGGTGTGGAAGCCATTAGGCTGGGGTATGGGTGATGGTGGGGGAGCCCTCCCCCACTCCCGGAGGTTCAGGGCAGCAGCCACATTCTCCTGATAACATCTCAGAAGTGCAGAGTGCTTACTGAAGCTCATTCCAACACAATTAAACACACACACACTTCCCATTGGAGCTTAAGACCTTCTAGAGGCCAAGCTACTTAGTCGAATTGGGCTCAAATTTTTTTCTGTAATTATTTCCTTCCCTTTGGCTTTTTTATTGGGGGGGGGTGAGTGGTAGCAGGATTAGAACCTAAAGAAAACACCCCCCAGATATCGCATCAGTGAGTTAATCAAATCAAAAACAATCCCGTTTTCAAAACTGTTATGAAAACCTTCAACATGGTCCAACCACCCTCCTTGGCCACTCTGTCAAGAGAACTTCAAACAGATTACACCCTGGACAGTTTTTACGAGCACTGCACATGTAAGCAGAGCTGTCGCGCCCTTGTTTCCAACTTGGCAGGCTCCTCAACAAAACCAAATAAATACATGCTAGGCAAAGAGGGGCCTCGGAGCACCATCAGCTGCCGCCATGATTCGTGGGCTGCAGCTCCTCTAGGCATTTTGATTCTTTTTTAATTCCAAAACTGCATAGATGACACTACCCATTGAGCCCCTAAATGGGACTAGCGGATCAATGGAACGGTGCAAATCAAGACCCCCCCAAAGCCACAGTGGCCAAACAGGCTCTTTCTACCCAACAGTCCTTCGGCTAGTAATCCTGACTCTGCTTTCAAACCCCGTGTGTTTGACGTTGGGGAGTGGGGTCCCCTCTATGCAGTCACTGGAAAGAGCAGTGCCAGCCAAGGAACCCAGAATGGGGTGCAGCAAAGCAAACCCAGTGGTCACCAATGGGTAGCAAGTAAAGGTGTCTATCCTTGCTTCCTCTCCAAGTCCCCAGAAAATCAACAGATAAACACCAGGAGACCTATGTCACCTTAGAGGACACTTCATGAACCTTCAGGCAGGGATAACATTTAGTAGTAGTGGGTTATAACCAGTGTTTCCTAATGACCCCTGCCCAGACTGGCCAACCCCACAACTCTCTTTAAAGGACAGTCAGTTCCAGGTTGAAAGAACTCCCGAGAAGATTCACCTCCCCTACCAGTTAAAGGAGCCAACCCCTGAGCACCTAATCCATTTCCTTCAGGAAAGAGTCCTCCCTCAAAAGGCCTGCATGAAATGAGGCTCCCGCCAGGCTTCTCAATCCCCCTAGGCTGTTTAAAGGGGGGGGGGGGAAAGAGAGAGAGGGAGGGGGGGGCCTCAGTAATAGTCACACAAACACCAGTGACAGCTAGCCTCCAAGTAAACAGCAGACACAATGTCCACCAATAAAATCAGAGACTTGACTCTGCTGCAGAGAACCGTCATCAAAACTGCTCCCAGAAATGCACATTTTTCAGCCAGTGGCTTTGTTTTTGTTTTTGTTTGCTGTGCAAAAATATCAAGCAGAGCTTTTTTTCTTGGCTTTCTAGCTACACCAGGCTAACTAAATCAAGTGCAGTCACAAGGCTGGGGATGGAGCTCAGAGGTAGAGTGCCAGCCTAACACGCAGGAGGCCCCGCGCAGGAGCGCAGGAGGCCCCAGTTCTGCCTCCCAGGAGGAAACTAAGGCTTGGGGCTGTTCTGTTTTAAATGGAACCTGGATGACTGAACCCCTTCCCTGACATTGTACATCCCACAGGAGTCCACAGCACTCAGATTCTCAGGGTGTCAATCTTCTCCACTGATGTCAGGGCTCAACTTGAAATTGTTATTAAACACTGAAAAGTTTCCAATGTGCAGCTGTTGCTTGCTTGGTCCTCTGCCATGGTAAGAAAAACATATTGTAGGACGTACACAGAATCTTTCCTGTTTCCACAAAGTCTTCTTACACGAGATGGTATCATTTCTTCTCTTCTAAGAGACTATTGCGATCGCCACTCCAGGGATCTGGACCAGAAGCAAACTGGGCCCTGGCAAAAGGAGCGGCAGGAGAAGGCTAACGTCACTCCTGCCTTCCCTAATTCTGATGAAAGTATGGGATCAGAACATATACTCACTGGGTGGTGGCGGCGCACACCTTTAATCCCAGCACTCGGGAGGCAGAGACAGGCAGATGGATCTCTGTGAGTTCGAGGCCAGACTGGTCTACAGAGTGAGTTCCAGGACAGCCAGGGCTACACAAAGAAACCTTGTCTCGAAAAAACAAACAAAACAAAACAAAAAAAGAATATATACCCTTTTAAAAATAACCTTTCTGTGTTTTTACATCCTAAATTATTTCAATTATAGAACTCCCCAATTGCTGAGACTCTCTCTTTGACAACAAAAAAGATCTCAAATACCCAAATTTACTCTAATAATTTCCATATCTATGTATTTGTGTGTATGTGTTTTCTGTCAGCTTAACGAGGAAGCAATCCAGAAAGAAAAGAAACATAGCCTACTCTTTCTATAGTGGGAATTTCATTTAATCAGCAAAGTAATGTAACTTCCACATAAGGCTCAAAAAAATAAAGGAAGGAAGGAAAAGGAAAGGAAAGAAAGAAAATGGGTCTGATGGTTTTTTTCATCGAAAGTGTTCCTCTGCACATGGGTGAAGCCAGTGCTCAAATTGCTACATCCAAAATAAATGCAGGAGGACTTTTCTATTCTGGTTACAAACTTGATTTTAAGGTACCAGGGCTTCACACTCCTTCATCACCTAGGACCTCTCACTATGGCAGACCCCATCCCCCACCCCAGCTACACCTCAAGAAGCCCCCAGGCTGCAGGATTAGTAATGGCCACTAGGTTACCAGCAAAGGCCAAAATCCCTGTGGAGGCGACCAATGTACCACCCCCTAGTTTCAAAACAAATTCTTGATGGTAGAAGAGTCAGTGGGAATTCTTACAGGGGGCAAACTGGTAATGACATTAATATAGCATGTGCTGTACTCTCTCATCCTGCATTCAGCGGTTCCTGCCTTCGTGGACAGAGGTATCAATGGAAATGAAGTCATCAGAAACGGTGAACGCCATCAGCATCAGTTTAAGCCCAAACGCCCCCTGGAAAGGCTGCTCAACGTTTCTCTCCTCCCTTTGGTCGGATACGAGACAGCGCCCTGCACAGCAGGACTCTTGAAGAGCCCCGGAACCCTGCTGCCTGCTACTGCTCCCTAATTCTCACCTGCTTGCAGGAATGCTGGTAGCTGGGGGACACTGACGCTGCTGTCACAGTATAGCGCACCTCAGGCAGTTCAGAAACTTAAGGCAAACTTCTTGAGTCCCTGCTCCTCTTCGGACTTCCTCACCCAAGCCAGCAGGGTGCGGGGATTCAGGCCGCAAACCTGATAGCTAGTAGATACTCTGGGGTTAGCACTGGGAGGATCATCTCCACCTCCTCCGGCCACCACAATCTTTTCTGCTCAAGTATTCTCCAAAACACTTCTGTGCTTATTGAGGGGGGTCTCCTGATCCTAACCAAGCACCCGCGGAATCCCCCAAAGGAGGAAGAAACACTACGGGCAGGCAGAGAGAAGCACTCTCCTTTCAGCCGCGCAATATCAAGCCCTGGGGGCCGAGCCCCCACTGCGAAGGGCCCGCCAAACACCACTTCGGTCACCAATTACAACAAAAGGAAAACCAAGACCTTCGACCATGCGTCCCCCACTGTTCCTGAGAAAATGACTAACTCAGGACTTCATCTGGAGGCAGACGAGGTACAAGAGAAGCGTGTGGAGGGGAAGGGTGACCTAGGAGGAATCGACGGAGTACCGAGTCTTGGGACACACGGAGCACGTCTATGGGTGCACATCCCGACTGGAACGCACTTGGGAAAAGCTCCCTGCCGCTGCCCACCGCGGCCTCTGGAAACACTTAGTGGTCCCTAGAGCGCATCTCATTGGAACCAGCCCCAGGCGTCTAAGGAGGGCACGGGCCCAAGCTGGCGCCGAGAGCGCGGAGCATGGCCTCGCCTGGCGCCCCTCGATCGGGAGGACCGGCGCCCGCAAGGCGGCCAGTAGAGAGTGGTGGAGGATCGGGCGATGCTCGGAGTGCGCACGCAGGGTCCTTACCTGTGGTCCAGGGCGTCCAGAGCAGGAGTGCCGCCGCCGTCCAGACGGCCCGGGCGCACAGAGGCGCGTGCCTCGGCCGCGCCCAGCCCCGAGCCATGCTGCGGGCCGTGGGTGCCGGGTCTCCTACTGAGTGCTCGGCCTTCAGGCTTCGGGCCGGGGCGACTCCACCCCTCCCCTCCACGCGTCCGCGCTTTCCTCCCACGCGCTTCGCAAGCTGGTTCCCTTCGAAGGCCACTCTGCCTACCCCTTCTCCGTGCCCCGGTGCGCCGCTCGGGTGCGGAGGCTCCGGAGAGCGGGCTCGGGCGTCCGGCAGAGCGCCGGGACGAGCGCGGGGGGCGGAACGCGGGCAGGCGCGCAGGAGGCAGGGTCCCCGGCTCGCCCGCCCCGATGGGCAGAGAGGCCGGCGGCGGCGCCCTCTGCCGGAGCGACTCGAGGGCGGCGACCCCAGCGCGCGGGAAGGAGCCCTCTCCGCAGCGGTGTGTTGTCCTTGGAGCTGCCTGTTGCGCCCGCCCTCCCGCTAGCGCCTTGGGATCTTTAGGCACAAAGGTGGAGGCTCTGGTTCATCCACTCTCCCAGGCACCCGAAACTGTTGCCGTCCACCATCAGGGGACCTGGAAAACTAAGGACCTGGATCACAAATCAGAAACTAGGCAACGCTTAAGGAAGTCAGTCTCACCTCCATGAGGAAACTCAGTTACCAGGTCTTCGAAATCCTGGCAGGGACGCGCAAAAGGGAGGTGTGGTCTTGGCACAGATGTTCCAGAAAATAACCTGCCTGGTCTCCATGGGCGCCCCGCCAAGCCCCTTGGAGACTATCAGGACCCTCCTAAGAAATGAGCACAAACTCCAAGTGCAGCCATGAGGAGGCTGCCCGCGGGACGGCGATAGTATCTGAAGTCCCAGTGGCCTGTTGTTTACTGTTGAAAGCAAATTGTGTCTTTTTACCCATAAAGAGCAGAATGCTATTTGTTCTCTGCAGAACCCTCCAGAACACGCAAACTTAATTTGCTTCACTTATAAAAAGACATTTGTACGCAATTCAGTCCGCATGCTTTCTTGATTATTCTTGCTTTTATTTAGCACATGCCCAGATCTGGATTCGGAAGGCTTGGGCCTCTTGTTTGGAGCTGAGGAAATGTTTTCGTTTTTTCTCTTGGAGATAGCATTTGGAGTCTCCTGCCTTTCTGTTGTTTGCTTTGTGCTGTTTAACTGATTACCAATTGATCAGTATTTGCTGGGGCTCCAGTACCTGTTAACTGGGGTGAGGGAGCAAGGCCTGTAGCTTGCTCTCCTCAAAAGTGGCCCTCACAACCTCAGGCGCGGCGGATAATGGGTCTCTGTGGTCATAGTCACAGAAAGCCGGAGCTGGCACTGGCCCCACACTCCGGCCCAGTTTGACTGGGAAACATCTCTCCCAGTTCCCGTCTTCAGTACTAATGGACTTTAGAGGGACCAATTGTGGCCCTACCAGGGCTACTTGGGAGGAGACGCCATCCCACCCCTGGCCAGACCATCTTTCTGCAAGCACGGGTCAAAGGTTGCCAGAGGTGAACCTTTAGGGTTGTCCTCTTTTCGCCTTCAGTGTCCCTTTAGAATGAGCAAAGTCTAAGAGTGGGCTTGGAGCACAGTGTGTGTGTGTGTGTGTGTGTGTGTGTGTGTGCGCGCGCGCGCGCGCGCTCACACACACACTTCTCATCACCCCCATGTGTTTTGGGTGCAGACTATATATCAACAGGTTCTTTCTCTATTATTGCCCCCCACTTACCTTATTAAATTAACAGTCTCTCACTGAACCTGTAACTTGCTGTGTTAGCCATCCACAGACCCTGGTAAACCTGTCTGTCTGCACCTTCTCTGCTACCCTGCACCCTCCTGCCCCAGTGCTGGAGTGACAGATGCACACCACGACACAGCTTTCTCCTGCATGCTGACGAGTCACACTCAAGTCTTCACGCTCACAGAGCGCGGTACCCACCCAGTCACCTCTTCAGCCCAGAGCAACCCCACTATTGGGATCTAGGGGAAACCAGTCAAGGGCTGCAGAGAAGGGTCCCCGAGCCTCTCTCACCTCTGTCACTTGCAGAGCTTGAATCTCCAGGCCCACTGCCTCCACGGTTCTGCTGTTTGCTCCTGTGACTCCCAGGGAGCCTCTCTCATGAACCATCGCCTGGATCTTCGCAGCTGTTTGTTGTTTCCACACAACCGCATCCCACTAACTGGATCCTGGTTTTGGTTTTGTTTGGTTGGGTGTTTTTGTTTGTTTTTTATTGTTGTTTTGTTTTTGCTTGTGCATGTGTGTATGTGTGTGTGCATGCATGTGTGTGTGTTTCTGAGGATTGGGACCGGGGCCTTGCACATACTAAACAAATCTCTAACACAGATTCATATCCCCAATCATTGACCAAAAATAACACAGACACAGACACACATACACAGAGTTTCTGGGCTGGGACCAGAAGTGTGGGCTGTGGAATGCGACTCCTTAGGGCTCTTTGACAATTATCTTTGCCCAGTTTCTGGCTCCTCTGAATTTCACTATGTTCGTAACTCTGGCTGCTTCCCCTATGTCTTATTCCTGTTGATTCACAACAGAAGGACAAACACAAGTCAAACTGAAGATGTGAAAACACAAGCTTCCTCCATGGTTAACTGAAGGTGACTTTGAACAAAAGCCAACATGGAGTTTCATTTTCCCACCTGTCTTTATCAATATTTATTATTTCACATTTTTGTGGATGAAGAATTCAGGGCCAGGGAAATAGCAGGAGAAAGGAATCCTTGGGGTTGACTGGCATGGCCCTTAGGAGGAGACAGCCATCTGGAGCTTCACAATGGGAAGGAAGCCAGCACCGCTAAGAGGGTCGGAGGATGGGAGCCAGGCAAGGCTGTGACGGCACCCAGCACACACCAGGGAAACGAAGAAACCAAATGAAATCTCCTGGGGAGAGCTTGACACAGGGATCCTGGAATATTGAAAGAAGAGCCTGGAGACCTGGGTGGCCGTGTATGAGCTAATCTGCATTTTCCTATGAACAGCAATGTCTCAAGTGCCTTGCTTTGTACTATAGTATCTTTCCTGTGTTTCTTTTTGTTTGTTTTACTTTGGTTTGGTTTGGTTGGTTTTGGGTTTGTCGAGTCAGGATTATTCTCTTTATAACCTTGGCTGTCCTGGAACTCACTTTGTAGAGCAGGCTAGCCTCAAATTCAGAGAACCACCTGCCTCTGCCTCCTGAGTGCTGGGATTAAGGTGTGCACTACCACATCTAGCTTGTCCTGTGTTTCCTACAGCCTGTTAGTAAACTTCTTTTGGTAACTATCTCTTCAAATCTGTTTCTTCTTATTTGAAATGGAGGGCTTGGAATTTAACTCAAGGGCTTCTCCATGTTGGGCCAGGAGTTTGATCTACATCCCCAACCGCTGTTGTTAGCTATATTCATTTTTATTTTATATGCATGTGTGAGTCCTGTATGTTTGTTTGTTTATGCACTATATTTCCTGCCAGAGGTCAGGAGAGAGCATCAGATCCCCTTAACTAGAGTTCAAACGGCTGTGAGCTGTCATTGGGTGCTGGGAGCTTTTCCTCTGCAAAAGTAACCAGTGCTCTGAACTGCTGAGCCATCTCCCCAGCCCCACCACCAACCACTCCTATGCGCCAAGGTGAGCTTTGGTGGGTTCATTTGTTGTTGTTGTTTTTTAGACAGGGGTGGCATATATCCAGGCTAGCTTCAAATTTGTTTTGTAGCCAAGGATATCCGTGAGTGTATCTTGCCTTTGCCTCCTGCGATGTGGGATTCCCCTCTGTGTGCTATAGGACACTGAGGACGTGGAGGTGAGTGGAAGGAAGGTAGATCAGAGCATACTCTTGGGACATCGGTACTCAGCCCCCTCACCCCACTTCCATACACTGTTAGAGGAGCTCTTACGGTGAGGTACTGTGATGTCTCAGGCCCAGAGGTACAGGCACAGTCAGCCAGGACTAAAAGCTATGAGCGAAAACGAACCTGTCCCCTTATAAGCTGTCTGTCTCCAGGATTTTGTCACAGCGATGAAAAGCTAGCTTACCCATGTTCTTCAGCTTTCCTGATTTAGGTCTGTTTTCCCTCTGGACCTGAAGAAGCTTAAGGATGCGCTAGTGTGGCTTCAACAGTACTCAAGACATTACAGCAGTGTGCATGCAAGTCTCTGGAAAAAGAAAGGGGCAGGAAGATGGTTCACCAGGCAAAGGCACTTGCCACCAAGTTTGACAAACTGAACTTAATCCCAGGGCCACATAGGAAAGGAGAGAACCAAGTCTTACATGTCGTCCTCTGACCACACACATGTTGTCCTCTGACCACACATGCCTTGCACATGCACACCCCCATACATACACACACAACAAAGAAATGCATGCTAAAAAGAGCGGAAGGGGACAGAGGCTGCTCGAAAACAAACACAGTCAATGTTTTCACCCAGCCTTCCCCTGCCTTCTTAAGTTAACCAAGCTTTAAAAGACAACACCAGTGGCTTCTCCGTTTCCAACCGTATGGCCACATGAACCTTTTCACAGGTCTGTCCTGACCTCACAATCCATGTGGAGCCATAGCGTTTTCATAAAAGATATTTTCTCTCCAGCTATTTACCTCTGTGTACAGCTGTTTAAGTCACTTGGCCTATGTCTCTACAAATTTAGATCCAGGCATGGTGAAACAAGACCCCAGTTTTCACACCAGTAGGTACAACGGTTAGATCACGAAGCTTGAGTGTTGTAGCTTGAAAACCTGTCTGGAGGGCTGGAAAGTGTTTTAACAGAGCTAACTGCTCTTCCAGAGGACCAGAGTTCGATTCCCAGCACCCACATGGCAACTCATAACCATCTATAACTCCAATCGAGGGGACCCAACACCCTCTTTTGGCCTCTGTGATCCCTGCATGCACATGGTGCACAGACATATATCCAGGCAAACACCCATACACATAACAAAAATAAATAAATAAAGGAAAATATTTCAAAGAAACTCTGAAATGTTAAGCCTTCTAGCAGGGAGTACAGGTCACAGGAGGGTGCAGATGGGACATTCATTCCCCGTCATTTATACAGAGACAAGTGCCACATGGCATGACATGACATATGGAGAGGGTCTCCTCCCATGACACTCAGTGTGTGATATCTGTCCATACCAGTTGTCTGGCTCTAAAACCCAATCGGGAATCTAACAGTTCCCTCTGTTCTTCCACGACAACACTGACGACCAGAGTTAGCCTGGGCCGCCGAAGGCTTAAGGGACAGGACTGCCCCATTCCAGATGCCAGCCATATGCATGTCTTTCCTACGTGCTACAATGCAGAGGTTCCTCCCACTTTCTTCTGGGGACTGAGAGCTGGCTGGAATAGCCCACTAACCTACTGAGCGTCAGGCAACGTCGTCTTTCGAGCAGCATGGGGCGCAGTTCAGAGTTTAGATCACAGGAAGGCAAATAAGGTGGTCTCTAATCCAATTTGACTGCTATCTTCAGGAAATGAAGAAATTGGATGAAAAAGTCATCACAAGAAGTTTGGGTCACATCACCACAAGCTAAGTAGGTTAGCTAGGAGAAAGGTTTTATGAAATCCCAACCTGGCCTCCACCCCCTACCTCCACCCCCCAGGCCTTTGATGCTGTCGACAGCTTCATCTCTGTCTTGGACCAACAGAAGTTGTAGACAATCCCTTCTGTTGTTTGAGCCACTCAGTTTTATGTACTTGGTTATAAAAGGCCTGGAAACTAGGGCGAACACAAGGAGAAGAGGCAGACATTTCGGCTTCTACTTGTTATAAGAATGTTAAATGTGGGGCTGGAGAGATGGTTCAGCGGTTAAGAGCACTGATTGCTCCTCC
The DNA here is from genome assembly GCF_018167655.1 of Microtus oregoni. Classification (NCBI taxonomy): domain Eukaryota; kingdom Metazoa; phylum Chordata; class Mammalia; order Rodentia; family Cricetidae; genus Microtus; species Microtus oregoni. The sequence continues at coordinate 52,928,565 of NW_024543070.1, read as the reverse complement.
AGAGGACCAGGGTTCAGTTCCCAGCACCCACATGGCAGCTCACAACTGTCTGAAGATCCAGTTCCAGGGGATCTAACACCTTCACACCAGTGCACATAAAATAAAGTAAATAAACAATAAGAAACATTTTTTAAAAAAAAAAAAAGAATGTTAAATGTAACAAAACTTGCGTAACAAAATTACCTCACTTGAGGGGCTGGAGAGATGGCTCAGCAGTTAAGAACACTGGCTGCTCTTCCAGAGGTCCTGAGTTCAATTCCCAGCACCTACATCATCACAATCTTCTGGAAAGGGCTCTGGTGCCCTCTTCTGTCAGGCAGGCATACATGCAAGTAGAACACTCATAAAAATACATAAATAAATAAAGCTTAAAAAAAATTACCTCTCACACTGTTCTCAAATGCTGGGAATTAAGAGCAAAGCCCCATCCCCTCCGGAGGGTCTCAGCATGACTGTTTTGTAGATGTGAATGCATTTCTTTCTTTTTTTTTTTGTTTTATTTTTTTAAGATTTATTTATTATGTATACAACATTCCTTCCCTGTATGCTTGCATGAGAGAAGAGGGCGCCAGATCTCATTACAGATGGCTGTGAGCCACCATTTTGCTGGGAATTGAACTCAGGACCTCTGGAAGAGCAGTCAGTGCTCTTAACCTCTGAGCCATTGCTCCAGCCCTGCATTTATTTCTTACAGGTGGCCTTGATCCTTCTCACACTCCTTCCACCCTGAGAGGGAGAATCCAACTGCTGGGGGAGAAACCTTATCTGCTGACTTCAGATAAGGTGAATGACTTCCCGGGGTCCGGGGGGAGGGGGGACTGGGAGTGTCACACTTAGCAACCCCCATCATGCTAGTAGGACATGTGACTGGTGCATCTGGGGACTCTGTGTGCCCATATGCAAATGAAGTCACTCTGTGATGTTAATTGGATGTAGGGATCCTCTCAGGGACTTAGGCTGTCCTCAAGTGTGAGATGACAAAGATATGGGTGACTGTCCCTCCTACAGTTCAGAAGTTCTGTGTGTAAGAGGGTGGCTGTGTGATGCTGTCTCTCACCACCCTCTGTCTTTTGGGATTTTTTTTTTTTTTTTTTTTTTTTTTTGCGGGGGAAAGGCCATAGATCACACCCAGACCTACAGAGATGGGGTCTTTGTGGATGTAAAAGGAGCCTTGCATCCAGAGAGCTGCGCGCCAATCCTGATCCAAGCTGGACCAGTTTGGGAAATAAGAAAGAGGCACAGTAGGAATCAGGGAAATAAGCGGCACTCTCTGCTCCAGCCTGCACCGTGTGTGCGGCCTACCACAAACCACTTTATGTACTGGGCAGATACTCACTTGACATCACTTTCTCGTAGTCAATTTACAGCAAGGCACGGAGAACTACTATATATAAAAGTTCAGAAAGTGTGTCACGTGAAAGAAAAACCTGTTTTGAAGATAGCTCCCATCTTGTTATGTTATTGCTTCGTTGGTTAGGTTGGGATTTACCAAAAATGACATAGTTTCCATCCCACGTGAACACTAATATTTCTTTCTCCCCTTAAGAAGAAAAACCTTTTTTGCTTTATTATTTCAACAAGTTATCAATCTTAGTTTTCAGCTAGTCCTCATAAATTCTAGTTGTTAGTACTCATATCATTTTTATGACATGGCACCAGACTCTCAAATAAATACTGACAGGAGCCAGGCTGGAATTCATGGCACAATGTGTCGTTTGTATAATCTACACCCCCCTAGAGATACATAAATCATGCATTCCTGTGTGACAGGACAGGAGTCCCCGTGTGCTCCTGCAAAGGAACGGCCCACACATCTGGGGAGTGTCAGAGCCCTGCTTCAGGAGGAAAAGCCCACTTGACGTGGTCATCTCATAGCTGGAAATGTAAGTCTCAAAGGAAAGTGGGTACACATCGCTCTAAAAGGCCAGGTCCTTTCGGGGAGCAAAAGAATCCACACACACCGTCAGGGAAGTAATTAGCTCTCTGGGTGGGTTTGAAATCTCAATAATGTCAGATGATGGAACAGAGGGAAAGAGAAATCTAAGAGACCATTGGAGTCAGCTCGTAGGGAGAATTAAGTTCCAAGTAAATAGTCAATAAAAATCAGTCCATTTAGGTTCTATAGGTAGAGATACATGCTAAGGAGACAATATGCCGAGATGTGGGGACAATCTGTAGTGGGGAGGAAAGCATCCACTGAGGAGAGGACAAGGAGTAGGAGCGGAACAGGAACCTGTCAGAGGACAGTGTTCTGGACAGTGGGAGGACTGAGGGAGCTTTGTAGAAGGGGTGAGTAAGGGAGAGGTAGGAGAACCACAGAATATATAAGGTCAAGGCCTGATCACGTGGGCGTGCCAGCCAAAGGGCAGGTTATTGTCCTTTCTACAGATGACACAGTTGTGAGGGAAGTTGGTGAAAAGAGAGACAGAATGGATGGTTTGAAAGGTCAATTCGCTGCCACCTGGAATCAAGCGGGAAGACTCTTTTGTTCTTCTTTGGCTTTTTGTTTTCTCGAGACAGGGTCTCAATGTCTAGCTCTGGATGCCCTGGAACTTACCATGTGGATTAGGCTGGCCTCGAACACACAGAAATCTGTAGTTGGAGACTTTTCTCTGTCTCACCTGGTCCCACTGAACCTGTTTCTCTCCTTCCTGCTGGTCTCCACAGCTGCTTACAAAATAATCATTTGGAGGCTTAGTATTAATTATAATTGCTTGACTGATGGATCAGGCTTCTTACTAGCTAGGTCTACATATAAATTAACCTATTCCTAATAATCACGTGCCCTGTGACTTACAGGTAGTGCTCTAATATCTTAGTCCTCCGGTGGCTGCTGGCATCTCCCTGTCTCTACCTTCTTTCTTCCTCTAGCTCTGCTTGGATTTCCCACCTAGCTATATTCTGCCTTGCCATGGGCCAAAGATGCTTCTTTATTAACCAGTGGTAATAAAACATATTCACAGCATCCAGTGGGTATCACACATCACAAATCCTCCTGCCTCTGCCTCCCAAGTACTGGGATTAAAGGCATGTGCCTCTACCTCTGGCAAGGAAGAGATTCTTAATGAGAACTATCTGGGTCAGGTGAGCCTGTGCACATGTCTGTATGGGGATTGTCCTGATAGGTAATAGATATGGGAACACTCAGCCCATGGTGAGTGGCACCATTCCCTAGGCAAAGAGAGGAGAAATTAACTGAGAGCAAGCAAGCAAGAATATGAATATGAATATTCTCTCTTCTTGAATGTGAAGTTGGGGTGACCAGCTGCTTGAATTCTGTCCTGACTTGCCCTCAATAATGGTCCACGATCTAGAGTTGTAAATTCTTTCCTAAGTTGCATTTGTTGGAGTAATTCATCCCAGCAACAGAAAGGGAACTTGAACAAGATGTGAGTTGGGTTTTTGTGTGTCTTCTTAGATGTCAGTTTGCATGTAACTTTAGAATAGGAAGAAGAGAATCCTAAGACACAGGTACAGGCTGCTGTGACCTTCAACTGTCTGGTTTGTAATGAAAGCATTGTCTGGGTCACATAAATTGGTTGGTTTAGAGTTATTTTCCAAAAACAGAGTCAACATATTTTCTGCAGGATTTAACATGGCCTGTAAGACAGAGAAAAGACTCAGGGAGGACACGAAATCTCCGGTCTTGGTGATATTTACACTGGGATGTAAACAATTGCTAAGGGGCTGCGAGGAGAAAGCTGAAAATTCCTTTGTAGACATTCAGTTTGGAATACCTCTAAACTCAAGCAGAAATGCTGAGGGTGTCATTGCACGGGTAACACACAGAGCAAAGGTCTAGACAGGAGACTGTAGTTAGCCACAGGGTTTCGCCAATCCCAGGCTGGACTCGAACTCACTATGACCTCCCAGAGTGACTTTGAATGTGTAATCCTCCTGCCTCCACCTAGCAAGTCCCAGAATGACAGACAGGCTACATTATGCCTCATTTTTAATGTGGTCCTGAGAGTCAAAGCCGGGGCTTCATAAATGCCAGGCAAACACTCGACTAACTGTGCTGCAGCTCCAGCTTTTCATTCAATTATTTTACTTGAGATAAAGTCTCGTGTATCCTAGGCTGGCATCAAACTCGATGTGAAGCTGAGGTTATAAGTGGGAACCACCATGTCTGCTTTATGTGGTGCTGAGAACTGACTTGGGGCTTTGTACATTTTAGTACTTTGTACTTTTTAGGCAAGTGCTCTACCGACTAAGTTACAACCCCGTCTGTGACTGGAGATTTGAATTAGTGACTGTTGCTGTGTAGTTGGCATGAAACAATGTGCCTGCCTCCAGGGAACCAGGGTATTCCAGCATTTAGAAGCTATATTGGGGCCTGGAGAGATGGCTCAGAGGTTAAGAGCATTGCCTGCTCTTCCAAAGGTCCTGAGTTCAATTCCCAGCAACCACATGGTGGCTCACAACCATCTGTAATGGGGTCTGGTGCCCTCTTCTGGCCTGCAGGCATACACGCAGAAAGAATATTGTATACATAATAAATAAATAAATAAGTAAGTAAAAAGAAGAAGCTATGTTGGTGTCAGGAACTGTGTTTCATGTCTGTAATCTCAGCACTGGGGAAGCAGGAGGATCATGAACTCCTTGACAACCTGGACTACAGAGTGAGATCCAGAACAACAAGAAGGTGAAGCTGAAAGGGAGGAGAGGGGGTCAGGGAGATACGCAGGCGAAAGGGGGTGGGGAGCAGCAGCAGCGGCAAGGAGCAGCAGCAGCAGCCACCACTGTGTCTTTCCCACAGAACAGCTTCTCACACTGCTCTTTCCCATTCGCTGGCTCTTACATTCTTTCTGGCCCTTCTTCCAAGATATTCCCTGAGCGCTGGGGTACATGGTGGTATAGATGTCCCACTTGGGGCTGGGCACTCAACGACCCTTTATTCTCAGCGCATTGACTGTTGGAGTCTATGCATTAGGGGCTGGAGAGATGGCTCAGCAGTTAAGAGCACTGGCTGCACTTCCAGAGGACCTGTGTTTAATTCTCAGCACCCACATGGCAGCTCACAGCTGTCTGTAATTCCAGTTCCAGGGGATCTGGCATCCTCACACAAACATACATGTAAACAAAGCACCAATGCATATAACATAAATACATTGTTAAAAGGGAGTCTCTGCATTAAGTGTTGCCCACACAAATGGAAGCTTTTCGATTGAGGCTGAGAGCAACACTAATCTGATTGTTAGTTTTCATCTGAACTTTTCCATAGTCCTTCTTTGTTGGAGGCTTTTTGCTACGGGCCAACTTAGTTTTTAAGAAAAGGTTTTTCCTTGGCTTGGAATTTTCCAGGCAGCCTAGGCCAGCAAGCCCCAGGCTTTGCCTGTCCCTGACGCCCTAGGTTCCATGCCTGGCTCTTTACATGGGTTCTGGGGTTTTAACTTGAGCTTCCATGCTTACAAGACAAGTTCTTCAACAGCTGAGCTGTCTTCCCAGCTTTAGAGAGGATTTTTAAAAGAAGGAATAAATCGTAGCACATTTGATTTGTGATGAGATTAATCCAGTAGAGCTGCAGTGGGCTCTGGCTGCAGGAGAGAGCAGGGAGAGAACGTGTCAACAATCCTGTACAGATGGGCTTTGCTGACCTGAGCTTTGGTCAGTGTCTTGGACGGAGAGAAGAAAGAGACAAGTCTACTCAGCGAAACCTACAGAGGATAAGGACTTCTGCTTTTCTCTGTGAAAGAAGAGGGAGTTCTGGAGCTACGAGCGAGGAGGCAGTAGGGAGAGGAAGAGCAGGCCCGCCATCCACTGGTGGGAATCTGGGGACTTGGGTCTATAGCCCCCAGTGGAGTGACTTGGTCAGTCAGTGAGCTGAGCTGGGTGAGCTCCATCCTGATCTAATGGAAGGGTAATGCTGGGAGAGCAGGCCAAGAGGTGGGCTGAGCCAGGATTCCTTCCGTTACGTCATTCAAGAAAACCATGCCTTTGTAAGCCTGGACAGAGCTGGGGAGGGGGGTAGCTATCCTCCTTCCTGTTCACTGCTGCTTCCGGATCATTCAGCATCTGCATCATGTGATCTTGATTCTCTTCCCACCTGTGCTATGCTTCAGGCTACCCTCCCCACCTGCCTTCCTTTATCCTTGCAGATCTCAGCCCCTGGTGTGCTGCCACCTGCACAGACAGCATCATCTCTATACTTACGAAACCTGAAGGGAATCCTTCGATCTCTTTGCAGGTTGTTGCCCATATGGATTGGCCTTTCCTCCAGTTGCCATTCAGCATCGCAGGCAAGACAAAGACATGGGCACAGAATGGAGCAATGAGGAGAATCCGTTCTATCAGTGCTCCTGAAATGCTCAAATATGGCCAATAAGTCAGAAAACAAAAGCAGGGCTGTGGGCCAAAGAAGCCAAATACTTAAACCCTATGGAATATTAGATCTGACACACATGGCCAGGAAATTAAAATGTCACTGTTAACGCCGATCAGCAATGTTCAGAGGATGGGGAGGTGGGGGCGGGGGAGAATGGGGATTTTCTGGGATGTGGAGGAAAGGTCACAGAATGCAAACCTTGGAACAGAGTGCCAAGGAGAGATGGATGTGATGAAGGATGACCGCACATATGTTCAAAGGCAGTTCCCGGAAATTCTTAGGGGTATAAATAACAGATGCAAGGCCGTGGTGATGACTAGGACATTTCCAGAAATGAAGATGTGAATCTTCAGACTCGAAGGGCCTGCCAGTCTCCAGGAGAAGACATGAAAGTAAGATCCCATCTGGAACGTATGGCACAGCTGCAGAACTGGAAGGGTAAGGAGCATCCAGACATCACCAGGCAGAGAAGACAAGGCACTGTAAGAGACCTCAAGACTCCCAGCCCACCTCTCAGTGGCTCAAACACCAGGGAGGAACGGAGTCGGAAGGCGTTCCAGTAGGGCAGGGTGGATCATGGAGGATCTCACTCCATACCCCACTGGAAGGTAATGATACAATTATGCTGTGATAGGGTTTCTATTGCTATGATGAAACACCATGACCAAAAGAAAGCTAGGGAGGAAAGGGTTTATTTGGCTCTCACTTCTCCATCACTGTTCATTAGTGGAGGAAGTCAGGACAGGAACTCAAACAAGGCAGGAACCTGGAGGCAGGAGCTGATGCAGAGGCCATGGAGGGGAGCCGCTTACTGGCTTGCTCGCTCTGGAATTACTCTGTCTGATTTCTTATAGAACCCAGGACCACCCACCCAAGGGTGGCACCACCCACAGTGGACTAGGCCTTCCTGCATCAATGACTTATTAAGAAAATGCCCTATAGGCTGTTCTCATGGAGGCATTTTCTCAGTTATTCCCTCCTTTCATATAACTTGAGCGTGCTTCAAGTTGACCTAAGACTAGCCAGGAAAGATGCTATCATTAAGGTACATTAATTAGGGCCAGGGGGTGGCTTGGTGGATAGAGCGCTTGTCTCCCACATGAAACAACTTGACCTCAAAATTGGTTTTACTCTAAATACGGTCATCTAAAATGCAAGTCAAGAAACTTAGCAAGGGGCTGATGAGATGACTCAGAAGGCACTTGCCACCAAGCCAGGCCACCCAGGTTTGATCCCCAGGTGGAAGGAGAAAACCAGCTGCTGCAAATTAGTCCCTGACCTACCTTCATAAGCCCACAAGCACACACAAATTAAATAAGCATAATAAAAGATTAAAAGCTGAACAAGCACTGATAATAAAAATAAAAATCCCCAAGTATTTAAGATATGATAAAAAAAAAAAAAACCAAGGCCATACAATGTGGACTAGAAAACCTTGGGGGAGAATTAAAATACAGTTCTTTATGTGCTGGGTGCAGTGACACACGCCTTTGAGTCCCAGCACTCAGGAGGCAGAAGCACTTGGATCTCTGTGAATTCAAGACCAGCCACAGGCTTTGTTTTAACTTTATCCTTTACTGAAGATAATCAGTACAGATAGAAGCATGATGGGTGACTTTCAAACAAAACAGAAAAAAAAAATTAGCTCAGCCAAAGGGAAAAGTAGAATCAAAGAGAAAATATGATAAATTTGAGGTCTAAATTTGTTGTGAAAAAATAAATTCAGTCAGGCGCAGGCCACCCCAGGCAGAACAGACAGGCGGTCCACCTGCCCTGTTACCATACCCTCAGCTGTGTTCCCAAAAACCCAATCTGCTGCCACTCCTTCCCACCTCACCGCTTGTCCCCGCTGCCATGCCCCCACTCCCACCTCGGGTGGATATCTGCTGCGGAGGTGCAGGCCATGCCAGTCTGAAGAGCAGCTGCAGGCCACGCCAGCCACAAGAACAGATAGGCAAACTCAGGCAGCCTCCCTGCTAGAGCAGAGACCGTGGCGGTGGTCAGAACCCCAGATAGGCTGCCCATACAGAGACCATTCTCTCAGTGCCTACCCTAACTGTCCAAAATCCCTGATCCTTTTCTCATCACCATGGACCACTCCCCCAGTATGACAGAGAACCCCTGCTGGACCAAAGGCCACTCTAACCTCCAGAAGTCCCAACTAGGATGGAGACTTCCTGTTGAACCAGAGATCATCCCAGCTACCAGGAATCCACAATGACCGGAGAGCAAAGAGAAAATAGAAACCAAGGAACAAAACATCTGACAAAGACAAACTCAGAAATCAGCACCTAAACCTACAATTACACCAAACCCAGATGCTCAGATGCCAGTGTAAGAACACAATCAACAACAGCCAGGGCACTATCTCCCCACCAGAGCCAGCTATCCTACTATAGCAAGCTCTGAATATCCCAACACAGCTGAAGCACAAGAAAACAACCTTGAACCCAACTTTAGGAAGATGATAGAGGTCTTTGAGAAGAAATGAACAAATCCCTTAAATAAATCCAGGAAAACACAAACACCCGGGGGAAATGAATAAGCCCCTCAAAGAAAGCCAAGAAAAAAAACCAAACAGCTGAAGTCAATGAATAAAACTTTCCAAAACCTGAAAATGGAAGTAGAAGCACTAAATAAAACACAAACAGGGAATTCTGGGACTGGAAAATCTTGGTAAACAAACCGAACTACAGAAGCAAGCCTCACTAACAGAATACAAGAGATGGAAGAGAGCGTGTCAAGCATTGCAGATATGGAAGAAATAGATACATTGGTCAAGGAAAATGTTAAATCTAAAAAATTCCTGATGCAACACATCCAGGAAATCTTGGGCACTATGAAATGATCAAACCTAAGAATAATGGGAATAGAAGGAGGATAATCCCAACTGAAAAACCCAGAAAAAAATTATTATTATTTTATTATTATTATTTATTATTATTGTGTTTTCAAGACAGGATTTCTCTGTGTAGCCTTGGCTGTCCTGGAACTCACTTTGTAAAGCAGGTTGGCCTCAAACTCAGAGATCCAACTGCCTCTGCCTCCTGGGCGCTGGGATTAAAGGCATGCGCCACTACTGCCCAGTGTCCCAGAAAATATTTTTAACAAAAATCATAGGAGAAAATTCTCCTAACATTAAGAAAAATGTGCCTATAAAGGTACAAGAAGCTTACAGAACATTAAGCAGACTGGACCAGAAAAGAAAGTCCTCTTTCCACATAATAATCAAAACACTAAACATACAGAACAAAGAAAGAATATTAAAAGCTGCAAGGGGAAAAGAGCAAGTAGCATTTACAGGCAGACCTATTAGAATTACACTCCATCTCTCAAAGGACACTCTACAAGCCAGAAGAGCCTGGACAGATGTCCTGCAGACTTGAAGAGATCACAGAAGCCAGCCTAGATTGCTAGACCCAGAAAAATTTTCAATCAATATAATGGCAAAAACAAGATAGTCCATAACAAAGTCAAATTTAAACAATATCTATTCACAAATCCAACCCTACATAAGGTACTAGATGTGAAACTCCAACCCAAGGAGGTTAACTACACCTGTGAAAAAACAAGAAAATAATCTCATACCAGCAAAACCAAAAGAAGGGAAACACACACACTACCACCAACAACAAAATAACAGGAATTAAAAGAAATTATTTGTTAATCTCTCTCAATATCAATGGACTCAATTCCCCAATAAAAAGACATGGACTAGCCGGGCAGTGGTGATGCATGCCTTTAATCCCAGCACTGGGGAGGCAGAAGCAGGTGGATCTCTATGAGTTCGAGGCCAGCCTGGTCTACAAGAGCTAGTTCCAGGACAGGCTCCAAAGCTATAGAGAAACCCTGTCTCAAAAAACAAACAAACAAAAACTGGATTTCAACAACAACAGAAACAACACAAAGTCTACAAACTTATTAAAACTAAATAACTCTCTACAGAATGACTACTGGCTGGGTCGAAGAAATTAAAGACTTTGTACAATTCAATGAAAATGAATTCATAGCATACCCAAGCTTATGGGACACAATGAAAGCGGTGCTAAGAGGAAGTTCAAAGCACTAAGTGCCTACATAAAGAAGCTGGAGAGATCTCATTGCAGCAACTTAACAACACACCTGCCAGCTCTAGAACAACAACAACAAACACACCCAAGAGGGGTAGATGACAAAAAATTATCAAATTGAAGGTCAAAATTAATAAAATAGACACAAAGAGAATAATACAAAGAGTCAATGGAATAAAGAGTTGGTTCTTTGAGAAAATCAACAAGATAGACAAACTCCTACCCAAACTAACTAAAAGACACAGAGAGAATATCCAAATTAATAAAAATCAGAAACAGAGAAGGACATAACAAGAGACCCCGAGGAAATTCAAAGAATCATTAAGTCATACTTTGAAAACCCATACTCCACAAAATTGGAAAATCTAAAAGAAATGGACAACTTTCTCGATAGATTCCACTTACCAAAGTTAAATCAAGATCAGATAAACAATTTAAATAGATCTAAGAAATAGAAGCAGTCATTAAGTCTCAAAAGAACGAGCCCAGGGGCAGCAGTTTTAGCACAGAATTCTATCAGATTTTCAAAGAAGAGCTATTGCCAAGACTCCTCAAATTATTCCACAAAACAGAAATGGAAAGAGCATTGCCAGATTCATTTTATGAGGTCACAGTCACCCTGATACCCAAACCACACAAAGACTCAACAAAGAAAGAAAATTACAGACCCATCTCCCTCATGAACATTGATGCAAAAGTACTCAGTAAAATCCTTGAAAACCGAATCCAAGAAAACATCAAAAAGATCATCCATCATGATAAAGTAGGCTTCATCCCAGAGATGCAGGGAAGGTTCAACACATGAAAACCAGCAAGTATAATCCACCATATAAACAAACCGAAAGAAAAAACAAACAAACCAAAAACATGATCATCTCATTAGATACTGAAAAAGTCTTTGACAAAATCCAATACTCCTTCATGATAAAAGGCTTGGAGAGATCAGAAACCCAAGTGACATACCTAAACACAATAAAGACAACATACAGCAAGCCAACAGCCAACATCAACTGGACAGAAACTCAAAGGAATTCCACTAAAATCAGGAACAAGACAAGGTTGTCAACTCTCTCCATAGCTCTTCACTATAGTACTTGAAGTTCTAGCTAGAGCAATTAAGACAATCAAAGGAGAACAAGGGTATGCAAATTGGAAAGTACTGTTATTTGAAGATGATACAACCATCTGTTAACTACAGTCCCAGGGGCTACAGTCCCCTCTTCTGGCCTCTGGAGGCACTGCACACATTTGGTGCACATACATACAGGCAGACAAAACACTTATAAACATAAAATAAAAATCAATCTTTTTAAAAGTGCAAAACACCAACCTACGCTTGTGCTGTTGGAGGAGTCTTTATTTAACAACTGAAGTCTACTGTAAGCTACATCATTAAGAACTTAAGGTGAAAAATGTATAGTGCATTAAAAACAAAAAAAATTCTTTCCGTAAACTTGTTCTGAGTTCTACTTTTGCATCTGTTCATTCTGTTACACCACTTCAGTGTATAAGAACTTGAGGCTGTTATTCTAATTCACAGTAGTACGAGTGGATTTTTTTGTATGTGTGTATGTATGCATATGTGTTTATGTGCACACATGTGTATGAGGGACAGAGGCCAATATCAGATGTTATTTTAGTTAGGTGTTCTATTGCTGTGAAGAGACACCATGACCATGGCAACTCTTATAGCAGCCTTAGCTGTCCTGTGGGTGCTGGGAACTAAACCCCTGCCCTTTGGAGAAGTGGCAAATGCTCTTAACCACTGAGCCATCTCTTCAGCCTCCTGCTTTACTGAGACAGGTTCTCTCACTTAATCTGGAGCCCGTGGAATGGGAAACACTGGCTGGCTATGGAGTTTAGGGCCCTTCCTTTCTCTGTCTCCCCAGTTTAGGATTACAGGTACATACCCTGACGCCAGTCAAAGTGTTTTCAGATTAAGAAAAGAATTCTATGATTTCTGGTTTCCCAAGGGTTTCTACTTATCCCAAGGATTTTAATAGTTTGTTTTTATTTTATTTTGTATTGTGTTTTTGAGACAGGATCTCATGTAGCCCAGGCTAGACTCAAACTTGCTTTGTATGAGAATGACCTTTAACCCCTGATTTTCTTGCCTCTACTTTCCAAATTCTGGGATTACAGGCATGTCCCCCATGTCCAATCAGGAGTTTAATAGAAAGAATTAGGGCTCTCATAACTATTGACAGGTGGGAAAACAGATTCACAGATTCATGAAAAATTTTGGCCTGTGTGGTGGCACGCGCCTTTAATCCCAGCACTCGGGAGGCAGAGGCTGGTGGATCTCTGAGTTTGAGGCCAGACTGGTCTACAGAGTGAGTTCCAGGCCAGCCAGGGCTACACAGAGAAACCCTGTCTGGAAAAACAAATTGGCCTGATTCCCAACTGGATCTTTGTAAACTTGCTCAGCAAATGTGTAGGAGTGGCCAGTACAGCCTGGCAAGATGCACAGGATTCAACATCTGGCCACTTGATCTGTTCCACTTAATGTCTCGCCTCTTTGATCTTCCTGATCTCTTACAAGTGTCTTTCATAAGCAGACACCATTCCAGGAGCAGCCAGGACCAGCTTCTGGGAGCCGAGGACTCTGATGATCTTGCAATGTGGGGGCCATGAGTGGAGATGACACAACACCGCATCCCATCAGGTTCCCTTGTTACTTCTTTTTCAGTCCAAATACAGTGTACTTGCTCATATTCCATCCTTCCCGTTCCTGCACCTTCATGCAAGATACCCAGAAAGACTTCTTTTACTTAACCTTAGTTTTTTTTAAGACCTGTTTTTTTTAATTAGTTTCAATTGTGTGTGTGTGTGTGTTAGAGAGAGAGAGAGAGAGAGAGAGAGAGAGAGGTGGGAGTGTGGGTGTGGTATTATGGTATGGTTTGGACGTGTATTTGTGTATTGTGTGTTTGTGTGTGGTGTGCCATGTGAGGGGGCTGTGCAGGGCTGTGTGGAGGTGTCGGCAGCAGAGAGCAGAGGATTCAGATCCTCCTAGAGCTGGGGTTACAGGAAGTCGTGAGCTGCCTAACATGGGTGCTGGAAATTGAACTCGAGCTGCTGAACTTGGGTTCTCTAGAAGGGCAGTCTATGCTCTTAGCCATGAGGCCATCTCTCCTGCCCCTAGGGAGATTTTTTGGCTGTTTGTCTGCACAGTTCCTAGTCACCCTCTTGTCTGAAAATGTGACCACTGAGCAGGAGCACATGGTGTCTGGGTTTTAGTGATGAGCAGCATTCAGCGGTAGCATATGCTACCAAACTTCCTGGGGTCCTCCTTTCTCTGTCTTGAGTTCTATGAGCACAGGCCTGTCCCACCGCACTTGGCTATAGACATGATGTGCATGTATGTGCACACATGTGTTTGCATGTGGAGATCAATCTCCAGTGCTGTGTCTTAGAAGACTTCCAACTCGGTTTTTGAGACACAGTCTCCCACCAAGAGTTATACTTACTGGTCAGGCTAGTTGACCAGTGAGCCTCAGGGATCTGCCCATCTCTCTGCCAAGTGCTCAGATTCTAAGTGCTATATGACACACATGGTTACACGGGTTCTGGGAATCAAACACGTGTCCTTATGTATGCTCAGCTAGCACTTTACCAGCTGAGTTATTTCTCGAGCCCCTATAGAAATGTTTGGTCTCATGTCATTGGGATTTATAGCGGGACCAGGACAGCATGCTGAGTGGCAGCCATGATGACTTCATTTGTTTACTTCTCTGAACCATGTGCTGACCACACCGCTGGTTAAACATTGTTATGAAGGTGTCTGTGGGGGCATTTACAGAAGGGATTTACCGTTTGAATTTTGGACATGCAGAAGGCAGACTCCCTCTACCATAACCCAAAATGTTGGTTGCTATCCAATTTGTAGAGGGCTTGCATTGGCCAAAAGGTCGAGGACACTTGGGTCCCTCAGTCTGATTTAGAACATTTATGCTCTCCTGTCCCTTGAATTCCTGGTCCCCAGGCTCCAGGCTCAGGATGATCTCTGCCACCTCAGCTCTAGGCCTTTGAACTGTACAGTTGGCTTTCTGTTTCCAGCTTGTAGACAGGACACTGTGAAACCTCAGAGTCCATGTCTTTGTTAGGGTTCTGTTGCTGTGAAGAGATGCCATGACCATGGCAACTCTTATAAAGGAGAACATTTGTCTGGGATAAGCTCACAGTTTCAGAGGTTTAGTTCATTATCATCATGGTAAGAAGCATGGTGTCACGCAGGCAGACATGGTGCTGGAGAAGGGGCTGAGAGTTCTACATCTTATCCCACAGGCAACAGAAGCAGACTGTGTGCCACACTGGGCATAGATTGAGCATATGAGACCTCAAAGTCTGTCCCATAGTGACACACTTCCTCCAACAAGGCCACACCTACTTCAACACCACACCTCCTAATAATGCCACTCCCTATGGTGCAAGCATTCAACCACATGAATCTGTAAGATCATTCCTATCAAACCACTACACTCCACAACCAAATGAGTCAGTATCTTTTAGTAAACTCTATGAGTTGTTGAGATGGCTCAGCAAGTGAAGGTCCTTGCTACCAAGGCTGAAGGCTTGAATTTGATCCTTGGACCCCATGTGGTAGAAAGGAGAGAACCAATAGATCTCCACACACATGCCTTGATACCACCACCCTGACTCAGAAGTAAATAAATGTAAAAAGATAAATAAACAAACCTCTGGGGACTAGAAAGATGGCTCAGTGGTTAAGAGAACTGCTTGCTCTGCAGAAGACCTGCTTTGATTACCAGCACCTACCTGGTGGCTCATGACCATCTGAAACTCTGGTTCCAGAAGATCTTGGCTCTCGGGGAACGAGACAATCTCATGATGCACAGACATACATGCAGGTAAAACACCCATACACACAATAAATAAGTAGATAGACAGACAGACAGACAGATAGATAAGTACACATAGGTGTATCTCCAAATGTCTCTCTGTGAAGCTATACAAGAACTTTAAAAGAGTCTTCAAGTCCTTTTGGACTTAGCACACCAAGCACAGAGGAATGGACTAGGAAGTGTAACAGATTGGAGAAAGGCCGATGGGTAAAGAGATAAACTCACTACTAGAAATTTCTCAAGAAAATATTAGGATTAGGAAAGACTTGTGTGTGTGTGTGTGTATGTGTGTGTGTGTGTATGTTTCTTTGAAACAGGGTTTCTCTGTAGCTTTGGAGCCTGTCCTGGCACTAGCTCTTGTAGACTAGGCTGGCCTCGAACTCACAGAGATCTGCCTGCCTCTGCCTCCTGAGTGCTGGGATTAAAGACATGAGCCACCACCACCCGGCTGTTTATATATTTTATCATCTTGTCTGGGACAATTGTTACTCCATTTGTGTTGTTTGCCTAATAAATGAAAAGCAACAAGGAAATACCAAATAATATGTTTTTTCTCTTACAGAGCCAATACCCCTCCCAATCTCCTAACTCCAGATATGAGGACAGACCTCACAGTCATAAACCTGGGTTACGGGGCTGGAGAGATGGCTCAGTGGTTAAGAGCATTGCCTGCTCTTCCAAAGGTCCTGAGTTCAATTCCCCGCAACCACATGGTGGCTCACAACCATCGGTAATGATGTCTGGTGCCCTCTTCGGGCCTGCAAACATACAAACAGACAGAATATTGTATACATAATAAATAAATAAATATTAATAAATAAATAAACCTGGGTTACAGTGACTATACACGGAGACAGGGCATTGGATACAACAATTACAACTCTTGTCAATAACAGACGCTCAATGTGTGCAGCACGTGTCTCCGAATGTTGAGACAAACAGAAAGTGACAGAGAACACATGGTCTGCTTGGTTAGATGTTTGTGATCTTGGCCTGGGTGGAGATGAGCTTCGTGGGTCTGGCATTTGAGACTCCGAACTTTAGGTACCAGAGCACACTGTCCTACTTAGCCTGGTCCTGAGGACGGGTCTTGCTTGAGACATGGACGCCATATATGAAGGCTGGATCAGTCCACTTCTGCTGAGCAACAAATGATCCTCCCAAGTCAGTGTCTTAAAGGAGTGCCTGTTCATCACGTCACATCCTCTGCGGGTTACACATCCCTCATCCGGGTGGTACACAGGGCTGGGCTCACCTGAGGGCTCAAACGGGGAAAGGATTAACTTTCAAGATCATCCAAGAGGTCCTCCCACCACCCCAGGGAATGACTATAGACCCTCATTCATTCTAGACAAGCATTCTACCACTAAGTTAAACCCTTCCTGGTTTCTGTTGTTATTGTTGTTTGGTTTTGTTTCTTTTTGAGAAAAGGTCTTTCTAAGTTGCTGAGGCTAGCCTTGAACTTCTGATCCTCTTGCCTTAGCTTGTTGAGTAGCCACCAGGCCTAGCTGTTAGCTCTTGATGGATCTTAAGATTTGTAGAACTGAGGCTCCTGCTCCATCTTGTCTTGGATGTGTTGACCACACCCTCCTTGCCTTGATATGTGCAAGTTTGCTTTGGCAAAGTCACTAAGGATACAGCTCAGAAGTACAGTATGGGTTCAGAATACTCCAGGCAGCCAGGCAGGGGTGGTGCAGGTCTATAATCTCAGCACTCAGGAGACAGAAGGAGGTGGCTCTCTATGACTTTGAGGCCAGCCTTGTCTACAGAATGAGTTCCAGGACAGCCAGAGCTACACAGAGAAACCCTGTCTCAAAAACCAAACCAAACAAACAACAAAATACAAAACCCAAGAGAATAACCCTGGGAGGAAATAGTCTGAGAAAAACCCTAAACTCTGCCCTCCACGACACTGATGAAGCCTTAGCGCTGAGCAAATGTCCAGACGAAACAAGTGGTCGGGTGGGCTAACACAGCTTCAAACACGATGCGGTGGGCAGATCTGGTTTCTGTGAATCTCAGGGGACCCGGAATCATATTTATTTATTAAAGATTTGTTTGTTTTTCTTTATGAGTTTTCTGCCTGCATGTATATCAGGGTGCTTCATGCCTGTTGTCTGAAGAGGCCAGAAGAGGGTAGCAAATCCTCTGAAACTGGAGTTAGGGCTGGTTGTGTGTGGCCACGTAGGTTCTAGGAACTGAACCTGGGTCCTTCGCTAAAGCAGTCAGTGCTCTTAATCACTGAGCCACCTCCAGCATGTGGATCCTGGTATTAAAAAAAAAAAGTCTAAATGGAAACACCTGAATACTGACTAGAAGTAGGGGTTGGAATATATGTGGAAATCATCACATTTGATAAGCACGACCAAGGTACCAGAGCTATAAGGGTGAGGCACAACTCTCCCTCTGTGTCCACAAATTCCTTACCCATAGATTCAAATAAAGTTGATTGGAAAAAAATATTTGAAAACTGTTCCAGAAAGTTCCAAAAGCAAAACTAAAATCACCAAGCACGAAGCCCATTCCATCCAGGACAGTGGGACTGTTGTCTGTTGTATTTCATGTCTGTGTCTTGGTGCTCCCTGCAACAGCTGCAGTGTGTGTGTGTGTGTGTGTGTGTGTGTGTGTGTGTGTTGAGCATGTGCAGATTCAGTCTCATCATCCTCTAGACGACTGTCCAGATGTGTGGGGAGGAGGGGTGTGGGCGATGACTGTCCAGATGTGTGGGGAGGAGGGAGTGTGGGCGATGACTGTCCAGATGTGTGGGGAGGAGGGAGCGTGGGCTCTGTGACTTGCATACTTAGGGTTTTCTATGGAGAGGACGGTGTGTAGGCTCTGCAACTTGGGTACTCAGGGTCTTTGGCTACCTCCAAGGTGGTTCTGCAGCCAATGCATGATGGATACCAGGGGACAGCTGTGTCTTATTTCTTGGAAAGGTGGCAT
Source organism: Microtus oregoni (assembly GCF_018167655.1). Taxonomy (NCBI): domain Eukaryota; kingdom Metazoa; phylum Chordata; class Mammalia; order Rodentia; family Cricetidae; genus Microtus; species Microtus oregoni. Next base: position 52,910,365 of record NW_024543070.1, on the reverse strand, counting down.
GGCATAAAATCTGTAACCCATTTTATAATGGCACAGAAAAATGCATACATAGCCCTGTGTTATCAGAAAAAAATATAGATCAAGTTATGAGAATATGAAAATACTGTCAAATAGTTTTATTAATTTTTAATTTTTTTTTTTAGAATTTTGCTTTCTTATAAATATTTACAAAGCTACTTATTTTCTCGTCTGTTCTTGACTGGGCTGTGTCCTTTCCCCTCGAGCTAACACTGGGCTCACTGAGCATCTGCACTGTGGCTTCTTGTCAAACTGAAAGTGTTAGCACACTTTCAGCTTTCCCTGAAGGGAGCAGTTGCTCCTTCTATATCATATAGATTCTTTTATACATCCTATACCATATAGATTCTTCTATAATCCTATACCATATAGATCTTTTTTACTTTTTTGAGAAAAGATTTCTTTGTATAACAGCCCTGGCTGTCCTGGAACTTGCTTTGTAGACCAGGCTGGTCTTGAACTCAGAGATCCACCTGAGCACCTCCATCACCTCGCTACTATTTAGTTTCTATACCACAATCCACTCATGATCCAGGGCCTCTCATGATCTTGTACCCTGCCTGGGCACAATGGCAGATTTGCATTGGGTGTTTCTGGCCAGAAGGGGCCATAGTAGCTTCCAGCAGGAGCTGAACAGGGCAGATCAACACCTTTCTTTCTCCTGGAGAACCTAGCCTGGAGCAGTGAGGTCAAAACTGACCACACAGCAAACTGAGTGGCGTGGAAACCTGGGACAGCTAATCTTAGCTATTCTAGTCTCTACCAGGGCTAAGCAAGGAAATAAGAGATTAGGAATCGGGACTGGGAAGCTAGCAAACAGATTTTGTTCTTAACCATTTCAGACAAAATCTAAATGTTCTTCTGAGTGGATTTTCTTGGCAGGGTATCTACGAATGTTAAAGCAAAACAATCCAAAACCTGAAAACTTGGGGCTAAAGTGTTGGCTCAGCAATTAAAAGCGTGTGTGGTTCTTCCAGAGAACCCAAGTTCAGATCCCAGCATCCACGTCAGACAGTTCATAACTGCCTGTAACTCCAGCTCCGGGGGACCTGACACACCCTCTTCTGGCTTCATCAGTTCTCCACAGACACAAGCACAACCCCCGCACAGGCCCCTATATATAATGTACGGATAAAAATAACATACGCCTAAAAATACCCTGAAAAATAAATCGAAAGTTACTGAATTTACTGTGGATCAAAGCATTGAAGTCCACCTGTAAATATTTAACAAGCCCCAGATTTGCCTCGCTCCACACCACACATGGGGCTGAAACAAGTCATTAAGTGACACTGCATGTCTTCATATATGCATAGAGCAGTAGAAACAGGTCTAAAAACACAGCCAGAATGTGCGAGAGACCCTACAGAAACAAACGAAAGCGCGGGCATTCTCTGTGGGCACCGATAACAGGACTCAGACATTTTTGGGGTTTGTCTCCAATAGCAGCAGAGGAAAAAGGTAACACACAGGATGGTCAGAAAGGGCACCAGGGGAGCAGCAACCTTTCCATGTGCAAGTGACATGTAGGTAGAATATGCACAGGGGACCCCTTATCCCTCCAGCCCTACAAGCCGTCTAAACAGGGAAGCACACCACACGTCCTGTACTGCACTTTTAACTGGACGGCTGACACCGTGCTTGAAGTACTTGGGGTCCCCCCCACCGCCTCTGAACGAGCCAGGCATTACTTACGACAGCAGATATGTACCTGGAAATCTCGGTGCTGGTACATGACACCAGCTCGGCAGTCATCTAGGAAGCCTGGTCCAGCATAGAGAAAACTCGAGTTTCTTGTGTGGAAACTTCCCAGGACCACACGGAGTGGCTAGTGCCTGGCAGTACTCATACAAGTGAAGACCAGAAGGGTAAGATCCCCCAGCAGGCAAGAGTAGAGCAGCCTTGTGTCTGCCAGATTGAGAGTGCTCACACTGTCATCTGCACTCTAAAACAAATTCAAGAAAGAAAAAAAACAACAAGCCTCACCTCTCCTTTTTTGGTCACATCAGCTTTTCTGTGGTGGCTTTAAAAGCGTCTTTTCTTCCATGACATGCTAGGAAAGGCACTCCTGGAGCTGCGGCACAGTTACAAATGAATTCCCCACAACTGTTTTTTATTTCCATTTTCTTTCACTGACTGAGAATGTAAATTGAACTCCAGAGCTTTTGGGCTTTGTTCTGCCTCTCTGTGTGGAAATGTGTTCCGAATTAGAGTCTGCGGGTAAAGCAGAGTAGTCCTGAATGTGGCCTTGCAGCTTTTGAACGGCCCCAGAGCCAAGAAAAGACAGAGCGCAATTTTATGAGCCCCAGATGGTGTGGTGGGTGTCGCGGATGTCTTTATGTGGGGAGGTCACGGGTTCAGGTTCCATCTGGAGGGAACTTGGGGGGAGCCCTTCGTATGGAGAGGAGAGAGATGGGTGCTTGGGCAGGAACTGTAGCCACCTGCAGGCTCGACAATGCTGCTTTCCCGGCCCAGCCTTGTGTCCCTGGCAGGCAGCTGTGGGAGAAGAGGCAGAGACTGAGAACAAAGGAAAGCCATCAATTCTGTCCCTGCCACCTCTGTCTCCAGCCACTGTGTTGGGAAGATTCTTGAACCAGCTTTTCCCTTGCTTGCTCTTGGGCGTCAGTCTGGGCTCTTATTAACTACCTCCTGAAGCCAGCAGAACTGATATGACATGAGACTCAGCCGGAATGCTGACTTTTTGACATTGAGGTATGAGGTTGTCAAGTTCGAGTTGGAGAATCATGTAATTGAGTAACAAAGTTTATTTTTTTTTATTTTTATTTTTTTAAATTTATTTATTACAGATTTCTGTCTCTTCCCCTCCACCGCCTCCCATTTCCCTCCTCCTCCCCCAATCAAGTCCCCCTCCCTCGTCAGCCCAAAGAGGGATCAGGGTTCCCTGCCCTGTGGGAAATCCAAGGACCACCCACCTCCATCCAGGTCTAGTAAGGTGAGCATCCAAACTGCCTAGGCTCCCACAAAGCCAGTACGTGCAGTAGGATAAAAAACCCATTGCCATTGATCTTGAGTTCTCAGTAGTCCTCATTGTCCGCTATGTTCAGGGAGTCCGGTTTTATCCCAGGCTTTTTCAGACCCAGGCCAGCTGGCCTTGGTGAGTTCCCGATAGAACATCCCCATTGTCTCAGTGTGTGGGTGCACCCCTCACGGTCCTGAGTTCCTTGCTCGTGCTCTCTCTCCTTCTGCTCCTGATTTGGACCTTGAGATTTCTGTCCGGTGCTCCAATGTGGGTCTCTGTCTCTGTCTCCTTTCATCGCCTGATGAAGGTTAATATTCAGGAGGATGCCTATATGTTTTTCTTTGGGTTCTCCTTCTTATTTAGCTTCTCTAGGATCACTAATTATAGGCTCAATGTCCTTTATTTATGGCTAGAAACCAAATATGAGTGAGTACACCCATGTTCCTCTTTTTTTTAAAAAAAAAAAGTAGCAAAGACAAACAAACAGACAAAACCTCAATGTTCTAAGTATTTTTGTGATTTAGGGCCATATTTGTAGCTGTCTCTGGTTGCATGAGGCTGGTGGAGGGTGGGTGGAGTACAGTGGGCCAAAGTTTGGACTTGCCTGCTTAGGCCATCAAGACATGGTGGTCCTGGGGCTGGAGAGATGGCTCAGTGGTTAAGAGTACTGACTACTCTTCCAGAGGATCCGGGTTCAATTCCCAGCACCCACATGGCAGCTCACAACTGTCTGAAGATCCAGTTGCAGGGGATCTGACGCCTTCACACCAATGCACATAAAATAAAAGTTAAATAAACCATAGAAAATATTTAAAAAAAAAAAGAAAAAAAAAGACATGGTGGTCCTTAGAGAGGGAACCATCGAAAGGAAGTTGTTAAGCCCAGTCTCTGCTGCAGAAAGTGGTTACAAATGCTTCCTGTGACATGGTTAGATTTGACTGGAAAATACTGCTAATGTGGCAAAGGTATACGAATAGCTTTATGGCCACACTTAATTCCTGCCTCTCCTCCTCCTCTTCTCCTTCTTGCCTGGCTTCTAACTCACAGAGATCTACCTGCCTCTGCCTCTTGGGTGCTAGATTTATTTATTTATGTTGGTTTTCCAAGACAGGGTTTCTCTGTGTACTCCTGGCTGTCTTGGAGCTTGTACTATAGACTAGGCTGGCCTTACACTCAGGGATCCATCCACACCTGCTTGCTGAGTGTTGGGATGAAAGGTGTGTGCCATCACCTCCCAGCAAATTTTTAGTGATTTTTTTTTCTGGCAGTGGTAGCATTTGAATTCAGGGCCATGAACTGTCAAGATGAGCACTCATCCACCAGGCTGTCTTCAGCCCTCAAGTGCCACCACGCAAGAAGGGGCTTTAGCAGCCTGAGCATGGCAAACATGGCAGACAGATTTTGCCATGTGTGGGGCCTGCTTGAGTCCCTTAAACGTCTGGCTCCTTTTCCTTTTAATGGAGCAGAGGTGAGTGGGGGCTCTCAGTGGATAAAACAGTGCTGCGCAATCCCAAGGACTAGCATTTGGATTCCCAGAACCCATATCAAAGCCAGACAGGCATGGCAGCATCTGCAGTCCCAGCCCTCAGTAAACACAGACCGTGGGGCAGGCTGGCTAGCTAAACCAGCCGAGTTATTGAGCTCCTAGATCACTGTAATATGAAGAGAGGAGAGATAAAGGAAAATACCTACGTTAATCTCTGGCCTCTATATGTGTGTGCACACAGCATACAGTCACTCACATACATGTGGATGTATCCATGTGCACACACCACACATACACATAGACACACATGCCTGAAACTTCGTCGGATATGGTGGCACACACGTCATCTCAGCACTTGGGAGGTTAAGACAGGACTGGAATTTGAGTCTTGCCTGGGTTACACGGTGAGATCCCATCTCAGAAAACAGTCTAGCATGGTTCAATGCCGGCAAACTCAGTACTTGGGAGGCAAAGGCAGGAGAATCAATTCAAGGTCTGTGAGTCTGAGGCCAGCTTAGCCAGCTTAATCTCCATATATTCCAGGACTACATAGTGGGATTATGACACAAACAAAAAGACAAAAGCTTGAATTGGAGTGAAGTACACAACATCCTAGATGCCTCATCATAGCCATTTTAAAAAGATTTATATTTTTATTCATATATAGTTGTCTCTCTGTGAGTGTATGCACACCTGAGTGTGATTCATATAACTGTGTTTCTCTGTGAGTGTATGTATACCTGAGTGTGGTGCCCTTGGAGGCCACAGAAGACCCTTAGAGCTGGAGTTACAGGGGTTTGAGAGCTGCTGGATATGGGGTTGGGAATTGAATCCTGGTTCTCTGCAAGAATATCAAACACTCTGCCAGGTGGTGGTGGCACACGCCTTTAATTCCAGACACCAGGGCTCTATGTGGACCCTTGTGGCAGCACGGGCCACAGACTACAACACAGACCCCAGTTGCAGTAGGACCATGGACCCAGACATGGTCCTCGGCAGCCCCCAGGGTCTGGATATCACCATGGCCCCAGGTAGCAGTGAAGGCCATCCAGATCGGCTTGATCCTAGAGACAGAGTAGCCCTAGGACACCAACAGGGTCCCAGGCAACAGCCCAGCCCCGTGGAACACGCATGGCCCTCAATTTACCCCAGTATATACTAATATAACACTCACTCATATATCTTAACTTAGCGATCTTATTTATTATTTATTCTTGTGTCTCTAAGTGTGCATGTCTATTTGTGTACATGGGGCGGTCAGAGACGGCCCTTGTGTGGCATTCCTCAGGAGCCATTTTCTTTTCTGAGACAGGAAACTCAGAGATCCACCTGTGTCTCTGCCTCCCTAGTGATGACATTAAAGACGTTCACCAGGAGCACCTGCCCCCCTTTTCAAATCTTTAAAAACATTTATTTGATTAGTTGAGAATTTCATGCAATAAAATTTCATCATGTTCACCCTCCCTCCCCCAAGGGCACACATGTTCCCTTTCAGCTGAGCGTTCTGTTGTCTCTCCTCTGCACCTTGGTCAGCATTTTACCTGAGTGCTCGGGATCTGAACTCAGGGCCTCATGTTTGAGCATTAAGCACATCATCATTGATCCACCCTCCTCCTCTAGCCTCTCCCAGCCTCCCTCTGGCCTCCTACATTAAAATACTACCTTAGATAGTCTGCATCGTGACGTTAAGCCTTTTTTCACATGGTGAAAATCTTGCTTTGCTAGAGAGACGCAGTGCGGTTCCTACTCCTGGTGCAGGCGTGCACAGTGGCTTCCCCTCGGGCACTCACTCACATGTGTCTTTACATTGGCATGGTGTTAGGCAAATTATTTTGATAGCTTGTAAAATAGATTTTATTCATATTCTCCTTTGGAAAACAGTACCACCAGGAAAACGGGATCTGTTAAATTTTGTTTAATATGGTAAAGTATTTTAATTTACTTAATGTTTTGGCTTTGAGAAACAGGGTTCCTTAAACAAACTCGCTCAAGACCTCAGCAGGTCGCGTGCTGAGTGCTGGATTAGATTAACCAGTTCTTGTCTCCTTACCTAAGTAAGGAGGGCAGGATTATTAGCTCCCCATAACAACATCTGTTCACCATGTTTTGTTAAAACTTGGAATGGAACTTTAACCAAAATCAATTTAATTCAGAGAGTTCTTTTATGTATGTATGTATGTATGTATGTATGTATGTATGTATGTATGTTGAGACAGGGTTTCCCTGTAGCTTTGGAGCCTGTTCTGGAACTTGCTCTGTAGATCAGGCTGGCCTCAAACTCACAGAGACCAGCTTGCCTCTGCCTCCCGAGTGCTGAGATTAAAGGCATGGGCCACCACTGCCCAGCCTTATATTTTTTCTAAAAGATACATTTTAGCAGGGTGTTGGTGGCATATACCTTAATCCCAGCACTCAGGAGGCAGAAGCAGGAAGATCTCTGAGTTCAAGGCCAGTCTGGTCTACAGAGCGAGTTCCAAGACAAGCAGGGCTACATACACAGAGAAAGAAGCTCTGTCTTGAACAATCAGCAACCAAAACCCAAAACCAAACCAACCAAACCAACCAAACCAACAAAAAACCATTCTATTGCATGTGTTTTTACATACTTGCGTGTATGTGCACCTATGAGCCAGGTGCCCAAGGAGGCTGGAAGAGGGCTTCGGACCTCCTGGAACTGGAGTTAAGGCAGCTGTGAGCCAGCATGTGGGTGCCAGGGACCCGGGGCTTCTGGAAGAACAGCGGGCGCTCTTAACCATCAGTTTTCATCTCAGCTACCAGAAAACCCTTCTGACAGAAGAAAATCATGATGGGAGGAGACGGACTCCCTCAAGTTGTCCTCTCTGCCCACATATACACACACTCACACATGCTCACACACACATGCACATACACGCTCACATACACACTCACTCACATGCATACACACACACATGCACACACGCTCACACACACATGCACACACACGCTCACATGCACACACACTCACTCACATGCACACACACTCACTCACATGCACACACACACACACACACACACACACACACACACTAACTACATAAATGTACAGGATGTTTAAAGAAGTGTCCCTTCAGAGTATTGTTATTCAAGAGTGTCGGGAGAAAGGCCCTAATACTAGTTGCCATGCAGTGAACGTGGTGTGACCCTATGTTATTTGTTCTTGTTCCTCAGAGACTGACAAGGGTGGAGGAAAGGCCCCTTTCAGGAGACAGGGGAAGGGACTTCTGTGAGAAGATCCTATTTGGATTCCAAGCCCTCAGAGATTCTGGTTGTGTGGAAGGCTCCTCTCCAATTTCCAGAAAGTAGTGCCCCCGACTGTGACCTTCCGAGGCCGAGAAGCTCAGGGCCAGGCCGCCAGGCCCAACCCTTCACTCCGTGCTACGATAGGCCCAGGCCCGTGTTACTCGAGACTCTCCAGAAAATCAGCACCAGGGAGCCACTGTCATCCAAAGACTTGGGATGATCTCCGAAGTGAGCAGGCACAGCCGGGGTTCAGGGGTTGCTATTCGGGGAGAGCAGAGTTAACAAAGTAAGAAGAGCATTTCCCGGAAAGGCGGGGCTTGAGGGGGAAAAGGGGAGGGTGTTTGGGTGGATGACATCTGTTGCCTGACAAAAACTGTGATTACAGAATAATGAAGTTCAAAGCGCGTAACAGCAGAGAATCTTGTTCAGGTGTCTGTGCCGCAGATCAAGGGAGGTAGGTGATCTTGCCCTGTGGGGTGGTGGGCAAGGGACATAGGGGTGCAGACTCACCACCTCCTGACTCAGCTAACAGAAGAAAAATACACCAATCCAAAGGAAAAATGAAACCAATCCAAAGCAACAACAAAGCCTTGTGTCTAAGTGTTTCTACTGCTGTGATAGACCACCACGGCCAGAAGCAACTTGGGGAGGAAAGGGTTTGTTTCCTCTTAGAAGTCTCAGGCCTCTTGGGGGCTGCTTATCTATTGATTCATTTATGTGATTTCTGTAGAGCTGAACCCAGGGCTTTGCAATAGGCCACGTAAGCTCTCCACCACCACTGTGCTACCGTTCCCAGTCCCCGGGGAATTTCGGTTTATTTTAACTAACACTTTAAAGAAGTGTTTTTATTTTTTATTTATGTCTCTCTCTGTGTTTGTGCCACCACGTATGTGCTGGTGCCCACGGAGGCCAGAAGAGGGCATCAGATCCTCTGAAGCTGTAGTTCTGTGTTTGTGAGGGGCCCAAAGTGGGTGCTGGAGTAAACCTAACGCATTCCCACGGCGACTGCCTTAGGCAGAATGATGAACCTAGGTCCCTACAGGACGGGGCCCCAGCAGCCCACTGTGGAGCCTTGCCACCAACTGCTCCCTAGGTGTGCCTGCCTTCCTGACTTCCCACAAAGGAGTTTTCCAGATTGGTTTCCTGCAAAACTTTTCTAGACTCTGCTTACAAGGAAGCTTAAGCCAAGACACAAGTCAGTTGGCTCAAATTCAGCTAGATGCCCCTGCAGGAGTGCTCTTGCTGTCTTGTCTTATGCTGCAGGGACTGGGGGGAGGGGGTCCACCATTTGGGTGGAGAGCTTCCTGGCTGTCATTCTGTGAGTCACTAATAGTGCCAGGAAGAGGAGAGAAGCCAGGCAGATTCGCGGGTCCTTGTAGGCAGTGCTGTTTCTCCGGGATTTTATTTTCCACTACTCCTTCCTTCTGCCTTCTGTCCCCCCTTTGGATTGATGGGTAGATGAGGAAAAGACAGGAAGTAGAACAAAAGGAGATCCAACTGGGTCTGGCTGTTGTCGTTGAGAGAAGTTCCTTTCTCTGTCTGTTTTCCTACCTTTAAAAGGATTTGATGGTGTTTAATTGAGATGTTATTTATTAGACAGTCTGAGACATTACCCTGCGGGTATATACTCTATATAAATAACCATGGGTGATTTTAAGACAACTCTGGGAGTGCAGAGGACTCACTGGTCCCCTAACAAGTATGGATGAGAATCTACACAAGCTCCTGTCTTTGACTCGCTCTCTCCTGAGAGACTTCACAGCATCCTCATAAACAGGAAGACCCTTGCAAACCCCCATCAGTCTCCCAAAAGACAACGTGCCTGGAATAGCGTTTCTAGTGATCATCAAGAAACAGCCAGAAAAGGCCATTTCTGGAACACTGTGAGAGAAAGCTGTGAACGCCTGAGCTGGGACAGGGTCACCTGAAAAATAAACACCTCTGTAACCAGGCCGCAGTTATGTAGCTGCTGCTGGACAGTGTGGAGGGGCCAACCTTATACCCTCCTGTCTGTCTGCTGCTGGGGGTGAGATGGACGGAAAGACTCTGGGTTAATCTCTTGACCACAAGAGGAAAGGGAAAAGGGAAGTCCCTAGACACGGATGTGTTGGCACCACCAAGGCCCACTGGGTGGGTTACTTCCGGTTCCTTTTCACTCATTTGGTAAGTATTTATTGAATAGTCTGTTTTGTGTCCTTTGTCCTCCTTGGGGAAGAAACTAAATATTGACAAGATGCTGGCAGTGTAATTTCTGGAACAGGAAGGCCACCACTACAGAAGCAAGGTAAAAGCTAGACAGCAAAGTCAAGAACTCATATGACACTTACTTATTAATATTTAGAACCCATACAAAGTCCCCAATCATTTCAGGACACAAGGCCTGCTGCAGCAGCACCGTCGCAGAGGGGTGGGCAACAGAGCCCACAACCTGGCTTCAAATAATCAAGTCCAGACACGTTGCCCAAAAAGAGCTCGGCACCATCCACAGCCATGACCTGGATCATATTTCAAAAGTGTCAAATCAAAGTTGCCCCGCAAAATCCCAGTTCTTAATGACTTCCTTATGCCTTTCACATCTGAACACAAAAGTGGGGTGTCCTTTGGGGAGTAGAATTCAGACTTAGGAACGCAAACCCTAGCTGGTATGATCCTTTGTGAAACCCACACCAAGGGGTCGGCTGTGCACCGTAAGGTTATTTACCGCCTCACTTAAACATTTGCCATGAAAGAGTCACATCTCAGAGTCATTGTAACATTTACAGAGGAAAGGGAATGAGAGTCGGGGTGAAGTTAGTAGGAATCTGGGCATTTAGGCATATTAAAACCCCACCAAGGTTCTGTCACTGTACCCCAGTGCCATGAAGAGTGAGATTACTCTATCACGTCTCACGTTAAATCCTGGTGTCTTTCCTGGGGGCAGGCCAGCTAGGGGGACTGGCTGGTCTATGCAGATAAAAATATCAGGATAGTTGGTAACAAGGGTTAATCCTTTCAAAGAACAGAAAAGAATTCTTCAAGTTGATCAGCAAGGCACAGAGAGACAGGCAGACAGAGAGATGGACAGACAGATGGGAGGATGGACTGTGAGATGGGGTGCATAGCGGGATGGTTGTTGGGGTGTCTGGAGAGGGCTTAAGTTGAAAGTAATGCCATTAACCCTTTGACAACAGAAGCTTCCCGCCTTCAGGTCACCTGTTCAACATGACGATTTCACGTAACCTTACGTGTTTGGGAGGCACTCACTCAAGAGTTTAGGGACGTCTGCCGGACGGAAACTTTAAGATCTTGACGTTCTCGAGAATGAAAACCACCCTGTTCGTTCATTCAGTTCACAGATATCAGAGTCCAGTCTGCACTGAGGACAGGAGGAACTTGGTTCAGGAAACATGGATGGCTGGTTCCTGTCCAGTCCCACTTACAGAACCATGCACAATTAGGAAGACAGCCTAAGCTGAGTGTCCCCGTTTCATTTCCACAGCTATGACAAACACCCTGGCCAGAAACAATTTTGGGGGAGGAAGGGTTTATTTGGCCCACAAATCCAGGCCACATCCCATCCTTGAGGGAAGTCAAGGCAGGAACCCGAATGAAGGAGCGGAGGCAACTGTGAGTGTGTGAAGCCCCGAGTGGGCGTGTATTGTTCACTCGAGTACAGCCACATCAAGGACACCAATGCCTCAGCCTCCTGGGAGCGGCAAAGCCTTCCCTGGGTGAGACTCAGAGGGATGGCAAAGCTTCCCTCAGGGCTCTGAGTGCAAATATTTGACCAGGGTGTGCAAAAATTAGCAAGTGCAGCTTTCTGCTAGGGGATGTCTTCAGAGGGAGGCTGCTCACTCACAGAGATCTCCTCCCAAGACTACTGAACCCCTCCCCATGTGCTGAACCTAATAAACACACTGAAGTTCTGTAACTGGCCCCCAGACCTTAGCCCAACTGACGCCATGACGTAAGGACCATTCAAGCCCTGGAAACTAGCACAAAGGCAGAACCACCAGCCAAGATGAGGACAAAGACCTAATCCACCAAAGTCCATAGTTCTGGCAAAATGCCTGAACGTACTGACCTTGCTTCTGTATTCAGCTTCTGGCTAACTGTTCTTACTGACTTAGGTGTGTAAACTCAGGATGTGGTTTTTGTTCTTAAAAACCCATCCTGAGAAAGGCTGGGGACTTCACTCAGGTCTAGAACACCCAGTGTTGCCGCCAGCGGGCTAATAAAGACTTTCTATTGGCTTGAAACCCTGTCTGAGTGGTCTTTTCTGGTGGGTCCCCCACAACTGTTCTGGGTTGTGGCCTGAGTAACTACTTCTCCATTAGAGTGCACACCCCAGCTGATCCCCCTTTTCTGTATTGCCTGTGTGTCTGTACTTTCTTGATTCCCTTGCTACCCCTAGTCGGTGTTCCGGGACCCAAGCCTGGCTGCACCTGAGGGCAGACCAGCTTGCTATGCCACACACCATTACCTCTGACCAAGGAACCCACTTCACAGCCAAAGAAATGATGGAAGAACTACGGAGGGTGATGTTTGCTGGCTTACGCTCAGCTAGCTTGCTTAGGTAATTCAGGACAATCTGCCTAAGGAAGGGAGATGCCCTCAGTGGGCAATTAACAATTAACAATTAAGTCTGCCTCCTGCTAGGCAGGTTGATCTAGGCAGTAACTCAATTGAGATTCTTTTCTCAGATAATTCTAGATTATGGCAAGTTGACATTTATATAACTAACCTGTGTAGCAGAATTAATAAAAACAGAAATTGGGGTTCAACCTAAAGATCTGAAAAGCAAAACAGCCAGCCACTGTCTCCTATTTACCTCAGTCTGAAATGAAGATTTTGCCTCCAGGAATCTCAGAATGAGACTGTGTCTGAGAGCTGTCTCCTCCTGTCTTATATTCCTCTCCAGTGCCAGGATTAAAGGCATGTACCTTACTGCTCAGTTTCTATGGCAAACTAGTGTGGCTAGTGGGATTAAAGGCGTGTCACCGCTGCCTGGTCTGTGGAAGGCTAACCAATGGGGCTCTTCTAATCTCTGAACTTCAGGCAAGCTTTATTTATTAAAATACAAATGAAATATCACGACAAACCTGCACACCAAGTATGGTGGCCTATGACTGCCTACAGTCATACTATTTATTACTTGGGATGCTAAGGCAGGAGGATCACAATTTAGGGTCCCCTGGACTACAGATTGGGCCTCATCTAAAAAAGCAGAATGAAAAGAAAGAAATGAACACCCTGGGAAGAATCCCTGGGCAATGGTACAAGACTCTGGGCACCCAGAGAAGGCAGACACATGAGCGTGCTTAGAATCCAGGTGAAACAAGGTCTCAAATGCCCGCATTTTCCTTTTGTCTCCCAGAGGACTCCAGACTAGAGGGCAAAGATGCCCAAAACCTGATAGATACAGAGGAGGAGAAGGCAAAAATCACATGGAGAGCTCTCTCCAACCCCACAACAGGGCACAAGTAGTCTTCGAATCCCTACTGGGCTGACCATCCCTTCTCTAGAATTGGGTAACTGGCTGTTGGGCCAGACAGCCATTGAGACAGCATCAGCAAAGTGGGCTGTTGCCTTGCTTTGAGTCTAATTGCCTGAGGGGATGCAGGCCCATGGCTTCATTTCCTCCCATCTGCCATGGCAGAAGGTGGCCTTGCCACATAGCAGCTGGGACAGAGAAGCAACTTCTGTTCTGCCAGAAAGTAACACCAGAGGCCCAGGAAGAGCCATAGAAATGCCAGAGAAAGTAGGCCAGTGAGCAATATCACGAGAGTGGGAAGACACAACTGGCATTAGAAGCACGGGACGCAGATGCAGGCCAGAAGTCAGTCTATGCTCCAGAAAGCTGAGCCTCTGCTTGCACAGGAGACTCAAGTCCCAGCAAGAGTCCCAGAGCAGAAGAGCCGACATGTCCGGGATACAATGAAAGCCACTGGTCCTATGAGCACCCGGGGAAACCACACGTTTAACGAGGAAAACAACCACCAAAACCTCCCCATGCAAGCCCTGAAATGAATCACGTTGACATCACTTCCAAGGACTGAAAGAGTCACAGTAAGAAAGCTTCAACAGATTCCCTTGAGACAAATGAAAACCAGTCTCAGCCCAGCTCTCAGCAAACAGACACTGTAAAATATGGAAATCATCGGACAGAGAAACGCAACTGAAGTGAAAAAAACGTGTTGGACAGACATGGTGTTCAGCGGGGATGGCAGGAGATGAAACCGAAACACATAAAGACCTCTGCAGGATGCATCTGGAAACCAGAGAAAACAGGGAAAATAAACCAGACACGGAAAGCCTTAGCTGCCTAGAGGAGTCTCACCCCCCACACCTAGACCACCTCACAGCCGCACGTGTAGAGAGAGTTACAGAAGAAAGTGGGAAGAAGCTGGGGCTCGAAAGTCCTCAAAGGAATGGTGTCTGTCAGTCTCTCAAAGTTGGTCAGAGACGGAAAACCTCAGAGTTCTAAGGGTAAACAAAGCCGAATAGGATAAACCAAAACCAATGGACACCAAAAACACAAGAGTGATGCAACTGCCAAAACCAAAATGAAATAATAAAACAAAAACAAAACCCAACCAACCTAAACAAACATCTCTAAACAGCCCGAGATGAATGCAGTACCTATAGAGGAAGACTCGCTGAGCGACAGAAGATCTGCAGTCAGAAACACCACAAGTTAGAAGCAAGGTTTTCAAGTGATAAAAAAAAAAAAAAAGACTGGGGGCTGGAGAGATGGCTCAGTTGTTAAGAGCACTGTATGGGAACTGAACTCAGGACCTTTGGAAGAGCAGGCAATGCTCTTAACTTCTCTGAGCCATTACTCCAGCCCCCACCTTTTTTTTTTTTAAATTTCTATTTATTTATTTTATTTTATTTTAGAGAGAGAGGATTTCTCTGTGTAGCCCTGGCTATCCCAGAACTACCTGTGTATACCAGGTTGGCCTCAAATGCAGAGATCCATCCGTGTTTGCCTCCTGAGTGCTGGGATTAGAGACCTGTGCACCACAGCTTAGCTTCTTTGGTCTTCTGCTGGTGTCTAGACTGAAGTGAACAGATGTCTGTTCAAGTCTTGCCTGAAGCTCACACACTAGCTGGGCCTGACCTGGGGGTGACAGTGATCCTGAACTTTGAACTTCCTGCTCGTACTACGTGGGCCCTCTGAAGCTAGAGGGAGTGCACTGACTGGAAGAGGTAGCCAGGAGTTAAGTTGACCCATTGTTTCTGGACCTCTTCTTCTCAACAACAGAAGTAACTGCTGTTTGTAAACGTCTTTGAAAGCTTTGTGTCCTCTCTCTCATCCAGGCTTCCTTCCCTACCTGAGGACCAAACCCAGGGCCTTATGCTTGCTAGTACTCTCCCACTGAACTAAGTGTCCAACCCTTGCTCTAGCATTTTAAGAGTCCTCCTTAACCAATGTTTAAGTTAGTAGCAACCTAAGAACCTTAAAATAGTATACACTCTTTGGTTGAGCAGGGAAATGCGACTAAGAAACTAAATTATTTTCTAAAACAGAAGGAAACCACACAGGGAAAATGAATAGTGCCTCAGACTTGCAGAAAGGTTGAGCTGAACATGTAGCTATACAAACAGACTCATTTTCAGGAATAGGCTCTTGGAGGTTTATTTCACTAAAAACCAAACAGAGCAGACCCATCCCCGACAGGACCGTACCCTCACAGCAGCAGCAATCACAAGGCACGTATGAAATAGAAACATTCAAAATGTCACAGATCACTTAAACAGATGCCGATCCACCGTTAACATGGATGCACATCATAAAATGACATTTAAACGACCCGATTCCTCTGCCTGCGCAACAAGAGAAGGAATGACGGCCTTCCACGCACACGCTCCGGCCTTCCACACACACGCTCCGGCCTTCCACACACACGCTCCGGCCTTCCACACACACGCTCCGGCCTTCCACACACACGCTCCGGCCTTCCACACACACGCTCCGGCCTTCCACACACACGCTCCGGCCTTCCACACACACGCTCCGTGGCACATACCACAAGCCTTTACACCACTCAGCATGTTCGCCAAGGAGAACAGCTGCCAGTGTGCAGCTCGGAAGTCACCTTCAGAGCATCCCTGTTTTTCTGAGGCATCTGGACTTTAAGGATGAAAGAAGTTCTTATTTTCCTCAGCTTAGGAAAAGCCCACGGTTCTGTGCTCCTGGACAAAATCACCATGAAACAGACATCTGATATATTCAAAAATGCCCAGGGCATGATTCATATTTGGGGACCAGAATAATCCTCTTCCCAAAACTGACGAGAGAATATTAAAAATATAAAGTCAATTACACAAAAATAAACAAATGTTCAATTCAGATTATTGCTTAGGAAGCACTATGAATATTTTCAGTTAGTGAAGCTCAGAAACGATAACATCAATAACTAGTGCATAGAAGGTTCTGGAATTCAAATACATTATATGAAATTTCTAACTCACAGGAAGTGTTCTCCGCAAGCAGTCACCACTGAGGGACTTGAGAAGATTCAGCGGACTCCCTCTCCCACAGTAACTGTGATACCCGCTGAGTTCCTCTTAGCTGAGGAGGAGTGTTTATCAAATCATTACCACAGGCGGGAGAAGGAAAACTGAAGCTCCGGTTTAAACAAATATACATGACAGAGAGTAAAGCATCCAAACAGACCAAATGGCACACTGTACAGTTACATGTTGTCTTCTGTCTTCCTCTACAGTCAGCTCCTGCATTACAAACAAATCCATCCATTGATTAAGGCTGTGTACTCAAGCCACAGCTGCACCACGGGGCAGCAATCTACTCCCTGGCAAACTGGAGGTCTCCAAGCAGTTCGGCCTGCAGGCGATGTGGCAGGAAGCATGGGGCAGCCTACAGCAGCACAGCCTGGGCAGCCTCCCTGATGGTGGACGCAGCCCTCTCCAGCTCTTCCTCTGTCTGCTCCACTGTGACCACAACCCTGATGCTGAGAAAGACAAAACACAGTGAGGTGGGGTCACACGCCAGTGCTGGAGACTGTTACAGTTCTTCTGGAAGCCCACCCGTGGTCCTTCCACCTGCCGCTGCTTTCCTACCGTGCAGCAGCAGCAGCAGCAGCAGCAGCAGCAGCAGCAGCGAGAGGTTATCTGCGGCCTAACACCATCTCTGTGGCCATGGGCAGAAGCTATGCCTCCTGGCCGTCCCCCTCATCTGCAACTACTCCAAGGGTTTGTACTGTGCTTCCCAGTCTCAGTGGGCAAGTCCTCTGAACAACCTACCACTCTAAGCAGTCCTGCCCCAAAGCAAGAAGTCAGCATTTCTCACATCAGTGACTGCCTGGTTGTTCTTGTTTAATAATTCAGCTGGAAACATGAATGCCCACATCAGAGAGAAAAGCAGACATGTTCAAGTTCCTTAGGAAACAGAAGCTGATGAGGCAACGCTCCTCCTGTCCTCTGCCAACACTGGCTTTAAGCACCAGGCATGGCCACCAAGGACACAGAACAAGTGTGTCTCCTGTCTTAGCCCTGTGCACTTACAAGGAAGCAAAGAAGCACAGGGATGGTGGACACAGACAGGACAGAGTTGGAACTTTAACTCTTTTTGAGCAGTTCTTGAGTGAGCTCAGTCCTGATGAAGCCTTCTGCATGTGAGACCCCTCCACCCAGTAGGGAGTCTGTGCCCAGGTCCATGGCATCTTATTCTCTGTGCTCCAGGCTGTACCTGGAGGTTTTCAACCACTGCACACCCAAGACAATTAGTGTCTCATCTGCTGAAGAACATGGTGCCCACCAGGGTCCTCTTGAGCCCAGGGTGGGACACATGCCAACAAACCCTCTACAAATCTCATCCAGCTAACACACTCAGCTAGAGCAGTGTAAGGCTTATGAGCTCGGCATTAGCCCACAGCGTGGAAACATCACATACAACAACTCGACTTTATATGAGACTCCTACTAACATGAGCAATCAAATGCTTATGGGAGAGCAAGTCTGAGGGGAAACCATCAGAAGCTAGGAACTGTCTGCACTGACTCTCCGAGGTCAGGGTGTCACCTGTTCTAGGAAGTCTCCATCGTGCCAGTCTCCTCTGTGACCTCTGACCTAGGACTTTGGTGTCAGGGTGTGCACTTCCTCTGAACAGCGTAGGCATTTTGAGGGCAGACTTGTGTCTCAACAGCCTATGTGCAAATCCCCTTCTCCCCCTTGCTTTGCAGTCCTGAAGTAGCTTTGGGGTCCACAGCATGACGCATCCAGACTCCCACCAGGACAGCTAGGAAGGTGACCACATCCAGGTTGCTCCCTGCCTCGAGAGTGTCTCCATAGCACAAGTTAGGGTTGGACTCCAGCTGTTATTAGTCGCCAAGAGTCTGTCGTCAGATCACTCTTGGGTCTCCAGACGACCCTTCCAGTCACCTAGGAGGACACTCAGTCCTGAGATGCTTTTCAGGGAAAATGAAAACCATCTAGTTGAGAGCAAACCCATGAATGTGCTGTACTATAAGGACATTCTTTTTTTTTTTTTTTGTTTTGTTTTTTTTTTTTTTTGTTTTTTTTTTTTTGTTTTTCGAGACAGGGTTTCTCTGTGGTTTTGGAGCCTGTCCTGATATAAGGACATTCTTATCCTGCAACAGTCTGTAATGTTTCCCAATACATCTGTGCTTTAACGTTAACCAACCTTGGAGGAGGAAGGCATTTCTCGTCCTTGTCCAAGTAGCGTGCCTGAGTCAACGCAATGCCCTCGTTCATGCACTGCAGGGAGAAAGGGGTATTAACAATCCAGACTTAGACCACAGTGCAGAGATCTACGCTGCCTTCAAAGTACAGGCTGTTCATAGTTCCACGCAGAGTTCTAGGAGACAAAGCACATATGCCCCCACTGGACTCTCAAGGTGAATCCTTCCTTTGGACTCAGACCTTCTGTGATGGTGATGTGCTAGGCTATGGAGTCTGGTAGCTACAGACCCTGTGTGATGTCTGAACACTTGGGAGAAAAGACTTGGCTCCCTAGAACTGCAAATCTGATTCTACACACTTTGACCCATTTTTCAGTTACACAGACATAGAAGCTAGAGACAACATTTCACACAACATAGAGTGAGGACCCGGGGAGGCCAGGAGCAAAGGCCCATGTGCAGACAGTGTTGGCAGGACTGCCTCAGTGAGCAACTGTAGGAGGACAGCCACATTGAGACCGTCCATGGTTCCATCTTGGCAAAGACCTCCCAGGTCCCAAGAATTTGGCACTGAAAACAACTGTTCTGAGCTGTCCTGTGCATTAGGCACCCACTGATTACCTGTCTAACTGAAAAGACCTCCACTGTACACAGGAAGCCCAGACTCTCGAGCGAGGCGGCAGTATGTACAGACAGAGTTCCTTTTGGGTGATGGCAAGTTCTGGAATGAGACAGTGAGAGCTGCAGAACCCATGAATACAGCCTAGGCCCCTGAAAGGCAGACTTCCCAGGGTTCTACTGGCTGTGTTCCCTGTGGGTGCACGTGCACACTTAAGTGCACACATGGTGCACAAGGGAAGGCTGAGTCCCTCAACTGCCCATCAGTAAAAGCATCATCCCAAAGAAAGGTGGCCACAAGCTGCAAGGAAAGATGGAATACCATGCAGATGGCATCAGAGCCGTGCGTTCACTTCAGATCCAGGGAGAGAAATTGGAAGTGTGCCATCATCTGGACATCTGGCCTGGCTGTGTGTCTAGCCTGGCTGGTTAAGAGACATCACAAACCGGAGCTGTTGTGAAAACAATGTCCTGACCAACAACTCAACATAAACCTGGCGAAAAGTTCTCAGGTCTGCAAAGGGTAATGCTGTACCCCAACTCCTTCTCTAAATACGGGGGGGGGGGAGGGGGGGCAGGGGCAGGAACTGGGAAGACTTAGAGTGGAGGCTGTGAAGAAGGTATGAGGCTCTCCTTCCAGGCTGGATTTCACAGGATGATTTCCCAAGATAGCCAGTGACGTAAGTAAGAGCCTGCAGCCCACACATGAGCTTGGGAACTGTTCAAGGCCTTGCATCCTTAGTATTATTTGACTCCTGTGTGTGCACACGTGTGTGTGTGTGCATCTGGAGGTGAGAGGACAGCCTGGCTGTTCCTCTGCACATACCATCCAGCTTTTTGAGACAGGGTCTCTCAGTGGCCTGATGCTTACCAGGTAGGCCCAGCTCTTCAATGCTGAGACCACAAGTGTGTGCTGCTATGACCGGCTTAAAACCAGAGTGATTGAAATCAGATCCATACAGCCCGAAGTGTTGTGATTTGGATGAGAACAGACCCATTGGCTCCCAGGTGGTGGAACTATTTGGGAAGGATTAGGAGGTGTGGGCTTCCTGGAGGAGGCATGTCACTGGGTGTGGTCATTCCTGCTATTCATAGTGTAATCTCTGCCTCCACTTGTGGATTAAGATGTGAGTTCCCAGTTATTGCTGCCACTGTGCCTTTTCTCCACCATTATGGACTCTAACTCTCTGAAATGGCAAGCGCAAATTAAACACTTCCTCATAAGCTGTCGTAGTCGTGGGGGTTTACCACAACTATAGAAAAGTAACTAACACACTGAGTCCTCTCTCAGGGCCCATCTTTAGGTTTTCTTCTGAGAAGGTTGGTGCAGGCAGTCTGCTCATGCCCACTGCATGCACATGAGCCCGGGTCTCTGAAAGGCAGCTTCCCTGTGCTGGGGAAGAGAGCAGGGTGGGGCTAATAGAGAGCAGATTTGATGCCATGAGGGTCACTCCAACCACGGGCAGTGCACAGGCCACAGGCCAGGGGAGAAAGGAAACAATGGGCTCCTTTCGTGGGCCCCAACAGAGCCACACAGCTTTTATAGGGCCTCTGCTCTGTGTCCACTGACGTGGTCCTCCAATGCGAGCAATCCTGTTGAAAACAGCAGACCCAACAGCCACATGGATGCAATGGAGTTCACTCGAGCTGCCCTGGCTTGTCTGTTTAGTTCTTCTAAGTGTGTGCACCTGCTTTCACCTTTGTGTAAAAACTCCAAGCACAAGTTTATTTTCACATCTATATATATACCTAGGGTAAAGTACTGAGGTAGTGAAAGGCTAGAGGGATGCTCTGTCCTTCTAAGGAAGTCTGTCTTTGCTCAGGCCTGCAGAGCTGAGCCTGTGTGTGATGTGTCCTTTTTCAGTCAGGCAAGTACTGCCAGCCTGATCATCACGCTCTGACGTGTGTCCTTAATTATGAATTTTAGATTCTGCTTTTTTGTTTTTAATACAGTGGAGGCCAAGAGGTTGTTTACCATGTGCAGCTCTGCACAGACTCACTCCAGATCACACAATTAAAACATGGTAGAATGAAGGATGGCCCAGGAAGCTTAAGCAACCACTAGAGGTCTTGACATACCAGCTGCACACTGAATATCATGTGACCAGCCAGTGGTATTGTCTCAGGGCAGTAACAGGGTAGAATAAACCTTTATTCCTCCTCAAGACATAAAGGGCCAGTGCCAGGTTCCACAGGGAGGCTGCATGACTCCAGATGTGAACATCCCCAGAGCTGTAGCACACTGGAGTTCTGTAGCACACTGGAGCAGGAGCCTGAAAAAAAGGCAGGAAGGCTGCTACTGATGGGAGGAGGGGCCAAGCAACTATGCAGTGAGCACATAGAACAAACTACTTAGCAGTAATTTATAAAAACAAAAAGTGAAACACTGGTAAACTTAGTAAAGAGTTTGGTCAGGAGCAGTGGCTCACACCGCAACCCCAGCACTCAGGAAGTCGAGGCAGGATGACCTATGAGTGCGAAGTCCAGCCTAACTACACAGTGAATATCAGGTCAGCCTGGGGATGACAAGAGAGGCACCTTAGCTCAGAAAATGCAGACACTGAGTGGAAGAGTGTTCTGCAGGACTGTTCAGGAGAGAAGCTGAGCACAGACATACACAGGAGGCAGCAGGTTCACAACTTCAGGAGTGAGTGACGCAGGGGAGAGAAGACCGTTAGCCAGCACTTCAGACACCATGTGAGCTCAGCAGGGCTGTCTGGAGGGTCGAGGTGACCTGGTGACCATCTCCTCCTGGCACACCCCACCGTTTGCGGTAGGGAGGTATTCCTGGAAACGAGGTGAGTAGTGGTGCTCACTACACAAGGGCACACTTACTTGAACTATGATTTCCTGAAGCAGCTTCATGTCCTTCTCCCGAGACCCAGTGCTCTCTTCCAGCTGGAGGTGAAGTGCTGGGGACAGGGGCTCCCCCACCACTTTTAAACCAGAAATGCTGCAGAAGCAAACAAACATGATATCGGGACCCTGCAGGCTCACAGAGATCCCACACATACACAGTGTAACTGTCAGAGCAGGGGTCGGGGCTCAGGGCGTCATGCTTGCCTAGATGGGTGAGGCCCTGGGTTCAGTCCCCAGTGCCATACAGAAAACATAATAAATAGATAAATACTCAGCCCTGTCAAGGCCCCTGGACTAACAGCAGAACTGGGGATGTGGAAAGGAGCTACACTGCATGGCAGGATTCCATCTTGAGAAGCCGTGTGTTGGGCAGTGCCTCCCAGTCCAGGAAAGGCCTGTGGTTGAATGGTTGAAAGCTCCTGTCCATGGGATGTTGTGGCCTTCTCAGTCTCCTATGAGCCTGGGCATCACTGCTGCTCACCCTACAAGGTCCCTCTTCTCACAGTCCCTCAGCCCTGGGGTTGGTCCCCCAATCTCTTCACCAGATATACGCTGCTCTCTTGTTCCCAAGAACGCTGTCCATACTGACTTCCAGATCACATTGCCTTTCTGGAGGGACCTCTCTTGGGACCCACTTCCAGCAGGACATATACCACCATTTCCTATGACTTGTCCTGTTGGTTTCCTGCAGGTCTGTGTACTGTCACGCTGCCTTGCCTATAATCTAGGCTTCAGAATGTCATAGAGACTTGAAGTGAGAACATTATATTTGACTATCAACAATAGGTTTAGGGGGTATGATTGTCTTATCTGTGTGATTTGTTTTACATCTTCTGCACTTTAAGAATTTCTTCTTAGAGTAACACACAGAAACCTGCTGTCGGGGAAGAGGACAGATTCCCTTCTGGTAAATCTTGTCTTTTGGAATGAGCTGCAGGGCAGCTCTGAGTGGTCCTCAGTCAGGTTCCCTTTCACCCGTGCTATCCAGCTCCTGGGCACAGCTGGGATGCAGGCCTGTGTGAAACTGGGCTCCCTGTTTCAGTTTGGCTGCTTTTGCTCAGCGCCTTGTTTTTAGGCCCAGGTTTCCTCCCAGGATGAAATGAATCCCCAGAAAAGATCGAAAACAATGAGAGATCATTTCCTGTGGAACCAAAATCAGCCTGAAGATTTCATTTTCTTTCCTAAAAAGACCACTCATGACTAACTTTAACTTACTAAGGGTAGCATGGACAGTAGGGCTCAGGACTGTCCAGTACACAGCACAGTGCCGCCCTCGCTCTGGGGAGACGAACCACGTGCCCCTGGGTCACCCCTGAGAGCAGCTGCGGCTTATTCTCCTCCTGGTTGGTAACAGTGCCCACTACACACCATGGAATTCTAGAACAAGGCCTTGTCTTTACGGCAGCAGCAAATGGCTGGTCCAGTTATATTGAAGCGGCCTGGACTGAGATTTTGCTTCTCTGGCTGCAGTGTGGATGAAACTTCCAGAGCCCATAAAACTCAGAACTGCAGTGCTGCTGAGTGGGGGGAGGACGCGTGTTAATGCTCACCCTTGTAGAGATTCATGGATGTGTTGGCATTTCTTCTTTAAAACTGCAAAAATGCCTGCATAGAAAAAGGGTGATGGCTACTTAGGACATTTGGTGGGACCAGCTCGTAACTTCCTCTACACGCCCCATCTGTAGTCTGAAACACCGTGAATGCTCTCGACGTGAGCAGACATTCGGCAACCACACCTTGAGGGTCTGGGCTTCTGACATCATCAACGGCTCCTCCTCACTGGTGCTGCCAACTGGCCAGACCAGGGACGATGGCTTCTGAACCCAACTCAGGCTCTTGTCCTTATCAGGATCTGCAGAGTCCCGCTAAGTTCTCAGGGTGCCATTTACTCAGTCTCAACTCAAAACAAGTGGGCAGCAAAGTAATTTGGGGGATGTTTTCCTCTACTCAGGAAAAGCTCAAAGTGAAAGCCATGTGACTGGGAGTTGGGGCCTGACACCCTCCTGGTGTGCGCGTAAGTGCATGAGTCATATCTGACCCTGGGAGCAGACATCTCTGTTGGAGATTCAGAACTGACGGCTAGGGAAGGCCTCTTCTTTCCTACTTCTTTCCACACTCAGAGCTAAAGCTCCGTGCACAGTCCTGAGGCAGGGGTGGCTTCTCTGCCGCCATCTTCCCACAGTGTCAGGCACTGGTAAGAACACCCACTTAAATTCTGGGGTGAGGCATGGTTCGGATCTTGATGTTTCAGACTTTGGAATATTTTCAAAGACTATTGGTTGAATTTGAAGCACCCGTGCTCAACAAGTTTGGATATTGGTTTTTGTATTAGGGAACATGATTTTGAAAGTAATTTAGAGTTTTGTCTGATAAACAATTCCCTAATGCTAATTCTTCCAGAAAGCAAGTTGGCACCACAGTTAACAGAACCAGACATTACAA
Organism: Microtus oregoni; assembly: GCF_018167655.1. Lineage (NCBI taxonomy): Eukaryota > Metazoa > Chordata > Mammalia > Rodentia > Cricetidae > Microtus > Microtus oregoni. The sequence goes on along the minus strand of NW_024543070.1, from coordinate 52,886,055 downwards.
GGTTGTACCTGGATTCTCCTCCATGATGTTGAGGGCCTCGATGGCGGCAGAAGCTAGTAGGGGAGGCAATGACGCTGAAAAGCAGTATCCTTGGCCAGAGAGCCGCTAAGGAGAAACAAAATAAATAGATAATCTCTCTCTGGAGAGACATTTGGAAGCTACTACATAGCCACAGGCATCTGAACAGCAAGCACACTGAGTGCACCAGGAGGGCAGCTGAGGGACAGTGTAACAAACCCAAGATGCTGTCTTGGAGATAGGGTCCTTATGTATCTGTAAACACTTTGAGCTATGCTTTAAAAAAAACAGGCTTTTAAGTAAAAACAGTGTGGTAAATTATGAGTTAAAGTGTATATAAAGCTTGTACTGGAAACATCATTCTGCAGTGACAATGGTGGTGTGGGACCATGGTCTGTATTCTGTCAATTATATTTTAAATAGACGCTGATTGGTCAGTAGCCAGGCAGGAAGTATAGGCGGGGCAATCAGACAGGAAGTAGAGGTGGGTCAATGAGAACAGGAGAATTCTGGGAAGAGGACACAGTCCTGACCCGACCACAGAAGAAGATGTAACTGCCCCACTGAATAAGGTACTGAGCCACATGGCTAACACAGATAAGAAGAATGGGCTAATAATGGGCTATATAAATTATAAGAGTTAATAAGAAGCCTGAGCTAATGGGCCAATCAGTTTAAAGTTAATGTAGAACTCTGTGTGATTTCTTTGGGACTTAATGACTGCAGGAACTGGGCAAGACAAAAACCTTGACATCGAAGCATCACCTGATGGTCAACCACGAAAGACCTGCCGCAGCAGAAGCCCCCGACAGATGCGAGAGCATTTTCCATGTTAGCGCTGATCAGGTCAATGTCGTCAATCTGCCAGGAAAAACAGAGAGCAATTCCCCATCAAGCCCTCTGGGGATGGAGGTTTCCCTCAGTAAATTCCATGCCATCCTTACATTCACTATGCCCCTACCCACACCCATCTGCTGATGTCAGCTGTCAGCTAACTTCATGTAGCTTTACTCTGTACCTTTTTCTCTGGGGCAGGGCAGTGCTGGGGTGCAGATAACTAAGGGGACTTTGCATTTTACCATCAACTGGGTCATACATGTAGCAAAACTCACCACCCACATTTGGAGAAAAGGCACCCTGTAACTGTACCCTATAGTGGCCAGCAAGGTGCCTATCACCAGCCTGAGGCACCAGGAGCACAGGCCAGGGCACTTGGTCTCTGTGGCTCCATTTCCCTTCAGTGAAAGAAAAGGGGCCAATGCTATCCCAACTGTTTAAGCTTTAGTTGCTTTGCTGAAGCCATTTTTTGGCAGTATTTTTGACAGCATATATTGTGTGTGTCACAATTATATATTTAATACGTACACACATACTGTCACCTACACAAATGATATATATATATATATATATATATATATATATATATGGTGCAACTGTACATATGTACTTCCACAGATTATATGGGGAAATTTAAATACTAAACTGTCTTCTAAAGGACTATGGGAACCCTTTTTGTTGTTGCTTTTTGTGTGGAGCATCTTTTTATATAGTTCATGAAGGCCTCAGTTTCCCAACTGCTGCGATTACAGGCATGTGCCGCCATGTCCAGCTCCTAAGGAAATTCTTAGTGACCTTAATAATACAACACAAAACATGAAGAGTCAAGTTCAACACTTATCCCCATTCCAGGTAAACAAAAATCTCAGAGGGAGGATATGGTATTTGACCGGGCTGCCTAGATCCACCCAGACATCAAAGCCCCAGGAGCCTCTGATTCATTAAAGGTTGTTTCTCATGCCTCTGACAGGCTCCCCACTCTGCAGTGAGAACTCACGCTGATCCCATAGTGCTCCGTGACTCCGCGTCCGTGCTCCCCAAGGACTCCAAACGAAAGGCTTTCCTCCAGAAAGATTCTTGCTTTATATTTGTATTTTAACTTAACCTAGATGATAAATAAAACTGGACTTAATACCACCACCATTAACAACATATAGAAGGTCTTTTGCAGAAAAAAATTAAACTTGTAAAAGTACTGACAGTTGACTCTCAGTATCTATGAATTCTGCATTTGCAAATTTACCTACTTGTTAAAATCTATGACTCTAAAATCAATATCCACTCATCCATCCTTCAGAAGGCTCATGCGTGCGGTGGTCAAGAAATGAGTGAGCTACCTGCCAGTGGGTGCTCGCAGCTGAGGAGAGAGGCCACTGTCCTCTGAAGAAGCGTGCATTTCACAGCACTGTGCCATCACTAGAGATTCTGATGTTCTCAATGTCCCTGCTAATGAGCTTTCAAGTATTCTCAGATGCAGAAAGGATGAGAAATGCATTCAGAAAACGGACGGACATTGGAGAAACTTCCTTCAGCGTGAGTTAGAGAGCTGTGGGCAGGAGTCCAGTGTGAATCAATCAACAGCCTGTACTAGAACCACACACAAACCAGCTGTGTTCTGACCACAGCTCACAGGAGCCCAGTAGCAATGGCTCACCATTATGTCCCTTTGTCGTTGTGTGTGCTACCTTTACAGAATGTAAGTACACTGAATAATGAGAACCAACTGTCCTTTTTCAATCTCTGAAATGACCCAGATTAGAAACAGACAGCACAGGACCTAGTTTTCAGAAGAGAAAAGTTAAGACATTTATGTGTGCAGATGTACAACTTCTCGGTTAAACACTTGTCCAACTACATATAAAAATTCCTGGGAAGTATAGTGGTATTTTTCAGTAGTTATTTTACTTTGGATTTGCAGAAATGTTTGAATGTAAAAAGTTCTATTATATTTATTATTATGGTTCATTCTTCTGTTTTCCTCTTACTTTTATTTATTAATTTACTTTATAAGAGAGGGATCTCACTCAGTAACACAGGCTAGCCTAAAACTTTTATGCTGAACAGGGTGGCCTAAAGACTTGATTCTCCCGTCTGAGTCTGCTCAGTGCTAGGACACAGGCATTGCAGGCGGGCAGAGGCATGGATGGCTTGTTCTTCCTTGTCATTGGGCATAGAAGAAAAATCTTTTAGCTTCTAGTGTTTTAGATGTGTACATATCTGTATTTTGTTCTAAGAATCTTTTTTTTTTTTTTAAAAAAGAAGAAGTCGGAGGTGGATATAATCAAGACACATTGTAGACATGTATAAAATTAATAATAATAATAATAATAATAATAATAATTTGGTTGTTCCAGACAGGGTTTCTCTTTGTAGCTCTGGCTGTCCTGGAAGTCACTCTGCACACCAGGCTGGCCTCAAACTTAGAGTTCCGCCTGCCTCTGCCTCCTGACTGCTGGGATTCAAGGTGTGCACCACTGTGCACACTGTTGCAGAAGATTTGTTTATACTTCGTGAAGCTGTGTCTGTGTTCTGCCTCACCTCTTAAGGCACCTGATTGGTTTAATAGAGGTGAATGGCCAACAGCTAGGCAGGAGAGAGGAGGTGGGACTTTCGGGCAGAGAGAGGAATTCAGGATGAATCTAGGTGTGCAGCAAATGCCAGCGAGACACGAAGTAAGCTGGACATACAAAATGGAGGAGAGGTAAAAAGCCACTTGGCAGAATGTAGACTAACAGAAGCAAACGGTTAACTTAAGTTATAAGAACTAGTTGGGGACAAGCCTATGCTAAAGGCCAAGCTTTCATAATTAATAACAAGTCCCATGTCCTTACTTGGGGGCTGGCGACCCAAAAGGAAAGTCTGACAACAGCACATCATACTTTTATTATTTTTTATAAATATTTCTTATTTATTTGTGCATGTGTGTGCATGCCATAGTTTGTGTATGGAATTGAAGCACAGCTCTCATGGATCAATTCTCTCATTCCACCCTGTGGGTTCTGGGGATCGAACTCAGGTCAGGCAAAACGCAAGCACCTTCCTTTGCTGCGCAACCTTGTGTCCCAGGTATCATGCTTTAAATATGATTATAGATGAAAGGTCTAACTGGCAGATAATCAGCACACTAAAATTAGGACTGACGGGGCTGCTCACCAGTTCCGGAAGAGGACAGATGGTTCCGGTGTTCATATACAATCCTTCCACGACGATGAAACGCCGCGTCACACGGGCCTTCCGAGGATTCTTTAAGAAACGAGACATCTTAACTGTCATAACTCCAAATAGAAATTGTTACTCCCAAGAGCATGTACCTCATAAAGGATTTATTTAAAAGGGGGAGAAGGCCATAATGAATTCAGATCCTATTATTTTGACAGAAACACTGAGAAAAAGCAGCTTTCCTTCCTCAGGCAGATTCTAGCTGATGACCTCACACACCACTGGAGGTGCCCGAACAATGTTAAACAATGTCCCAGTTGGGGACGGTTGGGAGAAAGCCCAGGGAAATTAATGATGAAGCACAGACTCCAGAGAGAAAACATTAAAAATTACACAGCTAGGATTTACACATTTCAGTGTAAAAGGGGAAAAAATTACAAATGAATGAAAACCACTGTTACCACCACCACAGGTGTGGCCTGAGGAGCAGGGAGAGGCATGGATGGTGCAAGTGTCCTGGGAGGTTGATGATAACAGTATGGGAGGGACATAGTGTGTGTGTGTGTGTGTGTGTGTGTGTGTGTGTGTGAATTATACTACTGTATTTTCCTCTGTGTGCTGGTAATCTCTAGCCTTCCTCCCCATCAAAATATAACCAACTCCTCGTTTGCTTTGCCTGCTCAGTGAGTCATGTAAAATCCAAATGTGACCTTGTCTGATCAAATACAAGGTGGTAGACTAGAGCAGCCTAATTCAGACAGTGTGTGTCCTCCTCCGCCTCGTGTCCAGAAGGCCATGAGTCTATCACACCTAAGAACCTGAAGATGCTGCAGGTGTGACAGGCTGAAAAACCAGAGTTAGAACTCATCCCCACATTCCTACTCAAAGATTTCTTACTTGTGCTCCAGTCACTAATTACAACAATGCTATGGGGCCTTTCAGGACCAGCGGCTGCTGTCAGCACAGAAGCACTTCTGCTCTGCAGAGATATACATCCAGAGGTTGCCGGTCTCGCATGACTCGCCACTGAATGCTGCGGTTCACAGCATTTCTAGATGGCAGCATGGACCTGTCAGAATCACTGGTGGAAAGAGGACACCTGCATGCCAACACACAGCGTCCTGACTTCTCCCTCTGAAAAGATATCCTGTTCCCTTAGTTTGGGCAGGGCTTCTTTATACACACACTAGTTAAGTGTTCTATCAATTCAAGTACCTGCTTAGGATTTCCAAATATTCAATGGAAGAGACTTAGGATGAGCAAAAGTATATATGGAAGCTACTAAAGGTTAGTCGTGCTATGCAATGATAGCTCGTCTTTCTTTTGAATATTTATGTGCACATCACTTTTTCAAAATCAGGATTTTACTGTAGTAATTTTAGAATCGTATTTTAAAAAATATTACATTAGGATCATTTCTCAGTTTTACTTAAAACAGTTTTACTTTGTTCCTTTAAAAGATTTATGTTTATTTTATGCATATGAATGTTTTGCCTGCATATATGCATGTGGACGTGTGTGCAATGCCCACAGGTCAGAAGAAGGTGGCATGAGACACCTAGAACTGGAGTCACAATGCTGGAAAATGAGCCTGGATCTTCTGGAACAGCAGTAAGTCTTAACCATGGAGGCATCTCTCCAGCCTGTGACAACATGCCTTTGCTGGAGACATCCCCTCTGGGAGCATACTGCCTCCTCACCATGCTCAGTGCTGGAAGCAAGCTGCTGCCTTCATTTTGCTTTTTACATCACATTGTTAGTACGAGCCAATCTTTGATATAAGTTCTACTCATATTCTAAAGACAGCATCTCAAGTAAGAAGAACTTTCTAATATTAAATGTAAAGTTATTTAATAGCATACTCCTGGCAGAAAAATGAGGTGTAAATTAATTAGTGAAAATGTGAAATTAAATTTCTAAGATACATAACTAGCTTTCTGATTGTTACCCACAGGAGCTCCATAGATTATCTTACGGAAAACACACATGAAATGTGAGCATGACAGCGCCTAGATTCAGCACACTGACTCTGTAGTCACATTTTCCGAACCAGTGTTTATTCTGGTGGTTGGGATCGAGTGTTTAATCAGACTAAGGTCATCTTTCTCGTTTGCTGAAAGAATTAAATCTGTGAAACAATCTCAATTTCAGAATTTCTTTAGCTTTTTCTTAATCGTGTAAATATGGAACACTGGCTGATACTATTCTGAGCACTCAAAGGTGAGTTCATCATATTCAATATGATAATGTGCATATTCGCCAAGTATCTATCACGCAGGCTGACTCCTAAACAAAGACGACAGAATCCTGAGTGAATAATCCAAATGTTTAGAAAAATCTAAATACAAAAATCAAAGAAGGCAGTAAGCATTTTCATCAGTTACTCTAGTTATGAATGAGCTGTTAGGGCAAAGTCCACTTGAAAGGGGGGCTTGAGATGTGACAACTGGGCTCCCAGGACAGGCCATACATCACAAGGTCCTGCTGCAGAGCCACACAGCACCACCATCTCGGCCTTTCCTACCCACACTGCCCGGAAGGTAAGTCAGGATCCTCCCATGATGCTTTAAACACATGTCCTCTGTGCAGCTCTCCAATCATGTCAGGGAGACACTGCCTAATCACTACCACTAGGTGTAGTTAAGGCTTCCAGGCACCCCCTCTTCAGGGAGGCTGTTCCCCACAGGCAGCAGCTGTCTGGAGCTTCAGGAGAGCTTAAGATTTGATAGAATAAGTAAGAATATTCTTACTTATTTAATCTATGCACCTCCTTACAGCCTTGGTGTATTCTAGAGCTCCTACACAGAACTCAGAGTACTATGTCTCCTCAAGGGCAAGCTGCTTCTCTCCCCTAGGCCCCCAAAGAAAGTCGCCTCAAACACCTCCCCCAAATACGACAAGGCTCTCCAATCTGAAATACATTAATAAGCAGGAACTCCCTTACTTAGTATCCAAATGTGATCTGCAGGCCAGTTTTCGGTGACAAATTACCACTTCATCTATAATTTAGCTTCTTAGGAAGCACAAAGAGCTGCACAATGCTCTTCAACAAGATCATACCTTTTGATCTTCAATCTCTTGTTCTTTTAGCAGTCGCTCCAGGTCAGCTACATCATTATGCTTAAACAACTTAATGTCACTGCGTGACGCCTGTAATCCTTTCTGGATAGCAAAGCAGGCCGCACTGTCTCTGCAAGGGGGAGAGGCACCAAATTGGGGTTAAAGGGCCTTGTCAACGTTCTCAGAAGAAGAATGCCTGCTTTTGTACATCGACCTGCCTTTGACCAGCCTCCAATCGTTACCTGAAACACAGCACATAGAGTGTGTTTGAGCACTCACACCCACTGTTTGCTCTTCACCCTGCAAGTCCTTTCCACATGGCTACTTAAAACAGCTAGCCACATCATGACCTCTGAAACCAGGATGCATGCTGTGGCTGGCATCCGAGCTTACTCACATGCTCCTCTTTCTAAGAACTTTGCAGAACGCTGGTGACCTCACCGTCAGTGGCATCTCTGTTTACCTGACTGCTGCATCACTGGCAGTCAGCTGGAAGCACGTAACTACAGACACGAGCACAAGGAACGGTCTAAGCTCACTCACACCAGCTGAGGCCGAGTGAAGAACTAAGCTGTCGGCCTTTGAAACGCTGTTGTAATTGGAACGCTGCATCCCTCCTAGGTACACAAACTTCTTATCAACAGGGTAACAATGAGGCACCCCCAACATTCTCCACTTGGATGAGGAAACCCAAGGGAAATCAAGACTGTCACCATCACCCAGCAGCAATGAAGAAACTCTGACACCCTTGGGTGTCCAGGCTAAACGTGCCTGGCATTTGGAATGACATAGTTGTCTCCCACTTCCCACTTTCCATGTGTCAGAGAAAGCTGACCCTAACAGATAGTTCCGCAACACTGTCATCTGCAAAGGCCATGTTCCAGAAACACAACCAAGTTAGAAGAGGGAAAAATCTCACAATATTTTAAGTTAAGAATTCTGTGGTGGGCCACCTTTATCTACCTTGGGGTACATGTGGCCTGTGGCCAGCAGGCTGCACAGCCAGTATGGACTGGAGGCATATAACATAAAGCCAGGGCCCAGCTGAGGATCACGCCCATCAAGTGTTACTACTGAGAAAACAGGGCCAAAGGTGACCTATAGCAGTGAACTCAAAGCAGCCAGGATAAAAATGAGCAGTCACCAACACACCTAAAACAAGGGACTAAAACAGAAAGCTGAGCAAAACAGAAGCTACAGAGAGAATCCTCTCCTGTGGAGAAAGCGTTCTGAAACATCAGCGAGATGCACAGCGGACCAGAGGGAAAGGACTGGTGAACAGAAAGACACTGAAACGAGTCAGTGTGTGTCAGAGACAGAGAAACAGACAGGAAAGAAGACAGCAGAGCTCCAAGGACTTGGGGGGTAGAGGTATAAAGCAACCTAACATTCATGTCAGTGGAGTCATAAGAGAAAGACATTAGAACCGCTAGCTGACACAAACAAGCTGACGAAAACCCCTAATACTAATACAAAAAGAAAAAGAAAAACTTTAAATCTACAGGTTAAAGACAGTGAGCAAAACTCAAACAGATAAGGCCAAATGAAGAGTCACAGGGGGTACAGTGAAACCCCGAGTCTCTGTCAAATGCACGCACAATCCAACTTGGTTCCAGCCACTCAGCATATGTCTAGATGGCCAAAGGATAGCCTTCACCCATTACAGCATGGGACAAGACTCCATTCATGGAGGAACAACAAGAAAAGCAGAGACACGACTTGGAAGTGTCAAATGGGACAAATATAATGCAGGGAAGTCACTAACTCCCCCCATCCCCTGCCCACCTTCAGGTCTAAGGACAGAGATTTCCCTGGTGGCAGGATATCTCAGTGTGTAAGAGACCTCTGTAAGAGTCAGGATCACCCACGCCAGTTGCACTGACCATGGGCCAGGAGCCCACATCACCTTTAGTCTAGAGCAGTTGTGTTCTTGTGTGCCCCAGAGACGTGCAGGTTTGGGGCCTTATGGTATCACATAGCTTGGCACTGCTGATGGCACAAGTGTAGCACAGGAGGCAGAGTACATCTATCTACAATAACTCTGCCATGGTGGACAGAATCCTGTAGGTATGCCAGTGACTATGAGGACAAGACACCTGGGCCTAGAGACTCCTGATTCATCCCTAAGCAACCTACCGACTATGAATTTGTGACGAACTTGGGCTTGGCTCGCCCTCTAGTGTTCAAAGAGTAGTGCTACATCAGTCCACTTCAGGTCAGCCTGGTCTTGTGGATCATAATTCTCATTCTAGAAAGAGAGGCACCAGCAAAGTCAGTTTGAAAAGATGAGTCATGACTCCTTCAGTGCCCAGGTGAAGTTTCACACCAACAGCATCAAGAGCCTTCAATAAACTAAGACCTTGGGTGGAAATACTGCCTCAGCCATTAAGAGCACTGCGGCTCTGCAGAGGAGCTGAGTTCAATTCTTAACAGCACATGGTGCCTAGTGACCACCCTTAACTCCAGTTCCAAGGGATATGATGTCCTTTTCTGACCTCTGTGGACACTGCACACACATGCTGTGCACATATATACATGCACATATACACATTAAATAGAAATATTAAAAAAACAAACAAGGGGCTGGAGAAATGTCTCAGAGGTTAAGAGCACTGACTGTTTTTCCAGAGCTCCTGAGTTCAATTCCCAGCAACTACATAGAGGCTCACAACCATCTGTTATAAGATCTGGTGCCCTCTTCTAGTCTGTAGGCAGACATGCAGACAGAAAACTGTATGCATAATAAATAAATCTTTAAAAACAAATGACAACAAAAAACCTCAACGTCACCACCCCCCCTCCCGAACTCACTACATCATAACAAGGTGCCAGAAACTGACCACACTGTAATCAGTATTGAAGAAACTACAAGAAAACTCAGGGGAAGAGTCACAGGAGGACTCATAGGAGGACTCACAGGAAGATTCACAGGAGGACACACAGGAGGACTCACAGGAGGAATCACGGGAAGACTCAGAACAACTGTTCTAAGGAAAGCCAAGGAGCTCAGAGGAAGCACAGATAAACCACTCTGCACTCTAATATGGGCACCTGAGAAGGAAACAAAAACACAGAACTCTTTGAGCAACAAAACAAAACAAAATCCCACACACAAAGTGAAAAAAAAAATCGGTAGAAGGTATTAACATCTTGAATGGTCAAATACAGGAAGGAATTACTGAGTTCAAGGACAGACTATTTGCAAACAGTTATCTGCAGAGAAAAGTGAGGTGTGATGAAGGTAGCTCACAGGAGCTTTGGAATAGCCTTAAAAAGCAAATAGGTACGCCAATGGGGGCGGGGGGAGGTTGGCGGCAAAAAGGACCCGAGAATGCCATCAGGATAGATGGCCACCAAAGCACAGGTCTAGGAAAGCCAACAGTCATGGCGAAACAGATGGCTGGAGTCAAGACTTGCTGGAAGCACATCGCAAAGAGGTAAAAGGGAGATTCTCAAGGTCTCTCAGTCTCGGGCAGAATTTGCTACAGAAACTTTACTGCCAGGACAAAGCAGTGCAGGTCTTCAATTAGAAGGAGAAACTAAACTTCCAGAAACTTCCAATAAAGAATTCTCTATACAGCAAAGCTATCATTTAGAAATGAAGGGGCGGGGCTGGAGAGGTAGCTCAGTAGCTAAGAGCACTGGATGTTCTTCCAGAGGACCTGGGTTTGATTCCCATCACCCACATGGCTGTTCACAACTGTCTGTAACTCCAGTTCCAGGGCATCTGGCACCCTCACACAGACATGCATGTAGGCAAAACACAAATACACATGAAACAAAAATAAATTAATTTAAAAAAAGGAAATGAAGGTGAAATCTCAAAAAACAAAAACAAACAAAAAGACCGAACTTCTCAGGACAGATCTTTCTTTTGCCAGGTGGTGGTGGCGCACACCTTTAACCATTGAGGAGGCAGAGGCAGGCAGATCTCTGTGAGTTTGAGGACAGCCTAGTCTGCAGAGCAAGTTCTAGGACAGGCAGAGCTATATAGAGAAACTCTTGTCTCAAAATACCAAAAGAAAAAGAAGAGTAAAGAAGGGATGAGAAGGTGAAGGGGATGTAGATGATCCCAGACAAGCCAGAGCAGAAAGAATCTATGTCGCCCAGATCTCCTGAGCTCTGCACAGGGACAGAGATGCTAACATTGTAAACAATGAGTACAAACCATTCATATCTTCAGAATAATTTTAATCCAGAACAAAAAACCCTGAAATAATAACTATTTTAGTAGGCTGAGATAGTCAACACAGAAAGATGCAAATATGATACCCCAAAAATGTAAATGAGGATTGGAGAGACGGTCCAGTGTTAAAGTGCTTGCTTTTGGACTGAAGTTTGGATTTCCAGAACACATGTAAATGCCACCTGTAAAGAGAGTGTCCCAGACCAGGCTGGCTAGCGAGACTAGTTGTATCAGTGACATCTGGGTTTGACTGAGAGGCCCTGCCTCATTGAAGAAGTAGAAGAACAACCCAGGGTAATTGCAAACATCAACCTAGGAACTTCAAATACAAGCATACACAAAAATGGAAAAAACATTTAAACGGGAGGAAGGAATACAAGGGCAGTTTCCTTACTAGTTTATTTTTGTTTCGGTCTTATGTTTATGATACTTAAGTTGAAATCATTTGAAAACAGCTTATATTAATGAAGAGATGTTTTTGTAAACCTCATGGTAAATGCAAAGATGCTTGAAATTGTTGACATAATCTGCATGGTCGGCGCTTTCCCCTCGCAGTGAACAGCCACACCATGCGTCTGGGAATTCACCCGAGTTTGTGCACTTGATCCCCACTCATGGTTTCTAGGTTCTTTATTCTATTTTATTTTATGTGCATGTGTGTTTGTCTGATCAGATATATAACATGTGTGCCTGGTATCCAAGGACGTCAGTAGAGAGTATCATATACCTTGGAGCTGGAGTTACAGAGAGTTGTAAGCTGGTATGTGGATGCTGAGAACCAACCTGGGTTCCCTGCAACAGTAGCCAGTGCTCTCAAGCACTGAGCCATTGCCCTTGCCTCAGCTCCTACATCCTTAATAAGCAGTGAGACAGGATCAGTAGAGACATGGAGAGTAAGAAGGGTGAGTGATGAGGGGCGGGTGACTTTGCCAGGCACAGTAAGCAATGTGAGGTTGTGATCATGACGCAGGGCATGACAGGGCCACAGAGCTGACAGGGAAGGAGACGGCAAGCCTCATCTGGATACCAACAGAAACAATCATGGTGCCAGGAGAGTGGCTAAATCACTGTCAAGCACCTTTTGGTGAGGGTCTTGTAGCTTTGGGCCTGGGAAACCAAACAGTTAAAAACCAAACCAAAACAAAGAACCCCAGAAGATTCCTTCTCCCCTTAGGAGGTAATTTCCAATGCAGTGCAGGACCTGCTGAGCCCTGCAGCACAGTGCTGCTTCAGAAGGAATCTGGATAGAAGGGTGGGTGAAGGCACTTACACGAAAACAATGTCCCCTCTTTTAGAGTACGCAGGAATGGCACTGGCTATGGTTGAAAATCCATATGAGTAAATGATGGCTTCTTCGGTCCTCATAAATTTTGCAAGGCGCTCTTCCAAATCCAGATGGACATCTATTTTACGGAAAAAGTAAAACAGTTACTCTTATAATTCTTTTTCCTTTACTAACAAGAGAAAAGAAGCACTTTAATAGTTTAATTACTGCCTCTTTCACCTTACAGATAAAATGCAATTTAAAAAATATTTATTATTTATGTCTGTGTTTTTGTCACAGCCCATGTGTGGAGGTCAGAGGGCAACTTTTGAGACTTCACTGTCTCCTTCCAACAGTTTAGTTCTGGGGGTCAAACTCGGTCTTCAGGATTGACAGAAAGTGTCTCACCTACTGACCCATTTCACCAGTTCCTAAAATGGAATTAGAAGCAACGACAACAAATCCAAAAACCTCTAGATTATAATAATTCTGGATCCAGAGTTCTTCTGAGACATGTGAGCTGAAAGCAATTCCCTGTCTCTAAGCATGGCAAATGGAGACCTCAGTTTAGCTATAGGCTTTTTTAGTGTTCCAGAAGCCCGGGAGTTAAGAGCTGATCGCACTGCCCTGGAGCAGTGACAGACCACGAAGCAGGGCCTTTGCCTCCTTACCCTCTGCGGTGGGAATCCCACACCCGACTTTACCTACCTTACCCACTTTAGCTTCCCTTGGCCACTTTGCTGAGGCTTTGCCACTTACACAAAGCGGCTCTCACACTTTAACAAAAAGACCTTTACACACTCTACACCAAGACACATTCAAGTGGCCTCTTCTCTCACAGTCCAGGCTAGCGCTCAGGTGTAGAAATGCCACCCCCAAGTACACCAGGGAATTCACGTTCACAGTACTGACAGAAATAGGGTTCTTGTGTAGCAGCAGCTTAAGAATGCTGGTCTAAGTTCACAGAACCACAGAGGGTATGTACAAAGGACCAGTGGGCACAGGAAAGGGAAGTAGAGGAGATCGCTATGGGTGGGTGGGGAGTGCTGGGACAGGAGGTTGAGGGAGGGAATACAGGGAGAGACAGCAAAGATGAAGGGTCACTTGTATGGAAACCTAAGACAGTAGAAGCTTCCTAAAATATATACATATATGAAGGTGATCCAAATGAAGCTGCCAAATAATGGGGAAGACAGAGTCCCAACTGGCTATCCCTTATCACCAAAATAAGCTTCCAGTACCAGGATTGGGTTACATCTAATTGAGTTGTTGGCAAAAGGGATCCCATAAGAATCCTCAAACAATCCAGGCTGTTGCCAAGACAAACTGACTATAAGGCCCACTGCTGAAAATACCACCTACACAACTCATTGAACACAAAGACGTCTAACTGGTGCCTACATAGAGAGCCTCGACCCCCATCTTCCAGCATCCTTGGTATAAGAAGGTACTCTGCACACCACCAAAGGAGAATCTTAAACATCAAGCCAGCCACAAACCTCTGATCTACAGCCCTGTTCTGCCTATAAGATGTGCTAGGGCATTGCTAGCACAAAGCTTGTGGGAATAAACCAGCCAATACCTGACTGGACTGAAGGCCCACTCCACGAGATGGGACCCATATCCAACACCACTTGAGGGATCAAAAACCAGACATTCTGCTATACCCATAGATCAGTACCTTGCTCAGCCATCATTAGAGAAGCTTTCTCCTACAGCAGATGGGAATGCATACAGAGACCCACATGACGGCCATTCTAGGTTGTCAACTTGACTACATCTGGAATGAACTACAATTATTCGTTCCATGGGAGGGAACACCCGTGAGAGACTGATTGTTTCTGTTTGGTTTGAAGCAGGTGAATGCACTTCTAGTATTGCCCTTTGCCACCCCTTTAACCAGGGCCACACCTTCTGCCAGAAACCTTTACGAGGACATGGAAGAGGGAAGCATTTACTTGCTGCGTCCTTGTATAGCCATTCCGTCACTGGCATCAGAGCCCACTTCTTTGGGATTCCAGCATATACTGAAATGAAGACCAGACAAGGCACCCAGCCTCGTGGACTGACCAACAGTTAGACTGTTCACAGCCAGCCATTGTTGGATTAGCTAGACAACAGACCTAAGTCGTTCCAATTTCTATATGCATTCTGTAAGTTCCATTACTCTAGACAACCCTGACTAATAGAATCCACAAGCAGGCATCATGCGGAGATAGAACACTCAGCCCTAAATGAGGTGTCTCTAGAAAATCAGTCCCCTCAGGGCTCAGCGAACCCCAGGGAAGAGGAGACAGAAAGAATCTAAGAACCAGAGGGGACAGAGAACACCAATAAAACAAGGCTTCTAAATCAACCTGAACAAAGTTCATATGAACTCAGAGACTGAAGCAGCAAGCACAAGGCCTGCATGGGTCTGCACCAGGTCATCTACATATATATTATGACTTCCAGTTTAGTGTTTCTCTGATTTTTGTGCCTTCTCTTGGGATCTTTTCCTTCTGTTTGTTTGTCTTCTCCAACTCTAATGTGTTAGTTTTGTTTTATCTTACTCTATTTTATTTTACTATTAAATAATAAAAGTCTTTTTTTAAAAAAAAAAGTTTTGGTTTGTTTTTGGAGACAGGGTTTTACTGCATAGCCCTGGCTGTCCTGGAATTTATTCTGTAACCAGGCTGGCCTCATACTCACAGATCTACCTGTCTTTGCCTCCTGAATATTACGGTTAAAGTGTCATATTGTCTGGAGTCTGTTTGTTTTCCTATGAGAGACAGAAAGGGAGTGGGGATCCACATGGGATGGGAAACCGTAATCAAATGTATTACATGAGTAAATAAAAAGGGGGAAAAGAATGTTGGTATAAGAGCATAAAATGTAATACTGAACTGACATATTTATTCACTGACATATTTAGTCAATCATGGCTCCTTAAGGGCTTTCAAATCAAGTTGGAGCCCTTAACATGTGCTAAGGAGAAGGACAACAGCCTTCAGAGACAGCCTGCCACCAACTGGCTCAGTCTTAGAGCTTCAAGGTCACTTTAAAATGAGGCATTCTGAGGAGAGAACTGGCAGTGTGAGCACCCTTTCCCATCTCACCACAGTGAGTTCACACCTGAAGGACCAGATCGGCTTCACCACATGCACTCAGCTCAGGGAAGGAAGCTGGTTCTGGCTCCTGAACACTAAGGGAAGACTCAGGGGCACGGAGGGGAGTACAGGCAGATCCCAAAGCAGTGGAGGAAGGAATCAGGGTGTGTCCACGGAGAATACTTTGGGTAATGGCCAGAACAAGACTACTCCAAGTGAAGGATGGCAGGGAGTGCCAATGGCAGATCCCAGATCAGCTAGATTCCTTAAAAGGTGCTAGACTTGTGAAAATAAACAGCAGCTCCCATTTCAAGCAAGCCGTGAGGCAGCATGCTTCTGGTCACAACAGCACTGTAAGGAACAGGAATGCACTGCCAACTGCCACAGTCAAATCACAACTATCAGTTCCTTACATCAACTGTAAATAAATGTGGCTTCACAGGACTCTGCCTAAGCTCATCAGCAAGTCATAGACTCAGGATATTAACCCCATGCAGAGCCTAAGGCAGGGGGCTGCCCAGCTTCTAGAGAAATGTCACTGGGAAAAGGCTTCAGGAAAACAATGGCCAGAAAGAAGAAAGCTATGAGGACTTAATAGCCGGTCACCCCCAAGCTACTGAGCACAGATGAGTCTGAGACATCTTCCTTCCCTTCTCTAGGGTCCTCAGCATCATGGCCTGTGCCTCTCAAGTCCAGGAAAAAGACCCCTGTAACTACAGCCCTGCTTCTGGCTGGGAGTCTACCATAACCTTCAGGGTTTAGCTGGTAGGTGGACAGTCCAGGCCACCAGGCCAGGGTTGACAGCTCTCATTTCTGATCCCCATTTCAGAACACAATGCAGGCTGTCACACTGATGTGTAATTCCCCTCTGTATGTTGTGAATACATTTTATTGCCATTGGTTAATAAAGAAACTGCTTTCAGGCAATGGCTTAACAGAGTAAAGCCAGGCAGGAAAACTAAACTGAATGCTGGAAGAAAGAAGGTGGAGTCAGAAGAAGCCATGCAGCTACCCGCAGGAGACAGACACCTCCACTGGAGGCTGCTGGCTGAAACTTTACAGGTAGGCCACAACCTTTTGGTGATGCACAGATTAATGGAGATGGGTTAGTTTAAGATATAAGAGCTAGCTAAAAACATGCTTAAGCTATTAGCCAAACAGTATTGCAAATAATACAGTTTCTGTGTGATTATTTCAAATCTGAGCGAACTCCGCCAACATCACACCATGCTTTGGAGGCAGATGCAATATTTTTACTGACTCTGAAAGGAATTACTATTGATTATTATGTAGGCTTCTTAGCTCTCCAGACTCTTGTACCGGTGAGGGATAAGACTGAAAAGCTGGACTTACCAGGGCTTTAGAAGAAGCACCTCAGCAACTGGAAAGTGTGTCAGCAACCTCATCACTGTGTACACGGAAGGCCACGCACACAGCTGCAGGAGAGCACGCTCATCACTGTTGTACACTGAAGGCCACACACATATACACTCTGGGATAGAGAACCCGAGTAATAAATTGATGACTTGTTTAGTTCCCAAAGTTTCAGAAACTGCAGTCTTTCCTTCTATCTGACAACACAGATTTTGGCTGGTGTCAGTCCAGCAGAGCAGGTTCTGTGATGGGTCAACAGGGGTAAGTGCAGAACTCGTTTCTCTTGATGTGAGCCTGTGGGTGAACTCCTCCCCACCCAAGGGAGGGAGGCAGCAGGAAAAACCACCAAGGGCATTTCTGTACTACTGATGGCACTGAGTGCAGATCCACCCAGGCCAGTGAGGCCCCAACTATGCATGGAGTAAAACCCAAGCACTACAGTTTCTAACTCATATCAGCAGAGAAGAGACCAGCACTGGGAGGTCTGTGCCCCCAATCCCTAAAGATTCTGATGCTTCAAGGTACTCCAGCCCTCCGAGAAACTGGGACAGAAGGTCCAACTACTGAGCTATCCAAAGAGCTCATGATGCAACCAGGACCCTGGGAGGTTCAGGCTGGGCACTCATCATTGGGTGTACATTCAGACAACTCTGAGACTGTTCCACACCTGCAATGTCTCCGCTGACAAACATGAGTAAGAGCCACGCCTTCCTCAAGGGACTTCTGGGAGGACAATCATTTAGCATGAATGAAACACTCAGAACAGTGCTGAGCACCAAAGTCTAGGAAAAAGCTTTTACTTCAGAAAAGGAAAGTCTGGTTATCCCTTATTTTCCAACAAAGTCACGTGAATTGATAGCAGTTAAAGTTTATCTTCTGTAGGGTCACTTGTCCAGCCTCATTTACAGTGAGGAAACAGCAACCCCCGTGGTTGTTTTCCAAAGGAAAGACTAGAAAGCAACCAACTTCACAATAGTTCAAATTCAATTTGCCATATTTTCTGTTAAGAACTTTGTATTTTTGTGTAAATACTATTCTTTTCCCTGTTTTTTTTCCCCCCTAGCTATCCGGGAACTGGCTCTGTAGACCAGGTTCACTTTGAACTCACAAAGATCCACCTGCCTCTGCCTCCTGAGTGCTGCGATTAAAGGTGTGCGCCACCACTGTCCATCCTAATAACTACTATTCTTAAAAAACACTCCAGGGCACCCGAGAAAGCTCCGCAGGTAACGGTGCCACCCACCCGCTGCCAGCTGGACGACCTGAGTCTGAGCCCCAGGATGCACATGGTGGCAGGGCAGAACTGACTCCTGCAGGTGCTTCCTGACCTCCTATAGGGTGTGGCACACACCCATGCCCAAACATAAACAAACAAGTGAAAACTCCTGAGAAGCAGAAGATATTAGCTTGTCCACTTAGCAGACAGAGGCAAGAAACCTCAAATTAAGGCCAACTTGAACAACTTAGTAAGACCTGCCTCAAAATAAAACTACAGAAAAGGGTGGGTATAGTGTTCACTGGTACAGCACATGCCCGGTATGTGCAAGGTCCTGGAGTTTAAGTCACAGCAACACACATGTGCACACATGAACGCATGCACAATTTTTCTAAAAGTAAAAACAGCAGCTCTTCTGTATTCAAATGTCATGAAGAATGTTTCATAGCCAGGACACCGTGGGATTCTTACTGAGATGCTCTAAGCTACAAGCCTGAGGACTGCTCCCCACACTTACAAAACCACTGTCGTATGAATGAAGTAAAGCAGCAGCCAGCCGATCTAGGAGTCAGAAGAGTGTGTGATCTTCCGGGCCCCAGCCGCAGCCCAGTTGACTAGTCTCACACAAAGAAAGGAATGGATGAAGGAAGGCACGGAATGTTCACTGCTGAGCAAGCCACATAATGATGCCTTTTGGTCAGGGCAAGACCATGAAGCCAGTGTGGATTACGTGTAAGTTACAGCTTCTATGTACCCAAACAGGAAAGCACTGGAACAAATAGTCACAGCCCATCCTCCTGAACACACAGGACCTGACTACCCCAGAGGGAGACGAGGTTCTGAGCTCTAAACCATAAGTAAGCGGGAGGGAAAGAGTCCAGTCATGACTTTCTATTTACTTGTAAACCACAATTAACAACATACATAGCTGTACAAAGTAGCAGATATCTTGTATGATTTGTAAACATATGTGTGTTGTGAGCTGGCCTCACTGCAAGAACTCAGTGTTCAGTTCCCTCTGCCTGTCTTCTGGGAGGAAGGCCACATTTATTCTAAAAACAGACAAACTTCAGCTTAATCACTGCTCCACTATCTGTCTTAATCATCTAACAGATATGTTATGACAAATGATAAAAAAAAAGAGCATTAAAAAGCAAACAAAGTTATTTTGCATGTGTGTGTGTGGGGTACAGGTGTACCATGGTGCATGTTCATGGTCAGAAGATGACTTAAAAGAGTAAGCTCTCTCTTCCTACCATGTATGTTCTAGGGCTCTACCTCAGGCCTTGGGGCTGGGCAGCCTGTGCCCTTACCCACTGAGCCATCTTGCAGGCCTGGGAAGATATTTGAGCAAGCAAAGTTACTTCTAGTAAAAGTACAGTAGCTTGTTATGGATTAATCGTCTATACACTGTTAAGATGTGTCTTTGCCAAAGCACCTTCTGATTGGTTCAATAAAAGATCTGATTGGCCAATAGCTAGGCAGTTAGAAGTTAGTTGGGACCTGTGGATTTAAAGAGATCACAGGGAAGACGGGTGCAGTGAGCAGTCAGCAGTCAGAGACAGAGGAGGCAGGAGATGCACATGCTGTGCTGAAAAGCGGAACTGCCACATGGCAGAGTGTACATAAGAAATATGGGTTAGTTTAAACTGAAAGAGCTAGTTAGCAACAACTCTAAGCCATCAACCGGGCATTTATAAGTAATAATAAGTCTCTGTGTGGTTATTGGGGGGAGCTGGCAGTCCCAACAAAAAACTTGGCCTACAAGTAGAACACAAATTTCCACATTAAACCAAAGAAAGCTTAAAAAAAGGTTCCAAACACACAAAAATAGAGCCAAATGTGGCTTTCTAGTCTCACAGTGTCAAGGCAGCTGCAGTACAGAGATGACTTTCCCAGCAGCTGCCTGTGGGATGGAGTCAGCCATTGGCCCCCTTGCACTGGCACCATGTACTAAGCCTAGTCCCACCAGTGGCTGACACAGCAGTTCAAGATTCATCTCATGATCAGAAAACAATACAGATGCTCAAAAAAGACAGATCCAGACAAAAGAAACCTCTAAACGGTCACAGTGTGTTTAAAAAGGTACAGGGGCTTTGCAGAGAAAAAGACATAGACAGTCACAGAAAAAAAAACTCCTTAAGAAAGGAGTAAAGTAATTACAGAGAAAAAAAAAGCCAGACAAAAATGGAAACTGCACAGGAGTCTGGACACCATATGTTGTTGTGTTGTCTTTGGAGTTTTTGATTGCTGATAACAAACAACAGCTGCTGAGAGACAACGATTGTGAATGGTTCTGGTTTAAACCAAAATTTAAAAATGTCTTGACTTCAAAATGGAAGTCAAAAGATGTGTTGCTTTGAGAAAGAGGTAGTGCTTCTGTTCCCACAGAAAACAAAAGACTGTGGATTCATTCAAGGTTAAAGATGATCAGGTTTGATAGAGGAAGACCCCCTGAAAAACCCTGGCTACAGACATAAAGAAATCTAGAAAAACTACAAGACATGTAACCTACTCAGGCATAAAACAACAACAACAACAACAAATCATCTTTGGCTAACTTGTGTACAATATACAGTCATACTTGTATTAATGCAGATATGTATGTTACCTTTAAAAGTTTATGTATTTTCAGAGCAAGGGCAGCAGACATCAATAAAATCAGAAGGCGCAGATAATCCAACATCTCAAAATCACCTTCGCTGCAGTTTCCTCAATGTTCTATATCCAGAACAGCTTCAAGACTGCTAGGCGATATGATCCAGCCTCACAGACTACTCTAGCCAGACCATAATCCTGATTTTTTTCTCAGGGTTCCCCAAAAACTCTAGCACCACCAAACGACAGGAAGCAGTCTAGAGAAAAACAATGCCCACATTCCCAAAAGATGGGTTACGGCTGTTTGTTGTCATGGGGGGGAGGGTGTTTATAAATTGTTATTGATCATGGAACAAAAAAGCCACAAAACACCTAAACAGAAAAGTTAGATACAAGGATCACTTAATGAAAGAAAAAAGGGGATATGGTATAGAAATGATGGGATAAAAGGGTAGATTATTGAATCTACTTTAATTCAAAAAATAAATATTAATCTCAAAATCTTTTACATTGGTATGAATTTTGGTTTATTGGCATAAATTTAAAGTTATTTTGCTTACTGTATGTATATTTCTACTCTTTTTAGAGGCAAGCTGCTTCTGTAGCTCACTTAAAAATGCATAATTAAGAAATACAGGTTAGTAGTTAGCTACCTATAATAATCAAACTTATATTAGGTATGTTTTAAAGGTTAAAGAGATATACTTAGGCAGATGGTCTTCAAACACGACAAAGACTTATAGAATATGGCATTTAAAATGTTTTAATAACAAGGTTTTTTTGACAGTGAGACACATCTGCTCCTCGTAGCACAAATTTACTTCAGAAAAGATGAAGGGCACTGAAGAAACTCCATATGGAGTTTGCTTTCTTTATGGCAAAAGTTAGCCATTTAGGCAACAAAACTGCTCTAGCCTCAAGTGCTAAGAGTATACTGTCCAAACTGGACCAGAAGGATGCAAAAGAAAGTGACTGCCAGCCGGGCGATGGTGGCGCACGCCTTTAATCCCAGCACTCGGGAGGCAGAGGCAGGCGGATCTCTGTGAGTTCGAGCCCAGCCTGGTCTACAGAGCTAGTTCCAGGACAGGATCCAAAGCCACAGAGAAACCCTGTCTCGAAAAACCAAAAAAAAAAAAAAAAAAAAAAAAAAAAAAAAAAAAAAAAAAAAAAAAAAAAAAAGAAAGTGACTGCCAACATTGCCAAAACAAGGCAGAAAGTCCTTCAAAATTCCCTGCTTCTCAGAAATGTCTGTCAAATACATTAGGCCTGTAGGTCAAAGTTGGTTAAGCCAACATTACAGATGAACTTTGGGTGACCATCCAGTCGCCAGATGTACTTGTTATTAAGTAACATTACAGCCTTCTGGGGTCTTTGATAGAGTTAAAAACTAAATAATTAAAGTTTTCCTTAATTATGGTAAAAGGTAAATTAGGTATAAAACTTTAGACTCTAAGATAAGATAGATAATTTTGCCAAATACAAAAAGAACTGAATATTGTAACTGTAATTCTCACTTGGTAACTGTTTTCGTTGTACATAATTTGACTATGTTAAAGTTAAAAACCTTCCTTTTTAATTAGATAACAGGGGGAAATGTTATGGGATAATCATTTTGTATACCGAGAAGACGTGTCTTTGCCAAGATGCTTTCTGATTGGTTTAATGAAAGAGGTGATAGGGCAATACCTAGGCAGGTACAGGTTAGGTGGGATTTGGCAACCAAATGAGAGGACAGGGAAGAAAAAGAGTGGAGTCATGAGGAGTCACCAGCCAGAGACACAGAGGAAGCAGGAAATGAACATGTCCCGGTGAAAAAAGGTACTACTGCATGGTGGAGCATAGATAAGAAATATGGGTTAATTTAAGTTGAAAGAGCTAGTTGGTAACAATCCTAAGCTATAGACTGAGCATTTATAATTAACAATCACTCTCTGTGTAGCTACTTTGGAGTGGGTTGGTGGGACAGAAGACTCTGCCCACAGTAATTTGTTCATTATCTACAAGTTAAGAGACGATCTACAAGGCAGAGATCGTTGAAAACAGATGCCCAAATGATCACCAAGGAGGGGAAAGTATCAAATTAAGAGCAACCTTTGTGGGCATAGGGAAAGTCTAGAGAAGAGGCGGCTCCCCACATCTGCTATAGGGAAAGTCTAGAGAAGAGGAGGCTCCCCACATCTGCTATAGGGAAAGTCTAGAGAAGAGGAGGCTCCCCACATCTGCTATAGGGAAAGTCTAGAGAAGAGGAGGCTCCCCACATCTGCTATAGGGAAAGTCTAGAGAAGAGGAGGCTCCCCACATCTGCTATAGGGAAAGTCTAGAGAAGAGGAGGTTCCCCACATCTGCTACAGGGCTCAGTGCAAAGGGGGCCAGCCATGTGCTTGCACCCTAGGGTGATTCACTGCAGGGCTATTGCAGAGGTCTGAAATTCAGTCTGAGATGACCCAAGTAGTTTTCTCTGATTTTACTAAATGCTAAAATTCTAAAGCAGGTCACTATAACTATTCATATAATTCTTTCAGAATATGGGAAGAAATCACTTGTCTGCCAAGTGGCAGCACGGGTGGGAAAGAGTCGCCCTTCCCTACACATAAAACCTGAGGTAGGTGGAAAAGCTGGCCCTGAGGTCACAAGAGCAAAAGAGCTGGTCCCGCCTCTCATCAGCTGCAGCACTGGAGAGAGTGGCCCCTATGCACACCTGGACTACACAGCAGAGCTGGCCTTGAAGGTACAGGTGTAAGAGAACTGACCTTGTGGATGTGAAAGCAGGAGAACTGGCCACGCCCCTTTCTCTTTGCTGTAAGAGGTTAACTAGCCAGGAGGGCTCATCCTGGTGGGGAGTATGAGGAGAGCTGGCTGGCTGACCCAACTCTGCAACTACCAAGGCCCAGAACCAGGGTTACGAGTTGGCCTATCTCAACATTCACCCCATCTGTGATCTGCTGGAGCATGTGAAAGGACCAGTCCTGCAGACCCAAAGCTGCAGGATTCCACAACACAGGGCAACAACAGATAACTAAGAGGAGTTCCAGTGAGGGCCAACATCGATAGTGTAACAGAAATCAGGGGCCTCGAACCAGACCAACGACTCTGCAGCAAATACATGCAAGTAAAGATGTATGGACAAAAGTGTTTACTGTGTGACTCACTGTGTCACACTGCAGCTTCCATGATGAGGCTGTTTTCTTTCTTTTTTTCTTTTTTTTCCTCTTAAATTTTATTTTGGGGGTGGGGGAAGGTTTCAAGGCTAGAGGGCAGAGACAAAGAAACAGGGAAATGAATGAGATGGAGACGCATGATGAGAAAGACACAAAGAATAATTCAAAAAGAAAGTTAAAAAAAAAAAAAAGAATGAGGTGAGAGAAACCAACCAACGAACCAGGAAAAAAAAGTTGCTAGAAAACAAAGAAAGAACAAAGACTGCATGTGCACACACAGAGGAAACAACTGAACAAGGAATGAGCCAACCAGTACCATTACATAGCTGCCCTGCATCACATGAGCCTTCAGTTGTGGTTTTAGGACAGACGGGAGTTGCTTGCTTGCAAGTATTTATAAACTGTATATTCACTATCTGCTGCGGGTGGCCATTCAGAAACCCAAACAATCAAATCCAATTTAAATCTAAAATACACTCATTTGGGGGATGGGGTACAGCTCAGGGGAGAAGTGTGTGCTCAGAGCACAAGGCTGTAGTTTGTTCCAAGCATCACAGAAACCCAGACACATTCACATCCACATGAAAGCATAGCCCACACCAACTACGAAGCTATTGGCAACCGACGCCTGCTTGGCAAAGGGAAAGTGCATTGGACAGTCACTGATTCTGTAGACTACACTCCGGGACAGGTCCCATACTCAGGCATAACTGGCGCGTAAAAACAAACTCTGGGTTTTTTTTTTTTTTGGAGGGGGTCAGGGGAGCGGTGGGCTTTGTTATTTTGTTTTGCTTTGTTTGGGCATTTCTTTTTGTCTTTCCTTTCCCCCATTTTGAGAGAGAAAATAAACATAAACTTGGGTAGGATCTGGGAGGAGTTGGGGAACGGAACATGATCAAATATACTGCACAAAAATTTTTAACTAAAAAAATTGAAAAAAGCAAACAAAAATTAGAGCACAGAACAATGTGTAAAACAGTTCTATTTTTACAAAAATGGGTGAAACATGCACATACAGAAATCATCCATATATGCTTAAGAGGAGCCTGTGCATGGCAAACAAAAGTGACTGACAGCTGCTGACTGTGGGGCAGATAGCAGCTGGAGGACCTGGCCAGAAATCTGCATCTGGACCAGATTACTTGGTGAGGAGCGCTAACTGAACAGTCTTTGTTCCACGCCTGACAAGTGACAGAGAGGGAGAACTGGGCCGTTTAAACTACGTTTTCACAGCTCTGGGAAAATTAGGCTTAAAGATTTGACCCCTCCTCTGAGAGCAATATATCTCAATTCCTTCCCAGGTTAACTCCTAAGGAGCAGTGAGGGTCCACAAATGAACGCTACCACAGACTCTGAAGAAAGCAGTTTTTGTACTCAGACAAACTCACAGAGAGCAAGCCTCGTGAATCAGGTGACAGCCACCAAGTCCCTAAAAAGCAGCTTTTCCTGTTTTCTAGTCCTATGAAAGTAAACAAGTCCCTACCAGTAAAAACAGGAAGCTGCCCTGCTTGCCTTAGACTAGACTCTAGGGTAGTGGGAGTCTTGGGTCTGAGCTCAGTCCTCTGATCCTGCCACTTGAGTCTGAGCTGGCAGCTGGGACACTAGGCCCAGGCTTAGGGTAGAAATCCGCGAACTGTGTGACTGCAGAGAAAATGTAACTACCTGGGCATCCTTTCTCTTCTAAACAGTCGGATGATGGGGGGAAAGAATCTCTGAGTGCTAGCTCTCGAATTCTGGGCACCAGCTATCCTCATCTGTTCCAGCATGAAAAAGGCAACCATCAAACAAAGAAACAAAGGAAGGGTCTCTTTCATAAAAACATGTTACCCACTGGGATTAAGACACAGAAACTCCATAAGTGGAAATGAGATGGCCTGGCCTCCTAAACCAGAAGGCTAGTTCCAGGGTTTAGCCACCAGAACACTGACTGGCATTCCAGAAGCAGAGGGCAATGTACATAGTGAAGTCTCTGAAGGCTGAGTTGGGAAGCTTTTGGTACTTGCTATCTTGTACCACCTAAGGACTCAGGGAGCCTGTGCTAGGGTCTCACACACAAAGACACGAGTGACTCTTCACCTCCATCGCAGAAAGAAAAAAAAAAGCTACAACCTCAATCCAGTAAATGTGTTCTCGCCTTTCTCTGTGGTCCTGACTGCCCAGGGCTTTTTATCAGCCCTGGCTATAGACCAGGTACATCCTGCTGTTAGTGCTTGCCAGTAGACAGTGGGAAAGTCAGGTACAAGGCCACCTGTCCTGTGGGAACGGCACTGTTGTCTGCCCTTTCATTCCACAACATAGTGACACTAGACATGGATTGCCACAGGACTACAAAGAGCAGGCCCCAGAAGCTGGACCTTTCACCCAACAACTGGAATGCACAACTCAGTCTCCCCTAGCCCCAGGCATCAGGACTCCGGCAGCACATCCTCTCAGGGCACTTCCTCAGGCCCGACAGCTCTTCCCCTATAGCTTCTACCAAGTTCCCAAACACAACTAACTGAAAAGCAAGAAAATGCACGCACTCAGCTTGAGGGTTAAGAATGCTTCCTAAGGAACTGCAAATGCAAACTGATCTTTCAATGGGGTCTGAAAAAGAATGTGACTTACCAAATGTGCCATAAAATCCTCGTGGTCCACAGGTACCCACGCCGTACTTCTTTAAAGACGCTAAAGCTGCGGCCTTTATGGAAGCAAATGTGCTAATGATTTCTTCTGTGTGGTCCTGACGACCCTCCCCCACCCCCAACTTTCCTTTCTTCCCTTTATCTATAATTCCGACAAGCCCAGGCAATACTTCCCACTCTTGGGCCCTCTCCTACCTTCCCCCCTTTCTTGTAACGACAGCAGTTCTAATGGAGTTTAGGAAACAGACTAGGAAGACACAGGACTGAAGCACGGAGAGGTGACATCGCCTACCTCTAAAAGCCCAAAGACCACTAGTTTCTCCTGAGGATCTGCAAGTCCCAGTCCTAACAGGAGCTGGGAAACTTGTGGATGCTCTCTCACTACTGCCCGGGTCGGGCTTCCTAGGTTCTCTGGGTGTCACCCACACTGAGCCCACTCGACACATCTGCCCTGAATAGTTCAAGTCCAGATTTTGATTCTGTCAGACCCCGTAGTGTGAAACTGTCCCTCTCTGATGACCCCACCTGACTTTTATGTCATTTCTGCAGCTAGCAAGGTCCTGTCCCACTTCAGTATCAAGCGCTACTCACCTTAACCCGAGGGTTGGCCAGCAACCCAAGAAAATTAAAGGACGCAAAGTTTACACATTCTTTTCCATTGACCACGATGTTGTGGGTTGGAGGGCTGGGGAAGGAGACAGAGAGGGGTTACTTCAGCACCCATCTGAGCACAGCTGTGCGGTCAGACCACTCTATCTGCCCTCCACCCCTTTCCTTTGTACTTTTTCATAAATTAGGGAATGCTAAATTTAAAGTCAAACATCTTCCTATTAGCTCTGTTCTTTAATAAGCTCCCTGTACTTAAAAAAGAGTAAGATGGTAGGGAGTTGTGGGAAAGCCAGCTCTTTGCTGATGTAAGGAGACAGCACAACATGACAGAACAGACAGAGGCCATCAAAGCATGGGCCAAGAGAGGAGAGGGATTGTGCCCGGAACTGTGGCTTCAGTGACACTGCTGACGCCTGTCTGTGGTGAGCCAGAAAGGACTGCACACTGCTCTCAGACACTACTTATTTATTTGTAACAGAACTGATAACTCATGAGAAAAGAGGTACAGAATTCTAGAAAGCCAGAGAAGAGACTACCTGAAATCAACTTACAGTACTAACATACAAAATGAGAGAAGACTCAGGGAGGCAGAGGCAGGAGGAGCGTCGTGAATCCGAGGTTAGCCTGGTCTACATAGTGATTTCCAGGTCTTTCAGCACTATACAGAGAGACCCTGTCTAAAGAAAACAAAGCAAAGCAAAAAAAGAGCCTACAGAAAGATGAAAGAGCACATAAGGACGTGGAGAGTAGCGGAAAAGTTACAAGTCCCGTGAGCAGACAGTCCAGAAAAAAAGAGTGGAGAAAAAACCAAAACAAAATAAGACACATGTAGCAGGTGGCAGGGAGGTAGTCATCTCTGCTCTCTGTCACTCATCCGGCAGTCAAGCAGACAGAAAAATGTCTGAGATGCAATGTCTTAGCAACAATAAAATGCATGATGCAATGGATGTAAGACACCCAGAAATAAATAAAACGTTGCTTTATTAAAAAATACTAAAAATACATGTCATGATATTTAGTATTATAAAACACTGGTATTTTCACTGGGTCTCACTTTCTCATGATGGCCTCAAACTTACTATGTGGCCCAGGCTGCCCTTCAGTTCCTGAACTCCTCCTGTCTCTGCCTTCCAAGTGGTATGACTGTCTATAGCTGTGAGCCACCACACCCAGCAACACTGTGTACTCTAATATATAATATGGGCAAAACCTAAAAGACACAAAGCAAATCTCAGCAAGGACACAGGAATTGTTCAGAAAGGAACACACTTTCCAACAAGAAAGCAATCAATCACAAAGCACTAAAGACAGACAGTCCAAAGAAAGCAATGTTCTTGGTTTAAAAGGGAAGAGAAAGCTTTTTAGAAATCAAAATAAAAAATTGAGAGCATTCAGGTATCAAAGGCAAGTGCTAAGAGCTGGTGACTGCTCAGTGGTCGAGGTGCTCACCACAAAGCCCGACAGCCTGAGTCGATCCCCGAGACCGACTTCTGAAAGCTGTCCTCTCAGCTCCGCAGGCATGCTGTGGCACGCATGTGGATGCATGCACACTTCATATGGAAATATTGTTTAAAGTGTCAAACTTTTAACAGCACATAGTAAAAGTAGGGGCTATAGCTGGACAGATCTTAGGAAGAACTTACACCCCTCTGCAGAGATCATTACCCCTTGTCTACACTTTCTAAAGCTTTAAAGTAACAAAACTCTTCAGGTGCAAACCCATCCCAAGCAGAGAGGAGGTGGCAGTGCTTGCGCCTTTCCCAGGTCACAGGACAATGCTCATTTATGTGAGAAGTAGATACAGTGTTTTTCAAAATCTACAAATCTGAATGTCTGCTCCTAAGGTATCAGAAAAAAGACTGAATCCTCACTAGAAAAAGTAAACGCTTAAAACTGAGTTCAACTAAGTTGGTCAATCTCAAAAATGCAAAAAGAAGGCAAATCCCTGGTAGAACTCAATTTAAAAAACACCAATGAAGAAATGACCCTGGATAAAGTTCAGTGTGGGTATTTAAACTCTTAAGATAAGAAGGATATACAAATTGATAAGACTATCTAAATTATGTAGATAACACAGAGGACAATGAAGGCATTGTCTTTGAGAATAGAAACCAAAGTTGCATCATACTTTCTTACTGCCCAGCTTATCACAAAAGACAACAGTGTGTGCAATGACTTCACTTACATTAACAAAATCAGTCACACTATCATCTACAAGGCCCTGGATCACATCACCTGTAGACTCCCTACTCATGAAACTACTACTACTACTACTACTGTTGGTGGAAATGACATACAATGTGTAATAAAATACAGGCAGGCAGAGACACTGATGAGAACCTGCCATGCTGACAACCTCAAAGTAGAATATGTGACCCATAGTAATTAGGGCATGTACCAGTATTTCCTAGTGACAAAGCTGATACATGATATGTAAAGGTGAATTCTAGATTCTTTTTCTTTCAATTTTTAGTTTTTTGAGACAGCGTTTGTGTAGTCCTAGCTGCCCTGAAAATCGTTCTATAGACCAGGTTGTCCTCAAACTCACAGAGATCCACCTGTCTCTGCCTCCTGAATGCTGGAATTAAAGGCATGCGCCACAGAATTCCAGATGCCAGGGAACTTAAAAGATACTCTAAAACAGACAGAAGCAAATAAAGAAGAGTCTCAGTCATCTAAGGGAAGGAGACGCATACTGCCAGCTGCTATAGCATGGATGTAAGTCACTAAGCTCAGCAGATGAGCTACACACAAAGCATCACACTTTGTACACTTTTGTTCCTATGAAATACCTACAAAGTCCAGTCTGCTCATAGAGTAGATAAATACTGTCAGGGTCTGGGCAGGAAGTGGGGCAGGAAGGAAAAGCTTGGGATTGACTTGAGGAGGAAAGAAAATGTTCTAGAATTAGAAAATGGTGATAGTGGCACACCTCTGTAAATACAATAACACTTACTTATTTTAGCTGAATAGTTTAAAACAATAAATTTTGTGCTATGTGGATGTTCAGTAAAGCTTGATTTTAAAGAATAAAACTAAACACTTTCATGCCAAATTAGTATGTAAGCAAACAGGCATCAACAGCAGTAAAACATAGTTTCTCAACATCATGAGAAACAGCCTCATGACAGGGTCATAGTTCAGTGTACAATGCTGTGTAGCATACAAGGTCCAGGTTCCATTCCTACCACTACAAAAACTGGTAAAATCACCAGTGTGTTTGGTTGGGGAGATGGCTCAGTGGTGAAGAGCCTGATGCTCCATTGTGTAGACCAGAGTCTAGATCCCAGCATCCATATTGAGCAGCTTACAAATGCCTGCCACTTTAGCTCCAAGGGACCCAACAACCTTTTCTGGCCACCTCAGGCCCCCACACATACAAACACTTCTGTATATTCTCTCTCTCTTTCTCTCTCTTTATCACACACATGGACACACAAACATGTACACACAGAGAGAGAGAACTAATCAAACTGAAAAAATTAAAAACTAACTACTGTGTTGCCTCTTCCTAGTTCTCTACCACCACTGAGCTACAATCTCAGTTTATTTGTTATTATTATTTTTTAAAAAAGTAATTTATGGAGACAGGCTTTGAAGTCACTCTGTACCCCAGGCAGGGCTTGAACCCAACTCAAGTCTCTTATATTGCTGGAATTCCTATGCCAAGAGGCCTGGCCTCTTGTAGCTTTTATAAGCAATGTACATAATGCACTTGATTTTGATAAAAACGGTTGGAAAAAAATGATGGATAGTGAGGATCAGTAGAGAACATGAGTGTGAAATAAACACAAACTGAAGATAAGCACAAGACATAGTCCAGACTCTCAGGAGTCTGTCTGTACTCCAATGGCATGAAGGAGAAAATTAAAGAAAGGCCTGGAACAGTCAAGTGCCTATAATCCCAGTGCAGTGCTGGGCTGTTCAGACAGGAAGATCTCTGGGTCAGGCAGCCTAGCCAAACATCAGTGACAGCTTTTCAGGCAGGAGACTTGTCTCAAGGGAGTAAGGCAAGAGCAGCAGGAAAAGACACTCGACCGCTGACCTCCAAATACCCACATATGTCAGCACTGGATGTGTGTACCTTACCTGCTTACCCACTCTGGGAGACAGACAGACAGAGGGAGAGGAATGGGTGGAGAAAGGGGAAAAGAAGGGGCCAATGTTTTCAAGCCAACAGACAAAATCATAAGGCTTCTCTGAGCAGCAGGAGCAGGACAGGGAGTTCTAGAAGAAAAAAGAAAAGAAACGGATGGCATGACTGAGCAATGGAGATGTACAGTTCTGGAGGAAGACACAGATGGAATGCAGACTGTCGAGCTCAAAAGTAAACCAAGGATGATGTCAACGCTAGGAAAACAAAGAGAAGTGTATGATAAAGTAGTCACTCAGCATGGGCTTCTTTAGTGGCAATATGGCCAGAGACAGAAAACTGAAGCAGAGCACAGTCTAGACACATCATGCTGCAGTTAACAGGGAATGGAGGAACAGGACAGTGCACACAGCTGAGATGTGTACGGCTAAGCTTCAGGCTCTTCCTGCAGGTACCCCAGGTGCTGAAACAGTAGAGGACCACAGCAGGCCACTGTACTTGCTCTAGACCACCTTTTCCTAATCTATGCAGAGACTAGACAGTGAATGCTGGAGTCCTGGGGACATTGAGATCTGCTGTGTTTATAGTCAGTCTTTAGTTCCACCACCAATCAAAATAAAAAAACAAAACAAAACAAAACCTCAGAGGAACAAGGGGGAATCAAGAAACAACAGAGTATGAGTTAGGGGAGAAAGAGAATGTGTTTTAAGGAAAATAAAAAGATAATCTTCAATTCCCAAATTAGAGTTTAAAAGATTCCCAGGCCACCCCTTGAAGAAAACTGTCTTCATCTAATAAGGGTGAAGATCACCCTTCACACGCTTGGCAACAGAACTAAAGCCAGGTCAATCACTCCAAGCAGCAAGGCCAAGCAAGTCACCCGGAAACGATGTTGTAGTTGAGAGCAGGATGGTTTTTTGAGACAGGAGGGACGAGAGGTTCTGGCTGCCACTCTTCAATCAGTTCTTCCTTTTCCTACAGAAAAAGAGGCGTTAGAGTGAGTGGCTCAGCACGAGTCACCTCACACTGGCTCTGGTGATGCCAAACTGCAACATTGCAGCAATGAACAGCGTGCCACAAAAACACCCCTGCCAGCTGTTGTGGAGAGCGTAGGCCATCCTTGTTGTGTTCAGGGTACTTCCCACTCTTACTTCTTTCCTTATTACAGCTCATCCCCTTTCTCATGCAGTTTTTGGGTAACCTGATAACTTAAAAATCTCATTTCTGTTTAGGATTTCTTCCATCTTACCACACATAACACAAAAAAATCCTAATTGGGATGTGGGCATTTCCAACTCTGAATCCCCTTTCTGAAGACCACATGGAGGACTCTCCTCTTGGCCTCAAGGGCAGCTCACATAACCTGTGTGAGACACACATGCGCCCCTCAAGCCATCTCCCAGCAGGCTGCAGTCTCCTCCAGTGAGGCTTTATGCCTCTTTCCTCAAGCTTCATCTACTCCGATGTTCCTTACTGCCTGCTCTTCTTATAGTCAACGTTTTAACATCCACTACAGAGTCAAGTTTCATTTTGCTTTAAAAAAGATGATGTAGCTCCCACATACCTTGAATAAAACAAGCTTCATTTCTTTTTTTTTTAATATTTATTTATTATGTATACAATATTCTGTCTGTGTGTATGCCTGCTGGCCAGAAGAGGGCATCAGATCTCATTACAGATGGTTGTGAGCCACCATGTGGTTGCTGGGAATTGAACTCAGGACCTTTGGAAGAGCAGGCAATGCTCTTAATCACTGAGCCATCTCTCCAGCCCCCAGGCTTCATTTCTTACCTTAGCTGTAAGGTCAGAACGCTCCTGCAACTTGTAGGTTTTAGAGAAAACCAGTCTGATTATCCAAAGTATTAGAATTCCTTCGAGAATGAGATGGTATGCTGGAGCCTACGAGGGAGAAAAGCAAAGAAGGAAAGTAGTCACTTCAAAAGCTGTAGGGAAATTCAGTCCACCACAGTGCTGCCTCTCCTGAGGGTTGCACTATTACTGTATACACCTCACTGCCAGGGCTTCCTTAAGGGCTCTTCATGCCTTTCCCACCTTAACAACCCCCAGTACTTCAGCTTTAAAACCTTTCAATAGTGAAAAAGAGAAAGAGGTAAGACCTGACAACCCCAACAGTTAAAACAACTCTATCATGTCTTTCAGATAATTTACACTTTTACTGGCAAGAAATGTGTATAAGGAAACTGTACACACCTAAACACACCTGTACCCACCATGGAAAAGCTAATAAAACTACGTGCAAACCAGCTTCCATAACTCTTAAAGTTTTGCACATCTTACTGTATTTTCCCTACCCTGCTGCTAAATTTCCTTAGACCTTAAACAATGCAGCGTGGATGGGTGGAGGTGGCAGTAATAAATGCTTAAAGGAAAGTGGCTCTCTTTTCTATCATGGGACCCAAAGGATTTCCACCTGTTTCATGATGATAGACACAAAGATATCTTTATTTTTATTAAAATATTTTATTATTTTATGTGTATAGGTATTCTGTCTGCACATGTCTGTTTACCACATGTGCTCCTGGCACCTGCAGAGATCAGAAGATTCCCCTAGAACTGGTTACAAATGGCTGTAAGCCACCATGTAGACGCTGGGAATTGAATCCAGACCCTCGCCCAGAGTGTGGAGCCAGCATAGTAAGATGGAATCTTGGCTAGTCTACTATCTTGTTCTCTACATGGTTTCAGAATAAAGGCATGGATGAGTTTATGTAGAAGAATCTAGACACCTATAGCCCTTCAGTTACTGGCTGGATTCTCTATTCCAGTGGGTTACCACCAGAAAAATCATTTAAAACAGGCATGTTAATCTGGGTGTGATGGTGCACACCTGTAATCCCAGTACATGGGAAGCACAAGCAGGCAGATCTTTTGACTTTAAGGCCAGGATGGTCTACATAGCTGCACCCTATTTCAAATAAACCACCACACAAAAAAGAAACAAAACAAGCCTTTTGTTTTGAAGAGAGGTCTCACTACGGAGCCATAGCTGGCCTGGAACTCGTTATTTAGACCAGGAATGCAGGGAGTAAAAGTATGAGCCACCATACCTGGTAAACCCAGGCCTTTAAAAGTTAGGCATGATGGTGTGTGCTTGAAATACTAGAAGCATCTGAAGTTCAAGGAGAACCCAGGCTACAGAGTGAGACATTATCTCAAAATACAGCCATGTACTTACAAACTTAAATACAGAATAGATCAGCACTGAGGCAGAAATACGGGATGACATTTCACCATAGCTAAAAACAAAGGAGCAAACAAAAGCCACACCAGACCACAGACTGGAAAGCTGCTGACAGTTCTCATGTGAACTTTTCTGTCAATGTGAAAGTACCTTTAAAACTACATAGATGACACGCACATACACATGTGCACATGGATCTTTATTTTTCAGATATACTTTACAAGCCTCAAATTCTACAAAATACACAGAAACTGAGAACAAAAACAGAAATCTCTACTTAAGATGACCTAAAACTTTTACTGACCCTTCTTAAACATAATTAAAGAGTGAGTCCAGATAACCTTGATTTTCTTAATAACTGGATGATAGCAGGCAAACATCTCTTCAGCTAACAAACCCCATAGAGAAATTACCCTAAGATGAAAAACTAATAGTCTAAAAAATTATTCAAATAATCATAAATACAAGTTTTATTTTTTTCTCTCTACCTAGGAAATGTGACACACAAAGAATTTTCCAAAGTCTGTGTTGGTCCCTTTTGGGGAGTAAGAAGTCACACTGTACAACAGAAAATTACTCATTTCTTAAAAAAAATAACAATTATAGTGACTCAGTAGCTATAACTAGCCTAATATTGGACCTCAGTATAGATTAGGAAAATCAAGTACTCTCTGTCTCAAATAATTTTCATGAAGAAATTCCCGGTAATCTGAGTTTGGTGCCATGTACTTAATCCCAGCACTTGGGAGGCCAGGGCAGCCAGGGCTATACAGAAAAACCCTGTCTAGAAATAGCAAAAGAAACAAAGAAATGAAAGGAAGAAGAGAGGGAAGGCGGCACAGAGAGATGGGAGTGGAGGACGGGAAGGAAGGAAGAGAAATTCCAGAGAGTTCTTGCAATGGAACATGGTCATTCCTCAGAAGAAGCAACTCTGGATAACATTATCAAATAAAGTGAAATTCACTTCCAACTAATGTGAGCTCTCTATGCACCGGGATTTATCTGCTCGCTCAAACAGCTTGGTCTCCGGGCTTCAGATTCGTCTGGTCTAATACATACATGGTCACCGACATTCACATTAAAGTGGTATTACAAACGCATTGCCAGTGCCTATTATCACGTGAAGTTAGAGAAGGCCGTGTTGAAGAGGCCCTGAGACAGAAAATGTACAAGTTCTATAGGACATAGCAGGGAAGCTCAGTTCAAGAAACCAGCGTCCTCCCAAGACTGGCATTTGTATTATCCATTTTTTTTACATAGCTGAATGAAACCACCAAAACCCTTTAACTATTCTTTTAAATATCCTTCAAAACGTTATATATTCATAATATAGAAACTATGGGCAAAAGAATGTCTACTCCATGCTCATAAATTCCCAATTACTCCGCCTTGTAAACCACTCTCCCCCGCCCTGGGCAAAGTTTGTAATTTATGATAGGGCATTCCTCCCACCTAGATCGCCCACTCCCACAAACCCCGTCTGGCCATCAGTTCCAACTGTGGTTCTGAGGACTCGTGTGTCCTCGGCACCCCTCCCAAGAGCTGCTTTCCTGCGTGACTCCAGGAGGCGAGGGCAGCCGAGGCTCTCTCCCCTGCGCTCCCCGGGAGCAGGAAGCACCGTGGATCCGGGCCGCGGGTCGCTAGACCCGGGCCGCGGGTTCACGGGTAGTTTTGGCTACCGACGCACCTCGTACAGCGCCTGCACCATCTCCACCAGCACCCACTGCTCCGCCACCGTCGCCATGGTCAGTCACCCGGCTTCCGGCAGGCGGGTCACAGTCGCGTCAAATAGTGCGGCGGCGCGGACTAGTGACGTCACGCCAACGCGGGGCGGGGCCGCGGGAAGTTGTGCGTCGCCTCCTCCAGGGTGTGCGTTGTTCCTGAACCAGGATGTGAAGTCTGAGGCTCAGAGCCCTGAGACTCGAACACCTTCGCTCAGTAGACTTTATGTTGAGAGAATTAGTTCTTGGCCTTTGTTCTTGATGGTCGGCTGTGCACAGGGTTATTGAGATGAACGAAATTAGGCGGGGGGAGGTGGGTGACACCTCCTATTTTAATCCCATCTGAGAGGCAGAGGAGCTCATCTTCTGAGTTCTAGGCTAGCCTGCTCTACATGGCCAGTTCCAAGCCAGACTAGGATACACAGTGAGACCTTGTCTCAAAATAAAAACACACAAAAAAGAAAAAATTAAAACAACAAGAGGAAAATACACCCCTCCCCTTTTTAGAAACAAGGAACCCAGTCATTCAGCATTATTAAAATTAACCCATAGAAATCTATGTAGTTTGTTCCTCAGGGCAAGATGAGGAGTCATTATTTCATAGTGTGGGTATGTCTGGTTGTTGTCATGGTGAAATACGGTCAAAATGCTGTCGTGAAGGTTTAGATGCCACGTTTGATATTCACACCGATTTACACTTCGTGATACTTGTCCAGACGTGCCATTGGTATAACAGTTTTATTATTTTTTTTAAAGTGGGAGAGAACTAAATTGGGCCTGGAGAGATAGCTCAGTCAGTAAAGAGGACCAGAGTTCAATCCCCAGCACCTTATAAGGAAAAAAAAAAGAGCGATTCTAGTATGGGGAGGTGGAGCAAACAATTATCTTGTTGGGAGGGGCTTCCCCCCAACACCAGATTAGGTACAAACCACACCCAAACACCTGTTTTCACGGGGAGATCCTTTATTTAGCAGGGAAGAGAAGTTAAAGTGGCTGCTTTCTGACTCGGGCAGAAAACAGCAGCTACTGACCTCACAGGTGTAATTTTTAAGAGGAGGAAAAGGGGAGGATTGTGTTAAATTGGGCTGGGATGTGGTGGTAAGAAAATAGGGAAAAGGGGGAAGGGATTTTTGTTCCAGAGGGACAAAGGACTGCCTCGGGATAGAGAGGAGTCAAATGTTTATAAAGGTCAAGAGGGAAGCTCCGTGTTAGGATGAGGTGTTTTTAATTGGGCATGTTAATTAGGCGTACCAAAAGGGACTTTTGATTGCTGGAGTTTGACAGCCTCAGGAGGAGGAAGTAGTCAAATAAGGTAATAGACCTTGGTGACTAGCTTTAGGAATGTAATCTAACAATTTTTAGCAAGGCAGAGGGAATGGGGGAGAGGGCAAGGCCTGCCACAGCCACATGCTCGAGTGGGCCAGTGTCCCTTCATCTCTGGGTCAGCTACCCTAGCCCATTTGGTGAGGTCCAGGCCAGAGACAGCCCCTGTCTCAAAAACAACGTGCATGACTCCTGAGGAAGAACACACACACACAACTACACAAATATCCACACTGTTTTCCACAACTGTAGCAGGCTTGCATTTTCCACAACTGTAGCAGGCTTGCATTTCTGCTAGTAACACTGTTCGGTTCCGCTCCACCCTCAGTAGGATTTGTCTCTCTTTAAAACTCTGACCATTCTTACAAGGCTGTGCTTATATCTCATTTTAGTTTAATTTGTTAGTTTTTAACTAGACCGTGACGCTGAAACTTCTTTATATGTTTATTTGACATCAAATGACATTGCTTTTTCTTCTTTTTTTTATGTTGATTTATGTGTATGATTCGCCTGCACGACTGTATGTGCCCCTCATGTTCCTGGTACCTGTTGACCAGAGGAGGGTGCTGAATTCCCTGGAACTGGAGTCCCATGTGGTTTTGTTATGTGGGTGCTGGGAGCTGAACCTGTCCTCTGCAGGAACAAGTGCTCTTAAAGGCTTGAGCTGTCACTCCATCACCCAACTAAATCTGCTCTTCACGGAAATGACTGTTCATGTCCTTTCTCCATTTTACAGCTGGATTATTTTCATTTTGAGAGTTCCTTGTATAATTCTAGGCACTACGCTATTGACTGGGTATGTACTAAAATGAGTATTTGTATTTCCAAACCTGATTTTAGTGCAGTGGTGTTACAGTTTAAATCTCCTCCAAAACTCATGCTGACATTGAGTTGACATTTAAGTCATTAAGAGGTAGGGCCTTTAGGGCAGGATTATGCAGGAAGGCTCCATCCTCACAAATGGGTTTATATTATTGCCAGGAAAGCAGATTAGTTTCACAGTAGCAGCTTTGTTATGTAAACCACTTCTCCTTTGTTCTCACTTGTCAGGTGATGGCTTCTGGCAGGTTGTGTTGCCTGTGGTAAGGCTTTCAGCAGATCCTAGCACCTACTTACTGGACTTCTAGTTTCTTGAACAATGGAAGTTCAATTTCCTACCTTTATAAATTAGTCTGTGGGGAGAGGACTGAGGAAGACCGGTACTACTAGGAGCTTGGGCTTTTGGGAAGTGATCAGATCATGAGGGTGGAGGACTCACCCTTGGGACCAAAGCTTTTACAAAAGAGTCCCCAAAGAGTTCTCCTAGCTCTTCCCAGCTCCAGACAACCACCATCCTACTTCATTTTAAGAATTTAGTGAGAAATCTCATACACAGAGCCATCTAGTATCTTTCTCTTATTTATCTTAGAATTATGTCCTCAATTTCAACTATACTATACTGTTTGGAGGGATACAGTCCATCATGGAAGGGAGAGCGTGACAGCAGGAGTGTGAAGTGACTGGTAACACTGTATCCACAGTCAGGATGCAGGGATGAAAGCTGGTGCTCAACTTGTTTTCTCCTTTGTCCTTTCTATTTAGTCCAGGTGTTGTCCACACTCATGATGGCTGCCTCACTTAAACCTCTCTGGAAATGCCCTCTTAACCATGCCCACTGGTGTGTGTCCTATGTGATTCTAAGTCCAATCAGGTTGACAATGCACATTAACCACCACAAGTTCACTCCTTGTCATCTTGACATCCCAGCATGTCTCTTTAAAATCATAGATAGCATCCTACCCTTCCTCAAAGACCCATTTCCATCTAATAAGGCATAGTCCATTCATTACAAACTTTCTAGGAATGAAATCACTGGTTTATGCCCTAACTCTGTATTAGCCCTTCAGGAAATGAAAACTTTTTTTAAAAAGTGACTGAGCCACCTTGTATCCTCAAAGACAGTACTTGAGGTGGACATATGTTAAATATGTCATGTGTTTCACCACAGATCTATGGTATATATTTGTTCCCCTTATTAAAATACTGTTCTTTACAACTAAACATTCAATTCACATGGCCAGAAATAAGTATAAAACAGTATGTTTAAACACTCATCAAATAGATAGTAGTTTGTTAGATATTTGAATTCACTGACAGCTACTAAGAAGTTCTTAGACTATTTCAGAATATGCATCTATGAAACACACCCACGTGCTAACAGACACTGTTTTCTGACACTGTACTAAATTTCCTACTAGTGGCAGGCATCCTGGTGAACCAGAAATGGTGTGTCATGGTTGACTGTTGGATGTTTTTGGTCACTTAAGTTAGTGCATTACATAAGATTTTGTTACAAGGAGTGGATCAGACACAGAAGTGGGCAAGGAATGGCTATTAAAGAGGGCTAAAGACAGCCCAGATAAATAGTAGTTAGGCTCTGGACACAATTGTAATCATACACAGCATGAACTAGGAAGTGAGTTGGCTAATCTCAAGAGGGGGGTCTCTGTACTGGAGCAGTCTCAGGGTAGCACAGAGACTGAAGAAGCCGCAGCCAGTACTTTCTGCACGTGCTGAGTTTGCTGCAGGTCACCCACTTGTCAATATCTGTCCTCCCAGACAGAGGAAGGCGGTGATGTTCCCATGAGTGAGACACGTGGTGGTGCCAGTGTCAACTGTGCACATCCACACAGGACTTCAGCTTCACATTGCTCAGCTGTGGGCCTCTGTATTTGTTCCCATTGGCTGCAGGGGGAAGCGTCTCTGATGAAGGCTGAGGAAGGCATTGATCTACGTACGAGTATAGCAGCATGTCACTGGGAAGCATTTTATTGCTATGTTCCTTTTGCAGAACCAGTATTTGGTTTTCCCCAGGTTCCCAGCTTATCTAGACTCAGGTTCTTGGCCACCTAAGCAGTGGCAAGTATGGGTTAGATCCAGTAACCCAGTTAATCCAGTCAGATATTGGGTGGTTACTCCCACAAACTATGTGTCACAATTGCACCAGTGTACCTCATCATTGTAGATGGAAGGATTTGCAGCTGGGTTGATGTTAACCGTTCTCCTTTGGTGACAGGCAGAGTACCTTCCAGAACCTCTAGCTCTAGTCGGTATGGGTTAAGGCTCTAGGTAGGCAACAGCTTGACGTCTCGATGTTCACTGGGTTGTGTAGGTGTTGTCCTCAGCAACAGGACCTTCCCATCAGTTTGTGGAGAATATCCATTAACCTTGGCATAGCCTAGTTTATTTGGGGGTTCCCATGGGGCCACTTTGGCCAACACTTCAATTAGATGTCACCCATTCCCAGTACTGGAAGCTTCATTTGGTGACTATAGCTGTCCACTTGGGACTCCATCTCTCCTGTTATTTGGCGATTCAAATAGATTGCCTTCATATATGCAAATGTTTTAGGAAGTGTCTACTGTATTAGGTTTCCATATAACCCTTCATGGCCTCAAGTTTTAGCTGTCCCTTTCTATATTCCCTCCTGACCCTCTCTTTTCCCCACCCCATTTGATCCTCTCATTCCTGCTTCTCTCTCTCTCCATCCATCCACCTATCCATCCATCCATATCTGTCTATTCTTTCCTAGGGAGATTCATCCCTCCACTCTAGACTCTTACTCTGTCTCTAACCTCTGTGGTTTTATGGATCATAGCCTGCTTATCAATGATTTAATATTGACATTCTCCCAAAAAATGTACTATATTTGTTTTTCTGAGTCTGTGTTATCTCATTCAGGATGATTTTTTTAGCTCCATCCATTTACCTGCAAATTTCATGACTAAAAATTTTAATGACTGAATAATATTCCACTATGTAATTGTATCACATTTTCATTGCCATTATATGGTTGACAAATATCTAGGCTGTTTCTAATCTGGCCTTTATGACTTGAGCAGCAATGAACATGGATGTTGAAGTATCTCTGTGGTAGGATGTAGAGTCTTTTGGGTTTATGCCCAAGAGTGGTATTGCTGGATCACGAGAGAGATCTATTACTAACTTCCTGAGGAACCACCACACTGATTTAAATAGTAGTTGTACAAGTTTGTACTCTCACCAACAATAGATCAGTGTTTCTCTTATTCCACATCTTCAGTGACATGAGCTGTCTTGTTTAATTGATCTTAGCTATTATGACTGGTATAAGATGGAATCTCAAAGCAATTTTGATTTGCATTTCTCCAATGACTAGAGATGTTGAGCTTTAAGTAATTCTGAGCTATTTGTTTCCTTGTTTGTGTTCTGTACCCTGTTTTTTAATTGGGCCATTAGTTTTCTTGGTGTCTCTTTTTTGTTATTTATATAGTTTGGATATAAGCCCTCTATTGGGTGTGTATCAGTAAAAAATCTTTTCCCATTCTGTAGCATGCTCCTTTGTTCGAATAACAGTGTCCTTTGAAATATACATTTTCAGTTTTATGAGGTCCCCTTTGTTAATTGTTGTTCTTAGAGCCTGTGCTAAGAGTGTTCTGTTCAAAATGTCTTTTCCTGTGCCAATGAGTTCAAGACTATCCCCCACGTTTTCTTCTGTCAGATTCAGTGTACATGGCCTTATGTTGCTGCCTTTGATCCCTTGCGAGTTGAGTTTTGTGAAGGGTGATTGTTGTGAATCTGTTTGCATTCTTCTACCTGCAGCCACCCAGTTTAAGCAGTATCATTTATTGAAGATGCTGTCATTTTCCTGGTGTGTATTTCTGGCTTTTTAAAATATAAAAATGAGGTGTCCACAAGTGCTGGGACTATAGTGCAGGAGGGAACGTGGGAACCTTCAAGTTCAGTCATATTTCAGAGCAAAGTCATGGCTGGCGGAGTAGGAACAAAGTGACTGATGGAAGACATCTAACTGGTTGGAGACGGACAAGCAGAGCCCTGGCTGAAGAAGAAAGCTCTCACAGGAGCTTTTTCAGAGGCTGTGTTTTACACCATTTGCCCAGCCTCTCTGTGCATTCTGGGGTACCACACCAGTGCATTCAAACAGCCACAAGATGAAGCTATTCAGAATCATGGCCAGAGAGATGACTCAGTCAATACAGTGCCTGCTGTGGAAGAATGAAGACCTGAGTTTGGATCCCGGGTGACCCATGAAAGCCTGTCATAACGGAGCATGACTCTAATCTCCTTGCTACTGGGGGCAAAGATAAAATGATCTGAGGGATTTATTGGTCAATTAGTCTAGCAGAATAGGTGATCTCTAGGTTCAATAAGAGACAGCGCCTTAAAAAGCAAAGTAAAGAGCAACAGATGATGGTCAACGTTGCCTCCACAAGAAATGTACCTACACATGAACATATACACAGACATACACCACACACGTGAATGCACATACATACAGAGACTGGAAAAAATAGTCAGAAAAAAGATGTTTCTGTATTCAGTGTGTGTAAAATGTTTCCTGTTCTTATGCAATAGAATGGGACAGCTGTCCACACAATGTGAACACGGCCTTAGGAGCTGAAATGATCTAGAGAGGGTTTAAGACTTATGTGAGATGTATGTGGTGGACTCTGCCCATCATTCAGCTCCCAAATAACCACATGGAGACTTCTTAATTATAAAAGCTTGGCTGATAGCTTAGGCTTGTTACTGACTAGCTATTGCAATTCAAATGAACCCATTTTTTATCACTCTTCTTGTTGCCACATGACTTATGACATTTACCTGTCCTCTTGCATGTCTTGTTCCATTTCCACATGACTGATGGCCCCACCCTTCTTTTTCCCAGAGTTCTGTCTGTCTCTCCTGTCTAGCTCCTGGCCATTTAGGTTTTTATTAAACCAATGAGAGCAACAAAAAGATTATCATAGGGCAGGGAAAGAACGTCCTGGTCATTGCATGCACTCCATTTTCTTCATGGGACTTGAGCATCTACAGGAATGAGTTATATCCTATGCAGACTCAAATCTAAGCATTGTAAGTAAATCCTTCATAAAGAATGACAGAGGATTTCTAGATAACCTATGCACACATGACCTACACGTCAAACCACTTCAGATTGCTTCTAAGACAGAGTAAGTGCCATGCGCACAAATGCTAAATTGTATTATTTAAGGGTTATTTATCGGGAAAGAAGTTTGTATGTATTCAATACAGAGGCAAATTGTTTTACTAATATTTTTGTTCTGAGGTTGGTTGAATTCACAGATGTGAAACCTACAGGAATCCAGGCCAGACTCTGTGTGTTAAATATTATGTGTATATCTACATACACACACACACACACACACACACACACACAGCTTTGTGTTTCCCTCTCTCCATAGTCTACTGGTAGTCTGCTATGAGTGTCTCCAGGTAATGAAGGATCTTGATGTAGATTTGTCTTAACCCTCTCCCTTTATCTCTCTTTATGCCTTTTTTCTCTACTTCGGTGCTTGTCTAGAGTAGACACAGAAAATAACTGAGTCAACCCTTGGTCAGGCTGACAAAAACCGCTGGGCCCTGGACGCAGCCTAGGATGAGTTGTGGCGAGTGCATTGGTGTGCTCTTTGTCAGGGTCCTGGACCGGGAAGATGGCCACAGGACAGGGGACAATTAAACTAGGTAGTGCCAGCTCCACCGTTCTGGCTTCAATCCTTACTTTAAATCCCTTTGCACTTCAACAGAGAGCCTGGTGGGTTTTATTTTTCTCTTTTGTGCAACACAGTTGGAGAACTGTGAAATGAAACTCTTTAACCTCTAGGAAGCAGCCAGCAGCAAGCAGTAGTAACCAACAGCAGCTGTTATCAGTAGAAAAATCTCAGGATGAATGGAGAGAGGGCTGGGAGCCTTTAAAGCACCTCAGAGGACGAGCCCAGACCTGGTTCTGGGGAGACTCCCTC
This sequence comes from Microtus oregoni, assembly GCF_018167655.1. Classification (NCBI taxonomy): domain Eukaryota; kingdom Metazoa; phylum Chordata; class Mammalia; order Rodentia; family Cricetidae; genus Microtus; species Microtus oregoni. Next base: position 52,841,721 of record NW_024543070.1, on the reverse strand, counting down.
CTGGTGACACAACAGTATCCCCAGCAGGGATGGCTCATGACTTGCCTTCGATGACTTCATTTGGGTCATTCAAGATGAGGAAGCATTCACACTTGAGCAGACCTGAGCACCACTGATAAGACAAAAGGCACCCAAAATAAGCTGCGGATTTCAGCTCCCTTCTTCCTCCACCACAACAGTGAGTGTTCAGTGTCAAGCCTGGCAAACATTGGTGTAGTTCTCTTTGACTCAATGAGTGTCCCAAGGTTGAACTCTGTGGACCCGACCTCCTTATCTGCTTTCCTGCCCTTGGTGTTCCCAGGTGAGTCAGGTGACCTTTCTTGGCCTGAATTCCCTGGAGTGTGCGCCTAGGGACTCTGCCAGGTGTTTCGTAAGACAGTTTATTTCTGGCTCACCTTTCAGGTAATACCATCTCTTGCCACTGGTGAGGCTTAGGATTGGTTAAACAGAAATGAACCTGCTGGGTAGTTGTGGTGCACGCCTTTAATCCCAGCACTTGGGACACAGAGCCTGGTCTACAGAGTGAGTTCCAGGACAACCAGGGCTACACAGAGAAACCCTGTCCCCCAACAAACAAACAAAACAACAACAACAACAACACCAAAACCAACCAGACAAAAAATGAACCTGCGTGGAGAAACACAGTACAGGCAGTCAGACACACCAAAGGAAGAGGGCAAATAAGAGTGTATCATAAGCCGCCATATTGCTGGCTCAGTGGGCAGATACCAGAAGGTTTAAAGAGGAGGGGACGGGCCTGAGCGAGAGACGGTCCACTGAGCTAAGCTCCTCACCCCACCTCCAGTCCTCACCCGGTGCAGTGTGCACATGTTCTAACCTTTTCCAGATGGAGTCTAGACTGAGCTGTGGTAAACTGGAGTTTTTATGTTTGGTATATGCATGAGTGTGTGTGTGTGTGTGTGTGTGTGTGTGTAAGAGCACTTCCCCTGGTGGGGACGTGTGGTGACCACAGACTGACTTCAGAATGTCTTCTCAATTGCTTCCCACCATATGTTTTGACAGAGTCTCTCCCTGAACCTGGACCTTTGCCAGTTTGGCTAGACTGGCTGGCCAGTGAGCTCCCAGGATCTGCCCATCTCTGCCCTTCAGCACTGGGGTTATGGACCCCTGCTCCACCACATCTAGGTTTTTACATGGTTGCTAGTGATGTAAACCCAGCCATTCATGCTTTTTCAACGAACACTTTACCCAGTGAGCCATCTCCATGGCCCCTAGTTAGATTTTTAACCTGAAATGCTCATCAATCTCTGTGTTTGAAAACCCAGGATCTCATATTGACTTGTTTTAATGTCACAGTTAGTGGGTTGTGGTAATTACCACTCTTTCTTTATTCCACGTGTTTAGATGTGTGGGAAGGATAGTCTCTAAAGCATCAGCCTTAGGGAAGGAAATGAAGGAAACAGGGAAAGCCAGGATCAGACCTTCTCAAGTGTCTCCTGCAGAATCCGGTGCGGGCGGGCTTCGGTAAGATCATGTGGGGTCCACAGGAGCAGGCTGTGTTTGGCCACATCTTGTTCTTGCTGTAGTTGTTTGACCTAGATTTCCTCAGAGCAGGCTTGCACAACAGCTCCTAAGGTTTATGTCTTAATGTGTTCTGATGTGGCATGTCCTTCTGTATATGTGTTGCTTTTATTAGCACATCAATGTTCCATTTGTTCTTGGAATTAAGTGAGTATTTAAATCTTGGAACAGAATTTATGTTAGAGTAAGGGTTTTCTCAATCTAAGCCATTGTTAAGGTGACAGGCATTCTAAGCCTTCTGGAACTGACAAGAGAATGAGCAGGGGACTAGGAGTATTCTAATACACCTCAATCCATGGAGAGGAAAATGACCCTGTAACCATGGTAAAACAGTGATGGCAAAGGCTCCATCTTTGTTTCTGGGCTCTGCCTCCACGGTCTTGTGTGCCACGTGCATCCTTAATGGGAAAGAAAGGCTATAGAACAAGGGACAGAAAAAACTCTAGTGCGTCCTAACCCACACGTCCTCCTCACTCTCTCTCCCAGCAGGGAATTCACACACTCTAGTGTGCACATTCTGAGATCTTTTTCAGAACATACCTGCTCATATTCATGAGTACATTCCTTATGTCTTTAAAAGAGACATTAATGTTAGATTCCACAGTTTTAAAGTTGTATTTATTCACTTAGAACTATTTGACTGGGACTGTGAGCATGCTCAAAAGGCACAAATGTCAGATTCAAGAAAGACAGACCTGAATCATGATTTACTCAGATGTTTTAGAATTTAGCTCTGGCAGGTGGCAGGGAGGAGGAGAGAAAAGGGCAGTCCAGACAGGAAGTGGCATGTACAGAGGCAGAGATCATGGGGCAGGGTAAGGCCAAAAAATATGAACTGGGGAGGGTTGGTCAGGCAGCTGGGATAGCCTCTGCCCTGGCACTTGTGAGCGCTAGGCAGAATTGGCTGGAAGGGGGTGGGGGACATCTGTGTTGCACGGGCCTAGCTGGAGGCAACTATAGCTGTTTGGGAATTAACTTTCCTGTCTACTGCCAGCGGCTTTGTAATAGCAGCCATAAAGGTCCAAGCCCCAAGCGGGTCTCAAGGAGAACCGAGATGCCTAGATGGGCAGCCTGGAGAGGGGTTCAGAAAACCCCCAAATGCAGCCTGCATAGGGCATTCAGAAAACCCCCAAACACAGGAAAGAAGGGTAAAAGGGACTGGGGGAAGGGTGTGCACCAATGCCAGATGTTGAGCCCAAGGTGAAGGGATTTGTTTTACCTTGATTAAATATGAAACTTGAGGAGAAATATAAGGTAAGAACTTGAGACAGTGACACTGCAGCGATGCACACACTTAGCCTTCAGGCTCCAAAAGGACCCTGCAACCTTCTGCCCGCCTGTTCTCCCAGTGGGCCACTCTTTCTCTCATTCATCCATTCCAGCTAGCTGGATAAGAACTCCGCCTCTCAAGATAGCCACTTCTTTAAGATGCCAGCTCCTAGAGTTAGGACTATTTCAGCCTGCTCATTCCTGGAGCTATCATCTGGCCAGGAAAGATCTGACATGCAGTAAGTGAATGGTGAGTGTGAACTGATTGCACAACTCATTCCCTTTCACTCCCGGAGAACTAGAAGCTGGGAACAGACCCAAAATTAGACCTTCAGAGAGTGGGTGTACTTAGGGAAAAGGGACCTGGAAAGGCGTGGTGGTTTGAGTGAGGATGACCCCCAGAGCCTCAGGAATTTGCATGCTTGTTCCCCAGTAGGTGCAGCTGTTTAGGAAGGCTTAGAAGGTGTGGCCGTGCTGGAGGAGGTGCATCTCTGGGCTTGGGCTTGGATGTTTCAAAACCCCACATCATTCCCAGTTAGCTCCCTCTGCCTCCTGGTAGCTTTCTTTCGAGATGTAAACTCTCAGCTACTGCTCCAGCAAGGTAATGGTAAAAAAAATGAGTTTCAAACTAAGTTACTGTATAAAAAGGAAAGATCTGGAAGTCAGCAGAACCTTATTCTTAGCCTAAGGATTTTTAACCACAGGATGTCTAGACCATGATCCTAAGGTCAGCCTCGTCAGCAGTGGAGTCTTGACAGCAATCTAAAGAGGAGACCAATCTCAGATCCACTTGGCTCATCTTCCCCTTATTGTATAATTGTTATCTAGAAATATCAGCCAGACACACATTCTGCTTCTGTAATCTCACATAACCACTGCTTGTTCAGGAAAATAAAAAACCAAAGCCCAAACCAACCAAACAAAAAGAAAATGATAATGTCTCACGTAGCAGAAAAATCCCTGGAATTGAGACAGTTGTGGTCTAAGCCTTTAAAACTCCAACCCATCTCCCTCTTTGCAGCAGCTGTCAGGTTTGCAAAGGAGGCTGTTGGCACAATATTGCTATAAATAGGATGTACTTGTTTTTTAACTTTTCAATTGAAGTCTTGCTTGGTGAGGTTCCCCTGGGGATCTCGAACTCAGCAACAGCACCACATCTGTTGCCCTGCTACCCACTACGATGGTCATGGACCCACCCTCTGAAATTGTAGCCTCAATAAACTCTTTCTTTTGTTAATTGCCTTGGTCATGGTGTCTTTTCACAGCAATAAGAAATAACTGAGAAGTTGGTACCAAAGAGGGGAATTGCTGCCATAGGCCTGACCATGCTGGGTTTTTTGAGGACTGTGGAAGACTTTGGGACTTTGGACTAGGAAAGTGGCTGAATGCTGTAAACAAGGCTTTAAGGGAAGTCCTAGCAGGCGCTCAGAAGACAGTAGTGCTGAGACCAATGTGACTATAGAGGCCCAAATCAAGAGACTGCAGGGTGGAACAATATTAGCAACTGGGCTAGAGACAGGTCTTGTGATATTTTGGCAAAAAACACGAGAGCTTTCTGTCCTTGTCCTAAGAATCTTCCTGAAGCTGAATTGAAAAGCTTTGGACTAATTCCATAGATTTTAATAGGAAGAGAAGATTTCAAGATAGTTTACTATTGGCTCTCTTATGGTCATTAGAGATCAAGCACATCGTCAAGAAAAAGAGCAAGCAGGGCAAAGGAAATACAAATGGACAGTTGGAGGGGGAAAACTCTGTAGTCAAGGCTTATACTGAAACGGATAACAGGCCAATGAGAATTAGAATAAAGGGCATGCTGCCCTCAGGGTAAGACTTCACCCAGCTAGCACTGCAGTTTGTAAGAAGGAAAGCCTTTGGAGGGTTCAGAGCCCATCCCAGGCAGGCAGCAGAACTTGGCAGCTTCAGCCTTGCAATTCTGGCTTTAGAGAAGGACACAGGAGTAAGTGGTTTGTAAAACCTCCCTCTGGGCTTAAGGAAAGCTGCTGCGGCCAGTCGAGTTCCTGCTTGAAGGCCTAAAGAGGCCACCACATGAAGCAATGAAAGTGAAGACTAAACTGTGCTGAAGAACCCAAGATGTTGAAGATGCCAGAGCCTTCGGATACCTGCTAAGAAGAGTTGCGAACTGGGCCTAGAAACAGGCCGAGAGAGAGAAGGGTGTTGCAGTTAGAAAAGCTACAAGGACAGAGCCATCTAAGCCCGGAGTTTCCCAGTCTATGGGTTTCAGGCTTGCTCTGGCCCACGTTTCCTCACTTTGCTCCCTTTACTTCCTTTTGCAATGATGGTGTATGGTTTTTTTTTTAAGATTTATTTATTTATTATGTATACAGCAGTCTATCTGCACACATGCCTGCATACCAGAAGAGGGCACCAGATCTCATTACAGATAGTTGTTAGCTACCATGTGGTTGCTGGGAATTGAATTCAGGACCCTTTTATTTCTGTAATAACATGATAGACACCGACTACAAGGATGGGACTGGAAAATGGTGGCACCTTAAATACCATTGTCTCGTCTTTGTGGAGCCATAACCCCTCCCAAGCAGGATTCCATGGCGGACCAGATGCAGGCATGTAACGGCGTAAAGGAATGCAGACAGATTGTAAAAAAAATATATATATAGCTTTAATGGAGAAATAGACTTACAGAACCACGTTCCCGCGGAGACCAGGAAAGCAGAAGCAGTGGCTGGGAGCACGCTCGCCAAATTTATAGGCAAAACATTAGCCCGAGGCGAACACGCTCCCTAAGGGGCGGGACTTATCCCTACATCTCCCCTTTTTGTCTAAATAAGACAGAACTAAACCAAATATAACTAGATACAATAATAACAAATAATAAATATAACAAACAATATTGAGAACAAAAGTTTTGCTAAACATTCTATCTCAAGGAGTCTAAATAATGTAGAGAGTAACTACAATTATATAATCTTCAACTCCGTCAAAGATCCGAGAAGGGAATAAATATTACTTAACAAACGATATATATCCAAAATGTGCAACAATTGACAGAGACAACTGATTACCTGGGCAATCACCCAAAGTCTCGTTTGCAATGTTGAGTCAACCAACTTTGGCTAAGGCCTAACATAACTGACATACCATTATTAAAGGCAAGGAACTTTTCAAAACTATCTTACCCTGTCTTGGCAGAATATGATAGTCCTGTTTTATCCATTGATGCACGCTCTGTATCTGTGTCAGTGGTTGAGGTATGGGCATTTCTTTGCCGAAAGGCCAGTTCTGCCAAATAGAAAGGCTCCAGGTGGAGTGTCTTTGGTGCTCAACATTCTCTTGGGAATAGAGCGGTGTTGCCAGGAGCAATTGTGTCTCACTATCACAAAACTCTGAGTTAGATTAAAGGCCATTTTCTACAGCTCTTTGAAGAGGTCGAAGATTATCTATCTATACTGAGTATAATCTCTATATATCTAAAGAACCTGATTAGTCTAATTATAAATGACAAACTTAGATGACTATTTATCTATATAATTCTCAATATCTATCTAACTTAAAGACTAAGACAATAAACAACTGTGTAACAAATGAGGATAATGACCTTTACAATCTCCTTAGCTTGTTGTCATGTAATTGAAAACTCTTTCTTCAAACCTTTGCTATTAACATGATGTTTTTTATGAAATTCAGAGGCTTGTAGCACACTACCAATCAATAATTGATCAATTTCTGCATTACCTTGTGCTAGAGGACCTGGCAGACCCGTATGGGATCAGATGTGTGTTATGTACATAGGGCAAAGCCTGTTCCTGATCAAATCTTGAACCTGGAGAAACAATGAGGTTAGTTCTGTATCATCAGGTATAAATTCAGCAGTTTCAATATGTAAAATAACTCTTTCTGCGTATTGTGAATCAGTGACTATATTAATAGGTTCTTTAAAATCCCTTAGCACCATAAGAATGGCATATAATTCCGCCTTCTGGACAGAATTATACAGACTTTGTTCCACCTTACCCAAGTCTTCTGATTTGTAACCTGCCTTCCCTGATTTATTGGCATCAGTATAGAATGTACGGGCTCCAGTTATTGGAGCATCACGGACGATTCGAGGAAGGATCAAAGAAGTTTTCTTTATGAAGTTAAGCCTCTTGCTTTTTGGACAGTTGTTATTAATGTCTCCCAAAAAATTAGCGCAAGCTCTTTGCCATGGTTCATTATCTTCCCATAATTTCTTTAGTTCATCAGCAGTGAAAGGCACTATAATTTCTGCTGGGTCTATGCCTGCTAGTTGACGAAGTCTCAGCTTGCCTTTTATAATTAACTCAGAGACTTTTTCCACATAAGTTTTCAGCTTCTTACTTGGTTTATGTGGTAAAAAGATCCATTCCAAGATAATATCATCTCTCTGCATTAAAATTCCTGTAGGAGAAATTTTTGACGGTAATATGACGAGAATACAATCGAGCTCTGGATTCACTCTGTCCACATGTGCCTGTTGTAATTTTTCCTCAATCATTGTCAGTTTCTTTTCTGCTTCAGCTGTTAATTCTCTGGGACTGTTTAAATCTTTATCACCATCCAAGGTTTTGTTCAAATAAATTATTAGATCAGGTGTTATTCCAATAGTTGGTCGTAGACTGGAAATGTCTCCTAACAGTCTTTGAAAGTCATTAAGAGTCCATAGGTGATCTCTCCTAATTTGTGCTTTTTGTGTCTTAATTTTTTGCTAACCTATTTTATAACCTAAATAATTAACAGAATCTCCCTTCTGAATCTTTTCAGGAGCGATTTGCAATCCCCATTTAGGTAAAAGTATCTTTATTTCTTCAAACAGCCTGTTCAAGGTATCCATGTTTGAATCGGATAACAAAATGTCGTCCATGTAATGGTATACTATAGATTTGGGAAATTTCTTGTGTATTATTTGCAATGGTTGGTTCACAAAATATTGGCACAGGGAGGGGCTATTTAACATACCATGGGGGAGGACGGCCCAGTGGTACCTCCTTGAAGGTTGAGAATTGTTATAAGTAGGCACTGTGAAGGCGAATTTTTCTCTATCTTCTTTTTGCAATGGTATAGTGAAAAAAACAATCCTTTAAATCAATAACTATGAGCGGCCATCCTTTTGGTAATAAAGAGGGCAAAGGAATTCCAGATTGCAGAGGGCCCATAGGTTGAGTAACCTTGTTGATGGCCCTGAGATTTGTCACCATTCTCCATTTACCTGATTTTTTCTTAACCACAAATACAGGAGAATTCCAAGGGCTGGTAGATTCTTCTATATGTCCAGCATCTAATTGTTCTTGTACCAGCTGTTCTAAAGCCTGTAAATTTTCCTCAGCTAAAGGCCATTGCTTTGTCCATATTGGTTTCTCAGTCAACCATTTTAGAGGCAAGGCTGTTGCTATCTCTGAAGGGACATCAATTGCTTGTTCTTGTACAGCCCAAATGGTCGGTTTTCTCTGTTTGTAATATCTTTTAATATTATTCTCAGAAATATAGGCTCTAGAAGTAGCAGGAATGTTAATTTCGGTATTCCATTGTTGTAATAGGTCATGACCCCATAAATTCATTGCGATATTGGCTACGTATGGCCTTAATTTTCCTATTTGTCCCTCTGGCCCTATACATTCAACCCATCTCGTGCTCTGCCTTACTCGAGATAGGGTTCCAATTCCCAGGAGCTGAACATTTACATTCTGAAGAGGTCAATACGGATGTCAAGATTCTGGGGTAATGATACTTACATCAACACCTGTGTCCAGCAGGCCAGTAATAAAAAATGCCATTTACACACACTCTCAGTTTAGGTCTTTGATCATTTATAGAAGTTTGCCAAAACACACGTAACTTATCTTTCTGATCATTATTGCTGTTGACAGTAGGCATGGGCCTTCCTAATTGTCCTGACGAGGCACGTTCTCTGCAGAAACTGGAAATGACTGAACCATGTTTGCTATGGGGGCCTGTGAGGCCCCCTTCTTACCTTTCCCATCTGTATCAGGTTGCCTTGTTTATCTCTTGTAGACCTGCATTCATTCGTCCAATGTCTGCCTTTTCCACATCTTCTACATAAACCTGAAGGCTGAGTCCTTCTATTTCTGTTATTTCTAGAAGATGCATTATTATTATTATTTCTGAAAGATGCATTATTATTATTATTTCTGAAAATCTGTTGTCTACAATTCCTTTTCATATGACCCATTTTGCCACAATTAAAACATTTGGTATTCTGGTGTCTCCTTTTACCATTGGAAATTGCTTCTTCTACCCATGCTTCAGTGCCATAATCAAATGTATCAACATTGAGTGTATGCAAGACCCATTCTTCCAAGGGCGCTGATCTGAGCTTTAAAGGCCCCAAAATCCTTTTGCGTTCCACATTTGCATTTTCATAAGCCAAAGATTCAATCATTATACGTCTTGCTTCTGGGTCAGATATCCCTATTTGTACAGCCTTAGTTAATCTTTGTAAAAAGTCACAAAAGGGTTCTCTCTGACCCTGTTTAACTCTGACAAATGAGTCCATTCTCTGTCCTGGGTCTTGTACCCTGTCCCAAGCCCTTAAGGCTGCTGTAATACACATGGAGAGTGTGTTTTCATCCAAATTAGCTTGTTCCTGAGGGTCGGAAAAGAGCCCTTCACCTAGAATTTTATCTAGGGAAATGTCAATTCCCTTTGCTTTTTCCTGCTGTTCTAAAAGTCTAGCCTTTTGCCTGAATAAGCATTTCCATTTCAATTGCGGTCCACTCTCAAGTACAGCAGAGCTCAGCTGGAGCCAGTCCGAGGGGGTTGCTCTGCTTGTCGTGGCCCAAGATCTTAGCATCTTTCTCTCTCTCTCTCTCTCTCTCTCTCTCTCTCTTTGGTTTTTCGAGACAGGGTTTCTCTGTAGCTTTGGAGCCTGTCCTGGAGCTAGCCTCTGCCTCCCGAGTGCTGGGATTAAAGGCATGCGCCACCATCGCTCGTCTCTTAGCATCTCTTTAACAAAAGAGGCTTGCATCCCAAAAGTCATGACAGCCTGTTTAATTTCCTTGAGGTCATTCATACGGACAGGCTCCCATGTATCCTCCTTGATGACCCTAGGGTTTCTGGAACCAATCACCTTCTCTGTTGTTTTTACTGGAAAGGCAGGTAGAGTTGTAGGTAGAGCTTTGTGGACATTGTCTCGGAGAGATTTACCCACAGATGTAGTTAAAATTTGCCTTTCTACCCTTTGCTCTTCTTCATCAGGATTTAGAAATTCCTCAATATTTTCAATTCTATTCACCATTGCCTTTTGCAATGTCTGAATCTCCTGTCCAGAATTATGTTCCAAAGCCTTCATTGAGGATTCTAAAGTATGAAGTTTGTCCATTAGAGATAACATCTCATCTTTGAACATAATTTTTATGGCATAAACCGTGCCTTCTTGTATTGATAATCTTTCCGCCACTCTGTCATAAGCCTTAGACAAAATCCGATTGTCACATTCAGCAGTTTTAATTCTCTCAGTTAATGTTTCATTTCCTACAGAAAGGGACTGAAGCTTATGATCCAAATCAGCTGTTCCCTCTTCCATAGTAATGAATTTCTCCTTAATAAGCCACTAATGTTTCAGTTCCTACAGAAAGGGACTGAAGCTTATGATCCAAATCAGCTGTTCCCTCTTCCATAGTAATGAATTTCTCCTTAACATCAGCCTAGAGAACTTCAAACTGATTCTTGAGAAGATTCTTGTCATTCTCAATTGTTTTTAAGCGTTCAATCTCTGCCTTAAGAATCCTGGATTCGTCTCGTAAAGACTTATCATATTTCTATTATCAAACCATTTAGTGCCAATGAAAACTACGAATCCTAGAAAGATCCATAGATGTGGGGTGATAGACACCTCTTGTAAAATCTCCCACATGGTACAATTAAAAAAACTGTTAGATTCTTGAATAGTAACATGTTCAGACATTTTATTTATAAAAGAAAAATATTTTACCTGCAATGATCGGTTCCTGCCAGTGGTGGTCTCTGTGTTTTTGGAGCCTGTCCTAGAACTAGCTCTTGTAGACCAGGCTGGCATTGAAATCACAGAGATCCGCTGGGATTAAAGGCATGCACCACCACCCCCTAGCTGGCCTCGAACTCACAGAAATCTGCCTGCCTCTGCTTCCCAAGTGCTGGGATTAAAGGCGTGCGCCACCACCACCTGGCCAGCCTTGAACTCACAGAGATCTGCCTGCCTCTGCCTCCCAAGTGCTGGGATCAAAGGCGTGCGCCACCACCACCTGGCCAAGTCACTTTGTATCAGACCAAATCTGCCGCTGTGGTGGCTTTTGTTGCAAAACCGCAGGTACTTGAGCTTCTGTTAATTCAGGCAGTGGGATTCCGCTGCAAACTTAGCCAAGGCAGGCAGAATGGGCCTGTGTGGCCGAGCGTGTCTCGGACTCAGCACTGGGGCCCGAGTCACGAACTAAAAAACAGCACCTGGGAGCGTGCTGTGTTAGCTAGCGGGCTACGTGCTTGAGTCTGGGGCAAAATAGCCCGACATTGGACGCCAAAATGTAACGGCGTAAACGAATGCAGAAATTTTGTAAAAAAAAATATATATAGCTTTAATGGAGAAATAGACTTACAGAACCACCGTTCCTGTGGAGACCAGGAAAGCAGAAGCTGTGGCTGGGAGCACACCCGCCAAATTTATAGGCAAAACATGAGCCCGAGGTGAACACGCCCCCTAAGGGGCGGGACTTATCCCTACACAGGCATGTCCCTGTCACTATTTTATGTGGAGGTAGTGTCTGCAGGGCTGAGACACAGGTAGTAACACCTAGCTTGGAAAATGAAGACAGCACCTTTTTTTTTTTTTTTTATGGTGGTGGGGGAAGTTTCTTTTTGAACGGGATTCATTTTTATCAGGGAAGTTTGCAAAAGGAGTTGCTTTTCTAGATAGTACACTTCTGCAGAGGTGGTGCTGAGGACAGTGGACAGGGATCCTGAGACGTGTGCAGCCTTACACTGTGGTGATAAGGGCTGGTTTGAGACACAGGTTCTCTGGACACCTGGGACTGGTTGTTACCACAGGACACTCATGTCTGCTGCAGGTTGGCCGTGTACCTTTCGGCTGGCTTGGAGATCACAGCTAGTGTTCTTGGACTGGGCTGTAGGGACGCTGTGGTGGCAGACAAGCAGGTCTACTCACTGGAGACTGGGATGGGTTGTGGTGCAAGTTTTTCGTTGAGGGAGCACACCTGTGGTGAACCCCCAGTTTCTCCTCTAGAATCCATCAAACAGAGGTCATGAAGTCCTTTTCTTCAGCGGCCTGTGGGAGCACGAAGAATGTGCTCAGGACAGACCCTCAGTTTTGTGTCGTGGCTGCTAAGCCCTCGACGTTTTGTGGGGAGTTTTGCTGCACTGACTTTCGGGGTCAAAACTGACAAAAAGCCTTTTATCCTGTCTCCAAAATTCTTTTCATCGTTATTTGATTTGTAGACTTGGAGAGGGTTCATCCCTATAAGCTATATTTTCTGCCTGTGACTTCTATATTCAATTTTTTCCATTATTTGGACCAAAGATATGGCTATACCATGCTTCCTAGGGTCTTGAAATCTTGGGGACATTCCCTTTTCTTGAGAAGAAAGGATACCTGTTCTGGAAGGGTGACTTGGTTGTAGAGGGCACAATCTTGAAGCTGGACTGGGATGCCCTGGAGGCCAGGATATCTGCAGCAAGCAGAACCTCGGAAGAATGTTCTGCGCCACAGTCCTGCAGGACAACGCCAGTGGCCAAGCAGTGAGGTGGGCTCAGGCTCTGGCCTTCTGGATCCTAGGAACTAGTTCTAAAAGGAGATAGACTTCCAATGGTCTTCAGTGATTCACTATTGATGTGAGAGTTAGGTAGCCATCTCCCCAGCTTCCATGGGGAGTTCCCACTCACAGGACTCTTCCTCCTCTGCCTCCTCTAGCTCCCTGGGATTCCTGCTACTTGGTGGTTGGGACGCCACACTGATCTCCCAAACTGACATCCACCACACCCTCAGTCTCCTGGGACTCATAGGCCTCCTTGATTAGGCCTGGATTCGGCCCTGGGGTTGCCTGTCCAAGATCCAAGAACCATTTCACTCTTCCAGTCTCTGCCCATGAGGCTCTGTGGGATGGGTACCAATGTCGTATTATCTTCCTGGTTAGGTGTAGGGGCTGCAGAGGGCCCAGAGTCGTCACTAGGTGGAGTCTCTCCCAGGAATTCGGGCTGGTGGCCAGGACAGTCCTGTGTGGACAGACTCCACAGTCGAAGCTCTTTTCTTCACTCTCTCTAAGGCGTCCTTAAGAGGTTCTCTGAGGACACTGGGCATTTGGATAATGGAGTTGTCCCTAGAGTTCCAGAAGGGCAAAGAGGCATTGCAGGACTGCGGCAAGGGCAGAGCTGTAGCCTTGTTCACGTTGAAAACAAGTGTGGTGTGAGGCCTCTGAGGGGCAGGCTCCATCTGTGCTTCGCCAGGTATCTCAGAAGATGTGTTTCCAGCATCTTCTGAGTGCCAGGATCTAGGAAGGAAGGCCCATTAGTAGTTTTCATTAGACAGGTTCTCTGCTGGTGTCTGGGTGGGGATCCTTACAGGAAAGCTGACAGCAGTTAGATGAACAAGGTCTGACCTCTTCTTCATCCAGCAGCACGACAGACCCGGCAGTTAAACCGCCACAAGAGCAACAAACAATTCAGAAACTGCCTGATTGGCTGCAGGCAGTAGGTCCACCATGTGACTCATTGGTAGATTGTGATTGGCTGAAGCATCATTGCTGTGATTGGCTGAAGCGATGGCTACAAGATTATCCTGTAGTATTAAACTACAGGTTACACAGTGAGTCTGGTTTACAGTTGGTCCTTACAGTGACCCCTTTTCTGCCAGGAAACAATGATCTGCTGCCCTCCAGACAGACTTCGTGATCCCACAGTGTCAGCTTAGCCAAACATTCCTGGATTTTCATTCTACCTTCTTTGCATTATGCTACAATGAACTTGTGGAATACCTTTAAGACTCTAAATTTCTTCATCTTAGTCTCCTTTGAAGGCCTTTTTCAACACCCTGCTCTTTAGGGTGTAGCCTCAAATTAGTTCCTACATCTGGTGTGTGAACAACTCACAGATGTCTATGTCTCCTCTGTATTCCACGTCAAGCTGTGCACTCATTAGCTCCACTAGGAAGACCCTTGCAGGAACTCGACAGGCATTGCCAGCAGGCAGCATGGAAGGGAAAAGGAAACAAAACAGAGAGGAGGGAAGAGGTGAGGAAACCTAGTTGGTGAGGAATGGGTTGAATGAAGATGCAGCCTGGAACTATTGTGCTTGAATGTTAACAATACTGGTCCTGTGTGGTTTGACATAATATACTGTCTGATGAAAAGAGCAGAGCCCAGGGTGCCATTTTGGAGATGCATACAGACAGACGGTGGCTGACCAACTTTGTAATTGCAGAGAAAAGTGTGTGGACCCTCGATATAATGCTGGGAGAGTCAGCAGTCTCTTCCGGAAGTTTGTCTGCTGGATGAGTTAGTCAGAAGCATTGCTGATCTAAAGCTTTAGTCTGAGGGACTGGATGAAGCAGCAACCTGGGGATGGGCTAGGACCATGGAAGAAGAACTCAGTGGGGAGGCTCAGTGCAAGGCATATGTCAAGATTCACCTGTCCATCAGCCATGCACTGGAGAGCAGCCATGGATTCCCAAGTTTATGTTTGGAATCGGATTTTTTTTTCTTTTTTTTCTTTTTTTGGCTTTTTGAGACAGGGTTTCTCTGTGGTTTTGGAGCCTGTCCTGGAACTAGCTCTTGTAGACCAGGGTGGTCTCGAACTCACAGAGATCCGCCTGCCTCTGCCTCCCAACTGCTGGGATTAAAGGCGTGCGCCACCATCGCCCGGCCCAAGTTTATGTTTGGAGGTCTTGGCCTGGGAGATGTTTTGAGTCATGAGCACATGGGTAGCATCGAAAGCCTTTCCATGTGTAGAGGGTGGAACCAGCTGAGGAGCAGAGTGGTCAGTGAGGAAGAGGCTCCTCCTTTGTCTCTGAGGTTGGGTTCAGGGAGTCATCTGCATGGTGTTTGCCTCCACCAGAGCCTGAAGGTTCACACTGTGTGGAGACAGTGTTTGTAGTGAACTCTCTTCCTCAACTACAGTGGAGGCCACGGCATCCTTGTCGATGGCCCTGAGCCTAGGACTTAATCCAGGGCTTGGTATTTACTGGTCTGGTTAAGAGGATGTGTTTGCCAAGTGTGTAATAGACTCGGAAGAAAAGCACCTCAGTTTGTAACTTCAGCTACAACCCTGTCCATCCCATCTCAGCACAGACACAGGCATTCTGTTTCGTTCCTTCCTCCACCAGCCTGCTCTCCCCATCCATGCTCAGGGCACATGCTGGACCAGGCCCTGCTACCCTGTGGATACTGAAGGAAGGCTGGGGCACTTGAGATGATGTTGAAAAGTATAATTTCTAATGCTCTTCTCGGGGGGACATAACCTGAGACACTGGCAGGTCTAGGCAGCGTGTTGCATAGTTGCTGTGTTGGTGAAACCTAACGTGGTTCTCGCCACACTGCAGATGCCCTCAGTTCTCAGGGTCCAAACTCAGACCTGTGCCTTGCTCTGATGAGAAAACCGAATGTGTTGAATTACATTCAACTACAGAAGACACCAATGAGTGACCTGTGGGCGTGGCTTGTAAACCAGGTAAGATGAGCTGCCAGCTCCGCACAGTGTCTGTCACAAGCTTCCATCACTGTATAAAATGCTTAAGGCAACCAACTGAGGAATTGGAATGTTGTTTTTTTCATGATTTTGGTGGTTCTAGTCCAGGATTCCTTGGGCATTCTGAACAGAGCCAAGGGACAGAAAGAGGCAGTTAGCATCCACATTCCCACTAGGGAGGTACACTTAGGAGACCTCAGGTGCATGACACCTGCCAGGAGTGCTCTCTGAGACCTGCGCAGTGGAGACATTCTTCTAGGCCATAGAGGAGGTCACTAAATCTTATTGAGTTCTTAGTTGAGAGCGTTCTAAGTGCTGCCCAGGGCTTTCTTTCATCCTGAGAGGAAACGTGGGTCTAAGAACAAGGTGCTGAGCAAAGCAGCCAAACTGAAACAAGGGAGCCCAGTTTCACACAGGCCTGCATCCCAGCTGTGCCCAGGAGCTGGATAGCATGGGTGAAAGGGAACCTGACTGAGGACCACTCAGAGCTGCCCTGCAGCTCATTCCAAAAGACAAGATTTACCAGAAGGGAATCTGTCCTCTTCCCCGACAGCAGGTTTCTGTGTGTTACTCTAAGAGGAAATTCTTTTTTTTTTTTTTTTTTTTTTTTTTTTTTGGTTTTCGAGACAGGGTTTCTCTGTGGTTTTGGAGCCTGTCCTGGAACTAGCTCTTGTAGACCAGGCTGGTCTCGAACTCACAGAGATCCGCCTGCCTCTGCCTCTAAGAGGAAATTCTTAAAGTGCAGAAGATGTAAAACAAATCACACAGATAAGACAATCATACCCCTAAACCTATTGTTGATAGTCAAATATAATGTTCTCACTTCAAGTATCTATGACATTCTGAAGCCTAGATTATAGGCAAGGCAGCGTGACAGTACACAGACCTGCAGGAAACCAACAGGACAAGTCATAGGAAATGGTGGTATATGTCCTGCTGGAAGTGGGTCCCAAGAGAGGTCCCTCCAGAAAGGCAATGTGATCTGGAAGTCAGTATGGACAGCGTTCTTGGGAACAAGAGAGCAGCGTATATCTGGTGAAGAGATTGGGGGACCAACCCCAGGGCTGAGGGGCTCTGAGAAGAGGGACCTTGTAGGGCGAGCAGTAATGATGCCCACACTCACAGGAGACTGAGAAGGCCACAACATCCCATGGACAGGAGCTTTCAACCATTCAACCACAGGCCTTTCCTGGACTGGGAGGCACTGTACAACACACGGCTTCTCAAGATGGAATCCTGCCATGCAGTGTAGCTCCTTTCCACATCCCCAGTTCTGCTGTTAGTCCAGGGGCCTTGACAGGGCTGAGTGTTTATCTATTTATTATGTTTTCTGTATGGCATTGGGGACTGAACCCAGAAGAACTAAAAAAACAAACAAACAAACAAAAAAACCCAAAAAAAACCCAACAACAACAACAAGAACAACAAAAACCAAACTAAATTAACATGTGCAAGGAAATGAGTATACCAATTGAAGGTTGCAGGCTAAACTCATAGTGAAACATTCTGTTGCTAGAACAAGACAAAATGTTCACATGTTTTAGACCAAAACATTCTGTAGGCAAACACCTCCCTGGATGGAATCCATTGTTATCTCCTTAAGGGAGTGGGACCTTAGTTGGACCCTTAAACTTTTTTTGGGTAGAAACATACCTACTTGTTAATTCCTGATATCCAAAGTCTGAATATTAGACACACTTGTTTACAACAAATTCGAGAGAAAAGAACTCTCTGATCTAAATCTAGGTAGGACCTTTGTTTGAGCTTGAAATAGACAATAATCTTGAAGGAATAAAAGTAGTTCCAACTCTCTTACCTTTGGTCAAGGTGGAAATAGGCTCACATTTTTGGGCCTCCTCAGCTAGGCGAGAAGTCCAGAGGCCAGCATGCTTCCAGTTTCTCTCCCTGGATCTGAAGTGAGTGCATGGCTCTGATGGTGCTCCATCTTTTCTCCAAGCTTGTGGCTAATATATTCTCACTTTTACAAGAGTGTGTGGTTTGTGGCAGTTCCCCAAAAATTACCTGTTCCTGTATGAGGGGTGAAGAAACACAGGCAGACAGGAGACACAAAGGCTTTATTTTTTTTGTATTCTTCCCTTTTCTTCGACATACAGTCCCATAAACCCTTCATCTTTTCTGCATGTGAGGTGCTGGTGGGATGGTTTATTTGCTGCCCAGTTCACTGCATCCTGGATAGAGATGGCAAGCCTGGCTGTGCCAGGAACTCCCCAGCCTTAAGTCTCTCTTGGTTGGAGTTCACTGTGGAGCTTGTCACCAGGTGGCTTGCAGGGATGAGAACCACTGTGGTGGTTTGAATAAGAAGGCACCCCCCCCCCATCCGGAAGGCTCAGGTATTTAAATGCTTAGTGTGTGGGGGACAGGGGTGGAACCCTTTGATAGTGGTAGAAAAATTAGGAGGTGTGGCCTTTTTAGAGGAAGTGTGTCACTGGGGGCAGGCTTTCAATTTCCAAAAGCCCACACCAGGCGCCCTACTTTCTGTCTCTCTCTCCTCTCTGCTCAAGATATCTCTTAGCTACTTCTCTGGCCAGATCCCTACCTACCTGCCTCCTGCTGTGCTGTCTGCCATGATGATAATGGAATAAGCCTCTCAACCTGTAAACAAGTCCCCAGTTCTTTATTTTACAAGTGTTGCCTTAGTCGTGGTGTCTCCTTACAGCAATAGAAGAGTGACAATGACAGACACTCCGCAGCATATGCTGGCTCTCACTGTGAATGTGTACGGGTGATTTGTAGAATTCTCAGGAACATAAGTTACAGGTGCTTGTGAGCAGCCATGTGGTTGCTGGGCACTAAACATAGGATCTTCACAAGTGCAGCAAGTGCTCTTAACTGCTGAGCCATCTCTCCAGCCCCACAGGCCTTCACCACCATCATCCACCAACTGCTGAGCTGCCTCTCAGACCTGACCCTTCTGTGGATTTGCTGGAACTGCCTCAAGGTGGCTTCTGTGAAAAAGCTGTTCTTTCTACACTGTATCATCTACTCGTCACTTCAAAGATTAAATATATATTCACTAGGGTTTATTCTTCCCGGAAAGCAATTGATTTTAGAAGGGCACTTTTGTTCAAGTTCCTTTTCAATTTAAACATCTGTACCCCACTGTCCCTGTCTGGTGAAGGGCCTCTGAACAACGAAAGGGTAAAATCCAGGAATGTTTGGCTAAGCTGACACTGTGGGATCACGAAGTCTGTCTGGAGGGCAGCAGATCATTGTTTCCTGGCAGAAAAGGGGTCACTGCCCACACCCACACCCACGTTTTCTGTCAGGCCCTCAAGACTGGAAAGATGATCAGCCTGAGGCTAATAAATTCTAACTTGTTTGGCCTGTACCTTTATCCACTTTTTGGTTGATAAAGTTTGTATTCACGTGACCACCACACAGAGTCAACTGTAAACCCGATTTACTGTGTAACCTGTAGTTTAATACTACAGGATAATCTTGTAGCCATCGCTTCAGCCAATCACAGCAATGATGCTTCAGCCAATCACAAGCTACCAATGGATCACATGGTGGACGTGCTGCCTGCAGCCAATCAGGCTGTTGCTAAACTGTTGGTCTGGTGGCGGTTTAACTGCCGGGTCTGTCGTGCTGCTGGATGAAGAAGAGGTCAGACCTTGTTCATCTAACTGCTGTCAGCTTTCCTGTAAGGATCCCCACCCAGACACCAGCAGAGAACCTGTCTGTGTCCTCCATGGCGTTTGCCGGGAATTCAGAGGTGCTGGCGCTGTTGGGACTTAAATGAGAAGCTGAGTTGCCTGGCAATGTAGAAGCTACAGCATCCGGGCTCTCTGACCTCCCGCTCAGTGTCACGTTGTTAAAGTTGGCCCAGCCTGAGAGCCGTGCAGCATCTGGCATGGGAGAAGATGGAGACAGCAGAGGTCAGCACCTGGGAGGAATGGAGGGGCCTACTGGGACCAGAAAGGGGAGGGGGTTGTAGGGGAGTGTGGGAGCAGTACCCAGAAAGGGCAGCCCTGGAACTCAAGCTCTACATCTCACCCTGTGGGCTCCGGGAAAGGTACAGGCCTCAGTTGCTTGTCCCCCTTTACATCCTAAGGTGGTGGGAGGCCCAGGGACCTGTCTGGAGGAAGAACCATCTACACCAATACAGAGAATGGAGTGGAGAAACGTGAAGCTGCTGTCAGCCAGGCTCGACAGCGAAGACATCTTCCTTTCCGTGCCTCCATGCCCTTCAGTGACTGTAGAGGCAGGAGTGGCGCTGTAACTGCGTTCAGATCCTGGACATGGCGGCTGACTGCCTGTTCCTTACTTGGACATCAGCAGGTAAGTCAGGGGAGCCCAGACCCCACCCAAGGGGCAAATGTGCACAGGCTGTGTGGAGAAAGATGGTTTTGAGGGACCAAACCCCGTGAGACCCATGTTTCAGGGTCAAAACTGCAATGGCTATGGCAAGTAAAAATCACATTAGTGACAACACATAAAAAATAAAAGTATCGATGGGAAAAGGATCCACATATGCCATGCTGCTAGATATAGACCAGGTTGGGACTGTGTTATTTTAACTGCTGTCGGCTTTCCTGTAAGGATCCCACTCACAGACACCAGCAGAGAACCTGTCTGTGTCCTCCATGGCGTTTGCCGGGAATTCAGAGGTGCTGGTGCTGTGGGACTTGAAAGAGAAGCTGAGTTCCCTTGCAATGTAAAAGTCACAGTATCTGGGCCCTCTGGCCTCCCGCTCAGTGTCACGTTGTTAAAGTTGGCCCAGCCTGAGAGCCGTGCAGCATCAGGCTTTGGGAGGAGATGGTGACAGCAGAGGTCAAGGCAAGGGAGGGGTCGAGGAGGCTGTGGGGACCAGGAAGGGGAGGAGGTTGCTAGGGGAATGCATACTGGGAAAGCTGAAGGGGTCCTTGGAATTCAGGCTCCACACCACCCGCTGGGGCCTCCCAGGAAGGTGAAGGCCTCCACATTGCAGGTTAAATAGACACCACGTCCAGATTTCTGACTCACTGCTTCCAGTAACGGTTGAGTTTCTTCTGATGTCGCTGTCCATGTCACCTGCTGTGTTCCAGACACTTGTTCTCACTTGAGAGGAATACGGAAGAGGTTGACGTACATGGTCCTGTGCATGTATTTTCAGCTTTCTGGTCAGGTGAGTCCACAGCTATCATTACTTGTATTTCTTTCAGTGCCATTTTCAATAATTTCCTCCATTGAGCACATAATTTTAAATTAGGCTTTGAGTGGCGTGACTTTGCATAAGTACAATTAGTTTAAGCAAGTGTTCTGGACACAAGCTTGTCAGGGCTGAGCTGTGACGTTGATAGGTGTGTTTGATCCATTTCAAAATCAGGAAATTTATACCTAGAGAGGTTTTGGCATGTGACCCCATCTTGAGTTGAGAAGCATCTGTATATGGTTTCAATATTTCAAAAAAAAATGTAGGCGGGAAGGCAACTGTATAGACTGGTCTTCTCCCGTTCCCTACCTTCCCCTCCCCCTCTCACCACACATATATCAAAGGAGTCTTTGCAGTGGGTCTTCCAGTTCAATAACACTTTTCCCACTTTGTTGTTGACGTCTGGCTACCTAAAACTTACCTTCGTGTCTTAATTTAGAAAACAAAGTGAAATGAGAATGTATTCCAACTTAGTAATTAACCAAAACTTAAACAGTGGATGGATCTTGAGGAATCATGGAGATGTGAATCCCATCACATACCTAAGAAGGATAGACTCTTACCTCAGTAAGCAGGAAGTGCAAAACAAGTGACTTCCAAAACTAAGAGAAATGATAGAAACGGTTGACTGCCTGGACAGTCACCCAAAAGTTTCCTGGTAGTGTTGGGGTATCCATCTTTGGCCTACAGGACTGGAATAGCTGACAGGCTTTTTTCTGAAGCAGGAAATTTTGAAGGAGTGTCTTGTCCTGTGTTTCAAAGCTTGACAGTCCCATTATTGTGTGTCCTTCTTGTCCAGTGTGGACAGTAGACAGTCGGCAGTAAAGGCAAGGGCAATTTCTTACACAAAAGGCTTGCTTTTTTCACAAAGGAAGCAAGCTCCATATGGAGTTTTTGATACCCATCATCCCTTTTTGGAAGCAGATTGATGCCGCCAGGAGCAGATGTGTCTCATGTCAAGAAAAGCCTATGTGGGGGGAAGGGGAGAGGATTAGGAGGAGGGGGAGGGAAATGGGAGGCTGGGAGGAGGCGGAATTTTTTTTAATCAATAAAAAATAAAAAAAGCCTATGTTATTAAAACATTTTAAATGCCAATTTCTATAGGTCTTTGAAGTGTTTGAAGATCACTTATCTGAATTATCCTCCATATAACCTTGAAAACATAACTAATATGAGTTTGATAGTTATGGGTGACCTATTAACCTGTACTCATTATCTTAAATAGCTTTCAAGGACTAAAATTTGTCATTGCATAATTAAACAAGTGGTATAGGTATGAGCTACATAGGTAATACCTTAAACAAAAAATAGAAACAAATGTACAGTATAAGAGAAATAAACTTATAATCATTTCCATCCAAAGAGAATGGGTTCCCCCCCAAAAAAACAGTGCAAGCAGTAGGGATAAATCCTGGTGCCACTGCCAATGGCTCTGCAGTCTGCCCCTGCCATGCAACTGTCACCCACATTCCAAGGGTCTAGTTTGTTCCTATGCTGGTTCTTTCCCTGTCTAACTGGAGTTGATGAGTTCCCATCAGCTCAGGTAAACCTTTCCAGTGGGTGTCCCATCATAGCCTTGACCTTTTCATTTATATTCTCACTTCTCTTTTATTTTTTTCTTAAGATTTATTTATTTAAAATGTATACAGTGTTCTGTCTGTATGTTTGCTGGCCAGAAGAGGGCCCCAGATCTCATTACAGATGGCTGTGAGCCACCATGTAGTTGCTGGGAATTGAACTCAGGACCTCTGGAAGAGCAGTCAGGGCCTCTGAGCCATCTCTCCTAGCCATATTATCACTTCTCTCAACTTCAACCCGTGCTCTGCTGTGTGTCTCTGCCTCTGTTTCCATCCACTGCTGGATGAAGGTTCTATGGTGACATTTAAGATATTCAACAATCTGCCAGCAGGGCAAGGCCAGTTTGGGCACCCTCTCCTCCATTGCTTAGGGTCTTATCTGAGGTCATCCTTGTGGATTCCTAGGATTTTCTCTAATGTTAGGTTTCTGGCTAGCCCTATAATGCGTCCTCAATCAAAGTATCTATTTCCTTGCTCTCATCTCTGTCCTTCCACCATGTCAACTAGCCCATTTTCTCAAGTTCTCCTCCAAACTCCCCTTCTACCCTCCCTTCTCCCCCCACCCCATGCTCCCAATTTTGTCATGCTCACTACCCCAGTTCCAGGGACATAGTGGCTCTATGTTGCCATTAAGCAATTTGTAGCATACTGCTCACAAACCCCATTTAAGTGTGGGACCTCCCAAAAGAGCCAGAGTTTCATGCTACAAGCCAACCAGAAAGCCTATTCTTAAAGAAGATGCCCAGGTTTTGCTACTAATGCTGAGTCAGGAAGCTTTCTCTTAAAGGAGATATGCCTGCGCTTGCCCCCAGCAGACAGAGCTTACTTGAGAAAATGCTGCTACCTATAAGCCGTACTAAACACTGCTCTTCCCTTTCTGAACTCTGTTCTTTTGTGTCTTGAATTCCTTCCCAAGCTCTCTCAGAATTGTGTGGGTGTAGTTGGCCACGTTTACACCATTATGTAACTAGAGACTGCTTGTTCCTGGGCCCCAGACCTGAAGTAATCACACAGAAACTCTTTCTCTCTATATATATCTCTGTTCTGATTTCCCACCTGTTTTTACTTTGCTCAAACATTGGCTGAAACAGCTTATTAGCCAATGATAATAAATCATAATCGCAGCATACAGAGGGGATCCCACACCAGTAGTTGTCTGTGAATGTCTGTGGAGATGTGTGTGAATTCGTGAGTGGGTCTGTGAAGGTGTCCACAACTGTAGAATGTCCTGTAGATTACAGTGGAGGATTGGAAAGACGTGTGCAGATTCTGTGTTGGGGAAGTCTGAGAAAGTATCTGGTTAGATCTCTGAAAGGATTTTGGGGGTCTCTATCTGTGAATTTCTGCTAAGGACTCTAGCAACTTCCTTCTGAGGTGTTCTCTGTGGAAGTCTCTGGAAAAGTTGGGGGATCTTGTGTTTTCATCCATGAAGGTCACTAGTGGTTGTTTAAGGAATTCTGGGATGTTTTTCAGTGTGGATCTATATGAGCAACCCTGTAGAGATCTCTTCTGTGGTCAATCAGTGAGAATATTTTAGAGGTCTCTGTGAGATTCTCCAGGCCCAGAGCATATCCATTATAGTTAACAGGGCTGACAATGGCAGAAGCCATTCATGCTACTGCCTGGTCTCTTGGCAACCCCATCTCAAGCACTTGTACACTGAGGACTCACATCCAAGTCTGCTGGATCCACATGTGCCTCCTGGGTTCCGGAGAGGGCACAGAAGTGCCAGCCTCAGGGTTTTGGCTTCATGGACTACTGGAGAGGTTCTATCATTGATATGAAGCCGGCTGCGAAGAGGCCTGTTTTTCCCATTCCTCTCGTAAAGAGCTGCTGAGTTTCACATGTAGAGTCTCCGGAAGTGTGCTGGAACAGGCCCCATGCCCATGTCCTCTACCTGGTTGGGACGTTCTGGAACAAGGTTTTCTACCAGGGAACAAATGACGCTGCTGGAACAGTTTACTGGCTGCCTGCTGTGAGGAACAGTGCAGGCCTCCCTGGGGATTGGCTGCTCCTGTGTGCAGTTACCTCCACGTGTTTCCTAAGAAACAGAGCCTGGGGTAAGGAAACCTGGAAAGGTAGCAGAGAGATGCCCAGGAATCCAAAGATTCCAGCCCAGAGATCCAAAGAGCACCTGCACTTCGGAGATGTTCCCTCAGCTGTGTGAACCAGCACTATGGGGGGCCTGTTCTGCTGGTCTCATGGGAAGGGAAGGGCTGGAGGCCTAGAATGACTTACTGTGTGACCACAGTGCATCCCCTCAACCTTTTTCAGGTGTCCTCCTTCCCTTCAGAGTAAATGTAGGCATAACATGTGCATGCAAAACCACCGGGCTGTGAGGAACATCCATGATTCCTAACTCTGGCCTTTCCACCAGCTCATCTCTAGAATTGAGGAGGTAAGAACATGCAGATACTGGACGTGCTGTTGGGAAGCCAACCTTCCATCCTTGCAGAATTTGTCTCAAGTCCTTTAAAGCTAAAGGGGCTCCTCCAGTCCATGGTGGAGATCCTGGAGTGAGGCTAAGATGCGTGGCTCAGACCCTGATGTCAGCAGTCTGGACTGGAAGGGCAGGGGATTCACATGCATGGAAACTTTCAGGGCATCCTCATGTTGCGTGGCCTCCTGCCTGGGCTCTAACCTTTGTATTTCTACCTTCACCTTAGGCTCATCGCACCCACAGTCAGACGGGTACCGTACATTCCGTGGAACAGAAGAAATGACAAATGACGAGAGGTCTCTGCAGATGCCACCTCATGAAAAGTTGTCAGTGCCATGCTGGCCACCATTCTGGCAATGAAGGCAGACATAGGACAGGGTGTCACTGCTTTGTCTTCCAGGCTGAGCTGGGTAGGCCTGGAAAACTCAGCTGGTTGCCAGTCTCCAGTGAGTTGACTAAGGGAGTCCCTAGGGTCCGTAGGTCCTTTATAATCTGGCATGATTTGCAGAGATCGCCATGCTCCTGCTCTGAACTTAAGGATGCCACGTTACCGTCCTGATGACTGTGCCTACTTTGTGACCTAGGGAAACACTGGGCTGGCTCTCTCGTGCCTCTGTACACAGCTACACAAAGGACAGCTTAGAGCAAATCAGGGGAAAGACATGGTGAGCTGATGCTGAGGGTGGGATCTTACATGGTTGACTTAGCAATCTTCCCAATCCTAATGATTTCTTGCTTTTCGGGTCCAGTAGGTTGACTTAGCTCTCCATGGCCTCAGTTAAAAAAAATCCTAAAAGCCTTTCTTTCCATAATTAAACTATAATTGACACTACCTACAATGATGGAACTAGGAGATGGTGAGACCTCAAACGCCACTGTCCCCTCTTTTTGGAGCCATATTTTCTCCTGAAGCAGTACTCCATGGTGAACCAGATGCAGACCTTTCCCTGTGGCCTAGCACTACAGACAGGAACTCAAGATAAAACATACAGAGAGGAAGTAATGCCTAAAAGTTTCCTTGTTCTAAATTGGGGAAAGCATTTACTTTCCCAGATAGTACACGTCTGCAGAGGCAGTGTCTTAGAGAGTGGACAGGGATCCCTGGGACGCATGGTGCCTGTTCCCTGTGCTAATAGTGTCTGGCTCAGAAAAAAGATTCTCTGCACATCGGATAACCATAGGACATCCATTTGTCTGTGAAAGGTTGGATGTGTACTTTAGGGTTGGCTTTGCGACCACTACTAGTGTTTGTTTGTTTTGTCTCTGATCCTGCTGTAGGAATCCTGTGCTGGCAGACATGCCTACTCTCTGGAGCTTGGGGTGGTTTGTTGTATATACTTTTTTGAGGGAGCACAACTATGATGAATCCCCAATTTCTCCTCTGGAATCCATTCAACAGAGGTCATCAAGTCCTGTGCTTCAGTGACCTGTCGGGGCATGAAGAGTCTGCTCACGGCTGATCCTTGACTTTGTGTCATGGCTGATAAGCCCTTGAGTTTTTGTGGAGAGTTCTCCTGTACTTTGACTTTGGGGGTCGAAATTGAAAATATAAGGCTTTTTATCTTGTGCCAAAACTTCTTTTCATCGTTATTTGACCTGTCGACTTGGACAGGACTCATCCCTGTAAGCTGTTTTTCCTGCCTTCAACATCTTTGTTCATCTTACCCTAAATCTGGATAAAACACATGGCTATGCCGTGCTTCCTGTGGTTTGAAATATGGTGGACATTCTGTGCTCTTGACAGGAAAGGAAATCTGTCCTGGAAGGGTGACTTGGTTGTAGCGGGCACAGTCTTGAAGGTGGACTGAAAGGCCCTGTGGGCCAGGATATGTGCAGCAAGCAGAACCTCGGGGTACAGTCTTGGCAGAACTTTCCAGTGGCCCAGTCCTGCAGGACCACGCCAGTGGCTGAGCAGTGAGATGTGCTCAGGCCCGAGTCTTCTGGATCCTGGGAAATGGTTCTAGAATTGGATAGACTTTACTGGTCTCCAGTGAGTCATTGATTTAAGAGTTACCACAGGGAGTTCCCACTCACAGGACTCTCCCTCCTCTGTCTCCTCCAGCTCCCTGGATTCCTAGCTACTTGGTGATTGGGATGCCACACTGATCTCCCAAACTGACACCCTTGGTACATTTCCCTTAAGTCACACCTCTCGGAATCCACGACATCCTCAGTCTCCTGTGACTCATAGGCTTCCTTGATTAGGCCTGGATTGGGCCCTGGGGTTGCCTGTCCAAGACTCCAGAACCATTTCACTCTCTCAGTCTCTGCCTGCGAGGCTCTGTGGGATGGACAGCAATGTCATATTGTCTTCCTGGTTAGGTGTAGGAGCTTCAGAGGGTCCAGAGTTGTCACTAGTTGGAGTCTCTCTCAGGAATTCGAACAGGAGGGCAGAAGGACAGTCCTGTGTGGACAGATTCCACAGCGGGTATTAATTTCTTCACTCTCTTCCGAGGCTTTCTTAAAAGGTTCTCCCAGGACACTGGACGTTTGGACAATGGATTCAGCTCTAGAGTCCCATTAGAACAAAGAGGTACTGGAGGGCTGCGGCAAGGGCAAACCTGTAGCCTTGTTCACATTGGATACAGTCAGGATCTTGAGACCTCTAAGGGGCGGGCTCCATCTGTGCTTCACCAGGCATCTTGTAAGGTGTGTTCCCTGTAAGTTTTGAGTGCCAGGATCCTGGAAGGAAGGCCCATTAGAAGTTTCCTTGCAGGTAATTGTGTCATTCCAAGAGTCTTGTCTACATGTTGCCTTATTACTCTTGAGTTATCCAGGTTTAAGAACGCACAGTCCATATATTTTCCATGACAGTTGCTCACGGATCCCTACGCCTGCTGCTTGAGTGATTGTTCAGGATGCCTTGTAGCTGCTGCTTTCCTGGTACACCAGGGAAACATTCCCCAAGTCACTTCTTAGATGTCTCCTGTGGCAAGTGTCCGCCTCTCATTCAGAGACACCCTAAGACCTTTGCCTAGGGACCTTCTGGGTTCCTGTACAGATCTTTCATAGCTCTTCCCAGCAATTTCTCAGATCCTTGCATGAGTCCTTCCAGAGTTGGAATAACTCTAAAACCCAATTGGGATTATGGGGCTGCATGCCCATGATTATGCTTCAAGTTCCCAATTTATTGTTCTGCCTGCTGTTTGGCACCTAGAATGCCACCTCTTGAAGAAGCTCTTAGAGAGTAGGAGCCATTTAGTGGCCGTGGTTAGAAAGTCCCAGGAATCAACTCACATGCAAAAGTTGGGCCTCACAGGGCCGGCGGTCTGTTGTGCACCTCCTGGGGGAATTCATTCACCCTAAGCTCCAGGGAACAACCCTTAAAAGCGTGCTACACACAACACACAATAGCCTCGTAAGGTCCAGCTGCTGGTGGATGTGATAAATTCTCGGGATAAACTCCCAGGGAAGGTCAGATGGAAGTTAATCAAGGAACTTCATGTCCATCAGTATAGGCAGATGGAAATCTGCCAGCATCCACAGTGTCTCATGAAAGGTTTTAGATTTGGTGGTTTGGATTCCAGCCACTGGTGGAGATGGGGACCAGGAACGATTCTGAGTCAAAGGCTGGGATTCGACAATTGATGAAGCAAGGAATTCTGAGAAAAGAGTTGTGGAGGTATGATAGTCTAAACTTGTTTTGAGATTTAATAGAGCATCCATTGAATAAGGTGGAGGGGGTATCTAGTGGGGACCCTGCCATGTTGACAGTAGCCACGAGGGACTCACTTTGGAGAAAGGGGAGGACCCAGAAAAGCTGATGTCATTTTTGGTCGTCAATCTTGTCTCAAAAAACGTGTGCCATTCATTACTATTCTTCACTCTTGTCTGAAAAGACTTGTGACTTTACTCCTACTCAGTCTTGTCTGAAAAGACTTCTGATGGCCTGAATATGGCTCTGATTTAGTTTCTGCTCCAGAAGGGGCGTGAGGTGGTGCTGACATGCTTCCTGCTCCAGGACTATGGGATATTGTCCATACAGGTCAGGGATGGATGGACAGATCGTTCTTTCCTTTGCCCCTTTGGAACTTTTTGTTCAACCTTTTTTTAAATCTGAACATTCAGCCTCTCCTGGATATCAGGGTTGATAAAAGGGCTCTATCTGCCTGTATGTGAGGCCTGTCCAGAAAGAGGCTCTTGGAAGTTGAGAGAAAGATCCTCTCTCTCATCACAACCATGTGATGAGGTGGAACGGCACAATTTTTCGCAGGTACCTGGTACCTGGAAATGCCTAACGTAGGCCTGCTTGAGTAATCCAGTCCTAGGGTGGTTGAGGTAGGTTTCCTTGCAAGGTGAAGGCCTAGGGTAGTTGAGGTAGGCCTGCCTAAAGGATTAAGGCCTGGTGTGGTTGAGGTAGGCCTGTTTGAGTGGTCCAGTCCTGGGGTGGTTGAGATGGGAGAAGGCAAACCTGGCAGAGGTGTGCTCTTTAAGGTCCATGGTGCTTTCCTGTCAAACCGAGGAGCCACTGTGCTGATATCTGTCTTGGATGGAGGGCAAGCCATAGAATCAGCAGGATGAGAAGGTAGGGAAGGTGCCCGTGGCAGTGAGTGGCATTGTCCAGAAGTCAAGATCTCTCTGACGGCTGAGAGGCACTCACTCAGCTGAGAGACAACTTTGACTCAGCCGAAGCTTGGGCTTCTGCAGGACAGGTGACAAGATGGAATTTTGCACAGCAGGTGTTTCTCAAAAGGAGCTGAGGAGGCCACCTGTTAGAAATTGGTGGCCACAGACTCCTCTGTGGGCTACCTAGGTGGAAGGTGGGCGTTTGGC
This sequence comes from Microtus oregoni, assembly GCF_018167655.1. Taxonomy (NCBI): domain Eukaryota; kingdom Metazoa; phylum Chordata; class Mammalia; order Rodentia; family Cricetidae; genus Microtus; species Microtus oregoni. The sequence goes on along the minus strand of NW_024543070.1, from coordinate 52,812,284 downwards.
TGATTGACCTCAGGCATCTTGTCTTAAATGCTGGCAAAAGCTGATGACACTGACAAGCCTTCCGATGATGCTGTGGGATACAGGAGATATGATTGCAGCCAGGAGCTCATGAGGCCAGTAGAGGTGTAAGTTGAGTAGGGAAGGACCCTTGCTGCCCAGCACAACCACTGTTCCACACTTTGCTCTACAAGACCTTGTCATCTTAACCTCCGCATTTGTAATCATATCCCCTACCATTCTCGTGCCCTGGTCAGGGGTGAAAACATAACAGAAAACAGAAGTGAGGAGCCAAAGAGAACTGGAGATGGCTCACCTGTGCAGAAGGAAAACCAGTACCGTGTCCTCCTTTGGTTTCTTCCTGCTGACTCTGTAAGCTGGAAATGGAGACTGGGTTATGGTGACTAAAGGAGGGGCTGGGTATCTTACCAGAGACTGAGCAAAATGTCCTTTCAGTAGAAATGAGCAGTTAAGCAGGATCTCAGTCATCTGTGAGCAAGGCCGCATGCCCAAATTCGTAGAGAACAAGGTATATGTTGGGCAGGACTATGCCATGCACCAGACGTGTGCACTTCTAATGCCCTTCATGGGCTTCATAATCTCTCTGTGGAGGAGATGGAAGTACATTTTTTATAGCTCAGACTAGATCTGAAGTCTGGAGCCTCCTGCCTCTGTCTCCTAGGTGTTGGGATTACAGGCATATGCAAAATGACAGTCTTAACTCATACACTTTGGCAGATTTTTACAAATATTTATATTATTTTTAAGTGTGTGTGTACAGTGAAGATGTCTTGGAGGCCCACGGAATCAAACCTTCTAGTCAGGCAGCTGTGAGCCCCTCATCAGAAGGTACAGGAAACTGTACCAGGTCCTCTGGAAGAGCAGCTACTGCTCCTAACCACCGAGTCCTCTTTCAGCCCATTCTGTAGCCTTGCAAGTGTGGATTAAAGCGAGATTAGTTCAGAAGGGTGAGAAATATTTTCCTCTTTGTCTTAGGCTCATTGGTTATGGTCCTGTAATTAAGCAGACAGCAAAGCTGACAACAAGAGAAAAGCAGGACTTAGTGTAAGTGTTGCACGTACACGGACGGGCTGGGGGAGGCACCGAGCAAGGGAATCTAACAGACGGTTTAGAACGGGGGCTTTTTTATCATCTCAGCCCAAACCAGTAAATTGTAGAGTAAGCAAAAGACAGGAAAAGAGCTGAGCCTGAAGAGGCAGCAGCAGGTTGTTGGGAGGTTGATGGAGGGGAGAGATGAAGATGACCTGACTGGCTGGCTATCACCAAGGGCCCTGGTGCTTCCCCAGGTCTTTTGTTGAGTTGATGATTAGTACCAGCTCTGTCTTTTGTACTCAGAGGAAAGAGGCACTTAGAATGTTTTAATATGTCTTACTCATTGTATGGGGGTATGGGTGGGCGTGTGTACCTTTTCCCATCCAAGTCCTGCCTTGGGAAGCAGGATGCAGACAAAGCATTGTCCTGTATCTGTCCTTCATATTCACCTATGACTCCAAATGATCCGCATGCAAACATGGCAGAGGCTGGCACATGTGTTCCAGCCTTTACCCAGAGTGGGAAGTTCTCTGCCCTCACTCCAGCTATGAAAGGGAGGGGAAGCATTTCCCATACATTTTGGGAGAAGCCAATGGCATCCCACCACTGTACATGCTTTGGAAGCAATGGGTTCTCTTGGAAATAACTGCATATTCCTCTGCCATCCTCAGATGTGTTTTTTGGGTGGACAGGGTGGAGCTAGGGAGAGGAAGGAAAAAAAAAATAAACCTCAAAGTGGAGGCCTAGAGATGTAGCTCAGATTGTAGAGTGGTTGTCACAAATCCCACTAGGTCCTGAATTCTGTCCCAACACCACACAAACTGGGTCTCAAGTAGCCCAGGCTATCCTCAAATCACTCTGTAACCAAGGATGTCTTTGAACTTCTGATCCTCCTGCCTCCACTTCCTGAGTGCTGATTGCAGGTTGGGGGACCATGCCCAACTTACTCTGTCTTACTGGTCAGTGTGTTCAGTGTTTGGGAAAGGAAAATACTGCATTCTGCCCCTGGCCAGTCCAACAAGGAGCTTGTGAACATAGGGACTCCATGTATTTTACACATGAAACTGCTGGAGTCAAAAGAGTATCCTCCTCACTATGATGGTTCCTGTTGGAGACTATTATTTTCAGATGTTACTTTTGTTTATGCTGAATTTGTTTAACTCTGTGAAGCTGTGTTACTGTGCCTGTCTAAAACACCTGATGGTCCTAATAAAGAGGTGAACGGCCAATAGCGAGGCAGGAACAAGGATAGGCGGGGCTAGCAAGCAGAGAGGATAAATAGGAGGAGAAATCTGGGCATAGAAGCACAAGAGAACAAGGAGAGCAGGACATGAGAGCCAGCCACCCAGCTACACATGAAGCCATGGAGAAAAAGCAAAGATAGGTATACAGAAATAAAGATAAAAGCCAAGAGGTAAAAAGTGGTCAGATTAAGAAAAGTTGGTAAGGCTCAGAGGTTAAGAGCACTGGCTGCTCTTCCAGAGGTCCTGAGTTCCAATTCCCAGCAACCACATGGTGGCTCACAGCCATCTGTAAAGAGATCTGGTGCCCTCTTCTGCTCTGTGGGCATACATGGAGGCAGAATGTTGTATACACAATAAATCTTTAAAAAAAAAAAAGTTGGCAAGAAACAAGCCAAAGGCTGGGCATTCATAAGTAAGAATAAGCCCTCTGTGTTTTTATTTGGGAGTTGTGTGGTGGGCCCCCTCCAAAAAGTGAAAAGCGCAAAAACATGACATACCAAGCTGAGCCTCGAATATCCATCTAAAAAATGAGAAAGCTGAAAAAAAAAGTGTTTCCTTTGAGAGTTTGTGCCTGCTGGCAAGTCGTTGAGTAGCCCGTACATTGAGTAGTAACAAGAAATGATGTAAAAATGCCTGCGACAGAAATAGGATGATATAGAAATGGATACTTTCATTGGTATGGACATTGATTTATTGATACAAATTTAAGGCAATTTTGTTATATGCATGTTTCTACACTTGTTTAAGGCATGTTCAGACAGCTCATTTAAAAATGTTAGTTAAGAAATACAGATTAGTAGGTAGACTTCTACAGTAATCAACCTTTTAATTATGTTCTTTACGTTTTCCAGACATACAGAGATATGTTAAATAATCAACACTTCAAAGACCCACAGAATATGGCATTTAAAATGTTTTAAGAACTTAAAATTTTCTCAACAGTGGGACATGTCTGCTTCTGGCAGCACTGATTATTTCAGAGAGGTTGGTGGGCACTGAAAAAATTTATGGAATTTGCTTTCAATGTGACAAACCTAGTTATTTGGGCAAGAAACTACTCTTGTCTGTACTGTTGACGGTATGCTGTATAAACTGAACGTGCAGGATCCAAAGAAAAATGACTGCTGAACTTGCCAAAAGAAGGTGAGACAGTCCTTCAGGGTTCCTGCTCCACCAAAGAAACTGCCAGACATTTGACAGGACATAGAAGAAAGTGACTGACAAACTGCCAATGTAGGCAGAACATATTTTCAAATGTCCTGCTTCACTGAATAGTCTGCCAGATATTATGGGCCTATAGGCTAAATATGGATACCCCAACATTACAAAAGAACTTTGGGTGATTGTCCAGACAGATGTTTCTGTCATTTCTAGAACTTTGGAAGTTGCTTACAATGCACTTCCTGTTTACTTAGATAATATTACAACCTTCTGGGGTCTTTGATGGAGTTGAAGACAGATAAAAAAAGATAAATTAGATATAAAATGTTAGACTCACATATATAGGATAGATGATAAAGTATTTACCTTAATTTTCCAAATGTAAATAGACTAAATATTGTAACTATAATTCTGGCTTGCTGTTTTGTATATGTAATTTCACTATGTTAATGTTAAAACCTTTTTATTTAGACAGAAAATGGAAGATGATATGGGATTCCCCTCTGTATGCTGTGAATATGTTTTATTACCATTGGTTAATAAAAGAGCTGCATTGGCTAATGGAAGGGCAGAATAGACCTAGGTAGGAAAACTAAACTGAATGCTGGGAGAAAGAATGCTGAGCCAGGCATATGCCATGTAGCTCCAGAAGCAGAATGATGCCAGAACCTTACCAGTAAGCCACAGTCTCGTGGTGATAACAGACTAATAAGAATGGGTTAATTTAAGATGTAAGAGCTAGCCTAGGAATATGCCTTAACCATTGGCCAAACAGTGTTGAAATTAATATAGTTTTTGTGTGATTATTTGGGTCTCGATGGCCAGGAAATGAAAGTGGTCTCGATTTGCAAGTAGCCTCCATGGGAATTCCAGAGTGACGAAATGTATGGTGGCATTTCCTCAATTGCTTTAAAGACAACTCAGACAGATTGCCAGACATGTTCAAGTTTCTTCTTGGTCATGGGCAACATTTGGCCAGCATGAGGCAGCTCTCTTGCTATCCGCAGCTCACACTCCTTGTGCTTACAGAACAAATCTACTCCTGCATCCACTATCTTTAGGTGCTGTGGTTTCCCCAGGAGAAGTGGCCACATCTCAGAGAGTGCTGGCACATGGGTAGCAGCTGCTTGGAGTTTAGACCTGAAGCTCCAGGGGGAGAACCCATCTGTTATGAAGACATTGCTTCATCCCCATATGTACCTGTACGGTGCTGGGCATCAAACCTCCTGTATACTTGGGGATCAGGTCTCATGTATACAAAATTTTCCTGGCATAATGGACCAACAAGAAGGCTGTACACACAGAACAGAGAATGGCAGTACTCCTGCTTCCTCACTGCTGGCATCCTGTATAACAGAGCCCTAAGCACAAGCCCAAGAAATTGGCATCAATGTGGTGCTGCTACTGAGCCACAGCCCTAATCAGAGCTTTGCAACATTCCCTGCAGTGTGTCCAGAGTCACCTTGTGTCCTTTCAGCTCCTTAGTCTGCTGTAGTCTGAGAGGTCATCTGTCCTTCCTCACCTGCCTCCCCCACACTGGCCTTGGTGCACATTCAAAGTCCTTTGGTTCTTCCTGTAGGATGTCCTGAACTGCGCTCCTCTGCCGTTTTCTTCAGTTACACTGGGGTTCAGCAAGAACATTAAGCGCAACCCTGCCCATTAGCCTTACCATTCCATAGACATCTCTGCTTCTTGGTCCTGTCTAGGGGCCCGTGGCACCTGCAGAGTTTCCCACTGTATGGTATCAACATCAGGGAGACATTTGTTCTGAAACAGAAACATCCTGTTTCTGGCAGTGCTTCCTGTAGATGTTAGTCTCCATGCAGGAGTGAGTCATCACTGCCCCGGGGTTGCCTAATGGTACCTTTTTTCTCCCCACCCTGCTGCTTCTTTTATTAATCGAGTTGGTTTGTAAGAAAGCAATTTTCCATCTTTTTCCTTTTTGTTGATTCATTTCAACATTAGCACAGGAGTCTAGTTAGCAGTAATAGAGCCTCTGCCATTTGGCAATTCCTGTAAGACTGTTCCTTAGACTGTTCATCTCTATTTTTATAATACGGTTCTGAAATTGGCTCTCTATTAAATTCTTCTTTCTGGATTTGAACATCTCTGTGATCTGTTTTATTAAGTTTCTCTAAGGCGGCCTGTACCTTAGCACTCAGATGAATCACCTTTCTTAGTAATAAGAGAAAGATGATAATGCTGATAACATTTACAATTGACAGTCATAAATCCCATCTAAATTAGACATCCTTTGTTTGGTCCATTTTGACACTGTCTAGCACATTATCATCAGACACCCAAATCCCTCCATTGTAATTGGTTTTTCCATTTTTTTAATGTGGGAAAAAAAGGTTTCTTTTAACTGATTCTCCCTTTAAGAATTCCCAGTTGTCTTACCACATCTACCAACGATGTTGATGAAAATGGGAGGCTTATTGCCACTGCATAGGAAAGTAGAAGGCTGACTGGATTTCAAATAAGCTTCCTACTTTGGCAGCAGTTGAAGAAGTGAGTTCAGGGAGAGCCCACATGCACAGTGGAGAGAGAGAAGAAGAGCCACCTGTCTGAAAAACTCAGAGCATTGTTGGGAACAAGCACTGTGGTGGGGGTGGGGAGGTGCTACCTGAAGGAAGAACTAGCCAGTCTGGAACGCCGGTACATCTGGAGTTTAGGTGGCAGCTGATAAATAGGAAAGAAAATTGAATCATTTACTAAATAAAGTTCTCCAGGGACCAAGAGAAGCCTTTACAGATTTCTTACAAAGATTGACTTTGGCACAAAATTGAATGATACCAAATTCAGAAGGCAGAGAAATAACTGAATCTTTGGCTTGAAAAAGCTAGTTCTCGGGACCGGAGAGATGGCTCAGAGGTTAAGAACACTGGCTCCTCTTCCAGAGGATCTGGGTTCAAATTCCAGCGTCAACATGGCAGCTCACAACTGTCTGTAACTCCAGTCCCAGGGACTCTCTGACACCTTCACACCAATGCACATGAAATAAAGTTAAATAAAATTATATTAAAAAAGAAAAAGCCAGTTCTCTATGCAAAAGCATAATTAGGCTGCTAAGGCAAGGTCAGCACCTTTGGAGGAATGGATCTGAGATATAACTACTATTGAACCTCAGGAGCATGATGATGTGCGGATAGGAGAGGTGATTTCCAGAAGTTTGAAGAAAAGTAAAAATGTCAGATGTTAGAATTGTGGCAAACAAGGATGTTAATCCCAGGATTTGGGAGGCAGAGACAGATGGATCTCTGTGAGTTCAAGGCCACCCTGGGCTACACAAAATCAATGTGGAAACAGTCCCAGGTAGTGGTGTCTCACACCTTTAATCCTAGCACTAGAGAGGAATATAAGGCGGGATGAGACAGGCACTCGCTCTCTTTCATTCTGAGAGCTTCTTAGCGGTGGGAGCTCTCTAGTAGCTTGGCTGCTTTGCTTTTCTGATCTTCAGGTTGAACCCCAACATCTGTCTCTGGGTTTTTAATATTTGTGCTACACTGGCCTGCTGTGAGGGATTGGGGCCACCTCTCCCTAGTGCAGGGGCCAGCACTCTGTGAGCGTTGTGGCCAGCTCTCTTGCTGAAGTGTCCAGATAAAGGAAGGAGCAGCTCAGCGTGGTCCAACATTATGCATGGCTCCTATGTCCCCTAAGGTGACACAGGACACAGATATTGACACAGATCCCAGATGCAGCTAGACTGTGGATACAGACATGTCCCTGGGCAGAGGTCTGGGCCAGGATGACACCATGGTCCCACGTGACAGCACAGGCCTCTTAGATCTGTATGGCCCTGGCTGCATCATGGGCCACAGATTCAAACAAGGCAACAGATTGTGGCCCTAACCCCAGGCCTCCATGTGAGCCCTGCTGTCTGTGTGTGCCGTGTGCTGGGCTATGGAGTCTGGTAGCTACAGACCCTGTGTGATGTGCTAGGCTATGGAGTCTGGTAGCTACAGACCCTGTGTGATGTCTGGGTTATGGAGTCTGATAGCTACAGACCCTGTGTGATGTCTGACCATTCGGGAGAAAAGACTAAACTCCCTAGAACTGCAAGTCTGATTCTACACACTTTGACCCATTTTTCAGGTACACAGACAGAGAGTCAAACCACACAGGACCAGTATTGTTAACATTCGAGCACAATAGTTCCAGGCTGCATCTTCATTCAACCCATTCCTCACCAACTAGGTTTCCTCACCTCTTCCCTCCTCTCTATTTTGTTTGCTTTTCCCTTCCATGCTGCCTGCTGGCAATGCCTGTCGAGTTCCTGCAAGGGTCTTCCTAGTGGAGCTAATGAGTGCACAGCTTGATGTGGAATACAGAGGAGACACAGACATCTGTGAGTTGTTCACACACCAGATGTAGGAACTAATTTGAGGCTACACCCTAAAGAGCAGGGTATTGAAAAAGGCCTTTAAAGGAGACTAAGATGAAGAAATTTAGAGTCTTAAAGGTATTCCACAAGTTCGTTGCAGCATAATGCAAAGAAGGTAGAATGAATGGTCCTTGAGCTGAAAACTGTGAGACACGGATGGTCACGTGAGTTCTCAAGTGGGTCCTGTCGATTCTGCACCCCTGATGTCACTGGTAACCCACAGTCTGATCCAGGGTAACAGGAACAATCAGCTCTCAGTTGCTAGAGGAAGGTCAACATGGTCGTGTGGAGAGAGCTTGCACAACTCTTGATAAGACCAGCAACAGAGAGCAGGAAGAAATGGAGTCTTGACAGAAGGGAGGAGTCACATGGACAGGATTATGAAGACCAAGGGTGGAGCTGCGAAAACCCAGCAATCGGGAGGTCTGCGTGTGGGTTTCTGTGTGCATGCCTGCGGAGGGCTGGGTGGGATTCTGGGGATCTGTATGTAGATGCCAACGACAATCTCCCTGGAGGGAACTTGATGCATCTCTGTGGACTTCTCCCAGGGCCAGCGCAGATCTTATTAGTCACTGCTGTCTCCCACTCTGCGGTGTCTGTGAACATCTCCTGAAATCTGTGTGGATTGCAGGTGGGTCTGTGAAGGTGACCGGAACTGTAGACTGTCAGTGTGGGATACAGTCAGGGACTTGAAGGATGTGTGTGGTTTCTGTGCTGAGGAAGTCTGTGAAAGTGTCTGTTTGCAGCTTTGGGGGTCTCAATATGTGGATTTCTGCCAGGGACTCTAGCAACAACCTCCTGTGGAGTTCTCTGTGGAAGTCTCTAAGGAGTGCGTGGGATAATGCTCATGTACTGTGTAAACATTTGCCACTCGTATACTGGTTTAATAAAATGTTGATTGGCCAGTAGCCAGGCAGGAAGTATAGGTGGAGTAGCCAGAGTAAGAATTTTGGGAAGATGAAGGTAGAGACATAGTCATCCTTTAGAATCAGAGGAAGCAAGATGAGAATGCCTTACTGAGAAAAGGTACCAAGCCACATGGCTAAACTCAGAAAAGAATTATGGGTTAATTTAATTTCAAGACCTGGTAAGTAATAAGCCTGAGGTAATAGACCGTACAGTTTATAATATCAGTCTCTGTTTTTCTTTGGGACTGAACAGCTGCAGAACTGGGCAGGCCAGAAACTTCCATCTACAATTGAGATGTTTGGGGATCTCTGTGTTTTGAACCATGAAGGTCTCTGGGGGTAGCTTTCTGGAGCCCTGGGATGTTTCTCGGTGTGGGCCTATATCTGGGACTCTGTAGAGGTCTCTTTGGGATCTATCAGTCAGAATTCCTGTCGAGGTCTCTGTGAGATTCGCCAAGCCCAGAGCATATCCATTAGAGTTGACAGGACTGACAGTGGCAGCCCCATTCTTGCTGCCTGGTCTCTCGGCATCATCATGTCTGGTACTTGTACCGGGAGGACTCCTGGGATCCACTTCCAAGACTTTGCTGGACCCAAATGTGCCTCCTGGGTTCCCGAGAGGACCCATTAATGCCAGTCTCAGGGTCCTGGCTTCACTCTGTCCTCTGTGACAACTGTAGGCTGCTATCATAGATAGAGGGTTGCCTCAGGAGAGGCCTGGGTTTCTCATATCCACTCCTAAAAGCCTGCTGAGTATCACAGGTAGAGTCTTGGGAAATGTGCTGGACAGGCCTCATGTCCATGACCTCTAACTTGGTGGAACCTTCTAGAACAAGGCTTTCTACCAGGGAATAGTGACACTGCTGGAACGGTTTATTGACTGCCTTCTGTGAGGAACAGTGCAGGCCTCCCTGGGGATTGGCTGCTCCTGTGTGCAGTTACCTCCACGTGTTTCCTAAGAAACAGAGCCTGGGGTAAGGAAACCTGGAAAGGTAGCAGAGAGATGCCCAGGAATCCAAAGATTCCAGCCCAGAGATCCAAAGAGCACCTGAACTTTGGAGACGTTCCCTCAGCTGTGTGAACCAGCACTATAAGGGGGCCTGTTCTGCTGGTCTCATGGGAAGGGAAGGCCTGGAGCCTAGAATGACTTGCTGTGTGACCACAGTGCATCCCCTCAGCCCTTTTCAGGTGTCCTCCTTCCCTTCAGAGTAAATGCAGGCACAGCCTGTACGTGCAGAACCACCGGGCTGTGAGGGACATCCAGGATTCCTAACTCTGGCCTTTCCACCAGCTCATCTCTAGAATTGAGGAGGTAAGAACATGCAGATACTGGACGTGCTGTTGGGAAGCCAACCTTCCATCCTTGCAGGATTTGTCTCAAGTCCTTTAAAGCTAAAAGGCTCCTCCAGTCCATGGTGGAGATCCTGGACTGAGGCTAAGATGCGTGGCTCAGACCCCGATGTCAGCAGTGTGGACTGAAAGGGCAGGGGATTCACACGCATGGAAACTTTCAGGGCATCCTCATGTTGCGTGGCCTCCTGCCTTGGCACTAACCTTTTTATTCTCTACCACCTCATTAGGCTCATCATGCTCACAGTCAGATGGGAACTGTATATACAGTGGATTAGAAGGAAAGACAAATGTCCCGGGGTCATGAAACCTCAGAAACCACTCTGCAGCTGCCACCCTAATGAAAAGTTGTCTGTTCCATGCTGGCCACCATTCTGGCATTGGCATTGGAGGCAGACATAGGACAGGTTGACACTGCTTTGCCATCCAGGATAAGCTGGGAGGACTTGGAGAACTCAGCTGGTTGGCAGTGAGGTGAGTAGGGAGTTCTTAAGATGTCTAGATCCTATGTATTCTGGCAGGATATCCAGAGGTCATGATTTTCCTGCTTTGAACTCAAGGATGGTATATTACTGTCCTAATGATTGTGCCTACTTTGTGACTTGGGTAGACACTGGGCTGGCTCTCTGGTGCCTCTGTACACAGCTACACAAAGATCAGGTTAGAGCCAATCAGGAGAAAGACATGGTGAGCTGACCCTTAGGGTGGGGTCTTACGTGGTTGATTTAGCACTCGCCCCAGTCCTAAAGAATACTTGTTTGGGTTTTGTAGTGTTGATTTAGACTCCTCCCCTACACACACACACACACACACACACACACACCCTAAAAACTTTTATTTCCATAATCACAGTATAACTCTGACTATAGTGGTGGAGCTAGGAGCTGGTTCAGGACCCTCCTTGTGGAGCCATATCCTCTCCTGAAGTGATACTCTAAGGTGGACCAGATGCAGACATTTCTCTGTGGCCTAGCCTGCAGATACAACCGCGAGATAAAACATACTCAGAGGAAGTAATGTCTAAAAGTTTACTTTCATTTTGGGGAAAGCACTTGCTTTCTAGATAATACATTTTCTGTAAAGGCAGTGCCTTGGACAGTGAACAGGGATCCCTGGGACATGTGGAACCTGGCCTCAGTGCTGATGGGGGCTGGGGCTGGCTCGGGAGACAGGGTCTCTGGATGTCTGGGCCTGGTTCTTTCCATAGGGTATTCCCTTGTCTTGGCCAGGTAGGCTGTGTACCTTGAGGTTTGCACGGTGAACTGTGCTAATGTTTCTGTGGTTTTTCTTTGATTCTGTTGTAGGAATTCTGTTGTGGGAGACAGGCCTACTCACTGGATTTGAGGGAACACAACTGTGGTTAATTCGCAATTTCCCCTTTAGAATTTGTCCAGCAGACGTCGTAAGGTCTTGTCCCTCAGCAACCTGTTGGGGCATGAACACTTTACCCATGATGGACCCTTGGCCTTGGGTCATTGATGGTAAATCCTTGCAGTTTTGTTTGGAGATCTGTTTCACTTTGCATTCTGGGATTAAAATCGACAACATAAATCTTTTTATTCTGTCACAAAAATTTTCATTTTTTGACCTGTGGTCTAGGACAGGCTTCGTCCCTTTAATTTGTATGTCCTGCCTGGAGGCCAGGTTATCTTCAGCAAGCAGACCCTTGGGGGCCCTGTCTTGGCATGACTTTCTAGGGCCACAGTCCCCCAGGACGACACCAGAAGCTGGGCAGCGAGGTATGCTCAGGCCCGAGTCTTCTGCATGCTGGGAAAGGGTGTTGGAAGGGGATGAAAGACTTCCACTCGTCTTCAGCAGTGGATTAATTTGAATGTTACCAATCTTCACAGCTTCCACGGAGCGTGTCAACTCACAGGGTTCTCCCTCCTCTGTCTCCTCCAGCTCCCTGGTATCCCTGCTCCTTGAGAACTGAGAAACCACACTGATTACACGAACTGACACCCCTTGGTAGTTATGCCTTGAGGTCACCCCCTCACGCTCCTCTGACTCACAGATGCCCTTCACTTGGCCTGGATTCAGCTCTGGGTTGTCTGTCTCAGATCTAATAACTGTGTCACTATCCCAGGCTCTGCCCACGAGGGTCTGTGGGGTGAACACAGAAGTCACATTGTCCTCCTGGACAGTTGTAGGGACCTCAAAGGGCCCAGAGTTGTTACTAGGTTGAGCCTCTCTCAGCAATCCTAGGTGGAGGGCAGGAGGACAGATCTGTGTGGGCTGAGGTTCCACAGTGGAAGCTGTATCCATCACTCCCTTTTCTGGGTCCCTCTGGCTCCACCTGTGCCTCACCAGGCGCCGTGTAATCCGTGCTTCTAGCACCTTCTGAGTGCCCGGATCTAGGAAGGAAGGCACACTAGTAGTTTCCGTGCTAGTGGTTGAATCATTGAAAGATGTTTTTTTCCAAGTTTCCATATTTGGCTTTGAGATTTCAGGAGGGACCAACACATGGTCTGCACATCTCACATGGCAGATTCCCCCAGGTACCTTGTTGTCGCTGGTTTGCCTCCACTTACTATTTGAATGGTTTCTCAGGGAGTGTTCTAGCTGTTTCTTCCCTGGTCCCATTGGGGAGTTACTTTGCACATCACTTCTTGGGTGTCTCCTATGGTAAGTTTCCACCTCTGTCTCAGGAACAGCCTCGAGAACTTTGCCTAGGGAATCTTCTGGGCTCCTGTAGAGATCTTTTTTCAGAGCTCTTCCCAGACATTTTGTCAGATCCTCGGGTGGGTTCCTCCATGCTTGGAATTTCTCTGGCCCCTTTGAGGAGACACTCTGTGTATGCTGACTGCCTTCATCTGGCTGTGCTGAGGGACGTGAAGTCCTGTGATTAACTTGTGCTTGACCCAGGTCCGGAGATAGCTGGACTTTGTGGGGCCATTGTCCTTGGTGTTGTGTGAATCTCTTTTTTAAGTGTTCTTCCGTCTGCTCCTGGTATTCAGGGCTAAGGAACTCCCCCTGGAGATGGACAGCAGACCCCTGGCCCTGCGAGACCCATCTGTTGGAAGTGTGTTGATTAAATGCTGCCTGTGATTTTTTAACCATGACTGGTAAATCGCTCATACTTTCTAGATGTTTCTTCAAAAGGTGGCGCTCTGGGAGTCCAACAGCAGGTGGGACAATAACTTGGGTTCTTGAGGGTGTAGGACAAGAAGCCCCATCGTCCCTAATTAGAGCTGAATCACATGGTAGCTTTGAGAGAGAGGATGGGTCACGGGCCTGGGTTTGGATTCTAGTCTTTGGTGGAGATCGGGACCAGGAAAACTTTGGAGATGAAGGTTGAGATTTGACCGAGTGTTGAAGCAAGGGCAGTGGAGAACAGAGCTGTGGAGGGTCCTTTGTCTGAACGTGTAATGGGCTGTAAGCAGAGAGCCCATTGAACAAGATAAAGGGGTGAACTAGTGGAGACCCTGCCATGCTGCCAGTGACCACAAGGGACTCACTGTGGAGAAACGGGAGACCCCAGTAAAGCTCCTTTAAGTCGTTGCCTAAGACCTTCTGCTGACCCGGAAACTGCTCAGATATGCAGTTTTTGTTCCAGAGAGAGCGTGAGGTGATGGTGGCCGGTTTGCTGCTCCCGGAGTGCAGCAAGCAAAGGTCAGATCTTTCTTTTTCTTTCTCCTTCCAACCTTTTAGTTTGACTCTTTTGCTAATTTGAGCTTCCAGCATCTTCTGCATGTCAGGATTGATGAAAGAGGGCTCCCCAGCCTCTATCTGCCAGTATGTGGGGCCTGTCCTGAACAAGGCCTTGTGGATGGTGAGTGAAAGATCCTCTTGCAAGGACACGTCATGTGTTAAGTTTGGGTGGCACAAGGTTTTGGCAGCTAGCTGGTTCTTGAAAGGGCCTGAGATAGGCCTACTTAACTGGTCAAGGCCTTGAGTGGTTGAGATAGGCCTACTTAAGTGGTCAAGGCCTGGAGTGGTTGAGGTAGGCCTGCTTAAATGGTCAAGGCCTGGAGTGGTTGAAGTAGGCCTGCTTAAATGGTCAAGGTCCAGGCTGGTTGAAGTTGATCTTCTAGAGTAGTTAAGGCCTGGAGTGGTTGAGGTAGGCCTTCTTGAGAGGTTAAGGCCTGGGGTGGTTGACATGGGAGAAGACAAACCTGGCCGATGTGTGCTCTGCGAGGTTCTCAGTATTTTCCAGCTAAACTGAGGAGCTGCCATGCTGGGATCTGTCATGGGTGGAGGACAAACCACAAGATCCAGAGGAAGAGATGGGTAGGAAGGTGCCCGTTGTTGTGGTGGTGAATGGCGTCTTCCAGGTGTCAAAGTCTCTGGTGGCCAAGAAGGACTCACAGACGACTGTGACTCAATCGGTGAGGGATTCAGCAGGACAGGTGGCGAGGGTTGAGAATCTTGGAACAACAGGTGTTCATTGTGAGGAGCAGAGGAAGTCTCTAGGGATGAATTGGTGGTCACAGACTCCTCTATGGGCTGCCTAGGTGGCAGGTGGGCTTTGTCAGCATCTGGTTTGAAGGCTTCACCTGAGGCATCTTGTTGTAATTGCTGACAAATGCTGATGGTGTTGACAAGCCTCTCCTGCATGCTGTAAGAGACAGGAGATGTGATTGCAGCCAGCAGCTCCTGCGGCCAGGAGGTGGGGCAAGATGAATAGGGAGGGACCCCCACAACCACTGTTCCACACTCTGCTCTTTACAAGACCTTGTTATCCTAACCTCCAGGGCTGTACTCACATCCCACCCATCCCAGAGGGTGCCTATTCCTGGATAACCTTATGCCCTGGTCACGGGTGATGACATAGCAGGCAATAGGAGTGAGCCAGACAGAACTGGAGATGGCTCACCTGTGCGGAAGTGAACCCAGTACCTTGTCCTCCTTTGGTTTCTCCCTGCTGCCTCTGTAAGCTGGAAATGGAGACTGGGTTATTGGTGGGTATAGGAGGGACTGGGTATCTTACCCGAGACTGAATGAACTGTCTTTCCGTAGAAATGAAAAGTTAAACAGGAGCTCAGTCATCTGTGAGCAAGGCCATGTACCCAAATGCATGGAGAGCAAGGCACACGTTGGGCAGGACAATGCCATGAACCAGGAGCCTCCACTTCTAATGACCTCCATAGGCGTCATTATTTCCCTGTGGAGGGCAGGGAAGGACCAGGGCTCTTAGAGAGGAAAGTGTCTCAGAGAAGAGGCAAAAAACCAATTTACCTCCATGGCCCCATGTCGTCGCATGGCCCCACATCATCCCGAGGCCCCACGTCATCCTATGGCCCCACATCATCCTATGGCCCCACATCATCACATGGCGCCACATCATCACATGGCGCCACCTCCTCCCACACCATCTCTCCCGAGGCGGTACCCAGTCCTGGTTGCCCATGGCTTCGTTCCGAGCACAGGACCTGGGAAATATCTTCAGTTCTGGGTTCCTTCCCAGGAGCGGCCTCCTCCAGGGTCCTGCAACTCATTAGTGTTATCATGGAGGGGGGCGTGAAGTCACCCCCCCAGGGGAAGGAAGTAGCCTACCTTTCACAGTCCTGGTTTTCTTCCTGACTTTGCTGTGCTCCCTCCTCACCACCTGAGAGAGAGAGAGAGAGAGAGAGAGAGAGAGAGAGAGACACCTGCTGCAATATTCACGTCTCTATAATGTGGGCAAACGTGTTCTTTTTCTCTCGGAAAACTCAAATGGGGGGCTGTCTCTGTGAGATCCACCATGAATGTAATTGATCAAAGTTCTGCTGAGGAACCAGCGGCTCAGCTCTGAACTACCAGCAGTCGCTTCCTGATGTCCTGGAGGTCATCGCCCCCTTCATCTCAGCTGGATCAACCCTATAAGCATGTATGTTAGAGAGTAACAGAGAAACCATCGCTCAGAACCTTTCGTTTCTCAGAGGTCCCTAACCAACCCAGGAACACCGCCCCTGACCACTGAGTCACAAGGCCTCTCCCAGGTATGGATGGTCTGAGAGCAGACATCTTGGAGCCCACCCTCCCCTCTGCCCTACCTGCCAGTTCTCAAGAGGATGGGGTCCTGCTCTAGGCTGAGATCCTGTCAGCCACCTCCCTATTTGATTTGGAAAGTGAAGCCTGGAGAGAGAGGAAGCTCTTCTTCATTGGTTTGGGCCTAAGGCATACTTACATTTTTGGTGGTGGTGTTTTCTGCTGGTGGAGGTGAGGGTGAGTCAAGAGGGAGGAGGGGTAATAATAGACGAAAGAGCCCCAGCCCACACAAAAAGGCAAAGATCATGTCCATTGCCCAAGTGGTGGAGCTGGGGGTCAGCCATGGAAGATCAACGCTTTCCAGAAAAGAGAGAAAATTCTCCATCTGAATCGCACTGTTGCTCTCAGGCAACTGAACTCTTGAGAGTTCTCTCTGGGAGTTGGCAGCTGGGCCCAGGCTGCATCACAGAGCTCCTGTCTCCCTGTCACAAAGGGCTCCTGGGTGTGGGGGAGGGGCGCTAGGAAGAGCTGACCAAATAATCACTCCCTGTCCTCCAGCCTGGATGGGCTCCATCCTCCCCAGCCTTTTGTGTCTGTTTACAATTCCATCTGCACACTCCATCAGAAATAGAGTCTTGTCCATTTTCTCTTCCTCTCCTACCCCCGGAGAGAGGCTTGTCTTGTTCTGTGGGTTTTAGAGACCTCCAAGCCATCTCCAGTGACAATACCTCCTTCCAAAAGTTCTACCAACTGGAGACCAAGCACTCAAATGTACGAGCCTATGGGGTTATTTCACCACCACCACCTTCCATTCTCTGGCCCTCCATACGCTTGTAGCGATATCATAAAGCAGATTTCATTTCGTCAAAGTTCAAAAGTCCCCATATGTAAGACCTGTGTTACTCTCGGTACAGTTCACGCCACTGTACCACTCGCCAGCCGGGCTATGGCCTGGAGATTGAGAGAACACACAAGAGACCTGGGTCATTCAAAAGGAGATCCTCTGAATGCTGTTTATTCAAGCTCAGGAAAAACTTAAATACCTAGCTGCTGCACCCTGGAATTCCCCCAGGCAGGTGGGAAATTACCGTGCCCAAGGTGGAGTAAGCAAAGGCCCTAGAGCTAACCACCACACAATGCAGGGGGAGCACAGGAACAAACAGGATGTTTAATTTAGTTGGCTGGCCAGAAACTGTCTTCAAGATGAAACCCAGGAGCAGGGGTAGACCCGTGGGCCCTGCATCCACAGGCTCGCTCAGTCTCAACACTACTTTAAAATTCAAAATTTCTTCCAAGACTCAAGGCAACTGTAAGCTCAAGTAAAAGCAAAACTCAAATTCCGTGTTCCCACATTCAATGTCACAGAATACACATTCCCATTCCAAAAGGGAGGAAGGAGGGTGTTGTGAGGAAACACTGAACCAAAGCAAGACCAGAACCCAGCAGGGCAAACTCCAGACTCTGCATCTCCATGTCTGGTATCAAAGGGCTCTTCAGCTCTCCAGTCCTCTCAGCCTTGCTGACTGCAGCACACTCCTTCTCTTGGGCTGCGTCCACTCCTGTCAGCAGCTTTCCTTGGCCAGTACCCATGGCTCTGGCATCCCCAACATCCCGGGGTATCCAAGGATTCCAGACTTCACCTTCATAGCTTCACGTATTGGCCTCTCTAGGCCTCCATGCAGGACACCCCTGCCTTATGCCTGGTCTCAGCAGCTTTCCTTAAGCACAGAGGATGATCCCACAGCCCCTTACTCAGGTTCCCTTCGTGACTCTATCACCAGAACCACATGACCAAAGCAGCCAAGCTCTGTTGCCTGCTTAGCATGAAACCTAGAACCTGGACCCTTCCTGAACTGTATTGGCATAAGCTTTGATTTGTCCTGGCTCTTTAGGGACAAGACATTCCTTAAGGCCTTTTCTTCTCTCAAATTGCAAGATTAGCTGGCTGGGGTCTTGCCCTGAGGGGACCCCTCCCTTTACTCCATCCCTCTTTAGCTCTTTCAGCACCAAGCAAGTCTCCGACATTACATTTCTTGTGCTCTTTGTCCCCTCCAACTGTACACTTGTATTTCCTTTTGTCCTGCTTGATCTTTCTTATTGTAAATATGCATAGCAATGACTGATCTCTAATAACCACACAGCAGAGACAATAATAAACTGTCTTGAAATCTCTGCCCAATGCCATTAAATCTAAACTAACTTATAAAACTAACAAATGC
The DNA here is from genome assembly GCF_018167655.1 of Microtus oregoni. Taxonomy (NCBI): domain Eukaryota; kingdom Metazoa; phylum Chordata; class Mammalia; order Rodentia; family Cricetidae; genus Microtus; species Microtus oregoni. The sequence continues at coordinate 52,794,058 of NW_024543070.1, read as the reverse complement.
TTTTCATTTGATCAAATATAACTTGCCAAAAGGGAACTTCCCCAATGCTAGGGTTGAGACAGGGTTATGGTTTCATCTTTTCAGGAGAATGAAGACATCCAGCTAAGGAATATGAAGACCACTGAACAAATGGGACGAATCATCCAGAGACAATGTCCCAAGAAAAAGACCAAATTGGCCTATTGGTATATCACATTTCATAATGTTTCATAAATATGAATATTTCGTAATATTTCCAAATGTTTGTTTCTGCTAATCTTTATAGACATATAATGCAAATAGCCTTTTTGTAGTTTCAGTTCAATTAAAAATTAAAGCTGGCTTCAGAGTTGGAGTATGACTGTCCTCTGAGCCCAAGCATGCCTGTTATAGGAAAATCCAAGGTCTCTGTCTCATGGCAGAAGAACCACCTGATATGGGATAGAAGAAAAACCAAAATTAACTGGCCATTTTATTGCCTCAAATCTCATAATTATTTGGTTTTATTTTGACCCTTTAAACCTTTTCTTAAAGTATAAATATTAACCCAAAATTTATAAGATTAATATACATATTACATATATTTTAAACTTTTTGTCATGATATTACTGGTCATATAGAGTACTCTAGGAAAGGGCTTCATCTAGTAAAGCCCTAGTCAACATCAGGGAATGTGAGAAATTCCACAAATGCAGTGATAGCTTAGCAAAAGTTCTTATCTATCTAATAATTAGAGCTTTTTATCTGGGGGGGGGGAGAATAAAAACAGATGCTTTCTGATGGTAGCTTCTCTTTTACTTCATCTAAAATAATTCTCTCTGAGACTCTCTTTCCACATTGCTGCATAGATTTCTCAGCTTTCTAATCAGCCCTGTATAGTTCCTACAGCTTCTGCCCAGTTCTTCCTCTCTGCCTTCTGCCTAGTTCTTCTCTCCTCTTCTTTTTCTCTATCCCTCAAGTGTGTCCATCTTTCTCTGCTACATTGTTGCTGCTGCTCCTGCTGCTTCTGCTGCTCTTCTTTCTCTGCTCCCTCCTAGCCAAACTCTGGCCAATTATATGTTAACACAAGATAAGTTACATAGATTCTCTCAGGCTAGGAATGTCACAACTACCGGCCAATGAGCAACCATGGCAGTGCAAATTGGTGAGGGTTCCCAGACAGTAAACAACTGGCTGAACCTTGAGTACATGCAGACTAAAGTTGCTCTACAATCTGATCTTGAATCAGTAAAACAACACCTGGGAGAATGACCTCATGTATCTGTCTCTAGGGGCAACCAGATATTGGTCTCCAGGAGCAACCAGCCTGCTTTGAATCTGCTCTGAAGTCCAAATTAAGCTGTCTGTGTGTCTTTATAGCTGAGAATCCTATGTCAGTCTGAGCAATGTAAAATATCCTAATATTCTTTCTAGTCATCAAAATCACATAACAAGCAGAATCATCTTCTGACCATCCACAGTTATATGTGTGCCCAATGGATGGAATACACACACACACACACACACACACACGAGATAAACACGCAGCAGTGAGAATACAAACAAAGCTGCTATTGGGGAAGAAATGAAGTGACTCATGAACAACTGGTTTCCACAGCCAGTGATCCCACGTCCACCAGGGAATCATGCGTCTGATGGGTTGCCTTGCTGAACACTAATAGTCACCTGCTGTATACTCTTAGCAATCTAGCTTCCTGTTCATGATTTCAGGTTTGAGTCTCTATCAGGTAATTAGGAATTAAGGTTTTGTACTCTGGATGTACATAATAAAGTATGGTCCTTTAACCTCTTTGAGACTGGCTACATATGACATTTAAAATGTTTAAGTTCTGATCAGTGAACCAAGACCATGCCTAACTTTGTAGGAATCCCCAAAAGGAAGATGGGGTCCCCACAACAATGACTGTAATCTTAGTATTAAGTCTCTGAATGGTCATTGGGAGCAGCTGCCTAGAAACTCTGCCTACAAAGTTCCTTCCCTTTGTTGCAATGATTGACTTCCAGTGCTGTGGGCAGAGGCTGCATGCATGGTAAAAGTTGCTTTAGCTCTCCTACGTCTTATTTAACATCTGCTCAGTGTGAGCTCTGACCAGGTTGATTATAACACCAATCCCAGATCATTATTACTCCCTTAGATTGGAAACCTTTTATTTACTTCAGATGTAAATTTTCTTCAGGCAAAAGAGATGGAAAGTGATTAACCTTAACCCCCCCCCCTCCCCGATTCAGCTGGGGTCTCACTTCTTGCATTGCAGTTGCTCTGCCTTGTGCAGATCGCCATCTAGTGCTCTTCAGGGTGAACATACAGAGGTGCCAAGTTTCCAGAGAACTACCACCAATTATCTCATATTGGCTTTGTTTCTAACATGGAAAATTGGTGCTCTTCAATCTAAGTTGAAGGCTTTGATTTGTAATTTGTTCATGATTTTTCTTTATGAAACCCCATTTTCTCCAGAGGCAGAAGAAAATCTCCATTAATAAGTCCAAGGATGGGGCATAAAATAGGTTAATACTTACCAATTTTATAAAGGAAAGAAGCTACTTTAAAAAAAAATTCCATGACTGTAAACTTTCATAAATGTAATCAAGATGGCATTTAGTGCTTTCTCTTGAACCTTAAATCATGTCATAATGGGCCATCATTAGAAATATACATAAATCTTACAATTTAAGCCATTTAAAATTGGCATTTACTTATTTATCCGTGTGCGTGTGTGTGTGTGTGTGTGTGTGTGTGTGTGTGTGTGTGTGACACATCTGTGCCACAGTACACATGTGGAGACCAGAGGACAACTTGGGAAGTCTGTTCTCTCCTGAGACCACATGAGTCTCGAGAGATTGAAGTCAGGACATCTCACCTGTCCCTGTTTTAACCACTTTAAGCAAACAATTCAGTGGCAAAAGGCACATTCACGATGTTACCGATGCCAACAGGATTCCTATCAGGGCTAGATTTTTCTTGTATCATGCAGAGTGAGTAAGAAAGAAGAAGAGGAATCCCATCCCATATGTTAGTACACATTTCAACATGAAAACAGTCCACAGATCATTGCCCGTAATCCAGGAATGCATCTTTTTTTTTCCTTTTGTGGCCCAGAGATTCCATACTTGAGCCTACACGCACAAGGGTGTGGGTCCATCCACAGGAACATGAGCCACCTACCAGCTGCCAAACCACGGAAGAAAAGTGGCTTCCCGTCGTCCACCAGCCGTTATTTTCCAGTAGCTCCTCAGCTGAGAGTGGAGCTTCACGAGCCTCTCTGTCATCCATGCTGGGACAGTGAGCAGCTTGATGTTGTGCAGGTAGTCGTAACTATCATGAGTTAGAATGACAGCTATCTCCTGAACAGACAGGGACATTTTCCGTCACTTATCTCCATATCCCAGATCTCACAATCTTTCTGACCCTTCTTCTGTAGCCTTGTGAGAGGTGGTTGATATATATGTTCTATTTAGGGATGAACCCTCAACAGTTTCTTTGGGGGCTGGGTGCTGAGGCAGGGTTTCTCTGTTATGCAGCTTTGGCTGTTCTAGAACTCACTGTGTGGACCAGCCTGGCCTCAAACTCCCAGGATCCACCTGCCTCTGCCTCCGGAGAGCTTGGGCCACCGAAGTGTGTAGGGTTAAGACAGCCCCTTGAGGGGGCGGGGTAAGATTTAAACAGTCCCAGAGAATTAACAGCTGAAGCATAAAAGGAACTGACAATGATTGAGGAAAAATTACAACAGGCACATGTGGACAGAGTGAATCCAGAGCTCGATTGTATTCTCGTCATATTACCGTCAAAAATTTCTCCTACAGGAATTTTAATGCAGAGAGATGATATTATCTTGGAATGGATCTTTTTACCACATAAACCAAGTAAGAAACTGATGTGGAAAAAGTCTCTGAGTTAATTATAAAAGGCAAGCTGAGACTTCGTCAACTAGCAGGCATAGACCCAGCAGAAATTATAGTGCCTTTCACTGCTGATGAACTAAAGAAATTATGGGAAGATAATGAACCATGTCAAAGAGCTTGCGCTAATTTTTTGGGAGACATTAATAACAACTATCCAAAAAGCAAGCGGCTTAACTTCATAAAGAAAACTTCTTGGATCCTTCCTCGAATCGTCCGTGATGCTCCAATAACTGGAGCCCGTACATTCTATACTGATGCCAATAAATCAGAGAAGGCAGGTTACAAATCAGAAGACTTGGGTAAGGTGGAACAAAGTCCTTATGATTCTGTCCAGAAGGCGGAATTATATGCCATTCTTATGGTGCTAAGGGATTTTAAAGAACCTATTAATATAGTTACAGATTCACAATACACAGAAAGAGTTATTTTACATATTGAAACTGCTGAATTTATACCTGATGATACAGAACTAACTTCATTGTTTATCCAGGTTCAAGATTTGATCAGGAACAGGCTTCGCCCTATGTACATAACACACATCCGATCCCATACGGGTCTGCCAGGTCCTCTAACACAAGGTAATGCAGAAATTGATCAATTATTGATTGGTAGTGTGCTACAAGCCTCTGAATTTCATAAAAAACATCATGTTAATAGCAAAGGTTTGAAGAGTTTTCTATTACATGACAACAAGCTAAGGAGATTGTGAAGAAATGCCCTACCTGTTCTTTCTATAACCAAACGCCACTGCCAGCAGGGGCTAATCCAAAGGGCACCCATAGGAATGAAATCTGGCAGATGTATGTGTTCCACTTTGCAGAATTTGGCAAATTGAAGTATGTTCATCACACCATTGACACTTATTCAGGCTTTCAGTGGGCAACTGCTTTAAGTTCAGAAAAAGCTGATTCAGTAATCACTCATTTATTAGAAGTCATGGCTATCATGGGTATACCTACACAAATAAAGACAGATAATGGTCCTGCTTATGTCTCTAGGAAAATGAAACGGTTTTCTGATTATTACAATATCAAGCATGTTACAGGTATACCATACAATCCTACAGGTCAAGCAGTCATAGAAAGATCAAATCGAACTATAAAGGATATGTTGAACAAACAGAAAGGGGTGGAAAACACCCCCAGAAATAGGTTACATAATGCTTTGTTAACCTTGAATTTTCTCAACGCTAATGAGAAGGGAACGACGGCTGCAGAAAGACATTGGATAATGGAAAAGTCTGCTGAACTAAATCAACCAGTTTATTTCAAGGATATGCTGACCTCACAATGGAAGCCAGGAGATGTGCTGCGTTGGGGAAGGGGTTTTGCTCTTATCTCCACAGGTGAGGAAAAATTATGGATACCGTCAAAATTAATAAAGGTTCGGTTTGAAAAAGAGAAGTCACTTGGAAAAGATAAATAATTCATTCACAAGGATGACAGGCATTCTGATGGTAAGGATTACAGATAGGTTGGGGGCAGGGTTCTTTTCTTATCTCCACAGGAAAATACTCATCTTCAAAGAATTTAAGGGACCCTAAATATTTAATTACTGATGGATGGAAAATAGTTACGACCCACTGAGTATCAACAATAAAATTCTATATATACTGTAAGTATTGATTTTTTTATATCTATTTATATGTTTTATTGAACACTTCTTTATAAATGTGTAGAGCTGGTTTTGGAGTTGGACTATGGTTCAGTCCCTCTTCAATTCCAAGCCTGTTGATAAGAGATATTTCAGAGTTTCTGTCTCAGGTCAGGAGCCATGAAATGGGACAGAATGAGAATAATTTTATATTTGATAAACTTTCTTTGCCTTTCCTCATATCTGTGTCTTTCTTTATATGTCAGTATATGTCCTTGCTGTTAATGTTTAAATTTCCCATAACAAGCAACATATTTTCCTACAGTAATCTTTGAAATTTCCAGGATGAAGATGGAGCCCCACAACATCAACTCAATCTGGCTTTTATGATGTCATGAATTTTTTTTTAAAAGCTAATATTAGACCTGTTTTTTGGTACCAACTGCAAGAGACAATTTCGAATGATGCACATTTTTGACAACACTCTGGCCAGACCTTCTCAAAACGCTCAGAGACTAGTTATAATTTTCTTAAGTCAAAGGTTAATTTGGGAATTTTACCATCATTTGCCTTCACAGGGGCCCCTAAGAAGAACGTCGCCCCCATGTCAGCTAGAAGCAATCTAAGAGGATGACGTCCCCTCTCCCAACAGATTTTGCCCACAGGGTTAGGGACATCTTTTAGTGGTTGGTTTAGGGTTAAGGGGATGGGGAGATATTGTATGGAATTAGGGGTATATACAAAAAAGGGGGGGATTAACTGGTTTGATGGGATGATTGGTATTTGTGACTTACTGTTTTTAAAAAATATATTGGTACTGTTTCTTGTATATTGATATATTGAATATTGAATGTGAGTGTTCCTACCTCTATTTTTGTATAAGAGTATGCTTATATTGTATGGATACATCTATCATATCACAATGTACATTTCTACCTCTGGTACTATTTATGTAATAACATTGTTTACATTTTGATATGTAATGACATTGTTTACAGGTGAAGATCATTGTCTTCATATATTGCACAGTTATTTATTCTCTTAGTTTTCAAATTAGATAGGTATTGAGAATTATATGTTTGTCATATTTATTGTTAGGTTAATCAGATCTTTTAGATACATAGAGATTATTTTTAGTATAGATAGTATAATCTTCAGCCTCTTTGAAGAGCTGTAGAAAATGGCCTTTAATCTAACCTAGAATTCTGTGCCATCGAGACACAATTACTCCTGGCAACACCACTCTACTCCCGAGAGAACGTTGAGCACCAAAGACACTCCACTGGGAGCTTGTCTTCTTGGCAGAACTGGCCTTTGGGTTAGTTCCTCAATTACTGACTAAGATATGAAACAGGATTGTCTTATCTTGCCAAGACAGGGTAGGATAATTCTATGGAAGTTCCTTGCATTTGATAATGGTATGTCAGTTATGTTAGGCGTTAGCCAAAGTTGGTTGACTCAACATTGCAAACGAGACTTTGGATGATTACCCAGGTAGTCAGTTGTCTCTGTCATTTGTTGCACATTTTGGATATCTCTCATTTGTTAAGTAATATTTATTCCCTTCTCAGATCTTTGATGGAGTTGAAGATTATTTAATTGTAGTTACTCTCGACATTATTTAGACTCCTTGAGATAGAATGCCTAGCAAAACTTTTGTTCTCAATATTGTTTGTTATATTTATCATTTGTTATTATTGTTTATAGTTATATTTGGTTTAGTTCTGTCTTATTTAGACAAAAGGGGGAGATGTAGGGTTAAGACAGCCCCTTGAGGGGGCGGGGTTTGCCTCAGGCAAATGCCTACAGATAAATGGGCAAGGGAGGCGGCTCCGTTTCTTTTTCCTTCCTACCTCCTGTGCCACTCGGGAACTTTGGTTCTGTAAGTTTATCATTAAAGTGTAAATATTCTTTAGTATCTGCACTGCATTTATTTACGCCAATACATGAGTGCACCACCACACCAGGCCCACAATAATTTTTTATTCTCAACACTTTGATCAATTATGAATCTTAGCATTAACTGCTTCCCACTACAAAAAGAAGCTTCTCTGATCAAGATTGAAAACAGACTTAATCTGTGGATACACATGTAAACATTTAGAAGGCAGTTCAGCAATGTGTACATTTATCAAAACAACAACAGTAAGTTCCCTAGGTCCTCTGGCTTTTCCAGTCATGAGCTTTTGATGAGTTTTATAGCACCAGGCACGAATCATTCTTGTGGATAGTTGATAACCTTTCCTCCTGTAACAATCAAGCTACTGTTGCTCTGGGAGGCACATCTTGATGGGCAAGTCTGTTGATAACTTTTCTCCTCCAGTAGCCTGCATAGCATCTCTGGCACTATGGAAGCTGGCCATCAGTGAGAAAGTTCCATTGTGATTTCTCTAGGTCCCATAACCAGAGTGTGTTGTGTCTTCAGCAATAGGATCTTACACTTCTGTTTTGAATCTTTTATTTATTTTGGACAGTTGTGGTAACACACACACACACACACACACACACACACACTGATCATAGCCACCCTTAATTCCACCTCTCTCTCTCACAGATAATTCCCAAATCACTTCATAAAGGTCCACCTCCAACACTTCCACTATGACACTCAAGATCTCAATATGAGCTTCAATATTCAAATTATAACACTACAAATCGTTCAGTTACAAAGTTTTTAAAGCTTTAGGACTCTATTTTAGGAGAGAGTCATTCACAGTTTTAGTAAGTCAACAAATTTATCCTGATATCATATAGCCTTCTAGAACCTTCTTTATGCTTGAGACAGAAAAATAAACAAGAGGATAAAGTCCCTGCTCTGGGGGAAGGTTAGCTTGAAAGAACAAAACATGGGTAAATTAGTGATAGGTGAATTAATGTTGTCTCAGGTGTCAGTGATCCCCAGAATCAAAGGGAAGTGTCTACAGACAGGTGCCACTGGCAGCCAGCTAACTGTGGAGCGGTCACTAAGCATCTAGCCCACAGGGGACGAGAGAGGGCTGGTATGTTTATCACTGGACTGCAGCCTTTCCTGAAGAGAAACACCGAGACTTGTAGAGCACTTAACGCAACAATTCCTTTTGTGTATATCCATTTTGTGCGTTTCGATCTCTTATAACTGACCACAGAGGGGTCAGGAAATGTCTGTGACTCGATTCTATTTTTCAATTATTTCTTTTGTTTTTCGAGATTATAATTTCATCATTCCCCTCCTTCCCTTTCCTCCCTCCAAACCCCACCCTTCTCAGCCTGTATAATGCTCTGTGTATATAAGTTTGCAGGGCTGACCATTTGGTATTAGATAAGCAATCGGTGTGCTCTTCCTGGGGAAGACTCTTTCTCTTGCGCTCAGCATTCCTTGATGGCTCACAATACTTTGTGTAGGGCTGAAGCCACCTGCCCCGTGCCCCATCCATTTGACATGTCTATTGTCATTGTCCTTGTTCAGCTCATGTTTCAGCACTCATGTTGGCGACTGGCTCTTCATGGGCGTAGCTCCTGACATTGTGGGAGGTCCTCTGGCTCTTACAGTTTTTCTGCACCCTCTTCTTCAATGGTCCCTGAGTCTGAGATGCAGGAGTTGTTTGTAGATGTGACCTGATTCTTGACTCGTGCTTGGCCCATTTCACCACGGCCGGGAGTAAAAGTGCAGCACCTCTTTAGGTGATTAGATTAACATCCGGTGTCAAGCATTGGCTTGTGTTGTGGGAATCTTTTTGGAATAAGCTCTCTGATATCAATGAGAGTGAACGAGAGGAGATGTCACCAGTGGACCAAAGTCGGTATGGTTCCTGAAAGATGTCAATGTCCAGTCCAGTTTGCATTCTTATATTTTACTCCAAATCCAGAAGGTGGAGTGAAGAAGCAGGTGGGATTTCACAGAAGCATATGCGGCAGTCCTCCGGTTATTAAAGGCAACCCATTGTCTCAGCTGTTTCTCCTGGTCATTCTCTTCCAGGCAGCAAGTGAACAGAATTCCCCAACCAAGAATATTTGTGTTCAAGAAAACACAGGGCTAGCTTGCTCTTGCTGAACTGTAGCTCTGGCTAGGACTCTGGTGCCCAGGGGTTAAAGCCCCAAGTGAAGACAGCCTCCAGGACGTGAAAGAGATAAGTGGATTCTGCCACCTGGAGGCAGGTGGCACTCAGCTCACTAGAATACCGTCTGTCCTTATTGTCCTCTGAGTTTCCAATCACAGGTCCCAACTCTGTTCTCCTAAGGCTTACCCCTTGGATGAGATGTAATGTCAGTTGTCAAGTAGATATTACAAGTGAGGGTGCTGGAGAACCCCAGCTCCGCATTGCCCTCAGGCAGGCTTGCTAAACCCCGAATGGGGATTCACTCAGGCCAGACTGATTCTCAGGGTCGCCAGGACAGAATGAGTTTGCCTAACCTCACTGGCCTGCCTCAAGACTTACCTGCCCTGGTTGTTAGTCTTCTGTGCTGTCCCTGACTCTCTCCTTCAGGGGCTCCCCAAGTATTGGTGACATGTCTCTCACAAAAGGCATGGGGGACAGACATCACTACACCACATTCATGATCAGCCAGTTCTAGGGCAAATAGAGTACTTCTGTCTTCAGTTCAGTTTCCGGGAGATCACTGAGATACATGAAGCATAAAAAGCTGTTTGAAGCTGCAACCTGAGTTATTGGCCTAAGAGTCTGTCTCTGCTGTCCGTGGACGCAACACTTCTCCAGTAAAAGATGACCAAAGCCATGATTGAAAACTATTGCTCTAATTGACAGAGCATAATTGTATGATTTACAAGGGCTTGATGATGCTTGATACAGTATTAAATGAGGAATGAGATAAACAATGGAATTTATTACCATTACATAATCACATAATCAATATAATTAGTTTGACATCTACTTTGTATGTAGCTGTACATAAACACACATCCTTGATTTTCTAATATTCTAACATAACTAAATGGCGGTCACAAAATTTGACTAATGCATAAGGGCAGATATATGAATAGGAAAATTGTAAATATTACTGGACTTCTTTGGGGACTAGTATAGGAATTTGGGTATAGAAATTGAGCATTTCGTGGGACTCTATAGAGTAAGTGGCAATTGACTTTAGAATAGGAAATCTGAACAGAACCCAGGCATACTGGGGCAGTATTTTAAATCCACAAATTGACTCCCGAAGCTGTTTTGGATTTACCTGTAGTCGTGGTGGGTCTCTGCTAAGGAACTATAAGTAACTGAGATCTTTCTAAATCAGCCATTAGGTTTGTCAGACCACAGCCTCCTCCCACGGCCCGAGCACTGCCCTGCCAGGTAGAGCGCCAGCGACTTGCGGTCACCTCTTCTTGCCGCCTACTCAGGTGTGGTGGGGCTCAGAGGAAATCACACTGAGAAATCTGTTTTGGGAATGCAGGCAGAGGCTGTCCGTTTTTAAGATGTGTGGGTGCTTCATGCTGTGGACCACAACTTTCTTTATACGTCGGGGACCCTCAGGAAGTCAAAGCAAGGCAGGCTCAGCCTGCATCAGGCCAACCTCAGACCGGAAGTTCTTGGATTGGGAGCCAGCAGGCTCCTAGTGAAAGAGTCTCAGGTGCTGCTGAGTGGGTTCACTGCTCAGAACTCGAGGTGACTCTCTCCTAGGGCAGCAAAGCCGGGAGCTGAGCTGTCAGTTTGTGAATTCCAAAGCTGCCTACGAAGGGTGGCAGGAGTTTGTGTCCGTCCTCGCCCCAGCGCCCCACAACAATGCTGCCTGGAGCCTTTCCAGCTAGCCAGGCTGTGGTCTCAGTCGCCTCCTTCTCCTCCTTCCTTGGACAGTTAGGACCTTGTAACTCTCCCCTTTCAGTGCCGCATGGATGAAGCATAACTCAGATATGAGGTTGGCGGGACCTCGTGTTCCAGGCAAGGCGACAGAAGGCAGGGAAGTAAGGATCAATACCAGTTCTTTTCAGAGACGTCAAGCCGGTACAATGTACATAATTTTATGTACATTGGTGTTCTGACTGCATACATGTCTGTGTGACAGTGTCAGGTCCCTTAAAACTGATGTTACAGACAGTTGTGAGCTCCCATGTGGGTGCTGAGAATTAGACCCAGGTCCTCCTGGAAGAGCAGTCATTGCTCGTAACTGCTGAGCCGTCTCTCCAGCCTCGAGAGAACCCTTTGAAAACACAGATTTTGTGAACTTATTTCAGGCTTTCGGAAAGTTCCAACACAGATGTTACACAGGCGACCTTTGATTTTAAAAGGGCCTGTCTAAACTCAGTGTTCTGTGCCGGTTGAATCTGGGGATCTGGAAGACACCTTTACAGCTTGGAAGTCTCCTCTTGCACTGCGGATGACTGAATATAAACCTCTGAGTGTGTGAGATGAATAAATCTGCCAGGAGTTAGGCAAGGATACAGTCATGTTCAGTGCGCAGGACGAATAACTCGTTGGAATAGACAAGCTATCAGAAATAACTCTTGGCAGCTGGAGAAACGGCTCCGGGTGCTTACTGTTTTTACAGAGACCCAAGTTTAGTTCCCAGTACCTACCCGCATCAGGCTGTTCATAACTACCTAAACTTTAGCTCCAGGGAAGCTGATGGTCTCTTCTGACCTCCATAGGCACCTCTACGCATGTGTACGTGCTTCTACACAGACACATGCACACACAGACACAATTTTAAAATAAAATAAATCTTTTTAAAAATAGAGTTTAGTCTTCGCGTGTCCTCCTATCATCTTGGGGAGTTGATTTGGTTCGTGGGACCAGAACGACGCTGCTGGTTTGCAGTATGAGTCCCACTGTGTGCCTAGATTTCAGTGATCATCACATTGACTATCTTGGTCTGGTGGCTACTCAAATATCACCATCTCAAACTCCCACTAGTTTAGAAATGATGATACCAGCTAAGTAAGTGTGGGATCTAACCAGTTTAAGACTCCCAGAGGCTTCTGTACCACGGCTCTCATCCGCAGGGACCCATGAGTCTTGTGAGTCAGACCATGGTTGCTGAGAAAATTAGAAAAAGTAGGAGGGAAAACTCTCACGGTAAATATGGACGATGCAATTGTGGCTGATCACAGTGATGGCTATAACTTTTACATCATTTTTAGACTTTCGAACCATTCATCATTGCTGCGGTCCGCAGGAATCACGCCACGCGATTGCAGCTGATAAGGCAGAAGGCTGACTCACCAGAATGCACATGCGCGTACTGATAGAGGCGAACCCAGTGCGGAAGGCGCTGGGCCCGCCACCTTTTGCGTATGGACTGATTCCTGATTCTCACAACGGCTCTCTTGTGAAGCCATGAGAACTCTCCGTTGCTGCAAGATTCTGCAGAGTATGAACAAGTGGGCACAACTTTTCCCCATGTACTGGTGTATGGAGTCATCCACCACCACTCTGTGGGACCTCCAGTGGGAAACTCAGCCGCGCAGTCAGTAGCCTTGGTTCCCATAGTCTAATCGTTCCCTGAGACAAACTCAGTAGCCAATTCCCTGCAATTATCTTCTTCTTGGCAGGACATATGGTCAGGAGAGGAGTCCTTCATATGGCTCACTTTCCGGACCTCCTAGATAGGGGTGGCACGTCCCAGCTTGCTTGAGTCTTAGTCCTTCCCGATAAAGAGACTGGTGCCCTAAATTCTCCTACAGCTGACTTAGGAAAAGTGCTAACCTCAGTTAATTTCCACGCCCTCCCCCCATCCCCGTCTCCCCCCCCCCCCCGCCCGCTATTAAACCCCTTTCATATGGACTGCATGGAGGTCAAGCACCGGTTGGCTTAGGTGGCTGGATTTTGTTAAATTATGAATTTTGTAATATATTACTATAAATCCCCCTTGTCCTAACCACATGGAGTGATAGATATAATTTTCAGATCTGAAAAGTCCCCTTTAGCTAGCTGCGCTGACGAAAATGCTAGTGTAAATCAAACACCACAGCAGCTTCCATTCGTTGCCAAGGCCACCATAAGCACTGTTCTCAGCTTCTGCAGGTGCTAGAGGGAGTGCCCAGAGAGCTCAGAGCTGCTCTGTTCCCTCCCCTTTCCTACATTCTTTGATTACAAACTTCTCTTTCAACTAACCACACTGAAGAATGCAGTTTACCATATGAATTCCCCTTCTCCCCCTTTTTAAAATTTAGAAGCCTCCTAGGTGCTGCTTGGGCACACTTCCCCAGGGCCATAAAGATGCTGACTGCATCCAGGTTGGCTCTTATCGGCCTTTTGACCTTGAGAAGATTCAAGCTCTGAGAATTGCCTCTGTGTGTCTGTGTGTGTGTGCACATGTGTGTGTGTGTGTGTGTGTTCGCGTGCATGTGTGTGTGTGTGCACGCACGTGCGTGTGTGTGTGTGTGTGTGTAGTGGAAAGCTTAGCAGGAGGGTGGAATAAAGAAACTGATGCAGAAAAGTATGTAGTGGAGAATTCTTTCGCCCTCAGATTGAGGTCCTGCACTTGCTGTGAGTCTTCTTCTGGACCCCAAGGGGACACTGAGGCTGGCACTCAGAGGTCCCCAATACATCCTACTCTAGTGGTGGTGGACACTGTATTGGAACGTCTGACAGATGCCCAGACGTCCCCGACTGCCTGGATCTTTTTGCAGAACTGTATTGATCTGCATGGAAAGGCTCCTGTGAGAAACTTTGTGCTGAAGGTGGGTGACGACAGACAGGCTTAGAGTGTCTCAGAAGGAGGTGATGTTTCTTCACTATGTGCTTCCTGTTTGATGGTATATCGGGATTTAGCGGCAGAGTTCAAGAATGCCAGTCAGGGCCCTTTAGTCCTAACAACTGTGTGAATGCAGACTCTGCCTGCGTGGCTGTGGACACCCAGCCGATTCCCACAGAACAATTTCAATCAAGAATCCAAACTTAGTGCACTCGACTCTTAGGCTGGGACAAATCCATCATTTTTCTAAAAAGTAAAAAGAAACAAAGACTAAAGGAGCCAGGAGTAGTGACACCTTCTGTAGTCCCAGTATTCAGCAGGTTGAGACAGGAGGTTTATGAATTGGGGCTAACCCAGGGTACATACCTTTGGAGTAACTTTTCCTGGGGAGAAATGAAGAAATATCTGCTCTCCCCAGACAGGGCACTAACAGAGCAAAGAAATTATCCTACCTAAGCCTATCTTGGTGACCCTGTGAGTTTTGGGGTGGGGGGCAGTTATAGAAGCACGGGTGAGAGGTGACTCACCCACCGATCATTGGACGTTCCCACCCCAGCACTGGTGTGGGGACACACACATGCTACCTGCCTGGACTGCCACCCTCAGTAACTTTCCACTTTCCCTATATTCTGTAACCCCCAAGACTACATGCAGCTGAGAGGTAGGAGCCAGTAATTGCCAGAATTCCAGACAAGGATCCTGTGACCGTCTCTACCCCTCCTGGAGAACATCGGCTCCCTCAGCTCCATAGGCCTGGCTACTGCTGTGCTGCTTTGCTTCTTCCGTTTCCGTGGCTGTGAATTGGTCACCAAGGCAACCGCTGCTGCGGGACTGCATAGGTCACGAAGTAGCTACACAACATGGGAAGACCTTGGCTCAGACAACAAAACAGGAACCAAAACCCTACAATGACACCTTCAGCAAGCAAAAACAACATGGAAGTGAAAACGTCACACCCAGATCTGAAGCTAAATAGCAGGTCTTGTTACTGCCCTTAGAGCCCAGAAGAGGGCGCGCTGGGACCATTCTACTTGGTGTCTGGTTCTCTGCAGGTGAATGGATTCCCTTCATGTCTTCCCTGCCCTGTGCTGAGAGAAGCGAGTGGAAACCCCACCCAAAGCCCTCAAAGTCAGGCTGTGGTGGTGTCAAGAACAGCACAGCACCCACTAGCCACCTTGCCTTGTTGTGAATCGTGTCGGGGGACAGTAAGACATGAAGTCAGCCACATGTGCCTTAGCAGGTAAAGACTCAAGTATGAAGGTCTGAGCTCCATGCTTGAAACCCACACAAGGGTGAAAGGAAAGGGCTCCACAAAGCTGCCTTCTGACCCTTACTTCACCCCGTAAACACAGCATGCACGCACGCATTAATAATTTTTTTTTTTAAACTACAAAAGCACATCATAGTTTGGAGATGAAAGGACAAAGAGAAGTTAACAAAACATTTAACTCATGGGTTTTGTAAAATCCTCATAAAATTTTGTTTGAGTTTGAAAGTCAAATAGTCATAAAATAATATAAAGAAAGTCGATAAAATTATATAAATTTTAAATGATTGAAAATTACAGGGGCAAAAAATAGAAAAAAGTTCTTCTGTAAATTATATAAATAAAGCAACTTTATAAAACATAATATATAAAGTAATATTTTCTGTTATTTTGTCTTTGTTTCCCATTACTTTGCATTTTGCATGATCCTTATGTCTTCGGAATAAAAACAATATCATTTTAAAGTGCTCTAACATTATTTTATGTTTGTATATGAACATTAAATACTCCACGTAAGAAATGCCTTGTAATTTTTATTCTGCATCTATGTAGCAAGCTGACCTCCCACTAGGTGGCGTAGTGGGGATAACTATGGGAGGTGACCCAGGAAGCTTGAGTGAGTCACGAGGGAACGCAGAGGATCGTGCTGAGCTGTGATGGCCAGGGCTACCCGTGAGAGGAAGCCTTGCCAGGAACGTCTAAGCCAAGCAGAAGAGGTCCAGACATTGCGTCCTGCTATTATTACATCACTGCACGTTGGCTGTCCCCCAAGAGGACCGGTCCTGAGAGATAGTCAGCTCCTTTCAACCAGGGCAACTTCTGAGGAGGTCTGGCTCAGTCCCGGAAAAGGGCTAGCAGAGATTCTATTTAGAATCACTCACCCTAGTTGCTTTATGCAAATGTATCTTACAAACACTGAAGGTTCCCCCAGTCTTTCCTTTCCCTCCTCACTGCTCATTTTGCAGTGTGAACAGCCAGGAAACTATGGCCGTTTGGAGAGGTCAGTCGAGGGAAGAGATCACGTCCTTGCTCCCGATTGCTTTCAGAGCCCTGTTTTATCAATTGGTATCAAACAGAACCCTGCCATGGACACAGTGGTTTTTAATGAGTAGTGGCCAAGGCAGCAAGACTTGTCAAGTTTACTTTAACTCTTAGTACTGAGAAGGAGCAAATGCCTTTAAAATTAAAAATATAAACATTTAAATCCCAAGCTGGCCAGAAAGTTACTGTGCAGACTACACTGGCTTTGAACTCTCAGGAAGCCTCCTGCTTCAGTCTCCTAAGTGCTGGAATTACAGGTGGGAACCTTTGTGCCTGGTTCCAAGTATCTTATCTAAATGTGTTATTTTCATAGTGCTTTTCTCTGTTATTCAGGACTGCAAAAGCCGCTCATTTCGGTTGTGTTAGTGTTAGCGTTGAAAGAGAGTGGACTGAAATGCCAACTCAAAAGCATTAGCAGAGCTAGATATAAATGCTGTGAGATTTACTCAAATGATAATTATCAAACATGATATTAAGTAATGTCACTATATGCATGCACACATGTCAGATAGACAGTTCATATGTTGAGATGAATTCCAAGTGTCTATTTTATGCAGAAGTATTCGATATTTAGATAAATACAGAGTATTAATGTTCATTTTTAGCTTATATTTAAGCATTTTTAACTTAGTAAATCCTAATAGGTGCATGATTTTCTGATTCCAGCATTGCATGCCTTTCAGTTATTTCCTCTAGAAGCATGCATGCTAAAACGAATGATTTCTTACATTGCTTTGCTTACATGGAATGCAGTCACTCTACCTGTTTTCTCCGGGCCTGCTTCTAGCGGTGGCTCTTATGCCCCATCCCCATATCTTATGCCCCATGTGTTTGGGTTTGGCTTTATTGAGGCACGGTCTCACTACATAGCCCTGATTGGCCTGGAACTTATTGTGTAGACCAGGCTGGCTTCAAGTGCATAGAGAACCTTCTGCCTCTGCCTCCCGAGTGCTGAGATTAAAGGAGAGTAAGCGACACCAATGGATTAAAATTTTTTTTTAAATGTGTCTTAGTTGTGGGTATGTACATTTGACTGCATGAGTTTATGTATACATGCTCCACAGGCATGCAGGAGCATAGGAAGGTCACTAAAGGATGCTGGATACTACAGGGCTAAACACAACATCAGTTCACTGAAGGTCACAGTGTATTCATGTTTTAAACACAGTGTTGCTATCTTGTTAATCAAACTAACTTATTTTGACTGAAAGGAATGGCTTAGCCAAAAAGGTAAATATGTTTTATTTTGTTTCTGGGCTTGATGTAGTCAGGGTTCTGTAGAGAAACATAAATGATAAAAAGGAAATGTGTGTGTGTGTGTGTGTGTGTGTGTGTGTGCGATTTATTAGAATGGCTTACAGGTTGTGTGATGGGGAATCTTTGTCAACCAATTATCTTTAAGAGGTGGGACCAAGTTAGGGTGTGGCCTTTTGGGACCCGGAGAAAAATGGCACAGGCCTAGGTGTGCTCTCTCTGTGTGTTTTCCTCACAGCACAGCTGAGCTTGGACTTCTCGTTTCTGTTTCGTGAGTTTGCCCCTTATAATAAATAAAAAAAATAATTGTTTTATCTTTTAGCTAGCCTGGTTATTTCGCAAATCGAGCTAACATCAACAGTTGTGGTCACGGTAGCCCGATAGAAGGTACAAGAACCCAATAGTTGTTCAGTCCCTGAGGCTGGAAGTCTCAGCTGATCTTCAATATTCACTGGAATTTTGAGGAAGTAGGTTCTAATGCCAGTGAAGGAATGGATTTGCCAGTGAGCACAAAAGCAAGCAGGCAAAGAGAGCAAGTTTCCTTCTTCCATGTCCTTTATACAGGCTAGAAGGTGTAGCCTGGTTTAAACGTGGATCTTGCCACCTCGATAAATCTGAATTAAAGGTATATCTCCCCACTTCAAAAGATCTGGACTATAAGTGGGTCTTCCTATTTTGAATGATTTAATTAAGAAAAAATTCTCACAGGTATATCCAGCTGTTTGGGTTTAAGTTAATTTCAGATGTAGTCAACTTGACAACTGAGAATAGTCAACACATGCTAATGCCTCCTTTGAAAAGCTTTTCATTGAACAAATGGACATATTCTGCAAGTTCACATCCCTGCTTGTGAACCTCTTAGGAGGTCACCTGACAGGATACTTTGTGAGATAAATCTAAAAATTCAGAACAGATTGAAATCCATGTCATGATCCATAAACTGTTACAAAATGTAGTCTATCCAAGTATGAACACATGTTTTCTTTATTGACTTGGGTGAATTGAATATTTTTGACAACATGGTTTCTCTACATATCCCAGACTGGCCTCAAATTCATGATCCTCCTGTCTCAGCCTCCATACCCAGCTTAGTAACCTGAGTGTTTCAACAGGAGCTTATGGCTCATTTGCAGGGAGAAGGGTTCTTGTTGAACTTGGTCAGCTCTGGGATGCCAGTGCCTGCACTGAGGCAGATGGTCTTACTTACTTTGCTGGGTTAGTTTTTGTTTGTTTGTTTGATTGATTGATTTTTTAACTTTCTCATGACCTGATTAATTCGGAGCGCGTGTTGTCTGCCATTTGTAGGTGGAAGTTTTCATTAGAACCCAATCATCTCTGTCCCACCAGTTGCTTCCAAGTAACTACACAACCAATTATAAAAGCTTGGCCAATAGCTTATGCTTGTTGATAACTATCTCTTAGAACTTAAACTGACCCGTATTTCTCATCGACCTTCTGCCATATGGTGGTACCTTTTTTCAACCTGGCATGTCCACCTTGCTTCCCTCTGCATCTCATCCAGACCTCAGAGACTTTGCCCTTCTTCTCCCCACATTCCTTTGCCCTAAAAATCCTGCCCTAGCTATTGGCAAATTAGCTTTTTATTGACCAATGAGAGTAATAAATATTCATATTTACGAAAAGATTGTTTCATAGCATGAGTGATGTTTTTTGTTTTGATGTTTTGTTGGTTTTTTTTTGTCCTGGTGTGCGTGGGTGTGGGGGGGAGAGGGGTATGGGATGTAGGGAGATATGTGGGGTGTGGGAGCATGGGTCTGATAGGAGGGGCTGCCCTATGCATAATAGGCAAGTGGTCTACCACTGAGCAATATCCCCAGCTCTGTTTTTTGCTTTTCATTTTGAAATCGGGTGTCATTCTTAGAAGCCACCCCAGCTACACCTATCAAGGTGTCTTAGATAATCCCTACGCCTACAAAATATCAGCAGTGGATGATTACCCAGGTGTGATCATAACCATCATCTAAGGGGAATTCCAGACAGCTCTAAGGAGGAAAATTAACAGATATAACGGGACTGTCAAGCCTGCTGCTCACAGCTGTTTGCCAACTGGATGGATTTTATGTGACTCTCTTAAGGGTAAACCAAAAGAGCCAGATACTGTCAATCAAAATGACTCCTGTGACCATAAACCCCTATGTAAACAGGAGGTGCCCATATGTGCACATCACAGGGAAATTTTCACAATGTTTCTGTGTCCATCAGTTGCCCAGGGCAACAGCTGTTTTTCTAACTCAAGGGCATCTAACTTTTATGTGATGCTTGGTCACATTCCTTTATCCTTGTTCATTTGTAAAGGTAGAAAAAGAATCCTATATATCAATTTCCAGGGTTATTAACTATTTGGATATTGAAATAGTGGTGTGGGGGGGAAGAGGAGGAGAAGGAGGAAGAAGAAGAGGAGGAAGAAAAGGAGAATGATGCTCCATTAGAGTCAGTAGACTTGGGGAGTCTTATCCAACCACTACCTAACTCTGCTAGAGAGGACCAAATCTTCCCCTCCCCTTGGGTCTGGTTCTCAGATCCCATCCCAGCCTAACCCTGCAGAACCAAGCCTGCATTTTACTCCTGTCAGCCATGGGTTGTACTGTTTTTTTTTTTTTCCTGTCAAGGTGACGTGTATGTACCCTGTGGGAAATGTAACAAATGCTGAGACAACTGGATGAGGCAGTACATGTCTGTAGGGTCCTTGCACGCCAACGGAGGAGGCAAGGCTGCAAGTTCAAGACCCGCCTTGGATAGAAAAACTCCTAAACATCAATTGCACAAAAGGACTCGAGCTGAATATTCATGAGACTCGCTGTCTGAAGGTTCTAATCATGTGCCTTAAGCAGCCGAACAGTCAGTGTGGAAACAAGTCACACTGAATCAGGAATCCGGAGGTATTCAGATCATACAAACATCCTCTATGCATGTTTTTTTTTTAATTTTTATTTTCTTGAATCATCATTTTCAAGCATTTACGTCCTTTTAAAAACAAAATTTTAATGTGCAAAAAGGAGCTATTGATCTGTGAGTTTCAACTGTTGAGAAAAAAAATACACTGTGCACAACTAGATTGTTCTTAGTGAACCAAAGGTCTAGTTATGGAATTTGTTTGTGAAAATCAGCGAGCACTAGATAATAGGGACTGTCTAAAGAGGTGAAGGCCACACACTTCACTTGTACAGCCATCACCGGGAAGATCCAGGGCTAGGCAGGGGCCAGTCCGGCGCACTCCTCATCCCCCCCCCCCCCCCCAACCTACCTACCCCCACCCTGCTTTCAGGGTTAAAAAAAAAAAAAAAAGCTTGTGTTTCCTGAGCACAGAGTTCAGAGTCCCGGGCTTTACGGTGATTAAAACTTCACTCTGTTCTAGGGAACTTGAGCTTCCCAGGGGAGCAGTGAATAAGAATGACTGGGATGAACCTTGCTGGGGAGAGACCTCTGCCTCAGTGTGGCCCCCTGGTGACCGTCTGTGTCTCCCGCAGCTCAGTATGAAGGGTCCTAATAAGCTTACAAGCACACCCGGCCGGCAGCCTAGGGCACACCACGTTGACGTGGATGGGAGTGGCCTCTGGGACCTACCCTGGTGTCCTGCAACACGACAGGCGAGCTTGAACGCTTGTGCAGGTGAATCCCGTGTGCGTGAACCCAATGGGGAAAGCAGAGGATCCTGTGTTGATCGCGTCTATCAGCCACATCCTTGGTGGTAGGAGGTTTACAACCTGAAAGGTCGGCAGCTCAGCGGTGAGGTAGCTGAGGCGCAGTTTCACTGGCAGCCTTCGTGAGCAGTGAGCGCTGCGGTTAGTGGGGAGCTAGGATGCATTTCAGAGTCCCACTTAGACATGGAGACAACCAACACCACTGAATCACCCTGGAGAGGACGGGGACTCTCCACATGGCCAGCTCATCTGACGCCACTTCCATTTTCCCTTCTGCCCGTTTCTATTGGCCAGGCAACCTAGGGGCTTCTGGGATGTGCATAATGTTCCGTGTAGGGTAAGTCCAATTAAACACACGCACGTGCACAAGCGCGCACACGTGCACACACACACACACACACACACACACTTATATAGCTTGTAAAATAGTAGGCTTCCATATGACTTTTTCAAACACTCTTAGTGTTCCTCACCCATCTCCCAACCCTCCCCCCACATTCCTTACCCATCCCTCACCTAAGCCTCCCTCCCCACTATTCCTCCTTCCCCCCTTCATGTCACCTGTGTCCTACTAGCCCCCCCCCACTTCCCAGTCGTCGCTTTTGAGTTGCCTGGATTCTATAGGTATTCCAAATTCAACACACAAATCTAAAGACTTGATACAAAGATCCACACTTGAGTAAGAACAGACAACATCTGTCTTTCTGGTTCTGGTTTATCTCAGTCTAATTTCCAACTCTGTCCACTTACCTACAAATTTCATTTTTCTTTAGAGCTGAATAATATTCCATTGTACTACACTTTCATTATCCATTCTTTAGTGGACAGACATGTGAGCTATTTACTCATCCTAGCTACTGTGTATAGAATGGATATGCCCGGGGATAGCATAGCCATGTCATACGGTAGATCTGCTTCTAGTGGCCACCCCGACTTGCGTTCCCCCCAACAGTGCATGCTGGCATTCTTACTAGAGTAAACTAAAACTGCACAGCCGTTTTAATCCGCATCTCCCTGATGGCAAGGATGGTAAGCACAGCAAACATGCTTCTTTGCAACTTGCAGTTCTGCAAAGAGTCTCTGTTCAATCCCATAACTCACTTTTAATTGGGTTGCTTGTTTTCTTGTATTTAGCTTTTTACTTCCTTGTACATCATAGATACTAATCCACTGTCAGATGTGAACCTGGTGAAGATTTCTTCCTATTCTATGGGTGGATTTTCCAGTTGATTGACTGTTTCCTTTCATATAGAAGCTTTTGGATTTCATGAAGTCCCACTTGTTCATTACGGTTTATTTCCTGGGTGACCAGAGTACCATTCAGAGAATCCCTACCTGAGCCTGGAGCCTCCGTGCATCCCCACCCTTTCTTCTAGGAGTTTCAATTCTGACATCGAGATCTGTGGTCCATAAACCACACATTTTTATTGCCTGGTTTGAGATCCTGAGATGAAACTAGTGGGATTTTTGGAGCAAGCTCTGTATGAAAATCCACCTGCAATTAGCACTCCCAAAAAGCTCATGAAAAATTCAGATTTGAGGTGTGTACCCCGTGCCCCAGACTTAGAATCCTTAAAGGATGGGCAGAAACACACCAAGTCATGCCTGTGTTCCTATAGTGGGGAGCTGCAAACTCTCACTGACAGACCTGAGATGGCAAAGACACAGTGAGGTGCACAGTGTCATCTACTCTGCCCCAGAGTGGCAGGGGACAGCGTGATCATCCCGGAGGTCCACACTATGCTCAAGTCCCATACCTTCTCCTTCCTGTTTTTCTTTTTTATTCCTTTCAGATTTGTTACTAAGAGTTCTTCCGGTAAAGAAGTTACACACACACACACATGGGCACACTCACACACATGGGCACACACACACATGGGCACACACACACGGGCACACACACACATGGGCACACACACATGGGCACGCACAAACACATGGGCACACACACATGGGCACACACACATGGGCACACACATGGGCACACACACATGGGCACACACACATGGGCACACACACATGGGCACACACACATGGGCGCACACACACACATGGGCACACACATGGGCACACACACATGGGCACACACAGTCACATGCACACGTGTATGTACTCACATATCTAATTATATAACTTTTCCAAGACACATTGTCTATCAATTTTAAATACACAAAGGACTCACAGTCTTCGTTTTGTACTTCATAAAGAACAAAAGAAACAATCTTTGTGAATATTACTTGAAAAAATACTTTAGAATATTCACCATGTTCAACATTAAAAGTGCCAGGTTCTCTGGCAGAAAGGGCAGGGGCAGAGCAGGACCTGCTGGACTTCCCCTGGGGCCAAGCAGGATGGTGAGGTCCACAACCCAGACCTCCCCCTGGCCAACGGGGAGAAACACATACACTGAGTCGGGAGTCTGCCGAAGCAGGATCTCGTTTTATTGCATTAAGCAGGAGCTTATATAGGCGGAGATGGGAGGTGAGAATCTTGGGATGGGTTGAGGTGGAGTAAAGAAAAAGGGACAATAATATTCTGTCACATTAGTGGTGGCAGAGGCGGGTTTAGGTCAGGCTGTTCTAAGTCACTCATATATGGAAGTGAATAGGAAGAGGCGGGTTTAGGTCAGGCTGTTCTAAGTCACTCATATATGGAAGTGAATGGGAAGAGGCGGGTTTAGGTCAGGCTGTTCTAAGTCACTCATATATGGAAGTGAATGGGAAGAGGTGGGTTTAGGTCAGGCTGTTCTAAGTCACTCATATATGGAAGTGAATGGGAAGAGGCGGGTTTAGGTCAGGCTGTTCTAAGTCACTCATATATGGAAGTGAATGGGAAGAGGCGGGTTTAGGTCAGGCTGTTCTAAGTCACTCATATATGGAAGTGAATGGGAAGAGGCGGGTTTAGGTCAGGCTGTTCTAAGCCACTCATATACGGAGGTCATGGCCAAAGACAGGTCTCCAAACTTGAGCTAGGCTCAGGAAGTTATGCTGGGCCTCCTGCCCGGGCCTTATGAAGCCCAACAAAAAGTATTTCTGCTAATGGTTTGTTTATTTCTTCATTTGAGACAGGGTCTGACTTTGTAGTCCAGCAGGACTGGAACTCACAATCTTCCTACCTCGGCCTTGAGTCATTAGGTAACAGGTGTGATCCACCACATCCGGCCTGTTAAGTAACAGGGGTGATCCATCAGACCCAGCCTGTTAGGTAACAGGGGTGAAACCACCGCACTCATCCTATTAGATAACAGGGGTGATCCACCACCTGTTTAATAATTTTTAAAAATACATTAAAATAATAAAGATGCTGGGAACTGGTGGTTCATGCCTTTAATTCCAGCATTCAAAAGGCAGAGGTAGGTGGATCTCTGTGAGTTCAAGGCCAGCCTGGTCTACAGAGTGAGTTCCAGGATAGACCAGGGCTAAACAGAAAAGACCTGTCTCAAAAAACAAACAAAAAACCAAAAAAAAAAAAAAATGGAGTTGAATGAATGCTTGGTGTGTGCCATATGCTTTGTGTGTGTCTAACAAAGGCTCACAGCAGCCTTACTATCACCGGGTAAGGAAGTGAGGGCAGAGAGTTAGCCAGTGTCATCCAGCATGCTCAGATGGCTTGAGGTGTCACAGTTGACATCAGCGTCCACTTAATGCACTAGAGAAAAGGGAGCCTCGTGGAGGAGAAGTCTTAAAGTTCACTGTTGTCGGAGATCTTTGAAAAGATGATTTGCTTTCATTTCATGTATGAGTTTTTGCCTACAGTGTGTGCACAGTGCCTACCGAGGCCAGAAGAGAGAGATAGATCCCCTGGAACTGGGGTTACAGCTGGTTGTGAGCTGTCACGTGGGTGCAAGGAATTGCACCCGGGTCCTCTACAAGAACAGCAAGTGTTCTTAACTGCTGAGCCATCTCTCCAACCCTCAATGTTTTTATCTTCATTGTAAAAGCTCTAGCCTTTTCTTCATGGTAATTCTCCACGAGAACACAAGCTTAGCTGAGGGGCGCTACCATGTCCTAAGGAACAGTGGCCTCCTGAGCCAGCTAAACTTTAATAAAGATTCAGTGGTCAAGGAACCTGCTCAAAAGTAGTCGTGAGCATGAAGGGATTAAGAAAAGAAAAGCCTCCAAAAGCAAATGCCAGGAACACTGGTTTCTAGGGCCCCAGGGATGGGTCTTAAGAGTGTGAGGTGTGGGGCTTCATCTGGTCTGAATTGTGGGAGTGAAGCTTTTCTTTGAATTTGAACTCTTCTGAATGATTCCACTTCATGTTCATCTTCCTTCAGCACCTTCAAATTCAATTTCCTACTTTTAAAGAGTGAGGCCAAGAATGGCCTGAGCCCAGTGAGGAGGCCCAGAAAGCTGGTCCCTACTCAGAACAACTTCAGACACAAAAACACTCAAATTTATCATGAGGACACGGGACAGACCACCGACACCCAGGAAGCGCCCTGAGACTCCTGCAGTGGTTAGTGTTTTGTACAGAAAGGAGACAACGGAAATGCCATGCAGGGCTCGGGGACCGGGTGTCCAGGGGGCTGAGTGTCCAGGGGCTGACAGTCCAGGGGCTGGCCGTGTTTGGGATTTCAACCAACATTTTGTCTTTGACACTGAGAAAAACTTTGAAAATTGAATACTGAAACTATCCATTTGTCCATGAAGAACCTTCCATTTTGTTCCAGTTTTTAAATTCTATTACAGAAACAGAATATTAAAAAATTAAAATTTAGGCTCTTACTGCTAAGAATGATGACCCAAGTTCCATCCCCAGGATTCAAACAATGCAGGAGAAACAATATTTTCTTGACATATAAAGATGATCATGAAAGAGATTTCAGAGCCCTAGAAGTAGGGTAGGATCAGCAGCCCTGGGAATAACTGTAAGAAACCCGAGAGCCTAAGGAGCCTGTGCAGGAACAATGGGGGAGACCCTTTTCTTTCAGTCTCTACAGTCTGAGGTGAACATGGGAGTTGTCTGGCTGAGGTGGCAACATTCTTCTCAGAAAACACAAGTACACGTTCCCTGCGACTCTCAGTTTAGCCCTTTATAGAAACAAAGGAAGGGTGGGACAGAGCCCATCAGTCAACAGACACTCCCATCAGCCAATATTCTACCCTTTGTCCATGGGTGACTTTCTAATACAGTTAACGCACATTCGTTTCTTCCCCTACAAAACTATAAGCATTTTAATTTTGAAAAATTGTCCCAAGTAACCACAGCATTGTAGTTCCCGAGTTATACACACACTGCTGAGTGCATGGCCTTCCACGAGCAGCGAACCTCTTCCCCCAAATAGTCCTCAGGGTTTCTTACCCTCATGAAGTGTGTGAGCAGATGCAACATTTTCCTGTATCTGCTCTGTGTTAACAGAAACTGTAGCCTTCATTGTTCCTTGCCTCTTCTTCCTCACTCTTGCCCTATGTCACTCTAATATTACACTCACTTCTTTGGTGAACTGTGTTGTTTCCCGCAGAAAACTGCCAACTCCTGTATTGTGGGGGAAGCGGCTCCTTTGCTATGCTGAAAATTTATGCTTGGGTTTTGGTGAGTGAGATCTGCCCAGGAGGCATGGCAGAGATGCCCCATCTCAGATCAACTCCATCCCTCAACTCCCTGCAAACCATGGACACTGGTAGCAAAGGGCCTCCATGCCATTCCCCTGGGAACAGTGCTTGCATCACCAGCCAGTGTCCTCATCACCGGGAAGGCGTTTCCTGCACACACTCTGCTTTTAGATGCAAAGATGACAAACTGTGTGTTTTCCTCCCCATTTCCTCTTGGCTTTGGTTTCTTTTTCTCATCATTCACATGGCTGGGGGAGGGAAGAGTTTTTTGACAAAAAAAAAGTGTGGGATATTTCTAGGTAGCTGAGAGAAAGGGAATTCTGCCCTCATTTTGCTGGTGAGGAAATTTCCAATCTGCCAGTGACAGTTCCTATGACGGCATGGGTTTCCTTGGCTGGGTCTCTTTTCACATCACAGTGGCTCTGAACTTCCTTGTTTGGTGTCTTGAGTGGGGAGAGCCCAACCTGGTACAGAAAGCTACGAGGAAAAGTACAGGTACTGGCATTTATATGCACAGCACTTTCCGCTTGTTCTCAAAGAGAAAACATAAGACAGTGCCCGTGTCGTGGGGACCGAAACGGCATCAAGAGAGCCTTATCAAGTTAAGTCTCCCAGGGCTTGCAATGGCCCTGTGACAGCCTCCAGTACACCAGGAGATCAAGACATATCAAAGACACACATTTGGATCTCAGAGCTCAAATCCTCCATCCCTCTGTTAGACTCTGAAGTGCTCTATCATGGGAAGAGAAAAATCACACCATGGCACTTAACTGGCGGATTCAGTGCGACAGGTGGAACATCCCCCCGACAGTACTGCAGAGTCCAGGTGCCCATAGACATTTCCTCATCCTCGCACAGAGAAATCCTGCACTTAAAGCTTTATATAGTCACAGACTCCAGATATGGCTGTAAGCAGATCCCTTCCCCTCTCTGGGTCTCAGTTTCTCTATTAAAGCTGGGAGAGTTGAACTAAACAGATTTTCCC
Organism: Microtus oregoni; assembly: GCF_018167655.1. Taxonomy (NCBI): domain Eukaryota; kingdom Metazoa; phylum Chordata; class Mammalia; order Rodentia; family Cricetidae; genus Microtus; species Microtus oregoni. The sequence continues at coordinate 52,766,197 of NW_024543070.1, read as the reverse complement.
AAAGGATGCCACATGCTCTGACATCCCCCATTCAGCGCTGACATTCTGTCATTCCCCCCAAGCAGTTGGAGGCTTATTTTTAACTGCACATAGATGTCTCTTACAAATTATCCAGGGTCATGGATTAGCTCAAAATACAAAAGCTTAATTTCCTCTGCTTGGCTACTGTTATAAGCAATGATCAAAAGAGTCAAAGAACAAACAGAGCTGGCTGCAGACAGAATGCCAAGGATGGGCTGGGGGGGAGGGAGCTGATCTCACCCGGGACCCCTCGGGTTTGGAACTCTGGAGTCTGCAATTCACTGCCGTGCTGTGCAGGGCTGAAATGAATCATAACGTTTTGAGGCCTCAATGGGAGAGAGAAGAAAAGGAGCAGAGGCCAGGGAGAGTGAGGGCCAGTGTTTCCCCAGCTAAATACATGTTTTCATTGCGGTGTGATGGCTTCAGAGGGATGAATGGCCACGATTTAGTTATCTTTTGGATGGATGATTTTAAATGCTTGTTGGAAGCGGCTTTCATGAGACAGATTCTTGAAGCCACGGCACAGAGTGGAAGTCTTTGGGACGGGAGCACTCGTTGTCTCTCAGAGCTTGTAAAGGCTCTGGGCTCCGAGATTCCTAACACAAGCATTTCTGTTTCTATGATTCCCGCTGGCACACGCTCACTTCCACCCTTTCAGACTGTCATCAGACACCATGTCATAGGCCAAAAGAAGGGATTGAAGACAGACACTGAGGGACGAGAGGGAGAGACTGAAGACTCTTAACTCATGCCATGTTTATTTGGGGCTGGCTACGGTTTGAATGTCTGTGTCTTCTCCAAGATTCGTGTTGAAACTTAATCCCCATACAACAGGATTAGAAGGTGGAGCCTTTTGACAGTGATTAGGCCTTAAGGCTCTACCGTCATGGATGAGATTAGCACCTTAGTAAAGGGACTTGAGAGAGGGAGTCCAGCCCTTTCGCCTTCCCATCCCTTCTGCCATGCGAGGACACACACTGCACTAATAGATGCAGCAACAAGAAGCCTCTTGGAAGCAGGCAGTGACCTCTCTCCCGAAACAAACCAGAGCCTGGATCCTACACTTCCAGAAATGTGAGAAATAAACATCTATTTAAAAAATATATCACGATATTTTGTTCTATAAATGCAACATATGCCCAGATCTGTGGTAGATTGAAGGGAAGATAATGTAAAATGTTGATCTTTACTAGAGAAATTGCTAGAACTACTACCTCTTTCCTCAGCTGGTCTGGGCAAAATGAGGCGACTGGTGGTGTGGCCCAGTCACGTGCCTTCACCCTGACGTTCCTCAGTTTGTCTCCCATGCTATCCCAACAGGAAGCAGAGAAGAGACCAAGCTTAGTTCCTGGTCTTCAGCACAGTCCCGGGCGGTAATCATGCTCCATCAGGCCCCAATCTTGCCCACTTGAGAGCTTTGCAAGTCTGTTCCCGAGATACATCTAAGGATGCATCCCGGAGTCCTAGCAGGCAGAAAACTCCCCATGTGGCAGGGGCTTTCCCTGCAAGCCAGGCAGGCATCATGAAGCATTTGCGGCGTCTCATTTGACTGCAGTCTCAGAGCGGCCACGGAAGCTAAGTGCCATTGTGTGGACACAGTATATCATTTAGAAAGGAGCACGAGAAAGGGCAGAGTAAAGCGAAATGATGACGTACTTACTAAAGAGCACACATATGCAGCATACTTGCTAACAGTACACATATGTCGTCCAGTTTGCTTAAGTATGTAGACTGCTCTCTGAGAATAGCTCATCTTCAATGCAGAGTAAGTCAGTCCTCAAGTGGGCTGTGTTCACAGGTGACTCCGTGAGAGGCTGTCACCTCCCTGGGAGATCTGGACCTGAAGTAGACGGTTTACCGACTATTCTTGTTGGCCTTAGCTCTTTGTGAGTACTAATACACTTAGTACATTGTAGCTGTCAACCAAGAATCTTAGCTATTCAGATTCTACAGCATGCAAGCTGTTAGGCAAATGTTGAAAATACTGGAAACTCCTTCCTGGGAATGCTGATTTACTGAGTTTCAAAGAGTAAGATGCAAGGAATTGAAAAATACTGAGAAACTTGGATTTTTTTCCTACTGCATTAAAATTTCAAGCTGTATCATTTTGTGAATAGTGTATCATTACACACAAACACGCACACACACACACGTGCATGCACACTTGATTTCTTCATCCACCCATGTGGATGATAGCAGCATTTATCTCTGGGGGCTGTTTTGAGAGTACAATAAGGTAATATTTGGTAAATAATATTCATGATGCTTGATCAGGAGAAGGCTCTCATTGTATGGTGAGTGTTAAACCTCATGTTCAGAACCCTAGGACATAACTTTGATCATGGAATAGACTTTAATGTCTCTGTATATGCAATGAAATATCGTGCAGCCATGAAAAGGAAGGAAATTTAGAGACTATCTATCACATGGATGAACTGTGGATACATGATGTTAATTAAAATAAGCCAGACACTGAAGGTCAGATGTTGCATGGCTCTGTTTATGTGATGTCTCTAAAATAATCAATTCACTGAAACAGCAAACAATGAATATCAGAGCCTGCAGTGAAGTAATAGCTTTTGTTTACTGGATACAGAGTTTGGAAGATTAAAAAACAAAAACAAAAAGCTTGGGGGCTGAAGATATCCCTCAGAGGTAGAGCACTTGCATGCATGAGGCCCTAGCCCCAAATAAAGAAATAAATTGGTTCTAGAGATGACAGTGGTGAAGGCATACAACAATGTAAACACACCTACTGTCACGGAAATGTACATTTTAGAACGGGGGCAAATGCTAAGTTTTCTGATACCTATATTTTATGACAGTTGAAAGAGATGAAGACGGAAGGGAGAAAGGAAGGGAGAGGGAGGAAGGGAAGGGAGAAAGAAAGGGGGAGGAAGGAAGGGAGGGGGAGGAAGGAAGGGAGGGGAGAAAAGAAGGGAGGGAAGAAGGAGAGAGGAAGGAAGGAAGGGAAAGGAAAGGAAAGGGGAAGGTGGGAGAAAGGAAAGGGAGCGGGGAGAAAGAAATGCTGGAAGGCTCATAAGGAAAGGAACTGGGATCTACAGTTGTGGGTGGTGGCTGCCACATTTCTCTAGGACTCCCCTTAGCTGGAACATAGTAGAACGAACACACCTCTCTGATCTTGTCTAGTCAGCCTGAGTTGTCCAGGGAGTATGTGGGTCAATGGGTGTGTGTGAGGTCACACTAGCACAAATAGCAACCACTTACTACCTACCATCTACCGAACTAAGTGCAAACAGCTAAAAGAATATTATTACATCAACTCATCTTCCACCAGCTATGGTGGCTGGGCTCCAAACTTCTTTTAAAAAATAAGCTTGCTGTTAACATTTTATTTGAGACTCGTTCTATAGCCCTGGCTGGCCTGGAACTCACTGTGTGGCCCAGGCTAGTCTCAAACTCACAGCAATCCTGTTGTCTCAGCTTCCCAGATGCTGAACCCCCAACACGATGCATGCTAGAATCCTCTGAGCAGCTTACAGTGTGCACTCTTCTGGATGCGATGGGCCCCCTCCCTTCTATACAGTCCTGTCCTGGCATGAATAACACAGGTGACAGAACTCTGCAAACCATAAGGGGACCTGAGGGGCACTTCTTGCCATCAGCTCTGAGACAGCTCTTGGACAAAGCTTTTCAGGAACAGAGCACACACTTGCCTTCAATTTACAGCCCGTGGAGTTAGCTGGCTTCTGAAAACTCTTACGGACCCAAATAAATGAGCGAAGGCATTCAAACCAGAGCCCTCGGCCTGACAGAGTGCTCTTTGTCCACTTATTTTACGTGAGTTACTTAGTTTTAATTTATGATCATGTTTCATAACCTCCCAGCAAATGGCCTGTTATATAGTTTTGAAAGTGATGAAGGCTTAGAAACAGGAGACCTCATTCTGCCCCAGGGGTTTGAAATCTGGGCTCTGATAAGGGCTAGGAGACTGCTGGTCTTTGGAGGCGACATGCAGAATCCATGAGTTACTAACTTGGGTGTGATGTTGGAGACCTAAGGTTTTTACCATGACCTAGAGGGGAAGTAACAATCACAAGGTTTACTGTCCTCGAGATCTTTACCCTGTGACCTGTGTCATCATGTCCTCAAAAGACACAGTCCTGTGGCTCCCTAGTTAAACATAGTTTAGTATATAGGAATTGTGCCTTTGACTTCTAATTTCTGCAAGAGTAGAAATTTACTTCTGAGCCCCATGACCAGTCTCACAGAGGCCAAGTGGGAAGAAAGCCTGCTTCATACCTTCGGACCTTCCACTGAGAGCTAGAGAAACAGACAGTCAGTCACACAGGACAGTGAGAAAACACTAAAGGGGTACTCATAAACTCAATAGATTCAACAGGTAGACACTCAGGAAGATGGCTCGAACCCAGAGATTTAAGGCCAGCCTGCATAGTATGCTGAGAATCTGGGGGGAAAAAAAAAACAAAACAAAGCAAAACACAAGGAGAAGAAGGAGGAAGTGAAAGGAAGGGGCAAAAGAGAATGATTTCTGTAGATACTCTTTTCTTCCCAAGCTTGCTCAGGTTGGCCAGCAGCATAGGAACTCCACTCTTGTGTCCTGAAGGTGAGCATGCACTGGCTGGCTCACACTCTTAAAACACCTCTAGCAAGCCTCTCTGCATCTGCCTAGACAACTTTCTACTTCAGGAAGGCTTCACGATCACCTGTAACTCCAGGAGATCCAACACCCTCTTCTGGCCTCCTCAGATACCTGCATACACACACACACACACACACACACACACACACACACACACACAGAGAGAGAGAGAGAGAGAGAGAGAGAGAGAGAGAGAGAGAATGACATCAGTTATCTAAAGAGCTTGTTCCTCTGGACTCTGTTCTTCATCTGCCACTCAGCTGTGAGATCATGGCCAAACACCACACTTTCCATATCTGTGAAATGGGGCTGATAATGGTTATGTGGGTGAAAATGAAGTTTTGCTGATTTAGGCCAGCTAAGTACTTTAAGTCAGTTACTATCAGAAAGGATGAACAATGCACATTTTCATTCTTAGTTGTAGTGAATTCAATTCTTTTCATTAGAGAATCTCAGGACAGTCTTAGGGCACTGGAGGGTCAGGACCACTGGTGTATGCTAAGATCCAGAATAAAGGATTCTTGACTTGGAGCTGACTTATGAAAAGCAACGCTCATATACTGTCACCGTCACTGTGACTGGTCTGCGGGTCAGGAGCACCGTAGCAGGCAGAGGCTAGCAAGAGCATGGTGGTCCTGGATTCAACGTCCATCACACACATAGATGGCTGGTAGGTAGCCAGACATTACAGTCATTTTGGATCCCAAAGACTTACCAGTTTAATTTTCTTCTAAAAACCTAAGGACTGTACTTTCTTGACCCAGATGCAGGCAGGGATCATGTATGGAGAAAATTTGGGCATTGTTGACCCTGAGAAAAGAAACATTTTAGGCCTGACTCAGTTTTTATCTGCCCCAAGCTTTAGAAATATCCTGCCTTCTCTCCAATGAAATCTTTCCTTCTGGGGCCTGATTTCTTGGGTACCCGTTGTTGCTTATTGCCTAGGGGACCAAAAAAATCAAAAGAACAGGTTTACATTTTCATCAGAGTGGGCTGAACTTTCTGGTTGTCGCGAAAGGCATTAATACTCTAAACTAGGGATTATTTAGCGCTGGGTGCCAACTCTCAAAGGCTGGGCCTGCACACCCTAACTAACGGGATGGGGTAGAGGGCAGGGGATGGCCCTTCCCTCAGCCCACATCCATTAACTGGACATAGTAGCTTTCCTGGACTTCTCAAGTCCAAGGTCATCTTCCCTGTACTCACCCCTGGGATTTCCTACATTGTCTTTTGGGCTCTGCTCTGCTCTCACTGCTAACTGAACAAAGAGACGCCCACCACAAAGCCCAGTGGGGCTAACCCGCTGATATGCTGCAGCCTTTGGACTTGCTCTAAATGGCCAATTCAACCTCCACAACAGCCTCGTCCATCAGCACCACCTTTCAGGCCATTTTCTGAGAGGGGACTCGAGAGACGCTGTGCAGTCAGACAGAATTTCCTTACAAAGTCAGGAGTAATTTCAGCATTGAAATAAAAACAGGCAAAGCTTTGCCCAAATAGCTTTCTTTCTTTTCTCTTTCTTTCTTTCTTTCTTTTTTAAATGGCATGCCCAGCAATACAGAAACCCCTTTGAGGAACCTGTATACTTGGAAAAGAGAGAAACAACTGAACAAATAACCGAACCAAATATAACTCAAGCCAGCTAAGACTTAACTTCTCACACCTGCCCCCACCCAGCTCTGCTATCTCACTCTCTTTATTAAAACCCATTTTTATAATCTATATGATCAAGGTAACATTTCACATGAATGTAGAACATTAGACACCAAGACTTATTTTGTACATGTAGACGCACATAAGGAATTATGGTAAGCATATTGAAGCTGGAAACTGTCGTGGTGCTGTTAAAGGCAGGAGGATCACGAGTTCAGGGTCATCCTCAGCTACTTAGCTACCAACCAACTTCAAACAAAAGGGGGGAGAGGTGGAATAAAGAAAGTCAAGTCTCCCTTTTGATAGACCGCCTTTGCCTTGTGTAGATATATAATTATCACCTCCCTGGGAATGGTAAGCCATGTAAAAAAAGAGACAGGATGCTGGGCCTTTTTAAAGAAGATTCTCAGCGGGAGGATAATGGCATGCAAATAGCTGGGCTGGGCTGGACTTGAGCTGACCGGATTTCTAGGCTCTGAGCTCACACCTGCTGTGTGATTTGGGTAGCGCTGTGCCACCTCTCTGTGCAATTCCTAGTCGGAAGTGTACTTTTGTGGAGTGACAGGGGTAGGGAGAGGGAGAGGACCATGATTTCTGTGAGTTAACAGAATAGGGGCTGGAGGGGAATGGACGGCAGCTAGGTGTCCTAGAACATTAGGCAGGGGACCCAGGGCTTCTGTCTGTGGCTAGCTCTCCCCTGCTCAGTTCATGCCTGGGGCTCCCTGGGACTCATCTGGAAAATGAGTCCAAGGGTTCTTGCTTCACAAACAGCAGGCCACAGACAGGCACCTGAGGGCTGAAGAAGTGCCTGGTCAGCGCACTACCACGAGGAAGGGAGGAGGAGGCAAATCTCCGGCCTCTGGGAGGCGCTATTGTCTCATGTTTTCCTCCAGCCGCCGTAGCTGGGATGGGTGGCAAGGTTTCACCCCTGTTGCTTGTCTTGATCACCTCGGGCAAAACTAACACCCGACGTAAGCCCCATTCCCTGAAAGGAGAAGATGAATGTAAGTCTCTGAGTATCAGAGCCTGCCCCTTGGGGAGCGCTCAACCGGGGCGCGGTGGTGGTGGGGGTGTCCTCTGCGCGGCTTGTTCTCTTGAGATTTGAAGTTTAACGATGGGGTGGGCGCGGGGTCGAGGTTACCTGGTCGCCTGGAATCTACTGGGCCAGAGGAGCGGGCTGGGCCCGGTGTCAGTGCACATTTATTGATGGCAGGTATTTGGGGAGTAATTGAGCGCGGCGGCGAGCCGGGGGCGAGAATGGGCCTCCACGAGCAATTAAATGTGATTAGGCTGAGACCTTCGGGATCCAGCTGGGTGATTGATAACCCGGCTGCATTCCTGCCCGGCTCGCGACTTCAAACGGGCGGCTGGCTGCGGGAGGGGCGGGAGGGGCCTCGCTCCCGGACTCTGTCCTTCTGGCCCTGAGTCCTGGCCCCTTCCCGCGCCAGGGTCGATCAGAGGCTGGCTAGCCAGGTGCAGCCCCCAAGAGAGAGCGCAGAGCAGAATCGAGCCACCCTACGCTGAGTGAGCAGCTCCGGACCGCGACATCCGCCTGTTCCGAGCTGCTGGGATAGAAGAAAAACTGGAAGCAAGAAGAGGGCAAGAGGAGAGGGTGGGGATGGTACTAATTTAGAAAACGAGGGTGTGGGAAACTCTGGGAGAGCTACGCAGGAGCAATGACATCTGTAAGGAGGAGGGAAGAAAAGAGAGGGAGGGAGAAGTTACCAGGATGAGCGCATTCAAAACAAATCGGAGACAGGAAAAATTAACGAGACATAAAGTGGGATGGGCGTGAAAAATAAAGGAGGGGAATATTAAAAAGAAGGAGGGGGAAAGAGTGGGAGAGGAACAGAAGACGTGAAAGGGAAATAAGACAAAAGAACGAGGAAGGAGAAGGAAGCCAAGAGTCAGATCGATGGCAGGGCGACAGACCTGGGTCTCAGCTTGTCCTTCATCCCACCCCTTTTCCCCAGTTCCTGCCTCACCCCAGCAAATTCTATGCCCAACATCAAGCACTCTCTGGTGCCCAGGCCATCCGGGCACTTGCTTGGCCCAGACCAAGACATCAGGTTTGTTCTGCACCCTTGAAGGCTGGATGAGGGGCGACCCCACCCTAAGCTCGGAAGGAGCAATGGACCCCCCTGAGCCTCCAAGCCTGGCCTCAAAAGTCATAAATCACAAGTTGAGGTGCCCAGGGTTCCCTTGCTGTTGCTGGGATCTCAGCGTCTGGGGAGCCAGGGAACAGCTTCTGTCTGTGTTAACTTCACAGACAGGACAAAACAGCATGAAAGAAATCAGGGAATGTCGTCTGCAGGAGCTGAAACTCTGAAAACCCCCCTCCACCCTCATATGCTTCAATATTAAAAAAAAACCCTAGGAGCTTCAGACACTGTATTAATTAGTGCAACCACCCATGAAAAGTTGGGTTTAGAGCGGCATTCTTTGCCCTGTGTGAAAAACCAAGTCTAATAAACAATTGTTAAGTTGGCCTGTTGCCGCTGGTAAATTACATAGCATTAAAAAAATAATGCTTTTCATATTAAGCACTAATTAAAGGTTGGGACAGCTTTAAAATAGGAGAGGGAGGGGGGAAATCAAAGAAAATATAAAACTGTTCTTTCAAGAGTTATGGGAGGTTAATAAAGTATGTCTGTTAGACTAGGTCTGCTTTGCCCCCAGCTACAGCCAAGCTGGAGCCACCACAATTGGGTCTCAATAAGATAATGATATTCCTTTCTCTGCTATTAAAAGCCTCCCAGTGCAAACTTAAAATGATTTATTTAATTTAGGAAATTATGAGGTGTAACTTCAAAGCTTGAGCCGTTAGTAATGGAAAATACCAGGTTGTTTAAAATTATAATAATAATTGTTTGGAGGACTCAGGACATCAAAGTGTTTTCCTCCACAAATGCAGCGAGGTTGGAGGAGGTTGGAAAAGTCAGAGGTGTATAGAGTTTGGATTCGGCTATTAGGACCTTATCGGGGCAGTATTGAGAGTCGGCAGCGAGTCCTCCGCTCTGCTTTGAAGCGGGCTATTCCAGAAAGCCATTTTACTGCTGTTCATTTTGTTCCGGGAGGGTGGAGGGAGAGGGTGTCTGGGGGTGAGGGGCGGGTAACGGGGCCTGGAGGTTGACAGGAGCCTTTTCCTCCTTGCCGTGACTACTTTATTTCATTAAAGCGGCCTGTACCATCACCAATCTCGGATTTTTTTGTTGTTCTTACATGAAAGGGGAAGCAGGCACAATCGACTTCCCCAACTAGGCCCTGTGATTTTGGGGAGGGTGTGTGTGTGTGTGACGTGGGTTCCTTTATAAATGAGGTTTATGCTTATTTCCAGCCCAGCGGTGGAAAAGGAATGGGGGTGGAGCAATGGCCTCTCCAACCCGTGGCAAATGAGAGGCTTTCATAGCAAAGAATGGCCGTGGGAGTTTTCATTCGGTCAGACAAGGTTGCGCTCAAAGGCAGGCATCCTCTTTTCAGTCGGGTCAGGCAGACGTTTCACCAGTTCCCGCTCTCAGCCAGGCCTCCACGGCCTACCTCCTACGGCCCCTGCCCCCGCGTCACCAAAGCAGGACCGAGAGGGGGAGGGGCGGGCTGGGTCCCCAGGGCGGGTGGAGATGCCCTGCGGAAGCCCCTCAGCAATGAGGGACCGGAGTCGGTGCAGAACTCCAAAGCTGGCCCTTCAGATACCCGCCGGCTTTCTGAGCGCGTCCTTCTAGGCCACCTCTTCGGTCACCACCTCCTCAGCTCACCCTTCAACTGGATTCCCCAGCCATCGCTGTCATCTGTGACCTCAGCGAGCTACCTCTCTGGGCATCAGTTTTCCCGACTGTCTGTGACCTCACCGAAGGATGTGTGCCGAACACTGGTTCAAGAAAGGCGCCCCCATCGACCCTAAATACTGGCTCCTCAGCTCCATAAATGCAAACTCCTGTCCTTTCCCCCTATTTTAAAAAGCAAAGCGTTTGTTGTTGTTGTTTTGTTTTGGTGAAAGCTTTCAAGTAGGGAAGGGCAGGTGTATTCGTATGCCGGGTTACTGGCAGTCGATGAAAGGATGACCAAAGACTTCTCAAAAGTACCTGGAGTTTAAATTTCCCATAGTCTCTGCGGGTGTGGGTCCGGGGCCAGGGAAGGTCTTCTAGCCTTCTCAGGCTGCCAGTCTGGGCTCTGAAATACCTGGTGCGAAGGACCAGGCCTGACAGAGGTGAGACCCAACCTAGACAAGAGGGGGGTAAGCCGCCCAGAGCACAGGGCATGTCTGCCCTCGCCATCCTCAGTGGGAAAAGCCTGTCCACTCAGAAGCACTGAACCCCGTTAACTTTTGAGCCAGAACAACCCTTCATGGCTTCTCATTCTGAGTATTGCATCTGGAGTCACGTACGTGGTGCCCAGGCAGCCAGAGTCCAGTTTACCCCACTTGTCCGACCAGGTTCTTGGAATCAAACTCCGGACTTAATACCTTACCTCCGGAGGCAAGCTGAGCCTTAACCCAGAGGCCGGTGTCTCCAGATCCCCACCCAGCTATCACCGCCCGAGGTTACCGGTCCATGAGGCGCCGGAAAGGAAGCGGGGTGGACAGGGTAATTAGGGACCCCTTGGCAGCTGATGACGAAACCAGGAAGGGCTTTGGACTTTGGGAAATGCATCTCTTAAATACGTGTGGCAGATTTCTGTCTGGAATTTTGGACTTCGGGGAGCGAAAGGCCGAAAAAGAAGGAGAAGCACGCATTTTGGTGGCCCTGGGACCCGCCGGCGGCTCAGCTGAGGGCGATAACCAGGCGGCAGGACGCCAATCTCCAACTTCCAGCCTTTGCAGGATAGGTTTGGATCTAAGGAAAGGGGCCCGGCCACCATGACCATGATGAGCCTCGGGCTCACAAACATGGATTTTCGGGTGCTACCTCCAAGGTGAGTACCATGCACTGGCAATTCCCGGAAAGCGCCCCACTCTCTACCACACAGTCCTACACTGCGTTCTTAAGCCCCTCATCTGTTCCCAAGGTGACAGAAGCATCTCGGGGGGGGGGGGGGGGGGGAACGAAAGGCATCTCCAGCACAACAGAAAGCTGAGTTTTAAATCCTCTTCCGTCTTCCCCCACCTTTATTCTGATTTTTATCACTATGCCTCAAACCCCAAGCCTGATGCAGGGAGGGCATCTAAGTTCTTTGGGGATAGATGGGCAGGGTCGCCCTCTTCAAATAGAAAATTGTGCTCATTTGGGGTCCATCTCCTTGAGAGACAACAGTACAGGGAACCCCGCCCCACAACCCCTCCCCCGCATCCTTTTCAGGCTTCTCAACCCCGCGAGCTCTTTCGTCCTACCAGCACAGAGCGAGCAGTAAAAGCCTCAACTTGAGTTGGTTCGGTGGCTACAAACTTCCAAGTTCAAGATTTTCCCAGGGCCATCTACAGACTAGGAGGAGTCTGGGGAGCACTGTTTCACCACTTTGAAAAACTCATCTTTAGAGCAGCATGATAAACTTTGAATGGTGATTTCAACAGCTTCTCCTTGAGCCATACAGGCTGCCAACTGATTATTTCCAAATGTCCCAGGACCTGCTGACTCCTCTAGCACCCAAATTTGGTCACAACTCGATCTGATTTACATTAATGGAGGAATTAAAAGTGCCAGCTCTCCCCCCACTTATCTGGATGCCTCTCCCCCAATCTAGCTAAGAATAGACTACTTTTTAAAAATAACTGTGAGTTGGGACAGACTTTACTGCAATAAAACATTTTAATTTAATTCAGAGTAAGAGATAAGAAATAACTCTTCAATAAAATATATAAAATTATACAAGATACCCTTTCGATGGCTAAAAATATACTGGAAGAGATGGACAGGACGGTAAATACCAAGGAGCCGACTGTGTTGTCTGACAACATTTTCAGCAAGTCCATAAGACGGCTTCACCCTCTGCCCCCAACATGTTAGAGCATATAAACTTCCCTAATAAGTTTAGCACATACAGTAAGCACACACAATGAAACCATGTTTTTTTTTTCCCTTCCTGATTCTATGGATTGTTGAAGAACATTGAAAATATAGAAAACTGTTACAAGACACTGGTTTTTAAGCAGACCATTACGATATCCTCCCCAATCACCTCTGCAACGTGAGGACTGGTGGACTGTGCATTTCACAGAAATCAGTTCTTCCAAACACGCTTACCCTTTAAACTCTTTCTAAGGCCAATTACCTGGACCGGAGTAAAGACAGACCTGACTGGAGTTAGGAAGGTTTCCTATTAGCAACCTGACCCTGAGGAATTCTCAGGGTTATTCTGAGCCTCCTCTCACTGACCTTAATAAAACAAAAAGAGTTACTATGGAGAAAAGGAAGGAAAATAGGATCGTATGCAAGGGATCGTCCTTATGCACATAAAAGGCAAACAGGTACACACCTCCCTTCCTTTGTAAGAATCTACCTGAATCTACTTCTTATATGCTCTGTGCCTATTTCTGGTATGCTTTCCATAAGAAGGCCCACCATCCTCCCAAATTCTAGCAAATTCTGCAAATAATCTCTTTCCCTTTAAGAAAATGTAGCAAACTTAACACAGTATTTTAAGAAGATGCTATCTAGAAAAACGGATAAATGTATATATAAATTTTGCCTTTCAAAATAACTTGAATTTTTACATCTGGCATATAAAAATGTCTTATATTTTATTATATATTTATACATAAAAACTAGCAGAGCCAATATTTGTGAGAGGAAAGGGGGGCATCTGGAAGATTATGAAAACAAAACAGGTCTTGGTGCCTCTCACCTAAATAACAAAGTCACTCTGTATCAAGCGGCCCTGTGGGCCCTGTGGCTTAGGGTGGCGATGCAAGGTTTGTGTTCAGGAGCTGGACTGGCACCACCTTCTAGGAGAGGGAGGGGAATGCTTTCATGCAAACATCCATCCCGGAGTCTATCCATTTGGTCTTCTTTAGGATAGATGATACATGCCATATCCAACCGGCGTGGCATAGAGTCCAACAGGCGGGATGGGAAGCACAGGTCTATGGAAGGGGTAGGATGCTCCATAAATGGATGCTGCTTGCAGGGGAGAGTTGATGGGGAAGGGCAGACTGAAGCCTGAGGGCAGCATAGGTTTGGCAGCCATTTTCAGCTTTTCCAGTTCCGCCTCCTGCAGTCTTTTCGCCTTAGCCCTTCGGTTCTGGAACCAGATTTTGACCTGGGTTTCTGTAAGGTTCAGAGAGCTGGAGAACTCGGCCCGCTCTGCAATGGAGAGGTACTGTTTCTGGCGGAACTTGCGCTCCAGGGCTAGAAGCTGGGATGTGGTGAAGGGCGTGCGTGGCTTCCGGTTGGTCTTGTGTTTCCTCAGGGTGCAGGTTGTGGGGCTCATGTGTCCTAAAGAACAGAGAGGGGAACCAATTAGCAACTGTGCCATTCTCTCCTCTCTTAAGAGAACACATAAACCTTGGCTCATTATCCAAAAAGGTACCTTTGTCAAATCTGTGTGTGTGTGTGTGTGTGTGTGTGTAGTAGAGTGGAAAAGGACCACATTTAAATGGTAGTTGCTATATTTTTATATCAGCTAGAGTAATGTGGTCATGAAACTTTTTATATGGAAAACATATTGCACTGTAGAAAATGGAAATAGAAACCACGACTAAAGCCGTCTGTAAGTCACAGGAGCTGAGCATTATCTAAGACATAAAACTTCCTCAGAATTCAATCTCTTGTCTTTAAAATGGGGGCCTGAACACATGCCTGTTCTCACTGATGCACACATCAGGAGGAAAACGAAAAGGGTGCTAGATGCTGGGTCAGCCTTGGACCGCTCTCTGAACCAGAGAAGCTGGCTTGCACCAGCCTGTTTATGAAGGATAATCATGGAGATAAGGCCTGCGGTATTATAATAGCATCCACGGATGGACAGGCAGATCTAAGCAATAAACAACCACACAGCTGTCACTGCATCCACCCTACAGATTATAAAACCCCAACATCATTTTACAGATCTGGATGTGGAATCCGTTTCTTGGCTGTGTGCTTTGGCAGTATAAACTTTACTAAGAAGGAGGTGTGTGTGTGTGGGGGGGGGAATTAGCTGGCTCATAAATGGACATGTCAAGAGAAATCCCTCTGCCTCTGAACTCTGAGCCCCTGACGATGGCATCTTTGTCTCTTTCATCCATTTCATGGTTTAGGGCAAATGTGTAAATGATTATTTTGTTGTTGGAATTTAGAAGTGGGGAATAACAAGCAAAATAAAGACCTGGCCACAGCGTCCAGACTCCGTTTAAAATGGGCTGCTTTAGGAAACACAAGCATGGGGCCTAAAGGTGACTCCACAGCAGCCACTCAACTCATTCTGGTCTTGTTTCCCTCCGGGCTAGGGGAGGAGTGTAAAGTGACGAGAATAGAATAGAATGTTAAACAATTATTTTTCTACTTTTGGCATTTACAAGTTATTCTAATTTTTCTAATGTAGCCAGGCTGGTAACTCCTGTGTCTTCGCAGGGGAATGTAACATTTCTTGTTTAGTTACTTTGGTGGCCCAAAGAAGAATTTACACTTCATACTTGAGAGTGACACAGCGCAAGTCCCAACCCAGCCTCGGTCCCAGTGTCACGGTATTAGCCCGTCACTTTACAAAGTGGCAGCTTCTGCGGTCAGAAAACAGAAACCCCGGAGAAAACTGAATAAGAGACTTCAAAAAAGGCCCTGCTTTTGCATATGCTAATCCCTAAGAGAGCCTAGGGGAAGGGGCTTTCCTCACTCTCAAGCCAACAAACACCAAGGCTGGAATCCTGAGCTTCCCAAGCCTACCCAGGCTCCCTTCAGACTCCAAACTTCAAGGCACTCACTTGCTGCCAGTTCCCCAGAGGAGATTTGAACCGGGTAGCTTGGGTCACTCTTGTTGTGGTGTGGAGAATTGCAAAGTCCAGGCCTTGAGGACTGTGCGTATGTGGCAAAGCCATGAAATGAGTATGTTCCCCCCACACCTACCGTTTTATCAGCCAAAGAAAGCATGTGATCACACAAGGCAAACAACATTCAGCCTACTTTCTCCAAATAACAAAACCAGAACCAGGGTTGGTCAATCCCTCCAGCTCCTGCTCCCGCTCCCAGATGATTCTCGATACTCTCTGGGCCCATCCTGCTGACACTTCCAGACCCCAAGTACCAAAAAGTCCTATGCTTTCAAATGAAACCTTCTCTGAGATCCCTGAGTTTCTTATAAAAAGCTATTATGGCAGACAGGGAGCACAGCCCACTGCAGAGAAGTTACAGGGCTGGTGGGGAAACTGCTCTCCTAGATCCCCAGGCCTAAGTATGCCAGATTTCTGACCTTTGGCCACCGTCCTGTTTCAAGGCTGGAATCCTGGAAGTGCTGTGGGGCATTGCCCTAGGGCCTAGCAATACACAGGCACTCTAAATTTGTTAAACAAGTTAAGACTTTTCACCTTGTTGAGCCTCCATTTCAATGTCAATAAAATGGATAAATATTACTTATCCCTTGGGGTGGCTTGGAGGACTCGGTTTTGGAGGACCCAGAACTCCACTTAGGGGGTGATGAGCAAATGTTCCCGAGAGCTTTTTCAGGGGCCCAAACTGCTGATCTCTCTGAACCCTGCTAAGAGGTGTCCTCATCTGTTAACAAGAGGCTCTCTACCGCCTCACAAAGGAGATCAGATAAGATAATGTCGTGAAAAGCGCTGTGCAAACTTGAGTTAAATTCTTTAAGTCCTTAATCTCTGGGCCCTTTCAGCCTTTCAGAATTTCCAACAGGGTGGAGAGAGACTGCCAGAGGGGACAGCCACTGACGCCTGGGTCTACGGTCTTGTTTTGTTCACAAAATACCTTGTAGCTCTAGTCCCGAAGGCTGAAAGGGGAAAATGCAGGCAGCTTCTCTTCCAGCTGAGCTCGGAAAGTCCC